>NC_142538.1:16472500-17672500 GCF_056151865.1 Erythranthe guttata | reverse complement strand
ATGATCATTCCCATGAAATATATCACTTACCAAAAAAACGAGGGCAACCGAAAATACTAGGTGATTCTTAACATCTAAACCTGGATAATAATAGCAATATAAGTGTCATAATATTACCTTGTTCTCCCACTCAAATTCCGCCCACATGGTTCTAAAAGCAGCGTCACTACACACAGCAGGAGATATGTAGTCCATTATATCAATATGGATATCGTTGAGGACAACAACAGTGCGCTCGAACACATTTGAGGTCTCGTAAACAATGTTTCCAAATATGACTCCAGTTTCAGTAGAAGACACCTTAATATTTGCTTTTATTTGCTTGCTTGATTCGGGTGCTAGAGTATAATTCTGCGGGCGCTCAACAAGTTTAAGATCACCCATCGTAGCCAACTCCAAGCACAAATTCTGAAGGGTATCTTTCGTTCTATTTATAACTGTAACATCAAGGACAATATCATAGTGGTGAACTGTCACATAAGCTTCAGCATACACAGGGTCACTGAATCCGGTGAGTTGAATGATCCTATTTAACTTAGTTGCATCATCTGCATCCTTAATAAATTCCCCAGTAGCACGTTTGAGATCATCTTGGACCTGATCTTCCAGCTCCAGCAGACTCATGCCCTGAACAAAAATATAACAATGAAAGAAATGATTAGCAATTAATATGTTGTCTACAGCAAACAACTAGGTCAAAGAATAATCCCACAGACAAACACAATGATGAGAAAAAGAAGTTTAGGCAGTTTCAATCCTCAAAATATTGACCACTTAAAGGAAAACAGGGTGGAAATCAAGGATGAGTCACTACTATACTGTGTGTGCACAGAGAGAATACCAGGATAAATATATTACGAATATCGAACTTGGATGAAAAAAGCGCAAGATTCTGGTTCTCAAACACAACGGAAATTCAATATTCCTCAAAACATATATAAGAGATGGAAAATGCAGATTTTCACCTTTCTACTCTTCAAATGGTAGAAGTCGATAAGGTCATCTGGCTGTGAATGAGTAGTCTGAGCTTTTGCTTTAATTTCTTCGGTTTCACGCAGTTGTTTATCTGAAAGCATCTTAACAAAACTCTCACGACAAGACTTTAACCAGATCTTCCTCACAGCATCCACTGGGTTACAAAGCAGTCTAATGCAAAGAACAATCCTCTCGTAAGAATCATTATCAATTGGGTGAGGGAGAACTGAGGATTGCCCTAGCTGTACCATTGCGACCATAACCAATAACGCGTTGGTGGATGCTTTATTCACTTCAATCTTTGAAGGTTGAACCTCTTCCAATCTTAAAATGAGCTTCGATAGGCTGCATGCAACAACTGCTCCAAGGAAAAAATCACCAGTGAGAAGAAGAGATCTCAAATTCCCTGTGGTCAAAGATCCTTGAACTACAGCTGGAGTGGAGAAAGCGGTTTCAGATGCAGCGCTTTGAGTAGCATAAGTCCCATCAGCAAGGATAGCCGGTCTTCTTGACGAAATAGTAATCGAGGTTGCCTGCTGGGCTTTCTTTGAAGAATCAGCAGCTTCATCATCTTCGGAAATAGAAAAGAAGGGTAAATCACCAAGGCACTGCTTTATGGTTGCAATGCCGCTCTCAACTTCAGAAAGAGACAGACAATACTCCGCAATAATCCAAAGAGCACAACAACAAACCCTTGCTGCTCGGATCTGATAGAAAGTATCCAGAAGCCTGGTGATGATAGAAACCCTTAACTTTGGGTTGGTTTCGATTATCTCTCGCACAAAAACAACAACGTCCATCGCAGATGCTATATTGCTGTCACCCAAGAAATCCATCAACAGGTGAACCACTGTGCTTGCCACTTCAGGGAACTTTATAGCACAAGAATGGATAGCTTGAATGAGCATTTGACGGTACTCCCCATTCTTCTCGAGCTCCCCACTTTGAGTTTTCACAACTTCCTTCTTTAGAGTAAGAACCACCTCATTGACATTGCGGGGCGTGATCAGTTCCAGAACAATATCAAGTGTTTTCCTTCGGATGTCGAGATTTGGACTAGACAGTGCCCTGAGAACATCCATTATCATGTCAACCATGATTTCTTTGTGCGAAGACTTGAGTTCATTCAGGCGATCAAGCACAATGAGCTTCACATTATTGTCACTCTGAGAGAGAAGAAGCTGACAGTAGGTACTTGCTGCAGCTCTAATGGCGGTTGGAGCAGATGACAAAGAAACCAGGGTTCCGGCACATTCGTAAACTACAGCAGCTGACGGGGCATTCAGTAAAGATAAAATAATCTTCATGTATTTCCCTTTCTCTCCTTTGTTTGTCCTACAAACTTTTCGGATCAGCTCCAATACAACCATCTGCAAAAGTTCACCCCAGTCCGGTACTTTGTCAACATTGGTTAAAAGGTAATTAACAGCACGATCCTGGGCACAATTGAAAAGCATCAGAAAGGCATTCCTCTTGGCTGATGGGTCCTGCTCTGTCGAGAGAAATCTTTCGATCGTCTCAGGAGCATCAACCAATAGCTGCTCCCCATGCTCGAGCTTGTAAATGGACATCACAGCAAGAATTGCACTTCTCCTAACGTAAGGGTTCCTGTGCTCCAAGTTTGACATAATAGAGGGGATTAACGGTTCGATTATCTCTACTTCGCTAAGCCGGCAAAGAAACCTTAAGGTGACACCACGGATGTATTCATTAGGGTGCTGAAGATTATTCCGGAGATTCTGACAGATTAAAATCATTTCTGGTAACACTCTTCCCTTTGCATCAGTTTTACCAATGATCTCCAAGTAGAGTAATAGCAGCTTCTGAACAGTGTGGTCCTCAGAGGGTAAGACGTATCTAACTATTGTAATGAACAGCTGAGGTAGGGTTTCGCCATTCAGCAGAAGTCTAACTGCATTTTTCATGGCGTCGATCTTAGCTGGAATGTCGTTCCCTTCGAGTGCCTCCTTGATCTCATTAGCGAGTGCTGGCGTGCCCTTGTCGAAATGTACCAGCAGAGAACAAGATTTCTCCATCTTTTTTCACTCGTTATCTGACCATTAAACGTTACTGATAAGATTCAAGAACCATATACTATGTAAAAATAAATTAAAAAAAAAATCGAGCACGAATGATGGCATTGCACATTGGATCAAAGGACATTGAAATTTAGTAGTTTAGTATCTCTCCACAAATAAAGTCCCTAATTTGGTATTTCTTAAAACTAGCAGCAATTGAGCACTCATGCGATCCATTTATCAACAGACTCAGATTTTGCAAATGTTTGATCCAATATTCAAAGTGTACAGCAAGAAAAATCGAGAATCAAAATGTAGAAAATACAATCATCGTTACAGTGGATAAGAATAATTCAACTAATTACGATAACTAATAGGGAACCACAAAATCCACAACCACCAAAAAGAAAAAAATTTACCTTCTCGGATCACAAAATGAATCAGAACAGCAAAAAAAAATGTGGATCTTATCATGCAGATCCATAAATGTCAATACATACACAATCATGCTCCAGATTCCAAAACAACAATAAATTCACACGAATCAACAAAATGCCGGATAATTAAACTCGACAAATGCATCTAACCAATCCTTAATCTGAGCATTCATAACAAACAAATAATAGAGATTTTTGGCAATTCAGATCCATAACGAGCTCTCTGTTTGATGGTTCGGTGATTAATTCGAGGCAAAAAAAAAAAAAAACAAAAATCAAAATCAAAATTTACCGATTAATGCTGTAGATATCGGCGGTCGGCGGAGGGATTTTTCGTGGTTGAATTTGGTTTAGAAATCAAGTAAATTTCCCCTAGAGGACAGTAGACTGAAGCACTAATTTCCTAAATTGAGATCTCTCTCTCTCTCTCTCTCTCTCTCTCTCTCTCTCTTCCCCTTTTACTTTCAGCGATTTCAATTAAATCGCGTTTTACAGTTTTTTTTTTTTTTTTTTTTGTAAAGTCGCATTTAGAATGGGCTAAATACAGTTTGCACCCTTAAACTATAGGGTTGGTAACACTTACCCCCTTAAAGTTACAAATGTAACACTTACCCCCCTCATTAATGAATTTAGTGATAAAACTTTGATTTTGAATGATGTGGCATTTTTTCTTCCCAACTTGTCCTTCTAGCTATTATATTGATGCATATATAAATAAAATATTTTCAATAATATTTCAAAAACTAAATTTTATAAAATATAATAATTATTAAAAAAATATTTTGATTTATGTTTAACTTCACATTTTAGTTACTATGGACCCTAATATAAATAAAAATCTCAACATTTTAAAAAATATATTAAATACGTTAAACATTTGCAAGAAAAAAAAAATTTCAAGACTTAAATGGCCAATTTTTTTATGATAATTATTGATTTGAAAATTTATTTTAGTTAGTTAAATATAAATTTTAATAAAATAATATTTAAATATTTAAATTATAATTTCTTATTAACTTTTGAATACATTTTGTGATTCTCAAAGTAAAAAGTGGGATAATTATATTAGAGTCATACACGCATTAAAATAACTATATAAACTATAAAATCATAATTAAAATTCGAATAATCGTTAACTTTTTATTAACTACAAATGAACACAAGATAAAACAAAAATACACTAAAATTCAATTTTTTTCATTCATAAATTTACAATATTGAAATAATAAAATTAAGTTTTGGCAAAGTTATCGAATTTTTATTATTACATATTCATTATTTATTTAATGGCTAGAAGGACAATTTAGAAAGAAAGAATGCCACATCATTCAAAGTCAAAGTTATACCTTTAAATTCATTAATGAGGAGGGTAAGTGTTACATTTGTAACTTTAAGGGGTAAGTGTTACCACCCCTATAGTTTAAGGGTGCAAACTGTATTTAGCCCTTTTAGAATTGCTCTTTCTTTTTTTCTTGCTTGGGTACAAAAAGTAATAACTAAATTACACCAACACCCCTGAGATATGTTAAAATAACTTTAAGGTACATGTGGTATCGGTAATTACAATCACCCATGAATCATTGTTAGAAACTCGAACGGGATAATACATTGAATAAGTTATTCCGATACGGTTCTAACGGACAATTAATTTCAAAAAGTGGTAGAGACAACATAGATCTAAGTGGTGATTTAATTTATATATTAGGTGAATAACGGCTACCCTCTGAGGTAAGGTCAAATTACGAAAAATCTCCTTTTGTTTGGGTAATTTTCACATAACCACACCCCAATTTCCCAATCAACTTCTTAACTTCATAAAAAGAGTCGGGAATATTTAGACCATGAATTTTTTTAATTAGTTGGAGTGTGTCTGAAAACGTCTTATCGCTCATCTTGCCTCGAGATTTAATTTTGTAGAATTCCAACACGAATGAAAGTTTAGAATTTTCTTGGCATCCATCATATAGAGGGATACACCACTCTTCAATGAATTCACGAAAATCATCAACTTCCGGTGTGGATTCTTCCAATGATTCGTGTTGATCAGGATGAACACATGCTTGCAACAATTCTTCCATGTTCTCACGACCGCTCGCACCACCATCAGTTTCATGATTCACCTCTTCAACTTCAGAAATTCTGAAATCAGCAGCTTCATTTGTTTCACAAACCTGATGGCCGAGACAATATTCTTCCTCAGACTCTAGGTGCATTACCCATTGGCCTAAACCATAAGATTTATCTCAACCCCTTCAAAGTAAATGTCCATGGACAAATTCCCGATCCCCAATTTTTCTACACTCACAATCTCGACATGGACATCGTATTTTATTATCAATCGCAGCCTTATTAAAAGCAAAATCCAAAAATTCTTCACAACCCTTTTGAAATGCATCTAATCGATGATCATCTATCAAAACCCAACTCCTATCCTTTGCCATTTTGTAGTAAGTAAATAGTCTTACTGATGCTGGTAAAAAATAGCATGACAAATATTTCAGTTATTCAAAATATTGTTTTTATTATGTAGAATGCATTAATTAATATAGAAAACAAAATAATCGAAATGAGAAGAAATTTTCCGAACTCCCAATATTGCCCTTTACCACTTTTCCGAAATGAGAAGAAATTTTACAGAACCACGCACACAAATATTTCTTTTATTAACATAATAATCATATAATCAGTTTTACATAATTATTGATTTATTTATAAATCAATTGCTAAAAAGAATTATTCAATATTTAATAAGTATTTTTAATAAATGGAAATGTAGATTGTCTTCTACTATTTATAACGCATAAAAATCGGAAGGAAGAGATAAGTTGCATCATATAAGTTTGCGTTAACATGCGACAACAAAGTTGAATGAATACAGAAAAACTTTGTCGTGGTAAAGGTGAGGGAAAGGATAATTTCTTACTCGAGAAAATCTAAATGTGCAAAACTTGCGCTTCCCTTTCCGGCTATTCTTGATTAGTTGCGTTTCTTTCTTCAAAGCAATGAGTACCTTCAGTCAACAAGTCAACAAAATTAAGAGAGTTGTTCATAAGTGCATTATCAAATAAAGAGAGTTGTTCATAAGTGCATTATCAACAAAATTAAGAGAGTTGTTCATAAGTGCATTTAGACTGTTACGATACACCCCCAAAGTGAAAACCCCAAATACACCCCAAAAATACACCCCCAAATACACCCCAAAATCAGCAAATACACCCCAAAAAACACCCCCAAATACACCCCCAAATCAGCAAATACACCCCTAAATACACCCCATAATCAGCAAAAAGACCCCCAAATATACCCCAAAATCAGCAAATACACCCCCAAATACACCCTCAAATACACCCCAAAATCAGCAAATACACCCCCAAATACACCCCATAATCAGCTAAAACACCCCCAAATACACCCCAAAATCAGCAAATACACCCCCAAAAACACTCAAAAATCAGCAAATACACCCTAAATTCACCCCAAAATCAGCACACATATAAACAATGAATCAACACATACGCAAAAAATCAGCACACACATACACACTAAATCAACCCATACACACAAAATCAGCACACATACACAAATATCCATACACCTTGTCTTTGTTTTATTTGTAATTGGAGAGAAATTAAAGGAAAATTACAGAAATTACAGTTTCTTAATCACCTAAAATACAAAATCGATAATAATTTTGACATTACAAGTGTAAATATCAGGAAAAAAAAAATCGGAATTTTTCGAAAACTGATATCGGATCCGAAATCATAATCTCATAATTATTCCAATTTCAATAAATAAAAAAATTGGAATTTGTAATGAAAAATATTGTTTCAAAATCGAAAAATCAGAAATTTTGTTCCAATTTTTCGAAAACTGATATCGAATGCCTGTCTTAATAAAAAAGAAACGAAAAATAGGCAATAACGAAGATTATACCTCGACAGTCTGCACACGGTTCCACCAAACTTTGAAACGGCAGCTTTCACAGACGAGGCGGCGGCAAGACACCGGATCAGAGATCCCTAACAATAGAGAGAGACAGAGTGAGAAAAAGATGGAGGGAGAGAGAGAGAGAAAGAAGGGGGGAGTTTGATGGCGTAGGTTACAAATTAAGATTAGGGCAGTTTGGTGGCCGGTGATGGTGGAATCGCGCCGGCAGAACGACGCCGCCACCGGCGACGGTAGAGTCGGAGAGAGAGAGAGAGAGAGAGAGAGAGAGAGAGAGAGAGAGAGAGAGAGAGAGAGAGAGAGAGAGAGAGAGAGAGAGAGAGAGAGAGAGAGAGAGAGAGAGAGAGAGAGAGAGAGAGAGAGAGAGAGAGAGAGAGAGAGAGAGATGGAGAATTGGGCTGAAACGAATTAGGTTTTTAACCCAATTCTTTTATGCGACGAATTCCACCGAATCGACGCGAAAATGAAATAAAAATAAATCTTAAATTAATTAATAGCGTCGATTTCATATACATCGTCGCAACAAAATAATAAAAAATTAATTCCATTGCGACGTTTATATATTCGTAGCAATCTGGGCTCCAAACTTTGGGAAAGAGAAAACACTTGCGACGTTTCATATACATATTCGTCGCAATATTTATTAAAAACTTATAAAAGGAAAATAATTTATTCTAACTGCGACGTTTTCTGAAATCGACGCAACGGGAAAAAAATAAATGCAATTTTTTTGCGTCGTTTAGTCACAATTCGTCGCAGGTAACATAATAAATAAAATAAAAATTATTCTAATTGCGACGACGTACATTTCATCGCAGGGATTGAAGAAAAAAATATTTTTTTCAAACCCCTGGCGACGATTATCTCTATTTCGTCGCTATAATATAATTTAAAATAAAATAAAATTACTTTGCGCGACGTTTGTCGCTTTTTCGTCTCAAAAATATGTGAAAATTATTTTGTTTTCTCGTTGCGACGTTTATGAAATGATTCGACGCAACACAGCGACGATAATCGTGTTTCGTCGCTAAGGCTTTGAGTCAAAAGCGGGATTTAAACTATTGCGACTAATGTAGTAGGAATCGCCGCAATTTTGCGACGATTTGTATTTAGTCGCAAATTTTAACGTCGCCAGAACTGTGTTTTGGCCTAGTGACCCCTCAACTATGAATTTTCTAACACATCCACTTGTGCGGTGTTAAATTTAGTGGAATCTTTTAGATTATGTGGAATATTCTCAAGTTTGTACTAATTTTATCATATTCGAGCTCTATGTTTTGAAATGAGATGACCATAAGATGTGTCGATTGGCTTCTAACTATATTAGATTACTCAAACATAATGGACGTTTTGTAATTTGATTTTACCTCAAGGAGTGGTTGTAATTTACCCTTTATATATTTAGCAATTTACATAAATTACAATTATCTATAAAAAAATGAATAACTTTGTATATTTACATAAATAATTTTAGTATGAGTATGAGTATGAGTATCAGTATAAGTATGAGTATGAGTATGAGTATGAGTACGGATACGAGCATGTGTATGAGCATGAGTATGTGTATTAATATTAATATTAGTATTTGTATAAGTATTACTATCAGTATCAATATTAGTATTTGATTTATAATCATTATGAGTTTCTAGTGTAGTAGTAGTACTGTAATATTAAAAGTCACATGGGCAAATATGTGTCGCAATGTCGAGAGTTATGAGTAGATATGGTATAAAAATATTTTTCAAGTTCCAATATGTTGATAGTTACGAATGTTACATGCAATATTCTCTACAGAGAAGCCGATGATACATGAGTTTTGTTTTAAAACACTAGACAGGATAATGAGATTAATAGTGAATTCTCACAAACCATTTGTTACTTAAACATGTGCATTTTTGTATATTCACGTTTATTTGCAATGAGTATAATTTTTCATGAGTAATCGAGTATGTTGTTTTTTGTGCAAGGTTACTCTGTGCATACATCTTCATATTTTATTTATATATTTATATTTTTGTGTAAGTGATGGGTTGAAGTTATATATTGAAATTGATGAATAATAACATGTTATTCGTCCTCTAATGGTGGATTTGATTGCAGGTTCGTGTTATAATGTACCAACATTTAGATTCACGCAAAATAGTGATTCATTGATTCGTTTGCTCTCTTGATATTCTTGAAGTTGGTTGTGGATTTCGACGTGGATAATATTTATAACATTATCATTTTTATATTTATGTAGACTTTTTGCTCATAAGACGAAACAAATTTTTTTTGTTTGATCGTTGATGTTTTTTAGTTTTTTTTTTTTTTTACATCAATGCACTTTGATATGAGAATTAATTTCAATGCATTGCACATATGAGATACTAGTTTATAATAAAAATGAATAATTTTATCATAAATAATGTCAAAGCCCGATTCAGAAGCCCAACTATTTGTAGCTGTTTAAGGGCAGGGTATATAATGCAATCAGGGCCCAAATTATTTATTCTTTCTCGTCTAATTTAGAGGCGGCTATTTGCAATACCATCTCTCTCTTAATTATAGGCGGTAAACGAGCCGAGCTGACTCGACAAATGCTCGAACTTGAGCCCAAAATTAGTTGTTCGACAGCTCGCGAGCTGTTTTTTTTTTTTTTTTTTTTTTAATTTATATATATATATATATATATATATATATATATATATATATATATATATATATAACTAGATAGTAAATAGTCTATAATAATAAATATTTCTAGTATTTAAATAGAAACAAATTTATATTACTTAAATAATTCATAATAATATAATATATTATTATAATAATAGAAAAATTAAAAATATATATAACTAGAGTTCATTATTTATTTTATAAATTTTTTATTTTCTAATAAATAATTTTTAATAAAAAATCAAATAATTTTAATAAAAAAAATTAAATAATACAAAAAATAAAATAAAAAATAAATGAGCTCGAGCTGGCCAAAAGAGCCGAGCTCGGCTCGTTCCCACTCCTACTCTTAATCAAACGCATCCCTAAATAAGACCGAATGTTGCCACAATTTACTTAGTGTAAGACCTTAAAGTACAAAAATACCCCTCATTCAAATACTCAACTTGTACAACTTTCACAAAATATCAACATGTACTGATGTACATGTTAAAATTGCAAAGAAAATTCTGAATGTCAAAGTTTTGGAAATTTTTGATATTTACATTTTCGAGTTTGTAAACGAAATCATATCAATTTCGTAATAAAAGTTATTTTTTGTTTTTTTTATATGTAAGTAAATGTCTAGTTATTTTTTGTTTTTTTATACGTAAATAAATATCTTTATGCTGCCCGCCGTTGTGGTAGATTCCAATTCCAAATTTTCGGAATCTAGTAATTCATTCTAATTCCAAAATCTATGAAAAAATCGAAATGAAATTTGAAATTAAAAAAAAAAAAAAAAAACTCAAAATTTCTATTAAATTTGAAATGATTATTTTTTAGAAGATATTTTTCTTTTGTCTTTTTTTTTTTTTTTCGGTAATAAATGCATGGAAAACAAAAAAAAAACAAAAAAAAAAAAAGGGTCCCTTGAAATTGACTTAATAAATAAATAAAAGACCCATTAATATATATGTGAATATTCAAAGATTAAATACAGCCCACAGCTATATAAAGCTTCTTTAATATTTTAAAAAAGTCAAATAAAGCAATCTCTTTCACATTGTTTGAAGCCACTGAAATAGCATTCAATTCATATTGGGACCAAAAGTTTGTGAATTGCAGTCACATTCATCAATAAATAACAAAGACCAATATAAAGTTGGCAATAACCAAATCTGCACCACAAAAAACTCATAATGAAAAGGAGTGTTTTTGAAATGAATCTACTACAACTTGCAATGAGAAAAAGATCCCACAAGAGTGATACAGATCACACATAATTCAAGAACCAAAAGAAGAAAAAGACACGAAAAAACGGCAAAATTCCAATTCTATCCACATAACGAGAGAGAGAAAGAATGACCCCGGAACACTCTAATATTAGTCCGGTCCATCTCTCCTAAACGTAAACAACCCTGTATCGATTATTCTTTTGTGTCCTTTTCGATTTTTTTTTAAAGCAAATGACGAAAGGAAATGCAATATAATATTGAAAACAGAAACTGGACAAGAAAACATAAGTCGAAAGCCGATATATCTGGCAGCGTTACCTATAGCCTTCATTTTCTCCTGCAGTTTCTGTATCTTCTTTACACCGTGTGAATGTGCGTGTGTGTGTGTTGTTGTTGTTTATACAGGAGACTCCTTCAAGAGAAGATTATTCTTCTTCTCTAACTGTGCCAGAACGATTCAATCCATTTGGAACGGGAATATCCTTTTCTGGTGAAGGCATCGTATTCGTTTTGGATGTGATTGTAGAATTTGTAGATGATGCAGTAGTGGACTCGTTCGAGTCTAGAAAGAGGCAAATCACTGCACAGTCATCGACTTTCGAAGTGGGGTACTTTGACCTCCATGCTCTTACAGCTGTCTCTACTACAGCTCGAGCTGCTTGCGAGCGTGAGGGGCAAGAACTGACAATTTTCACCACCTCCTTGTTCGAAAGTACATCCCAAATCTGCCCCCACAAAAAAAAAATTAATTAAAAACTCGTAAGAGAATGTTGTGAATAAAACAGTAATTAAGGTTCTTTTTTCGTACCCCGTCTGTAGCTAAGACTACGAACTCGTCTTTATTGGTGATGTGTCTGTAGGAAATTTCTGGGACTGAGATAAGACCGAAATCTTTAAGACAGAAATCGCCGAAGGCACGTGCCATTGCAAGGCCTGGAGAGTTGTTGTTTGGCAGCCACACTCTTGCCACCTCTGGTTCGTCTTGGAGGGCAAAAACACGTCCTTTGCATTTGCGGATCCTCTCTTCTTCCGCTGTGGGAAACCAAAGATAATTCAGTCAGAAAGTATTCAGATCAATCAAGACGCAGAAGATAAGCATAAAACATCTTTTAGGGGAAAATGAGCAGTAATAGTAAAAAATACAGTTGCAAATGCAAAAGGATAATCAATAGATAGAGTGGCAGTAATCTAGAAACTCCAAACCAGAAACTTAAAGTGCGCTTCATAAACGGTCATTTAACACTTGATCAACAGAAAGGAGCCTCCAATTGAAAGGAATAACTTTTTTTTTTCTCTCCGTATATTTTTTAAATATTTAGCGGGTTTTTGAGGGTTACCTGGAAGGTTAGGTTTGAGGTCCACAGTCAACTGTACTGCAGTAAGCTTATTATTTTCATCTCTCGTAGCCAATACAGCTCTTGAGTCTCCAACATTTCCAATTACAAGATGCTGACCCTGGAGAATATTAATCAAGATACTATTAAGTAAATTGACGTAAATTTCCAAGAACCACTTGTGTATTTATTGCATTTTGACAATAATAAAATAAAATTATTGCACTACCTGTTTCACAAAGGTGACTGCTGTTGTTCCACTGTAGAAGCAGTCTATATTTGTGTACATTCTCAATTCCCTATCCATGACCTTAAACGCATTCAGAAATGATTTTTTTAAAGTCTGAAAGACGCCTTGCTGTTTCAAAGCTTCTTCAGCATCAATGGAAGACATAGATTCTTCATTGGCGGATAAGCAAGAAGATGCTTCCTCTGTCGACAAACTTCCTGTTGTATTTAAACTGACCTCCCTAAGAATCTCGTCACTTTTAATATTATTGACTTCCCAGTTTGCAATCAGCATCAGGGGAAGAGAATCTCGAACTCTTTTCGCAACCATATGACCATAAGGACCATGGCCATCGAAAACGCCACAGAAAACCGTGTCTGTTCTCGAACCAAAGTTCTGGATATTTTATATCACAAAAAATCAGTGAATGCACAAAAACCTCAGGCCCTTTTACAAGGCCAATTTTTTGTTTAAAGAAATGGAAAGGGACATTAAGATGATTTGATGACCACTAGAAACAGAATTTTTATGACATTTGGACTGAGATGAAAGTGCCATATCAATCGAAACGAACACATATTTCTAACTTATAAAGATAACAAGTAAAAAACATGAGAGTTTCACAAAGTAGGGGGGTGAAAGTTGAAGACACGGAGTTCCACAAGTACAGCATGTACATCCCATTTCAAGAAACACGGATCAACAAATCGACAAAAAGATCAAGAAGCACCGGGTCCAATTTAAACATTTGTTCACTAAAGTTAAACGCACACAAATCTTCCGCTGAATAGAACCTTGTAACGAAGTTGAATGTTATAAATATATTAACCATCAAGGGGTATCAAAACAGCGTTCGTGAGATTAGATGCCTTGAAATATCAACAAGCTCGCTCAAGGTTATTCTATAATAATTCAAAATACATACAGACGGCACTTAAAAGCAATCCCGACTGCAAAAAAACAACGGCCCTTAAACAATAAACACGCGACAACTAATCGTTCTAGTCTCTTTCTTAACATATTAAATCAAGAAACGTCAGTAATTCAGAACAAAGACGGGAGGAACTAACCTCCCAAACAACCATGGCATCTTGATTGGTCCCTTTCTTGCCTTGCTGTGTAAAGAGCGAAGCAACATCACTCGAACCATTCAAGAACATCCGTCCAGAAATCCTGTGCAACTGTTCATCAATCCTATTATTGAAGGACGAATTCCGAGAAACGGGCTTCCTTCTCGACCCCTTCCTCTTCTTAAACCCTATAGGAGAGTTGGGCACAGGGCTCCTGCTTTCACCGGAAAAGCAGGACCCCATTCTTAGGGCCCTGATTATATTCAGTATGCACTCCAGATCAGCCAGCGATTCGCACCCACCGTTTTCCCTATTCGAATCCGTCTCGACAAGATCCAACGAATTCACTATCTCTTCTAGAAAAAACAAGCAATCAACTCAACACTTCCACAGAGCAAATTCACCATCTTATTCACAAACGTGTGTGCAGCAAATAGGCAAATATAGGCTTTTGTGGCCTCTAAATGAAATGAGCTGTACACTACACCCTTATCTTTCAAAAAGGGCAATATATAGAATCTATAGATACAGAATAATACCACAGCAGAGTACACTAAAATAGACCTTTAACCCCTTGTCTATTTTTTTTATTTTTTTCGATGTAATAATAAAAGTAAATGCTACACGCTAAAAGCTATAAAAAAATCCCCCAATCTTCTACACGAAGCTAAATTAGGGCAGATCTCCCCTTTTTTTTACAATTTTCCTGCTAACGAAAGTATTTCTATATAGAGAATAAACGGATATATCAAGGAAAAAATCAATCACAGAATCTGTAACGCGTCACTCCAAAAAAAAAATTAAAAAAAAAAAAAAAAAAAAAAAAAACAGAACAGAAATCAAACTCTGCGCAATAATCAGTTGGCGCGGATTTCAGCTCCTTTCTCCACATACACAAAAACAATTATTTTGCCGAAATAGAATATACGCAGACGCAGGGAAGAAGCTTCTTTGAAACAGGAAATGAATTGGAAAATAAGAGAGGAAATAAGCCGCCGATATGACTTCTAGAGAGAGAAAGAGGAGAGAGAGAGAGAGAAGAACTGGTCAATCTGTGGGTGTTTGATCTGTGTATACATACATACATTTATATATACAAAAAATCTGTATTCAGATTTTTTTTTTTTTTGAACATTACTCTTTCATTCAGATTGTGATAAGAATAGATTTTTATTATTATTATTATTATTATTATTATTATTATTATTATTATTATTTATTGGCTAAATTACAACCAACCTCGTCAAATTACGAAAAAAAAACTCTCATGTTTGAGTAATTACAACCACCCCTCAAGTATAAATCTTCTTACACGTTCACCATTGCGGTGTCAAATTTAATAGAATCTTCTAGATTATATGGGATATTCTCAATTTTATACCCGTTTTATCCCATTCGAGCTTCATATTTTGAAGCAAGATGATCATAAAGATGCGTTTTTCGGCTTGTATATATCATATTGTAGTGCATCAGAAACTGCATTTTCGCACAAAACAAGTACAAACTAGAGAAAATTTCAACGGAATCTACAAGATTATGTTGAATTTGACACCATAAGGATGAACGTGTAAGAAAATTCATAGTTGATGGGTGTAGTTGTAATTATCCAAATATGAGGGATTTTTCGTAATTTGAAATTAGGAGTGGTTGTAGTTTACCCTTTATTTATTTAATTTGAATTAATTAATTAGCCGGTTATCTAACAAAACAAAAACTAATCTAAAAGCGACTAAACATACCAACAAATCATGGAATTAGGAAATGTATTATATTATTCTAATTACATGATTTGTTGGTATGTTTAGTCGCATTCGATATTTTTTGCAGATAATCATATTTTGGCAACACTAATACGGAACTATGATGTTACACTTCTTTGATTTAAGATTAAATAACTTACAAGCTCTTGTGATATTGATAATTATAAATACGCCTCTAAGTTATTTCTACTCTTTACAGTTACACATTTAAGGAGTTATGAGTAACATAATCTTAAAGATTCCATGAATATCCGTTCTGAATTTTTAAATTTATCGCGGTAAATGTAATATACTCATAGTCTTACCTGAAGAGGTTACATGCAATTTAACCGTAGTTTTATTTGTTTAATAAAAAGAAAGTAATTTAGACTATACATTCATTCGGTTAGAGTTTGTAACGGGTTGTTAGTTTTAGGGGATATTTGTAATTCTACAATGTTTCGTAAGTTATCTAGTTTTACTTCGAGGGGATATATATTGGATATTAGGTTCTCTTAAAAGGAGATTTTATTTAGTTAACAACTAAGCTCCACCAAAATTCAATTTAATTAATGAGCAACAACTCGTGTGTATTTATTTTCAGACCAAAAACTTAAAATCAAAATTGAAATAAATAAACATACACTTAAAAAACTCTATAAATTAATACAGTCAGGACTAGCAATTAGTAGATTTTTACAATATGAGAATATTAATTTATCGAGATTCTACTGTAATTATATAATTTTCTTGAAGGTCGTTGTCAACTTCTCGTATTTAAATTCCTCAAATTTTTGACTTGAGAACTCAATAACTATTTTATCATTAAACACATAAAACATTATTTTGAGCCTATATAATAATTATGTCTAATAATTACTTTGTCAATGCAACTTTTCTTATATTTAAGAAACAAAAATGTGATGCATGCGAATTGCGACCTTCTTTTATTTTATTTTATTTTATTAATTTATTTATTATTTATTTGTTTTTTTGTGGGAAGAGCATAGTTAGTTGACTAGGTCAAACTTCAAAGCTACCTCTTTGCATTGCGACGACTTTTCATCTTCTATTTTTTTTTTCTCCTTTTCAAAAGTAATTTTTGAAAATAAAATAAGTAGTTTCTTTATTTTGGGGTGTTTCAAACTCTAAAATAACTGCGTAAATGCCACTTAATCCCATATAGTTTGAATTTTATGCATATGACCCCTCATAATTTCAATATAAGTACAAGACTTCCTTATAGTTTGATTTTTGTGCACATAACCCCCTTTATGTCATATAAATACTTGACACCCCCCTCCCTATAGTTTACTACTATGTTCATTCAAAAGATGAAATTTTTTGAAAGTACAAAAGGAAATGTGCTTATATATATTTAAAATATAAAGGGTTTTTGTGCTATATTAAAAGTACAGGAGATTATGTGCACAAAGTCCGAACCATAGGGAGCTAGGTGCTATTTACCCAAAATAATAAATCAAAGTAATATTTGATTTTATTTGGGAATGACTTTTTTCTATATTATACTTTAATAATATATTAAAAAAAATACATAACATATGGTAATTACCGACTATAATAGACTATTTTTTATTTTATTTTATTTTTTGGATGAAAAATTTGACATACATTTGTATAATTCACTAACATATAATAAATAAATAAAATTAAACAAATAATAAATTAGTAATTCTTCCATGTGATGTGTTACCCCAACAATGTGGGCCACGTCATTAATATGTGTGACATGTACTATAGTGAAAAAAATATTTAAGTACATATATAGTTGCATTTAAATATTATGTCCAGCTCAGCAAAATTTATTTCGTAAACATCTGGAACATTCTTATTTAAATCATTCTCTTTTTTTTTTTTTTTCATAGAAGTAGATTAACAAGCAGCATCTCAAAGTAGAACCAATCTTATGAGACTCCTTAATTGGAAGATTATAATTCAAATCCATAATAATAAATAATAAAACATAAATAAAATCATTGTTTCATGTTAACGTTTTCCTTTTTTTTTTTCTTTTTCTTTTTTTTTTATAAATTTTGTAATTCTTTAGTCAATTTAAGATACACGTAAATGAGCTGAACCGGCTCATGAGCTCGATGAGCCTACTCGATAAAAGCACAAACTCGAATTTTTCGAGCTCAAGTTTTATGGCGAGCCAAGCCCAAGCTTATTTAGTTGTTCTTAAATCCATGAGTCAACTTATAAAAACCGTTTTGTTCACCAACAATATGGTTATTGGCAATACATATTCGTTTTCGTTTGACCGTACAAGAAATGTAATTATTGTTGCAAATGTCGATTAGATTATTATGTTTTATCTTTAAATCGTATTATCAATAAATTAATTATTTATTAAAAAATATTCCATACCAATGTTTTTTATTAAATAATCGTCACTTTTATATAATTCTTTTTTTGTCAATATTCAATCAAATTGTGCATTTGTATAAAATTATTATTACAAACAGATAAATCTGTATACTATTAATATTAATACAAAACCATCCATCTATAGTATTAGAATTATTATATACAAAAAGCCCACGTGTACTAAAATTAAGATTATATAGGAATTTTCATTTATTTTTCTTAATCATAGAATTCAAATACATATTATTTAGGTTATTTACTAATTAAATTAATTAATTAATAATTTATACATAAATATCCTTATTTAATACACTTTAATACCGAATGTATAATTACTTTACTTTATTATGCTGCTAAAGATGATATATTTAGTTATTATTACAATCCACTAAATACGGAAACATGCCAATTAATGTAATTATGCCACATTCCGAGCTTTCCAAATTTATGTTCAATTTAAATATTCGTATTATATGGATACTTACATAATTATACCCTATACAAATAACATATATCATTCATTATGGATTCTTACATAATTACACCTTATAAAATAATATACATCGTTGATTGCTTGATTTCATACCTTACAAATCTATCAAAACCTATAATTAATTGTTATTATAATCCACTAACTATGGAAATATGTCAATTAATAAATTCTAAACAGATCTTTTTCCAATAGTTGTATTATATGAATATATTTTTCTAGATTCATATAGATTGTATTCGTGCGTCTATATATTACACGTGTGTTCATTCAATAACATCTCCATCATTCACAATTGGACGCTTGGATTTGCGAAAAATAAAAAAAAATTACCACAAAATATGGTTCTAGAGAATGTCAACCCATCGTTTATATGTATTATGTTGTCCGCGGATTACAAAAAAAGAATGGTGAGAAATATATTTTTGTAAATATTGTATTTTTAATATCTATGTTTAAACATGCGTAGTGATATACATCATACATCGTCTTATTTTTTCTATACCGTTTGATTAGGCAACAATTGCTATCTGGATTTGTTGAGCCGTACAAAGAATTATTAACTACTACCAATGAAAAGTGGCTGAAATTTCAATCGGGAAAAAAAATGCGCATGTTGGTTGAGAAGCAACCCATTGATGGCACGTCTTACTATTTCACGAAAGGGTGGAGATAGTTTGTTCTAGACATGAAATTAAAACGCACAAATATAGTTCTATTTACTTCGAACGTATTATTACCTACAAATGTAAATAGAACTACATTTGTGCGTTTTAATTTCATGTCTAGGACAAACCATCTCCACCCTTTCATGAAATAGTAAGACGTGCCATCAATGGGTTGCTTCTCAACCAACACGCGCATCTTTTTTCCCGATTGAAATTTCAGCCACTTTTCATTGGTGTAGTTAATAATTCTTGGTATGGCTCAACAAATTCAGATGGCAATTGCTGCCTAATCAAACGGTATAGAAAAAATAAGACGATGTATGATGTATATCACTACGCATGTTTAAACATAGATATTAAAAATACAATATTTACAAAAATATATTTCTCACCATTCTTTTTTTGTAATCCACGGACAACACAATACATATTAACGATGGATTGACATTCTCTAAAACCATACTTTGTAGTAATTTTTTTTTTTTTTCGCAAATCCAAGCGTCCAATTGTGAATGATGGAGATGTTATTCAATGAACACACGTGTAATATATAGACGCACGAATACAATCTATATGAATCTAGAAAAATATATTCATATAATACAACTATTGGAAAAAGATCTGTTTAGAATTTATTAATTGACATATTTCCATAGTTAGTGGATTATAATAACAATTAATTATAGGTTTTGATAGATTTGTAAGGTATGAAATCAAGCAATCAACGATGTATATTATTTTATAAGGTGTAATTATGTAAGAATCCGTAATGAATGATATATGTTATTTGTATAGGGTATAATTATGTAAGTATCCATATAATACGAATATTTAAATTGAACATAAATTTGGAAAGCTCGGAATGTGGCATAATTACATTAATTGGCATGTTTCCGTATTTAGTGGATTGTAATAATAACTAAATATATCATATTTAGCAGCATAATAAAGTAAAGTAATTATACATTCGGTATTAAAGTGTATTAAATAAGGATATTTATGTATAAATTATTAATTAATTAATTTAATTAGTAAATAACCTAAATAATATGTATTTGAATTTTATGATTAAGAAAAATAAATGAAAATTCCTATATAATCTTAATTTTAGTACACGTGGGCTTTTTGTATATAATAATTCTAATACTATAGATGGATGGTTTTTATTAATATTAATAGTATACAGATTTATCTGTTTGTAATAATAATTTTATACAAATGCACAATTTGATTGACTATTGACAAAAAAAGAATTATATAAAAGTGACGATTATTTAATAAAAAACATTGGTATGGAATATTTTTTAATAAATAATTAATTTATTGATAATACGATTTAAAGATAAAACATAACAATCTAATCAACATTCGCAACAATAATTACATTTCTTGTACTGTCAAACGAAAACGAATATGTATTGCCAATAATCATATTGTTGGATGAACAAAATGATTTCCATAATTTCTTAGTACACTAATATTAAAAATAAAATAATGTAGTATTATTCATATTGAATTTCTAGCTTTATCTCTTAAAATTTGAGATATATTAAAGAAAATTAGGAGGTCAATAATTGTTGAAAATTATAGTTAAACAATTAGTAAAAAAAATATAAAAAATAAATAATTACAAAATTAGCAATAAGGTAGATTCTTCACATTAGGGTTTGTTAGGTTGTCCAACGTTTCTTTATTTTATATATAAGATTATAGTTAAAATATTAGTAAAAAATATTAAAAATAAATAATTACAAAAGTAGCAATAAAGTAGAATTCTTCACACATTAGGGTTTGTTAGGTTGTACAGCGTTTCTTTCTTATATATATAAGATTATCATTTGTATATTAATATTAGCATTAGCGAATTATTATTAGTAATTGTATTAGTAATAGCATTAGTATATTAGGATTAGCATTAGCATTAGTATTAGCATTAGCATTAGCACATTAGAATTAATATTAGTATGAATATTAGTATTATAATTAGCATTATGATTAGAATTATAATTAGAATTATGATTTGCATTACCATTAGCATTAGAATATAAGGATTGGTATTAAGATGACCGTTAGAATTAGTATATTTGCATTTCTATAAGGATTAGAATTATGATTCGTATTATTATTATGATTAAGATTATGATTATAATTAGTATTAAGATTAAGATTAACATTACCATTAAGATTACAATTTTGATTAAAACTATGATTGAGATTAGTATTAGAATTAAGATTAGAGTTAATACAAGGACTATGATTAGCAATAACATTAGGATTACTAACACTAATAGTAATAGTACTATTATCATATTAGTATTAGTATTAGCATTAGTAATGCTAATAGTAATGATAATGATTGATATTGCTATAGGTATTGGTAGTGATAATGATAATGGCAATGGTAATAATATTGGTATTGGTGACGGTAACTGCAATGGAAATGTCGTGGTTATGGTAATGCTAATGGTATTGGTATTGGTATTGGTATTGGTGATGGTACTGGTAATGGTAATGGTAATGATATTGGTATTTATATTGATATTGGTACTGGTATTCATTACTTACACAATACGGAGTATATTTTTTATTTTATTTTATTTTTCTACTACTTTGTATTGCATATCATTGATCTTACTATTTTGATGACTTTTTTTAAAATCAAATATTTATTTTTACGATGAATACACCGTGCAACGCACGGGTGAAGTACTTTTTATTGAAATTATTCTCTCTCTTTTTCATAGAAGTAGATTAAGAAGCAGCCTCTCAAAGTAGAACCAATCTTTTGAGACTTCTTAATTGGAAGATTCAAATCAATAATAATAATAAATAATAATACATAAATAAAATCATTGTTTCATGTTAACGTTTTCCTTTTTTTTTTTTTTCTTTTTCTTTTTTTGTTAAATTTTGTAATTCTTTAGCAATTTAAGATACACGTAAATGAACTGAACCGGCTCATGAGCTCGATGAGCCTACTCGACAAAAGCACGAACTCGAATTTTTCGAGCTCAAGTTTTATGGCGAGCCAAGCCAAGCTTATTTAGTTGTTCTTAAATCCACGAGTCAACTCGCTAGGCCTTTTTTTTTTTTTTTTTTTTTAATTATAAATATAATTAATATAACATTTTAACAGTAAATTCATATAAATAATTCAAAAATAAATTACAATTCATTTTTTTTATTTCACAAATTTTTATTATAATTTACAATAATAAAAATTTAATAATATTTATTAAAATAAAAATAAAAATACACAATGGGCACATGCTCGATCTCGAGCTCAAGCTCGCCAAAACAATCATGCTCGACTTGTCTACACCCCTAGTGCACACATACATATAAATGTGATAAACGAATAGTTATCTAGACAAGTGTATAATAAAACAATCGAATTAAGTCTTCACACAAAAGTGTCGATTTTGTATCGTATAAAACTGCAACAGAGCAGCAATTCAACCGCAACCTCCAGCAAAATATGATAAAATGGAACAAAGAGAACACTTTTGTCATATAACTTTTTTTACAATGTGTATAACATCTGTAGGACCCAAAAAAAAAGAAAATCTAAAATTTCGACAAAAAATGTTTTTTTTTTTTTTTTAATTCACTATATAACTCAAGGATTCATGTATCAAACCCTCTTCATCAAGCTGTTAAATATGATACAAAAAGAAAATAAAAGAAAAGGAAAAAAGGCGGAAATTGTTGATCCTCGTGACGGAGCTCATTCTATCAGATTGAGGAGAGCAGCAAAGAACACAAAGAAGGAAATAATGTTAGGGCTCGATAGAATGGGGGCAGATGATATGTCGTGGTAGCCTACTGCATAAGCATTTCCACTCACTTCATCTTTTACTTTAATGCTCGATGA
Source organism: Erythranthe guttata (assembly GCF_056151865.1). Classification (NCBI taxonomy): domain Eukaryota; kingdom Viridiplantae; phylum Streptophyta; class Magnoliopsida; order Lamiales; family Phrymaceae; genus Erythranthe; species Erythranthe guttata. Next base: position 17,649,455 of record NC_142538.1, on the reverse strand, counting down.
ACCTGATATCAATATCGGAATATTTTAGTGATTTCGCTTCAACAACAATTTTCATGCAGGATTGTTTCTTCGTAAATTCACTAATGAAAATAAGATTTCTCGGTTTCTGTTTTAGCTTCTCTTTGATCAGGTGATTAGGCTCAAGCGTAAAAAAACTAGAAGACTTCGACAATCCCTAACTTATGTCAATCATAATGCATAGGAACTGGGTATATTATTGGGTAAATTACGGTCACCCCTTGAGGTAAGGTCAAATTATGAAAACCCCCCTCATGTTTGGATAATTAGAACCACTCCCTTCAACTATGAATCTTCTAACACTTTCACCCTTGCAGTGTCAAATTTAGTGGAATCTTCTGGATTATGTGGGAATATTCTCTAGTTTGTACCCGTTTACCCCATTCGAGCTCCACATTTTGAAACTGGGTGATCATAAGATGTATTTCTTGGCTTGTAAATACCAAATTATGGTGCATTAGAAACTTTTTTTTTGCACAAAACGAGTACAAACCAGAGAACAATTCACGGAATCTAGAAGATTATGTTGAATTTGACACCATAAGGGTGGACGTGTAAGAATATTCTTAGTTGAGGAAGTTGGTTGTAATTACCCAAAGAAGAGGGGTTTTTTGGTAATTTAACCTTACCTTGGGGTGGCCTATTTTACCCTAAGAATACATTTGTGAAACCAAATGGCGAGTAAAGAAACAAAGTATTGTACTCACAGTTATATTGAGTCCATCCAATTGTCTGATTTTCCATGTCGTAAAGGACAAGCTTGTCTGACAATGCTATATCTGCAAGAACAAAAATAAAAACGTGTTAGCATCCTTCAAGTGATCGATTAGTTGGTGAATTCCATAGTTTCGTAGTTCAAAGTTATTTGATGAATACTATACAACATAAGCACTTGAAGGAATAGGAAAAGGACGTTTTCGTATATTTAAAAATCCAAATACGTTTTATAGATCCACATAATGTATCCCCGAACACAGAAAACTTGAAGTGTACCTCCTAATAGAGTCAATTCCCCTCCATCCTTTGTTTGCATTCCACTGGCCTGCCAGCCGATGCAATATTCATCGTCCTGCAAATCGGAAGTATATGTAAAAAAAGAAAAGGGCAACTCCAAATAAATAATCCAGTTTTTACTTACGCGAACTTCAAACAAATAGTTATGGGGATGAACCGGCAAGGTGAGCGAGTCCTCGAAATGAAAATTTATAATTGGAAACCCATCATCAACGCTGCAGATATGAGTGAAATCAACAATCAGTTCGATCGATGAAGTTCGTTCGTAGGCAAGTAAGTATACACACACGTATAGAAAGATATTTTTAGTTAGTCGAAACACTCACTTCCCACTGAACCAAAAGCATTTGAACTGGCCCTCAACCATATGAATTTTCAGATCTGGTTGTTGCGCCGCCATCTAATAAACGGATATATATATAATATATATATACACAGATAGTCAGAGATGGAAAAACATGTGCAAATGTACGCATAACCGAACAACCAATAAAATAAGATTGCATTATTAGGATATACCTGATCCACAATATGTTGATAGATGTCGGAGGGAAGATAGGCCAAGGTCGTACCACTATCGATTATAGCCCTTCGACTGGGCCCCAAGCCGAAAAAAGTTGTTGGAAGGTCGAGAAGTTTACCACCCACATCAACTGCCTTCAGTTCAACATTATAATGTACCCTACGGAAAACAAGAGAACTTCTATCAGAGACTGTCGTGTAAAATCAAAGAAAAATATACTTGTAGACGTTTATTCAGAAAGCATAATGTGAAATGTGAACGGTCAAGAGTTCAAGTGACTGTTAGACGGTCAATCGAATCATTCCGCATGGCCGACATAACTACTTTTACAGCTAATAAACTTTGACACAAATTTAAAGATTATATAGAATTGACCAATGATGAAACAGCAAAATATACATACCTTATAACTAGGGTAAACTACGGTAGTTAAGGTCAAATTACAAAAAACCCATCCGTTTTAGGTAATTACAACCACGCCCTTCAAATATGAATTTTCTTACACGTCCATTCTTATGGCATCAAATTCAACATTATCGGAATGTGCTCTAGTTTGTACTCGTTTTGTGAAAAAAATCAGTTTTTGATGCACCACAATCTGATATTTACAAGCCAAAAAACACATGTTATGATCATCTTGTTTAAAAATGTGGAGCTCGAATGGGGTAAAACGAGTACAAACAGGAGAATGTTCCACATAATTTAAAATATTCCACTAAATTTGACACCGCAATGGTGGACGTGTAAGAAGATTCATAGTTGATGGGTGGTTGTAACTACCCATTTTTTTGTAATTTGACCTTACCTCAGGGGTAGCCGTAATTTACCCTAATAACTAAAATGTTATGCCAGAAAAAAAGAAAGAAGAAAAAAAAAGTGATGATGCGACGTACTGATTTGGGACCAATGGTGTTCTATTTACTTTTGGCTCCACAACTTCTCCAATAGCAAATATGCCACCTCCCTTCCCGCCATCCAAGCAATGTGAAAAGACCTTTTTAATCTTTTTGGACAAAGAAAGCTGAGAAAGAACGGATGTATTTGATTGTCCGAAACCAATTATGCCGTCAACAGCCTGAGAAGATGAGCCTAACTCTCCCGATTGTTTAGCTGAGCACCTATCTCACATAAAAAAAGGAAATATGTCAGATACATAAAAAAGGCACATAAGTACGTGATACTACGAACTGAAGATAGAGTTACATAATACGACAGACTAAAACAAATATATTTCAAAAGCAGACATATATTCCACTAGCCGATCTTAGTATTGGTATTTTTTTATGGATCGCCATTTCAAGTCTTGCTCCTGTTGGACTTGACAAGAATCAAATTACAAGTATTCGTTTACGAATACTATATCAATTTAGCTCCATAAGAAATAAGCAAACTATATATACATATTTCAGGATACATATACTCGGAAGTCTCTTCCACACGCGAATACAGAGACACCTACCCAAATGCTACGGATCCATTCATGGGTGTGGTCTGAAGGTTCCCAGTAATTTGATCAAATATTAAGTTATCTTTGACGAAGTAACCCTCGGTTTTGCTCCCGTCTCCGTACGTAATAGCATACTCGCAGCCCATTCCCACTTTGCAATCTGGATTTGGACTAGCGAATACAGCATCACAAAAATCTTGATCGCAAGTGACTGTCTTTCCGGTGGAGGAGGCCTTCAAATCGTACTGGTTTAAGGTTATCTGGTCGATCGAAAAACAAACCAAACAACAATTATTCCATTTCCCATACGAAACACAATCGATTAAAAGGGCTAATAGAAACGTAACAACGTACATGGAGATCACTTTTTGTGGGACACCTCTCGCAATCTTTGCAGTTCACCCATAAAATATCGCTACCTGTATCGACCTGGACGTGATAGTCGACTGGTGGAGATCCGATTGTAATTTTGGTGTAATAGAGCCTGCAACAATTTATCAAACAGTTAATCGCAAATGCACTGTGTTCTTCAAACAAATATTAACAGATTGGCCATAAATTCAGATGAATTAAGCGAAACAGCGAAAATTCTGCTAATTCGATGCACAATTCATAATTTATAATTAATCCACAAGAACATCATCCCCAAAAATTTGATGCAAACAGTTAATCGCAAATGCACTGTGTTCTTCAAACACATATTAACAAATTGCCTATAAATTCAGACGAATCGAGCGAAACAACAGAAATTCTGCTAATTCGATGCAAAAACAAAGTGGAAATTCATAATTAATCCACAAGAACGTCATCCCCCAAATCTTCGATGCAAACAGTTAATCGCAAATGCACTGTGTTCTTCAACACATTAACAAATTGGCTATAAATTCAGATGAATTAAGCGAAACAACGAAAATTCTGCTAATTCGATGCAAAAACCAAATGGAAATTCACAATTAATCCACAAGAACATCATCCCCAAAATTCAAATCAGAGGCCACATGCAACAAACATTAAAAAAAGAATTAAAAAAAGAATTTGAATATAACATACGCGGTGTTAGTCGGAGAGCCATCGCCGCCCAACTGGAAATCAATGGCTCCAAGCATCCTGCCATGGCGGCGGGAATCGTGGGCTCTCATCTCTCTCAAAATAGCGTCCCCCTTGCCACGGCCGCCATACTTGTGGTGAACTTCGAAAACAACATTGCCGCTCACTAAACAAATCAGGTCAGCCAATAAAAGCAAAACGGCAATCGAAAACGAACGCCTCCACCGGGAATCCATCGCCGCCACCCCCACCGCCACCGCGAAATTGAATTCGTCTGTTAATTAATTAAATTTTTATTTGGGGGGATGAATTGAAAAAATATGAATACGTCAAATTTTGATTCTGAGAAATCGTATATATATAAAATTCAAAAAAAAAATGTCAGAAAAAAAAAACAAAAAAAGGCTGGGTGTAGGGATGGCGAATGGGATGGGATGAATTGACGAGAGGAGAAGCAAGGTTTGAAGACGTGATGGAGAAGGAGAGAGAGAGATGAACGTGAAAAAAGGGGCGAATAAATAAATAAATGGGTTGCCTTTAATTCAGTAAAACTATATATATACGTGTTTGTGAAATTCTTCCAACTCAACCTCAAATCTAAGCAAAGATAAAATTCAAGGTAACGCTTTTCTTCTCTCTCTCTCCTCTCTTTCTCTCTCTCTCTCTCTCTCTCTCTCTCTCTGTGGACTTCTCTGGTGGTGGTGGTGGACGTCTGACATTGACGAGCTTTGGCGGTGCGCCACGTGTACATTCTTTCTGTATGTCAATGGTTCTACTGACTGCCCTAATTTAGATGTCCATTTAATAAGGAAGTTTCTTTGTAGATCCTTTTTCTTTTTTTTTTGATTTTTTTTGGACAAATTGGCAAATATGCCAATTATAAAGGACTTAAATGCACATAGGTCAAAATAAAAAATCAAATTAACATATTCTCATGTAGCCCTTCGTAATATAATCTTCATCAATTCCATCAATTATGCACTAACTTCATCAATATTGCACATTGATCCTGAATTTGAAAATAATATATCAATATTAACTACCTTTTTCATAATTTTTTTATTTTTTTACAAAATAATTTTTCTTTTCCGGCTAGAGTTCGGCATTGATTTTTTTTGCTCTTAAAAACCTTTTTTTTTTTCTGAATTTTCTTTTTCCGACCGATCTCTAGCGTTGACTTTTTTCTTTTGAAACTTTTTTTATCTCTAAATTACAGTGTTAACAACAAAATTATTGTTTAAGACAGTAGTATTGAATGCTAAAGCAGTAATATTACGGTCTGAGACCATAATATTACGGTTGAATACAATAAAATTGCAGGCCAAGACGATAAAATTAATTAATACAGTATATTGCAATTTATTCCGAGACAGCAATATTGCATGCCAAGACAGTATTGTTAATTAAGATAATTTAGAAAAAAATAAAAAAAATCAACGCGGAGATCGGCGGTCAATTCTTCTAAGCCGCCGTTCTAACGAACTATTAGTTTCAGAAAGTTGTGGAGACAACAAAGAACTAAGACGTGATTTAAGAAATATTGGGGGAACCGTGTCACCTCCTAGGTCTATGTTGTCTAGATCAGTTACTGAAACTAATAGTCCATTACAATTGTATCGAAATAACGTATCTAATGCATCATTATCATGTTAGAGTTTATAACAAAGTTTCATGGGTGATTGTAATTACCGATGTCACAAGGACCTTAAAGTTATTTGAACAGACCTTAGGGGTGTAGGTGTAATTTCCCTAAATAAATAGTATTTATTTATTTTATTTTTTCTTTGGAGACAAAAAAATCGAGAAAAAGAGGAATCAAATTGGATATTATCTTCAAACAGACAACAGCTTTCTTCCTTCTCCAAATCGCCTTCAACCATCCTCCACCATTTTCTGCACAATGCTGTGAGAGGGGAAGTGAACACCGGCGGCGAGGTGACCGGTTTTACTCTGCCGGAACTCAGTCAGCCCATCTGTCGAACAGGTGGTGGGCACTAGTTTCAGTTTCGGCTTCAAATTTCATGTATAGATTTCTTACGCTCTTGTTTCAGTTTTTCAATTTAGAAGGGGTATGTTTTCATTTTGCTTGAATTGAAGGCAAAAAAATCAAATCTTAGTTTTGAAATTGACTGATGTGCAATCTGCAAAATCAGCTTACAAAGGCTTACTATATGGCGTTTCTCTCACCTAAAACCCCACCCATCCTCTCCGCCAGCCCTAATTCGCTGTTCCCCAGCACCAAATGCGTCGACTACATTAGTTGTAATGCCAAAAACCAAGTAAGGAAATCACCTTCCGTTGCGAGAACATCCCGTTTTTCGACCTCCTCCGGTGGCCAATCCCTCCTCCAAAACGAAAGGTATTCGGTCACGCGAAGAATCAAGAAACAGGCGCTCCGCGATTCACCGGAGATAATGCTGCGTGTGAATCTCGATCAGTGTTCGAAGAACGGCGACTTAGACGAGGCACTTCGCCTCTACCACGAGGCGAAGTTGAATAATATCCAGCTCAACGTGTACCATTACAATGTATTGCTTTATTTATGTTCTCTGAGGAGCGACGATGACGGGGAGGAAGGATTGAATCCCGAAACGTTGGAGAAAGGGTTCGAGATTTTCAAAGAAATGATAATTGATAGAGTGGAGCTGAATGAGGCGACGTTTACTAACGTTTCGAGATTGGCTGCAGCAAAAGAGGATCCGGAATTGGCTTTCAATTTAATCAAGAAAATGAAGGATCAAGGCATCGGACCGAAGCTGAGGTCATACGGGCCGGCATTGTTCGGTTTTTGCAAGAAGGGTATGGCAGATGAGGCGTACGAGGTGGATTCCCACATGGTGGATAATCAGGTCTCTGCAGAGGAATCCGAGCTTTCGGCACTTCTTAAAGTTAGTTCCGACGTGAAGAGGGAGGAGAAGGTGTATGAAATGATGCATAGGTTGAGGGCTACGACGAGACAGGTGTCGGAGGAGACTGCCGCCGTAGTGGAGGACTGGTTTTTGTCGGAAAGGGCGGCGGAAGTCGGGTTGGAGAATTGGGATACGGGGAAGATCAAGAAAGGAGTTTTGAAGGGCGGCGGTGGGTGGCACGGGCAAGGGTGGTTGGGCGAAGGAGATTGGAGGGTTGTGGGGACCACGATGGACGAGGCTGGGGTGTGCCAGTCGTGCGGAGAGAAGCTCGTGTGTATTGATATCGATCCGAAAGAGACGGAGAATTTCGCAAAGTCATTGTCTGAATTGGCTAGCAAGAAAGAAGCAACAACTGGATTTTTCCAATTTCAGGTACTGCGAAGCAACCAGTAGGTTCGATTTTTTTTTGGGTAAATTACAACCACCCCTGAGGTATGGTCAAATTATGAAAAACCCCTTTGGGTAATTACAAAATCTTCTTACACCTCCACCATTGCGGTTGGAAATGTAGTGGAATCTTCGAGATTATATGGATTCTTATCACTTTTGTACCCATTTTATCCCATTCGAAATCCACATTTTGAAGCAATATAATCATAATATGTGTTTTTTCGGCTTGTCTATATCAGATTGTGGTGCATCAGAAACTATATTTTTACACAAAACGAGTACAAACTAGAGCACATTCCACGAAATCTAGATGGTTATGTTGAATTTGACACCATAAGAGTGGAGGTGTAAGGAAAAATCAAAGTTGAGGGGTAGATGTAATTATCCAAACATGAGGGGTTTTTTCGTAAATCGACCATACCTCAGGGGTGGTTGTAATTTACCCTTTTTCTTTAGTTCATTAATGACTATCGTGAATCTAATGCATCGAGTTTACTGGTTCAGGAGTGGCTCCAACGGCACGGTCCGTTTGACGCCGTAGTCGACGGTGCAAATGTCGGCCTTGCTAATCAACACACATTCAGTTTTTCCCAGGTAGAATCGAAACAGAAACAACGACTCGGTTTACTAGATGTGTTTTAACGTAATCTTGAAGATAACAAGTACCACGTCTTTGTTCTCTTCTTTACAGATCAAGGGAGTTGTGAATCGATTGCGTGAACTTAGCCCGTCGAAGAAATTGCCTCTTGTTGTGCTACATCAAAATCGAGTTAACGGCGGTCCTGCTCAGTACCCTAACAACAAGAAGTTGTTGGAAAGTTGGAAAAAAGCCGGTGCACTCTATGCTACGCCTGTCGGTTCTAACGACGATTGGTAATTATTTATCAACAAAGCAGTTACTTAGAAAGTAGACGGAATCAAATAACAAGACGAATCGTATTTTTATGCCACAGTCTATAGAAAGTATTATTTCATCTCGTAAACTAGCAGTTCTAATATTTCGTTTTCGTACTTAGGTACTGGTTATATGCTGCTGTGAGTTCAAAGTGTTTGCTGGTTACCAACGACGAGATGAGAGACCATTTGTTCAATCTTTTGGGCAATAGCTTTTTCCCTCGATGGAAAGAAAAACATCAGGTAACTACGCTTCCCTTTTTTTTTTCGTATTCCCTGTTTATTACGTTCATAGATTCCTATATTACGCGTAAATATTTAAGAACGATGCATACTATAAAAGATGGCTCGGATTTTGGGAAATTACCGAAAATTAGCTGTTAGTGGTCTCAAAATTGAATCTAATTGGTTGATCAATATTGCGATTCTATCCATGAATGGCAGGTCCGATTAAAACCTTCTAGTGATGGTATCAGATTGCACATGCCACCGCCCTATTCAATTGTAATCCAGGTCGGTTTTTTTTTTTTTGCCTATGAAATCAAACTTTTTTTTCTTGATCAATTAAACATTTATATGTGAAGCTTCATTACTAAAAGCTCCGATTATTGCAATTGCAGGAGTCGGAACAAGGCAGCTGGCATATACCGACTGTCACAGAAGACGATCTCGAGACTCCAAGGCAATGGCTTTGTGCGACGAGGGCAAGGAATTCCATGCCAACACCTTAACAGTAAGATTGAGATAAATCGTATGGAAACGGAGGCTGCATCTTTCGTCTTTTTTAGCAATCCTTGGTTTATAAATTGTGGTTATTATTTACCTTTTCATCGCGCTCTTTTTGTAACCATAGTATAATTAGATGAAGCGCGCAAAATGCGAGAGGTATTTTTTGTAGTTTAATCCTGCTATTTTTTTGTGCCGAATTCTGCACAAATCTATGTATTCATCCCAAGACAAACAAATAAGCATCAGCTAAATATCGCAGATTAGTTACTTAAAATTCCATTTGTTCATGAACAGAATCTTTTTTTCGATCCTTTTATCCAGTTTCTTCCATTGATTATATCTGCATATTTATAATCTCCCGAGGTTTTCGAATAATGTAGAGTTAAACACGACAGAATTTTCTTTTGTCCGATCATTAGTGCTGCATTATAATATATACTTAAATCTTCATGATTTTACAGAAAAAATTACAGATTGCCATTAAAAAAAAAAGGTTCTTAGGTAGATCTTACAAGCTCAATAGCAGAAACTAAATCATCAAATTTGGCTCCGGTAACTTCTTTAACAATCTTATTATCCTTCAATATCTTGAATGTTGGAACAACTTTAATCCCGAGTTCCTTCGCCAGCGGCTGTCATCAACAAATCGTAACACTAAATCAGATCACAACCCTTAAAATAGTAAAACTTCTGAACGAGTAGAAGTTGGTGATTGTGAGTAAAACTTTTGAATAATTGCTTATTTCTAAAAGTCGGGATCTATGCACTCGATTTAATAAGTTGTGACAAATTTTACATTTCAACTTAATTTTTTTTAAATATCTCTCAAAGTGTTCTTTAAACTGGAGTTAAATAAAAATAGCAAGGCACAATTATGCATTTTTAAGTTTCGAAAATTCGATAAAACAATTTATTTAAGATAAAACAAAAGCTAAATTTGCAAATTCTCAAGTAAATTATGAGGTAAAAAAAGCCTAATATTCAAAGAATTTTATACGTTTTTACCTTGTTATCTTGATTGCAGTCCAGCTTTAAGAACAAAACGTCGTCGTATTTCTGAGAGAGTTCTTTATATCTTGGAGCAATTATCTTGCAAGGACCACACCTGCAAGTTTCAAATCGAATAGATTTATTCTTTATTTGTTTTTTTTTTCTTTTTTCAATTAATTACGTAGCTATTAACAATTTGACATTGAAATTTAAAATTAATGTTAATTATTTACCAAATCCCCAATTGAATTACTTAAAAAAAAAAAAAAAATTGACAGAGAGAGAATAAACTCACCACTGGGTGTACATGTCGAGGACGACGGTCTTAGTGCCGGCGGCTGCCACAATCGGCCAAAATGTGTCCTTGTCCACCTCCGTCACTTGGCCAATTTCCGCCACCGCCGCGGCGGCGGCGGCGTCCTGACTGGCCGTGATCCGGAATCCCGCGCTCAGCCGTCTGTCTTTCGTCCTCAGATTCAGCCCGGCGTAATCAGCTGCGACGCAGACAATGGTGCGCTGCCTCGCGGCGGCGATGATAATCCCCTGAGACACGGGATTTTGCAGCACCGAGATCCTTGGAGCTGCACTGTACAGCTGCAACGCCATTGTCGATATCTGTAATTTGTATGTGTGTGTGAATTAATGGTGGTATACTGTGTGAGAGAGAAAGAGGAGAGAGAGAGAGAGATGATGATGAGAGAGAGGCTGGGATTTGAGTGGCATGGGGAAGCTGCTGCGCGACCGAACTGGATATTTAGTTTAGGGGATGAAATGACCAAATTACCCTCTAAACTTTTTTTTTTGTCAACTTATTGAATGGTTTTGTGATTTTAACCTAATTCAATAAAGTGGTTATTAATTTATGACTCAAAAATATTGATTAATTCACCATATTCTCGTATAATAACTTGTAAATTATACGAGGGACGTAAACCACACTAGACTAGTTAAGTGTGTGAAAAACTCGACCTAACGACCGTTGATAAAGAGATTCGAACTTGGAAAAAATACAGGTTTTGTTCCTTAAGTTTGAATCATTTTAAATTTGGCCCCCCATGTTCACAACAATCACATTTGATCCCTGATGTTGCGAAAAAATCAACATTTTTAGTCATTTCCGTCAGTTTCCTGTTAAAACTAAATGATTCAAGCGTGTGCAGGTCACTGCCTTAACTGACAGACTAACGGTAAATTGACAGAAATGACAAAAAATGTTAAATTATTGGAACATGAGGGACCAAATGTGTTTTTTGTGAACACGGGTGACCAAATATGAAACATGTGCAAACTTGAGGGGTGAAAACTGTAATTTCCCCCTAAAAAGAAAAGAAAAAAGAGAAAAAATAAAACTATTGTCGACATTATTGGTAATAAGGGTACCAAATTTACAACAAACAATTAAATTTGTACCCAGTTATGAAATTAATTTCACTAACACGTGTCAGCACACGATTGGCCTCGAGCGCGCTAAAAATCACACTCTACGGGGCCTACAATTCCACCTTCAACCAATAGATCTGCGCCACTTCAAATCAATGTACAACCTCCACAGCACAAGGTACAACTCAAGCCGAAAGCTATCACCAATGTGGGCCCCACTCGATAGTGTTCCATATATAAGCGGCACCCTCAGATCCAAAACGACGCCGTCGATCTACACAGTCACAGTTGTACTGTTGTCTTTTTTGTCTTGCACCACTCTTTGGTTCCATCGCCGCTGCTCCACCACTACTCTCCTCCGGCGGATTCCCCAAACTCACACACACTATACACACAGTAGCTATATCTTTTTTTTTTTTTTTTCGAAGTAGTTATTTATTGATCTCTATCTGCTCTTTGTTTGTGTTGTCTGTTGATTTATTGCTCTTTGTTTTTTTCTCTTGGGATTTGAGTTTGAGAGCAATGGCGGCGGCGTTTGGAGCAGCAAATGCATCCGCGGCGGCGGTGGCGGCCTCCTTGACGGAGAATTCACTTAAATCCTCCACTTATTTACCGATTTGCCACCGCAATTTCCTCAACGGACCCCATCCGAACAAGGTGTCCTTTCGCCTCTCTGTCAAGCCCAAGCTCCGATTTTCTTCCAAGGTACAATTCAGCCATCTGATTCCATTGGTTTTTTATCTTCTTCTGTTGTTCTTCTTTTAATTTAATAAAATTAGCTTCGTTTTAGAATGTGTGGGGGGACTGATCATATTGGCAAATGTGAAAAGTGTGCTCGTGGATTTATTCGGTGATTATATGTATGTATTTTGAAGTAATTGATCTTGATGTATACGGAAATCGCACCTCACCTAGAAATCCTGCTAACAATGATTAGGAGGCACTGGTTTTTAGCATAGGATGAATACTTTGATGCTTAAGTTGGATGTAGAAGAGCACTGTATTTGTCTTTTTAGTATGCATATTATCGATATCTTCTTCTTTTTTAAACAGTTTCCTCGATATTGTTTCTATCCAGAGAAAGAATTTCATGTTACTTCCAACTTTTCGTTCCGGGTTGCCAAGGCCTGACTGTAGCAAACGAATTTTACTGGTTTTCCTATTGCTTAATTGGCTTTTATGTATTCTCATTTCATCATATGGCTTTGCATTTTGTAGGGTTTGCAGTCGGGCTCGAACTGTTCTACTGTGGTAAGAGCTCAACTAAACGAGGTAAGGTTTTCCCCGTGGATTTTATTTGAAGAACTCTTTTCAAATTTCCGTTCCTTCGTGGAAACCCTTCTGGAGCCATCTGTTGAATTAAAGGTTGCTGTGGATGGATCGCCAAAAGCTGCTGCATCAACTACTGTAAAATCAGAGGGGTCACCGGTCGAAGCCAAGAGTATCAAGTCGTCAAATGAGCTTCCTCCGTCTGCTGCATTGAGATCCGAAGAATCAATATCCGAATTTATTAGTCAAGTTTCAAGTCTCGTCAAGTACGTATTTTAATATGATTCCCTATGAGTGAGTTCCTCTTTCGCCTTTTAACTGAAATAACGAGGTTAAATACCCTTTTCATAGGTTGGTTGATTCTAAGGATATCAAGGAACTGCATTTGAAACAATTTGACTGTGAAATATTGATACGTAAAAAGGAGGCCTTATCTCCACCTGCTGCTCCCCCCGTTACATATTATCAGTCTCAACCTCAGCCTGCAGCTCTGCCGCCAGTCTATGCACCATCTCCAGTGGTGCCGACTGCTGCAGCTTCTCTTGCAGCAACACCTGCTCCTCCTAAAGCTCAACCATCCAAGTCATCTCATCCGCCTTTTAAGTGTCCCATGGCAGGAACCTTATATCGTAGTCCAGCACCTGGTGAACCACCATTTGTGAAGGTAAACTGGAAGGATTGTGATGTCTGTCATCTATAATGTAAACATAGTTTTATTTGTTTCTACTACAAATTATTAGTACCGATATTCTATGAAGATATCATTTATTTTTGTAACAGCTTAGATATACATGGATCTAATGTATGAATAAGTTAAGTCATACTCTTTCTCTCTCTTTCATTTTGACTAATGCAATTTTTTTGCAGATTGGAGATAAAGTACAAAAGGGACAGGTTCTATGCATCATCGAGGCCATGAAATTGATGAATGAAATAGAAGTAAGCAGTAATTTTTTTTCTCTGTACCCCTTTATTTTTCCTTTACTGTTTGAAAGTTGTAATAAACTGATTACCTTTTGGTCTTTGCAAAAGGCGCTAGCATTAACTGCTTGTAAATCGATATCTAAACATGTTAATAGTCGGGAAATATCCGTACAAGCGCATTATTCTGCAGTATCCACTGCAAATTTGATAGTATTGATTAGTGCACAACTTGCTTATCTCTCTATTGTTGCGTAAATGAACTCTTTGCAGGCTGATCAATCTGGAACATTAGTTGAGATTCTCGGGGAAGATGGCAAGCCAGTCAGTATTGACACAGTGAGTTCTCTTTAGATTAATGAATAATCATGCTAATTAAGTAAGGTCTTGTTCAGTTGTATTAGTCAAATTAATTTGAATGGATTGGATTATATTAAGTCCCAATTGACAAACTAATTGTTTAGGTAGTACGATATTCGTTTCTTTATATTAGATCTAATATTAAAATTGTTAAAAATCCGGTATTAAATAAAATTTCTCTAGAATGTCCTTTCATTTGTTTCCTTACTTTATTCTTTTTACTGTCGACAGCCTCTTTTTGTGATTGAGCCATAGAGCAGACTGAAAAGGTACGAGGGAGTAGGAAGGTTGTTCATCGTAAAATCTTTGTCATCAGACGCGGTATTAATTTGAACATGCGGTGATTTTGTTTTACTTGGCTCATCGAACTAAATGAGCCTTTCGATAATTCTTTTTTGGCATCTAATTTGGAACTACTTTTCGATATATTTATCAAGATTTGTTTTAATTATAATGTGTGCGTGTATTGTAAGACAGATCACTCCATTTTGTCGTGTTCGTGATTGAATGTACTCTGTTAAAAGTCTGATTCCAGTGAGAATGTTATATATGGTTCATCGATGATCTTTGTTTCTTGACTTCTTTGTGTTGAAAATATATTTTAAAGTCGTGGTTTGCAAAATGCTTAAAAAACATGTTTTGAACAAAAAGTTACTTGACACGTTTTTGCTTTTGTTGCAACGACAACTTTTAAAGTCGAGTTTTCCGACGTTTACAATAGTTTATTTTTTTAGAAAAATCTAATTACAGGCCAATAATTATGAACTATTATCAAACCATTTATATATTAAAAAAAAAACAAAAAACAAGTATTGTTAATCCCGTGAAATATAAATTAGAGACTTGTGCAGAAATTCAAAAAGAAGATATACCTAAAAGAATAGAGAAGTTGAGAGATAGTTATCTTAGAGTGCCACAATTGATATATAATGTACACGTTTCCTAATATCGCAACGCCTCCACCACCACCACCACCGCTGCCGCCACCGTGCATAAAAGTATTATAGACAGAATAAAGTACTCATCTCTTTTGAAAATCCTGAATCCAAGTTTGCCCAGAAATGTAGAGTGCTCAACATATATATGTATGTATATATATCAAGAAAATAGAACTAGTATTCCTTGGCCTTTTGCCTTAGTTCGTTCAGCTCATTCTCGATATCAGGATCTTGAAACTTTAAGCTTGTAACCGGTGTTCTCCCCGGTGGAAGATCTCCCTTCTGCTCAACAAAAACAAAAATGTAGATGTTCGTTAATAGTTATTACATTTCATTAGTAAGGGCACTAATTGAATGATTGTACATCAAGTTAGAGAAAATATCAGATGGAATTTTGCAGTTTTGGGTGGGGGGGGGGGGGGGGGGGGGGTGTGAAATGTGAAGGAAGAGAATATATATACAGAAAGTACCTTGGTGTTTCCGGAGAGTTGTTTCTTCAAGTCGGCAAGATCATCATCAACTGAAGAAGTCTCTAGTAAAGCAAACTGCCAAAAAAAGGAAAAAAAAAAAAACGAGAAATGCAATCACGGTTTTTATGTGATGAAGGTCATGCCTTGGTTCAGAAAAGATTGTTTAAACGGGCGATGGACTAAATTCATTGGCTCCACCCACAGACATACTGTCATGCAACATAAGAGGAAATAGATGAATGGAAAATAAGGATCTCAAGGGTTGGCTAAAGTCGAGCGGTTATATTATAGCTGCTAATCATAGAACTAGCAACTCGACAAAACAAATACAGCGACGAAAGCAATAGAACTAAAATTGTTGAGTCTCAGATAACTAGAGCACATCTAAGTACCTTTCCTTCAAGTTCATCACTGCTCAGTTGATTAATCGCATCCGCCTGAGATTCCATCGCCAAAACTGTCAAGAAGAACATGGATAATCTTTAAGGTAACTTGCGTCATACAAATCACTACTGGAGTTACATTTTTGTTATCATATTATACATGAGCTATTAAAGAATGAGATGCAAGATTGATATCACTGAAATTTCTACATATATTAAGGATGAAGACTACAGTATTATCTCGTATGTGCGCATGAGTTTGCGTATGTGTTTTTGGTGGCTATCTACCTCGACCGCTAAAGGAGGTGGTTAAGGTGCAATTATTGTGTTTCAGTGCAAGGTTTAAACAATAGTAATCTATTTATGAACATGATATTCTAAAACTCCACATAAGATACGGGACAATTTGGAACAAATATAACAGAGCTCGATTGAAAGCTTGTATTGCAACGGGACAATTTGGAACAAATATAATAGAGCTCGGTTGAAAGCTTGTATTGCAACAAAAGGCATAACTTTGATGATCTTACCTTTTTCTTCCATCTTCTCAAAAGCAGACAGAGCACTGCTTGTATTCACATTACCCAACATCTCACTCACTTTTGTCGCAGTCCTGAAGAAAATACAGCCGGTTACAACCAATACGAGTAAATTGCCAAGGAGAATTGACGAAAAAAGTAGTAACAAAGGGCAAGAACGGACTTGGCAGATTGTGCTCGTGCTTTCAGGGTATCTTTTTTAGACCTAGCTTCTTGTATTTTGCTTTCCAACAACTGTCAAACAAGATAGAATGGATAATAAGACCAAATTTTACAGGTTGCTGCATGATAATCAGAATGATGATTTTCTAATGTAGATAGTTTATTATATATCAAAAGAAAGGAAAGAAATAGCTAAGAAAAACCAGGTTACTATAAGAAATGCATTAATACGGCCGCGTGATGCATATGTGCCTGACTAAGCAAATGCATTGTATTTCTGAAATATAAACTGAAAAAGGAAAATAATTGTAACATTTTGTACGGTAACTCACCCTTGTATTGGAGACAAGGTTATCAACAACACTTTTCTGCTGATCAAGCTGATTTTTCAAAGCACTTGCATTATCCTGCAAGTTTTGTAAAACGTGAATCAATAAAGAAAACATTGGTGGTGACATAAGGAAATCCCTTTTCAGGCATGAATTAGTTCAAAATGTTTGCTCATGCTACCCACTTATTAACTAGAAAAAGCAAACAAGTGGAGGGGAACATAAAAGTGACCGATCAAATTACAATCAAGAAACATCAAACTTGAAGAAAACCTTGTCGAATTTAAAAGGAGTGCTACTTTCCTTGCATGTAGATAATATGCCAAAATTCTACTTTTGGAGTAACGTATACCATGTTGTCTTGTATAAGTTGTTTAGTAGGAATATAACACATATTCACCATGCTACTCATTGAACCCAGACTCAAGATGTAATATCTCTGCTTTACTGGATAAATTAACATGGTACTTTAATATTGTTTGAATAAATTATTGATATATTCACAAAGTAAAAAAATATATCTTTGGATTAACTCGGTCACTGTAGTATTAAGTTCACACAGATCCACTTTTAGGCAAAAATCCGAACCGAACACAACAAAATGCATTATGAAACAACTTTTGAAAAGATGCTTCTCGATTTTTATCAGTAACTAAACTCATCAGAAAAAGGTTGCATAATTTTCATCGTCTAACTAATTTAAGGTCCTTACAGCATAAGATTTTCTACGCTTAAGAGCTTCACGAGCAAGGTCCTCCTCGCCCTTTCCAAGAGCAAGTTGCGCTCTACGATACCTGTGATTAAACTAAAGCTTAGGTCACAGCTTCAAGGAAATGGAAGGGATTAAAATAATAGATATATATTTGATGACACTTGCCAATCTTCAGAAGCTTGTTGTGCAGATTTGTATTTGTTCTCCAACTGCTTCTGAGAAGCCAAAACCTGCAAAACAATATTTATAGTAATAATTTACCTTCCTCCATTATAGCTCTTCTAAGAATTGCAGGCTTTTTCGGTTATAGTTAAATGACTGGCTAAATTTATCCCCCAATTGATGTCTATCACTCTGAGTGAAACTCGCTCAATCCAAACCTTCCTAATTCCATAGCCATATTTATGATTATAATCTATACAATAGCTAAAATGTCATTAGAAGTTTAACAGGTACACGGTCAAACTGTTCATCTTTTGGTCTAATTACAAAACTATCCTTTCATCCTATGAATAACAGCCTTTGAGATAACACTCCCCATGTAAAACATAACATTTTAGTAAATACAGAAAAATAAGATCGAGTCCCACTTCCTTCTAAAAGGATTTAATTCATAGAGGAAACAAAAGAGTAGCGAAGGGGAAGAAATAATGGCATGACGTACTTGAGCTGTAGCTTGACGCATCTTGATTAAATCGTCGTTCATTTCAATAACAGTCTGTTCCAATATTTTCTCTGGGTCCTCAAAGGTGCTGATCAGAGCATTTGCATACGACTACACTTAAAAGATATAAAACATGGTTACTAACATTTTGTTGGTTTATCAATGAAGCCAATAGTGCTAAAAGAACTCAAAAATGCTAAATAACCTTAACAACTCTAGCAAATCGATCAAACAGGTTCATTTGAGTACCAAGAGCGCCACCTCCATGACTATTGCATCGTGACCTAGTGGAATAAGATAACCGTATCCCTGTATATTTTGGAGCGCCAACTGAAAAAAATGAAAACACAAGTGATCCATTATTAAAGAGCAAAAATAGAAGCAGACCACTTACACATATCAAGTATAAGCACTTCAGCAACAGGTCCAGCAGTTGCATATAAAATAATTTAGACTTTCAAACGAGACTCATGATTTTATTATGTTCATTCACAATTCACATCATATATAACATACAGCAACTTAAATCAAAACACGCAACAGGAATCAAAAGAAGTACTCGAAACTACGGAGTGTACCAAACTTGCTGTCAATGAAAAATAACCAGAAACGTTGTTTGATAAATCGAACACCAAAATCAGATTGGATCAGATCAGAAAGTTCCTCGTAAAAAAAAACCTTCAACTATCCACAGGTATTCTGCTGGCCAGTTTCATACTTTCTATGCTACGATATATAATTCCGACCGAACCAGGCATTACGGGACTATGATATCTTTTATACTAATAAGAGAAGCTGCTTGCATATAACACACTGTGCATCTAGACATAAGGGGGAAAAGGAAAAAAAAAACAATATCAAAATTACCATCTTATGCTACTTGAAACAAACAATTTCACAACAAACATTTCCAGTAAACAACCTAGGTAAAATGAAAACCAACAACAAAACAGATGGAAGCCACAAAAAATCATGTAAACAGTACCGTACGCTGAAAATGTTGTACACTCAATCATCAAAACCAGAAAATAGATAGGTAATTCAGTATAAATTACCTCCATGGCCAAAAAAGGAAGGTCGGAAGGGATGCGCTTTGACAATAATAACCCCTCTATTGCACGACGGTGTAGAGGGGGTAACCGTAGAGGAAGTTATCCCTGCCATTGGAGCTCTTACTGCTGCCATTACCATCAATCAATTGCAGTTATCTTCTTCACTGATTCAGAGTCGGCTGCTCGTACGGAGATAGTAGTGTTAGAATCGAATGGAAAATGGGAGAACAGAGCTTCGTGAATCAATTTGACTATGGCGAAATTATTCAGTGCAGGAATCTATTATGTATATTTTTCGTTTTTATTTTTCCCTTTTTTGTTTGTGGTTTAAAGAAGAGCGAGGATCAGATTTTAATTTTCTTTTTTTTCTTTTTCATTTTTCCTTTTTCTAACTTTGTTTTTATTATAGGGTAAATTACAAACAAATCCCTGAATTTTGGTTAAATAACGAAAAATGCCCACACCTATCCGTAATTACTAAAATCCCCCTCCGATTTACTGTTAACAGAAAACGTGTATAGTTTATTATACCTTATGTTAAACAGGTGAGAAATAAAAGAAGATACCCGAAACTGTGTAAAGTCGATTCCTAAGTCACACTATAGGGGATTGGTGGTGTAAGACGGAGACAACATAAAGGGTATTTCGGTAATTACGAATAGGTGAAAGTGATTTTAGTAATTTAACCTAACTTCATGAAGTTTTTGTAATTCACCCTTTATTATATATTGTAATTTATTGGATCGATTGAATTATTTATTGGGCCAACCCATTCCAATAGTTTGGACTTCGCACTCGAGAACACTTGCTGGATACTTTATGGACCATTTTGAAATTTCTAAAAAGTTAGAAAAATGTTTGAAGAGCAGCAACTTTCCAATTTCTTTTTGTTGTTTCCTAAATCATTTACATGATTTAATGATTTACTGCAAATTGATAGTAAATAATAATACTTATTTTGAATATGGTTGTATGGAAATATATAAAAAAAAATATATATATATGTAAATAAAATCTTATATATATTTATATAATATATTTATAAATATACCCATATACTTTTTATATTTATACGTTTCCCCTAAATTTATGTATCACCATTTTTGTGACACGTCGTTTTCCCTTTTCCATGTCCGTGCTACATAGAGGTGTTAGCTAGTACCTATTTCTTGACTAGTGTTTAAACTTAATTTCATCTAATAACTAACTCCATACATAATTTTATTCATTTTTATAGAGAAAAAACACACATTTTTCTCCTACTTCAAGATATTTTTTAGTAATAACTTTGTCCTTGAATTATTTTAAATGTTTTTTTTCTTACAACATCACAACAGAATTCCATCAGTTTACATTGCAAATAAATAAATAAAAAAAAAAACCATTTTAACATGATATATTTTTCTCGTACACAATCCTATTTTTCATTTACAGAATTCCAAGGTGCACACTACACCTTTTTACAGATGGGAGAGAGAGTGCATGTTAACTATTATACAACTGCAGCCATCAGAAAAAAAACACTCATAGAAATGAAAAACATACATATATATATATATATATATATATATATATATACCTTTAGCCTGTAGTCCCCCGTCGTTTACACAATTACAACATTTGCCCCGATATATATGAGGGAAGGGCCGGCAAACAAATGTATCAGATCATTTTGTTTGATACTCACGAAACAGCTCTCGGTTCTTGGTTCGTAAAACGTGTCCTCACAAATTCTCCCGATTGACTCTGCAAAAGGAAAAGATAAACACTTAAGGTCACCACTGTGGATTCCATACATAAGGAAACGACCAAGTAAAGCTCTGCAGGCGATTGAATACGATAATAGCAACATCGATAACCGATAAAAGGAAACGAAAAATAATGCGATATAACAAATGTGCGCCCGAGCATAGTTGCTGTCTCGTATTTTACTCCTATAGTAGTTGTCTCTCTTTTAAGTTGTTGGCTGCCGCATATCCTAAACACTGCCTCGTTTCCGGTTTGTTTTTCGCTATCGCGTAGAAAAGCTCGTCTTTTATCGAAAAATCTAATCTATCTCACTTAGCCCACTTATTTTTGACATAGTATATTCCAATTAGTACCTCTCCCTCCCTCTCTTTCTCTATGTCTCTCCCTCTCTCTCTTCGTGTATCCCCTAAAAGAATTGCACCGGTCATCATTCGACTCTGTCGGAGCTCATCCAATTACTAAATATTCTTGAATGTAATCCAAGATTTGAATAAACTACCGAGAAATACCCGTTACACACCTTGTCGAAAGCTAATAGGCTACATAAAACACGTTGAATGCTGACGAATTTCGCTCTGGTGTACAATTGATTAAACAAGAACAAGTACTCAAACACATATCAAAATTGAAGCGATGGCTATTCGAGTTTTTAAATTTCCTTATAATAATATCTCCATTGATCGTAAATCGTAAATCGAGACACGAGTTTCATAAGAAAATAAAAACGAAATAAAACATTTTCAATAATTACTAACCTCAGCAATCCGCACACGGCCATCATCAAGCAAAACGACGTCGTTTCCGCCACCAGCATCACCATCGGCATCCTCCACGGCGTTGCAATCCTTGGGCGTTTCGAAATAGGACAGCGAAAACTGCTTGGAAACCACACCGACGTCGAAGTAAATCAAACCGGAGCTCGGAATATCGACCTGCACGCCTTTCACGGGGAGCCACAGAAACAGCTCCTGCGTGGAAACCCCCGACAAATTGGCGATCCTCCCGTAATTCACGCTGCCGGAGATGTCGCGCTCGTATCTCACGCGCGTCTCGAAGTTGGCGTCGCAGGGGGAAGGAGAGGAGAGCAAGCGGAGGCGGAAGGCGCCGGAGGTAGGGTCGATTGAGAAATCGGAGATGCCCTTGGGGAAGAGGCCAATTGGCAGACCGTTGGAGCTGAGGACGTCGTAAAACGACGCCGCCGGGGAGGATTGGGAATTTTCGTCCGCTGTGTTGGGAGATAATGATGCGAAGAATATGAGCATTGCGATCGTCGTCGTTTGATTCTGCAAAGCCATTTTCAGAGAGTTCTCTGCGTGGGAAGGAGAGATTTGTACGGGGAACAATTTTATTTCGTAGGGGTTTAGAGAGAGAGAGAGAGAGGAGTTTCTTCTACGATGAAGAGAGAGAAAGGGTGACTAATATCACCGGCCTGACCATATATTTCGATGTGGCGTATTCTTTTTTTTTTTTTTTTTTTTTTTTAAGGCTTTATTTAGAGTAACTACTTTTAAGAAAATGATTTGAGAATTCGTGTATATTACAATATTAATAGTAAAATCTACTTTATAAATTTCACTTTACAATGAGTAAAGGTCGTAATGAATTGAGAATGGAATTTTCGAAGAAAAGAATTGAGACAAGCTTGATCTAGCGATCATTGGCTAAGAGAATCGAATTTTGGTCAATTGACACAAGTTCACTTGTTCTAACCGTTAGCCTATCTCTTGAGGGACACGTTAACATTTTTCAGAATTTTAAAATGATAGCATAGCTAACGTACATTGAGAAATGCATGACATGACAGTTTCAATTTTACTAATACTATTTTATTTTCGGACGTGATTTTGACCATTTTTTTCGTTTCAGTAAAATAAAAAAAATGAAAACTGCATTTCTTTGAATTAACTTTTCTAATCCAACTTGAATCAGTTAGATTGGATATT
This sequence comes from Erythranthe guttata, assembly GCF_056151865.1. Lineage (NCBI taxonomy): Eukaryota > Viridiplantae > Streptophyta > Magnoliopsida > Lamiales > Phrymaceae > Erythranthe > Erythranthe guttata. The sequence goes on along the minus strand of NC_142538.1, from coordinate 17,626,623 downwards.
TGGTAACAAAGATGCATGTATATCTTTCTGACCTAACATCTGATCTTGGTGATTCGTGTTCAATTAGAAAGTTAATTGAAAGAACTGCAAGTTCTTATTTTTGAGTTTTGCCAAATTCAATCTTCAAAATGGTCAAAATCACGTTTAAAGTCAACAAAATTATTAAAACTGAATTGACATTTATCACCTCCCTCAATTTTGCCTATTGATTGATGTCATACAATTTTGCCTCCATGCTATTAAGTATTTATAATGCAAAACAGAAAATACAGATACTAATTTCATGAACATAATAAAATTCACATTTTGACCAAAAAAAAGAAAAGAAAAGAATGAATTTGTTTTGTCAAAACCTGCGAAAATGAGTCCAAGTTTTACCATTCAAGTTCAGAATACACGGTGGCTGTCGTCCTTCAATCTCTTCCATTCTTTCTCAAAGCTGTTGCAACAACTGCTTTAAAGAGTTTTCACAAAACCCAAAATTTTCGAGTCAAAACGAAAACAGAACAATTGGTCATAACACCATGTAGTTCAAGCAAATGGAGCTAAGCAATCCCGCATCAAATAAATCCCTACAGTTTTCGCAGAATTTAACATAGAGACAACATCCATTTCACTCACTACCGAATTCGGAATTCATTTTAAGCCAAATTAAATCAAATCTTCCTAGTTACCATCAGCCTTCATAAACAGAAGATACAAACTTCAGTTCCATTCCCTATATGAAATATCGATTGTCCAGCTAGTAACGATCATAACGCCTGGTAAAATAACGGAAGGAAAAAAAAATAAAAAAAATAAAGGCATGTCAGGATTTTCATATAATAAATAATAATTACAAAAACAACTTGTAATATATAAGGTTTTAATCATTTAGTCATCTTAGTTATGTACCAGAGTTCAATAGTCTTAATAAATATAATAATTAAGGATATATTTCAAGTAACCAAGAGAATGTAAGATATAGATGGATACAAAACCTGTGGCGGTCATAGTCCCTTGTGCGGTCTCTTGAGCGGGATCGAGATCTCCGGTGACTTCTAGAATCATAGCTGCGGGAATATTCTCTATCTCTTTCACGCTCTCGTTCGTAGTCACGGTCATAATGCCTGTCCCGATCTCTGCTCCTACGGTCAATATCTCTTCCATGTTCACGGCTATCACCTCTATCTCGATCCTTGCTAGATTCTCTCTCACGGCTTATCCGATCTCTTGACCTGAATAAACTAACAAGTTAATTCAAACGCACCACTAGAAAGCTAAGAGAGGAAAACGTGCTTGCGTTTTTTTTAACAGGAATTTTATATCAACCTTCTCTCTTCTTCATAGGCTTTGCGTTTCTTGTCTCTCTCTTCCTGGCAATGATCAAATAAAAAAAATGCATTTGGTACAACATAATCAAATTTCTTTAGGTAGATATAGAAAATAGTACCAGGTGAACTGAAAGCACAGAAATATATGGTGCGTATGAAACTTCACTGCCTTTTCATCAAAACTCGGTATAACTTGGTCAAAAAGAGTAAAGTTGTCAAGTAAACACCTTTCTCTATATCCATTGCCAATCTACTGTACATGCTCCACACTCCAACGCTTAACCCAAGCAAATGAAGTTGAATCAACAATAGAGTGCGAGCTTAGCTTATACAGCAGTGGCTATTACCTTTGATTGCATCATATTTGAATAGTGGAATTTGGCTTTTTTGGACTGAGTCTAGTGGGTCGCTTGGTCACGACTCAATATTGCATAGACAGCTACTGAATTTGTAGATGCAATAAGAAAAGGATAAAAAAAAAAAAAAAAAAGACTACCACCAAACTGAAAGAGGAGTCATGCTAAATGGTACAGCCAGTCAAAGAAGACCGAAAATGGAATCTCATAAACCCGTACTCAATAAAGATACCCTCATCTCCACTAGTTCGATAGTAAGTGAAAAATGGGTACGGGTACCAAAGTACCTCATTTAATTTACTTTTGGGTTCAGAAACAAACCAAGCTAAGCTGCAGCTTAGTAAAGCTAAGTAGACCTCATTTTACCAAACTACATTCTTCGAATTTTCAAACCTTGTTCGTGTGATGAGTTTAATCAACACTAGTTGGTTTATGATTACTTCAGAAAACTTCAAAGAGCATACCAACAATACCCAAACTGATGATTACCTGAAACAACTCAGCTCCGTGTTTCCTAATATCTCAAACATGTCGCAAATGTACACAATAATTCAGCAATTTATGTAATTGAGGGCTCTTCTACTAGGATAGAAAAACTCACAGAGACAAGTAAACTGAGAATCTCTATAGAAGAAATTGAAAGATTATAGCAGCACCTGAAGCAAAATATTTACAGTGCCAACTTAGGTGTTGATGCATGATCTTTTGGACAGAGCAAAAAAAAAAGCCACTAAGTATTAGAATGGAAAATATACTTTTACGCTCGATAAAAGGAGAAAGGGGTTAGAATATATTGCTCAAACGTGCAAAAATATGAGCATATATGTTCCACCTTAAGAAGTTGAAGCACTTCTTAACATGCAAAGAAATCATCTTAAACTCATGAAAGAAAAAAGATGAGTGAAACAGAGAGAGTAACAGATTGTGTAGGCATACCTGAAGGTCAGCTAACTTTTCACGGATCAGCATATAGCCTAAGTGGAGCTTTCCACCAAAGTGATCTGCTAATCGGCGATCACTGAAAACCACATAGGCAAACCCCCTTGTCATAACAATCTTAAAGGACTTATATCATGAAGGAATTGTAATATAGGAGCCTGGTAAATTTTCTAGCAACATCAACAAACATAAACAGGAAATAACGCACATTCTTTAGCTGGAAAAGTTATCCTCGTAAAACTGGGCCCAAAAGCCTGCTGGTGACAAGGAGGTGTAATCCCATGTCAAAGAATGTAGTACCCAAAACTCTTACTACTACTTTCTCATTATTTGCCAGGAAGAAATTCTTCTAACTACAAGGCTAGCAAACATTTACCTGTCATAAACACTCAAGAATGCACCACAAATGTCACAGACACGAAGCTTTTGGTCAGTCTGCAAGCAAGCAAAAAAACCATATAAGAATAGTGGTTATCTTATCCCAACCAGCTGTTCCTTATCATATTCAGAACGACGGTTCTGTCATAACAGTACGCAAGATTAACTTGAAATGCTTCACATAGAAAAAGAAAAATGATGTCATACTTGCAGCTCTACAATTCTAAAGACTTTCGCTCCTTTTGTTTTTAAAACTTGTGTTTGTAATTCAATTCTAGAATTCAAATTTGAAATTCCTAGACATAATTTTGACGCTACGGTAAAAAAAAGGTCTCCGCTGAAGTACATACAAAAATTAATTTATCACAAATTCTTGTATTTCTTCAGATACTTGAGACATGATTTGCCTATTATAGTACATAATGTCTCCTCTCAACCTACAACCCAAAATACAAACAAAAATTACTTCTTTCTCAAATTATTTTCCTAAAATACCTCAACTCCCCAAATGAAATGGAAATGGTCCTTGAAAATATTTCAAAATTTAGCCATAAGCACTCCAAAACAGACTCATATCAAGTTACAGGTAGTTCCATCAAATTTGCTACGAGACAAAATCTTGTCCAAGAAATAACTAACCAAACACACAAGAAAACTACAACTGGCAGGCGGCAGCAACAAATTAATAAATCTAAATTGCAAGACTAGCAAGACAGCCGACTTACGATTCGCACATCAGCAGCAGTGTACTTAGAGGAATCCAGCACAGGTTCCTGTCGAGCTGGCAGCTGGATCAAATGAAAGTAACGGTTAATCTAATTAAAGTACAAGGTGCATGATTTCCAAGAACGATATAATAGAGTAATGGCTGAGAATGACTATGCACACATGATGAGTGACATGCTAACTGAAATATAACGAACCTTTTTGAGTGCTTCAGCCTCTTCCAATGCTTTCTGTGCTTCATCTACCATTCCTTGTTCACCTAATTAATACAAATAAGGGAAACATAACCAAGATAGTCAACACCCACAAAGGTAGCATTACTTGACATTTTTACATCTAGCTAATATCCATTTTGGATAGCTACATTATGATGTTTAAAACCCAAAGGACTCTTCGACTCTAGGTACATCCAGCCTTTTATCCATACAAACAGTATTTTAAAAATCTTGAAAATACTCTAAAAACAATACATACAAATATTCATTATTTGACATAGCTTACAAATTCTTTAATGACAAACCACATGCACATCTTACCAAGCTCTTCAGCTTTCTTTAGCTTCTCATTGATCATTTCTTGTATGTGAGGGTCTGAAATAGCTGCTGGCACTGGTGTCAACTGCTGAGCATTTATCAAGGGCTGGGGAAGAGATGCGCGATCTCTGTTGAAAGCATCCAAAAGAAGCGTCGCCTGCCGTTGAACATAATTAAAAGTCTACTTCTATTGCTAACTGTTATATCATTTTCAATGGATATAAAGACTAAAGTAAATGTCTAAAAGAGTTTAAAACCTGCTTGTCTGCTCTTGTAGCTCTTAGTTCGTCAAGCAATTCCAAAGCTCGAATCTTCATGTCTGTATTGCCTTCGAGATCTATAAAGTCAGACAATGTTTAGCAACATCATCAGATGAATGTCCAGAGGTGTGATTGGTTAATTGCTTGAATCACTTATAACTATAACTTGAATGATGAAAGATTTGTCCAACAAGAAAATTGCTCACAAGTCAACCTAAACTATTCATATTATTTCTACCAACAGCCTATCAAGACCTTGAATTACGATACCGATATTAATCACACATCTCACTAACAGACTTACCAGCTTGATCAGCTTCTTTCATTTTTTCTTTTATTTGCTTCGAAATCTCAATAATATCTGGCGCCTGCAATTCCACAATATTTACTACTGCTGTTGAAGTAAAGGGGTAGAACGGGGAAATATTGAAATTTACAAAACTACCTGGGTAACTTCTGATACCGAGATTGCTATAGCTGCTTTAGCATCCTCTTCATCGAGTCTCTTCAAAGCCCTAGAAATTTTACGATCACACTCAACAATAAGTCTGTCTATGTTATCCTCCAAGTCCTTATCGTAATTATCAACATCTTTTGCCTTTGCTTCTTGATATCTGAATTGTGAGTTAAATTATAACAAGGACCAATTCAAGCTGCAAGGTCACATTATAATAGAAGCCTAGTCATCCAACCGCTCCATGCAAGTACATGTTAATGTTGCATGACATTAAGCAGCTGCGGTATTATTGACAAGTTTTGCTAAATATTTTGTGATTTAAAGAAAATCACATGAACATCTGAACAAACCACAGCAGCACAAGTATGTAAATTTATTTTCTTCCTTAGCTACACCTCTATCAAGATGTTTACGGAGTATAACTCACATCTTTTGGGAAGATAAACCTTTTTTTCCAAGTTTTTTTAAGCAATTAAAAGAATGCAACTCAGTGCGGATGTTGATTTTGTTCTCCTAATAATCGTATGGAAAATTTTGGCTACTCCCCAAACTAATCCAGTTTTGTAATTCCAAAATTGACTAGACAGATATACCTAATTTCTAAGAACATCTGAAAGTAAATAATAAACTATGTCACAAATATCTCCACATATCCGCCATAGAAAGGATACTCTTTCCTCAGCTGCAATGAATGAATTTTGGGACATGGTCCCTTATCCATTTTCTGCATTAAGAAAAAAAGAACAAATAAAAAAAACAAAAATAAAATGAGGTTATGGAATAAACCGCATAGTCGAACTTGAAAAAAACTTAGTGAAGATCATACACACAACTTTTGAAACCAATCAGCATAATAAATTCAAATTACGTGATGATTAACTCAAAATTGAACAGAACAATCTGCATAGTTATGGAATAAACCGCACAGTCGAACTTCCAAAACTCCGTGAAAATCATACACTCAACTTTTTAAAACTAATCAACATAATAACTTCAAATTACGTGATGATGATTAACTCAAAATTGAACAGAAGAAAGCAACATTGAAAAGTAAAATCAAATCAAACCCTAACATCAATCCGTTGCATGCTTTGCCATTTCTTAAAAAGAAAAAAAAAAGGAGCAAGAAAATACAGTAAAATGGAACGAATTAAAAATGCGAAGCCCCACTGGATGAGCGTTGTATAAAACGTACGGTGAGTTGGAAAAGCTCGTGGGGGCAGAGTCCGGCGAGGAAGAGGCGGCACACATCACGATCGTAGTACTTTCGGCTCACCTCCTCAGTATCGCCGTTTCGATTCGCTCCCATCAAAACATCCAGCTGCTTCCTAAGCGCATCCATGGCTTCTTCTTCTGCAGAATTGAATTTCTCTCCTCTCTCTCTCTAGAATCTAAATTGGTCTGCCTCTTTATCACTGATAGGGTTTGGTTTTCGGTAAGAGAAGGATTTAATGTTTCTCCAAGAAAAAAAAAATTAAAAAAAAAAAAGGAAAAAAACAGAATTAGGTAAATTCTGTTTGGGCCACTGATATTTATTGGAAATCGCTAATTACTCCCTCAAAAATATAATCTCATAAAAATATATCTTAATATTATGTGTAAATCACCGCAAACTAATGTGGTAATGTCAAATTACGAAAAGAAATTATCATGTTTTGGTATTTACAACCAACCCCTCAATTATGAATCTTCTTACATGTCCACCATTATGGTGTGAAATTCAACATAACTTTTTAGATTCCACGAAATATTCTCTAGTTTGTACTCGTTTTCTTTTGCAAAAATACAGTTTATGATGTACCATAATTTGATATTTATAAGTTCATATCTTATAATCATCTTGTTTCAAAATGTGGAGTTCGAAAGAGATAAAACGGATACAAACTGGAGAATATTAAACACAATCTAAAAGGTTTCCATAAATTTGACAATGCAGGAGTAAACGTGTAAGAAAATTCATAGTTGAGGGATGATTGTAATTACGCAAACATGAAGGGGTTTTCGTAATTTGGCATTACTTGCAGGGGTGGTCGTATTTATCCTAAAAATATATCTTAATTTTTTATTATTATTTTAATCATTATAATTATCACTATTAGTAATTTAATGTTGTAAAGTCCATATGCTAAAAAAACTCATTTGAAAGTAATTTTATCTATTTTGTATTTATTTAATCCTTGATAAACATATAATTAATTAAATAATACTTTATTTTGATTTACTTAAGTTTAAATAAATATTATCAATTAACATTAGTAGGATATTTCAAAATAATATGATATTTATTAAAATTTACTTTTATAAGTATTTACCCAATTAAATATTTTTTTTAAATAAAGTGTTAGGGAATTAAACAAATTGAAATATAAAATATAGTTATATGTATAAATAATTTTATATTGTATTTTGTTACAAAATCTTATTCATATACTTATTATTAATATGAGATATGCGAGATATTTAGTCAAATATATGTATTATTAAATAAAAAAATAATATTACACTTGAAATAAAAGTGAGTTTATTGAAGTTAGGGGGGGAGGGGGGTCTTTGATAGTCTCTTAATAGTTTATGGGCTATTTGATGCAAATAGGTATACTTTAAGGGGGTATTTGATAACTTCCGAAGTCGCAAGGGGTATTTGATATAATAATATAAACCTATTAGAATCTCAATCTTCCCCAACTACATAGTAGTATACGAACCCTCGACTGCACCACCAATCACCACCGGCCGGCGTACACGATGAGAACCAGGTATCCGTTTTTGATCTGCTCGTTGCTCCTTCTGAACCTCTGCCTTTTCATCGCGACGCCGTCGTCTGCTTTCCAGTCCGACGAGCTCCTCCTCGACGACGATGAATTCGGCCTCGAAGGTGGCCGATCTCCCGATCCGTTGACCGTAACCCGACCCGTTTCAACTCAATCGCCAACTCGCAGGCGGTCGTCCGACTCGACGTCGGATCCGGACTCAAAAATCCAGTTCACACTCGAACACGCGTTCGGAGACTCGGATTTCTCACCCGCCGGGACATTCTCCGCTCGACTCAAGACGTCGGCGCACGGCGGCCAGGTATTTGGTAGCATCTCGTGCGTCAATAGTTGTGGCTGTTAATATAGGGTGAATTTGGTTGAAGTTATTTTTTTTGAATTTTTTGGTATAGTAAATTGATTGCAGATGATAGTGATAAAAGTCAATTAATTAATACTAACATATATGCTTTCTGCAAAAAGAATTTGCTGAGTAGAATATTGAATTGTAGTTGTTTTTGTGGTTGTTATTGGGTGGAATTGTTAACGAGACGTGATTATTTAATTATTTACAGACGCTTACGAAGTTGAGGTTCTCGAGGAATGACTTCAGTGAGACGGAGAAGTATAACTTCAAAGTAAATCTCAGTTACAATTACTTTTCTATACAATTTGAATTTGTGACTATAGAATGTGATGGTAATTTTTTGAAATAACATCGCAGAAACTTTTGGAAGGAGACGAGTTCTATAGAATAAGACTACCATCAAATGTGTTAACCGCATCTGGGAGAGAGCAGATTATCTCATCTGTCAAGGCGGTAAGTGTGCAATTGAACTTGAGTTTTTCTTTTTAGTACCAGTTGAATTTGTGACTTCATTGTTATTTTATCTTAAGAACTAGTTTAGAATCATCTAAAATGCTTACTTTTCTGCCTTTTAGATGGTATGTTAAAGAGCCAATTGAAAACCCCTGTTTTACTGGGATAAAAACCAAAATCTGCCATTGAAACTTTTTGTTGCCATTTAAGTTTCTGACTGATGACTATGCTAATGAATGTCTGCTGGTCATAGTTACCTATTTACTGTAGCACTTATTAGAACTCTGTTGATTTGAGTTGTATTCCTCTATCCTCTGAAATCACAATTTATAACCTCCATGTTTCTCTCTATATGCACTTATCTGAAGTGGGTAATAACATTGTCTTTTACTTGTTTAATTTGCTCACAGCGATGTCTATCACCGCGGGATGCATTGGACGAGCATTTTGTTATACACATGGTAATAGATTCTTTAACAATGAATCTTTACTGAATAACTTTAGTCGGAGACACCTTAATCTTGTTTATTATATTGGCATTTTGTACTCACTAAAATATTCATTGCGGGTCTTCTTAAGGAGTCGACAGATTATATTTTTTGGTTCAAATTACCTTCTTTGTCATAGAACACGAAATGAACTTATATCTATTATCTCAACACAATCAGCTTAAGTATGATCAGCTTTCTATTTTTATCTAAATACAATAAGTATATACATATATATATATATATATATATATATATATATATATATATATATATATATATATATATATATATATATATATATATATATATGCCAATGTTTTTAACCTAGGTTTTTTCAACAAAAACTTTTTGGATGCCATTCTTGTGTTTTTGCTCAATAAGCACCTAAAATTGACAGATACGAAGTAATGTTCTGCAAGTGAGAGCTTCCCATTTTGTGGTCCCTTTTTAATTATTCACTGCTGTAGCATTGAAATAATTTTATCATTTCCTGTTTCTGCGAGGGGTATACCGTACATGTAATTATTTTTTCCTGATTCGTGCATTGTTTGTTATTTTTCATCACAGGAGGGTGTAAATATATTGGGCGTCAATTATGGTTCCCCAGGATCATGCCCATATCCCCGTCAATTGAAACTTGTAAGTTTTTCCCAACGATTTGTTTAGAATGTTTATTCTGCTCCTACATTACTTTCATCATGGACCACAGTGGTTACTGCGAATTTGTTCGGTGAGTATTAGTTACAGCTCCAACATTACATCACTCATTGCTCTTTGCTCGATTTCGTTTCAGCCTTCAAAGTGGTCTTTTAAGTCGCACACAGTCTTGAAGTACAGCGATCAGGCTCCTAGGTAAGATTTTTCTTGCTAGTGGTTTTAAACTCTGATTAGTGTGTGAAAAGTGATTTATTTGATTTAATGAATTTAGGGTTATTTGTTTTTCTGAATTCAATTTAGGAGTTTGTGTAGTCATTTGAGATTGAATTGAAGCGTTACGCAGAAAGTCCCGAAATTAATGTTTGAACTTCGCAATCTAATTGCTGCAACTGATTGATTTTCTGTTCTATGCCGTTTCTTAGTTTGGTTTAGTAGTTAGTGCCTCAAATACAAAATAACTCGAGTAGGGTGGGCCTCAAGTCGAATAGCCAATACCAACCCAATGTAATAGGGTACCCTATCAGGTTGAATTTTGGGACTCAGCGTCTTTCTTTTTTTTTAACAAAATCAACTCAATAGGGTCTATTGTTGTCTCCGGACCTGAAAACTCCCGTCCCAGAGGTCCACCTGTAGCACGAATTCATATTTAGAGAAATCAGAATCATTGATCTAATCGTTAGATATTCTGTATTTTATTATTATACGATCTTTCCAATTTTTGGTTAACCACTTATAGAATAGAATGACAACATTTTTTTAGCTGGCCACACTTAGGGTGGAGATTGGAGAATAAAATGACAGCCTTTGCAGTTCCACATGCTTGCTTAATTTATGCGTTTCCGTTAGGCTATATTATTAATGGAGTTAATATTTTAAATCAGAACCCCAGTATTTACCGAAGAAAGTGTTGGTGAGAATGGAGAAGGTGAAGAGGTGAAGCCACCAGAGAAGGCCTTCTGGGCTAAATACGTAAGCACAAACCATAAACTCCCTTTTGACGTAAAATTCTTCTTACTTCGCACAGAAAAAAAATAAAAAAAAGAGAGAGTAATAATACTCTTATGTTTGTTTCTTGTAGTGGATGTACTTGATCCCTCTTGGGCTCATTGTCATGAATGCAATGACTCAAGCCATGAACATGGCTGAGGAACCTGGTACCGGGCAACCAGGCTCGCAACCTCAACAAGTAGTTGCAGGACGTGGTCAAGCTACTGCAGTCCGAAGAAGATGATCTATTCTTACAGACGTATGATAAAGCATATCTTCCGGTAACTATCTCGTCCTTGGAATTGTAGTCTTAAGCTTTCACTAATTTTATTGCTTTCATTTATTTTTTATATCCTAGACAACCCTATATGTAGTGTGGGAGCGGGTATCTATAAACTTAAGTTTTTCAAATACTAAGACATGTCATAAATATCATTATGTATATATTTTTTGCATCTTCGATAACAGGGGTTGCAAGTGTGCGATGCACCTTTGAAATTTTAAGACAAGAATCCAGCTCGCTCTCATTAACAGATAACTCAAGACACAAATAATGTATTAAAAATTTATTTCCTAAGTAACTTTTGAAATCTAATAGGTCAGTATGAATACTGGAATTTGAAGTCGGTGTTTCTTAATCATAAAGATAATATTATAATAAGGAACACTTTCATTTTTTCCCCAATGGTCACGATCCGTTCGAACTATGATTTTACACGGTTGACTCCTGGGATTCTACAAACTTGTAGCCCTTATCGCAATTGCCTCGTGATTAATGTAGTATCTCAATCTCGGACAATTCTAGACTTGTGTGCTGCCTGAAATAAATTCACTCTTCGGATTAGAGAAATCGCAGAACATAAAATCTGTATGAACATTAAGAATATGAATATTGTTTCTAATACCCCGCAGGTTTTCGCCGCTATATATGGAAAACATATTGTTGAATTTGAACTGGAAATACTTCACCGAAGTTTCCTCCTACAATCAAGCAGCAGTTCCGTATTCATCATTGAAGGGCCGTTTGCAGTGTTATTTGTTAGTTTCTTCTTCAAAACGGACCACCATTGTCGTTTTGCTTTGAATTTTTTTTTTATTTTTTTGGTTTGCAGTGGATTAGAACAATGTACACTTCTTTTACACGAACTGCTGTGAGAGAGAGTGGGTAGATATAATATATACTTGTTTAGACAAGATGAAACTCTGCATTCAGTAGTTTGGTCGATTTGTACTACTAATTATTCTTGACTATGTAACTAGACAAATGCAACATTGGCTTTGTTTCTTCTCTGGTCTCCGAGAAAGAAAATATTGTTTAATTGCCTCAAGGGAAAAAATACATATGTAAAAAATTAACCCATATAATGACTAAGACAAGTGACAATATATATATATATATATATATATATATATATATATATATATATATATATCAAAATTAATAGCTGGACAATATATAAAGGGTGCAAATTTAGACCGGATGCTCAGAACTTAATCTCATATATAAATAGTAAGGGACTTGCTATTTACGGTTTGAAAATTGTTATTTGCGGTTTATAACAAAAAACACTTTATTTCTCTAAAACCCCAAAACTTCTCAAAAAAATCAAAAAATCCCCCAAAACGCGTAAAAGCCCAACTTGGGCGCCCATTCATGCAGTGCACGCCCAAGTTGGGCGTCCAGTGCAAATTTTTTTTTTTTTTTTAATTGAACGCCCATCTTGGGCGTTCCAACATGTTTTTGCCAAAAAAAAAACCCCTACAAATCGATTTGTGGGGTTCCATAATCGATCTACCCAATGCATATTACACATAAAAGAGTCGAAATTACATCAAAAAACTGAAGCCCAACCCTTCTTCAAGCTTGATTTCGAATTTTCATTTTTTTTTGTTTGCTATTTGCAGTTTGGGGGTTTTTCGAAAGTTTTGGGGTTTTAGAGAGATAAAATATTTTTTGTTATAAACCGCAAATAGCAAATTTCTAACCGTAAATAACATTTCATAATAGTAATGATAAAACATAAAAGAAAAATAGCAGGAATTTAATCACTCGGGGTTGATCGTAATTTGCCCGCCCGCCCAAGAATTAATCATAACATAACTCAAAAAAGGTTAAAAGAAAAAAAAAGCAAATCACGTAAATTAAAGGGTAAATTACAAACACCCCCTGATGTATGGTTAATTTACGAAAAAAAACCCCTCTTGTTTGGATAATTACATCTATCCCCTCAACTATGATTTTTTCTTACACCTCCACCGTTATGGTGTCAAATTCAACATAATCATCCGGATTTCGTGAAATGTGCTCTAGTTTGTACTCGTTTTGTGTAAAAATACAATTACCGATGTACCACAATCTGATATATATATATATATATATATATATATATATATATATATATATATATATATATATATATATATATATATATATATATATATATATATATATATATACAAGCCAAAAAACACATATTATGATCATCTTGCTTCAAATGTAGAGTTCGAATGGAATAAAATAGGTACAGAAGTGATAATATTCCATATAATCTTGAAAATTCCACTAAATTTGAGGAGTAGAGGAGGTGGTTGTAATTATCCAAACAAAAGGGGGGTTTTCGTAATTTGACCATACCTCAGGGAGGTCGTTGTAATTTACCCTAAATTAAATAAGCGAAACGACGTCGTTCGGCCGATAGTTGGATTTTTCGCCAGATTTGAAATATTTCAAATTATGAAAATGTGAACGTTAAACCAACGTATCACCAAACCCATCTTTTCAAATTCCATCTATTATTTTCTCTCTCTTCTCTCTCTCTCTCTCTCTCTCTCTCTCTCTCATGTACACAGAATTGAACACTTCATCCGAATTTAGTTTCAGCGGCTAATCCAAAAATCTGTTCGCGCAGACACTTTCAAGGTGGATGAATTCTCCATGATATTTTTTTTTTTGCAAATTCTGATTTTCTCCTTGAAATTTCGTAATTATCGTGCCGTTAAAATCAGCCACTCACGTACGCACAGTTTTGGAAGACGGTGATGAACTGTTCTTCGGTTATTTAGCTGATCTTTTACATATGAAGTAAATTTCTGCAGATATTAACGGTTCCGTCTCTTTGGCGTTTGTTATTGACGGTATACGCTAATTTTGTAATTGAATTCCTCACTCCGCAGGTTTAGAAACCATGGGTGTTGAAAATTATCACGTTATAGAGCTTGTAGGTGAGGGATCGTTTGGCAAAGTTTACAAAGGGCGGCGCAAGTTCACTGGCCAGGTCAATTGCTAATTTTTTTTTTTTTGTTAGATGTTAATTTTGTTCTAAGCTTATTATTATTATCATCATTAATTTTTTTATTTTTTGTGTTGAGATCTGCAGACAGTTGCTATGAAGTTTATCCCTAAACATGGCAAAAGCGAGAAGGACATTTTCAACTTGAGACAGGAAATAGAGGTAATTGGTCGAATTATGGTTGAGAATAAACGTAGTGTGGATACTATGATAGTGTGAGATTGAATGCGGTTCTGTTTGTTTTGGCATAAAAAATTGCTGTTATGGGGTTGTAAATATGTCTGGATCATGAATTGGGCTCGGAATAGTAGCTGATTTAAGAAAATAGAAGCATGGAAATATTGCCTTCTGTAAATAATGCTAAATTTTTGTCTGTTTTTCTTTTTTTTGGAGATTCAACATGCTTGTTTCAGATTTAACAGGTTATACGGCTACTGGCTAGCAGTTCTTGTACTAATTTTATTTTAAACTACTTCGTATACTGACTTTTAGGGGGTGTAATATCATGTTCTTAACCTGTATTAGTGTATCGTACGCCTGAAAGATGTTTACTCTTTTACGAGGTTACTTATTCAAGTCAGTGAAACAGCTTTATCTTCATTGTAGCGATGTTTTTGTAAAATATACTAGGAGGTTCAGCCTTTAAAAACTGGAACAAAATTTGGTCAATCTTTCTAGTGAAGATTCGAAAGTTTCTTTAGGCCTTCCATTATTTTTTGTGCGTGCATGTTCATTTCAACCTTGCAGTAGAATATCATTAAATTAATTGTTTCTAATAGGTCAGTTTGCCTTTGCATTTTCCTTGCGGACATAGTTTCTGGCTATTTTCTGACCAAGATCCCAACATACTTAGTTTCTACGGCAATACTGGATATTTAGACAGGGTTTTCTGTTTGTTAAACTGTTAGCATGTAAACAATATTTTTTTTGTGTACGTTTTATGTTTCATAGTTGGTGCAATCATAATTATGTTTTAAAGTTATTTTGGCTGGTTTGACAAATGCAGATTCTAAGAAAATTGAAGCATGAAAATATTATAGCAATGCTGGACTCATTTGAGAGCCCGCAAGAGTTCTGTGTTGTTACAGAATTTGCACAAGTAATTATTACCTTCCACCTGTTTATCTCCCCTCAATTAGTTCTTCTATTATAAAAAGTAATGTTGATCTGAGATATTTGATCAACATATCAATATGTGAAAGTCAAAGCATGAGTAGATTATGAGATTTAACTTATTGCAGGGCGAGCTTTTTGAAATTCTCGAGGATGACAAATGTCTTCCTGAAGAACAAGTTCAAGCTATTGCAAAACAACTGGTAATCCTTTCTTAATCTGCTTCTGTATGACTGCCTAGAAATCTGGAATGGTTGTTAAAAGATTTCCACTTAGCAAGAAATATGATAATTTTTTCGTATATATCATTGGAGCTGAAATGATATTCTAATGGTTCATTATATGGTTTATTTTGATGTTTTCAGGTGAGAGCATTGCATTATCTCCACTCAAATCGAATAATTCATCGCGACATGAAACCACAAAATATTCTTATTGGTGCTGGATGCATTGTTAAGGTATGTCAACTGAAAATGAGTTATTAATCATTCTTTACTCATTGCCACTTTGAAAATAGATAAATTGACATTAAATTCTTAGTAGTGAGTTCGTATTTCTAGTATTTACATTCTAGCATCCACATTAGGTTTATCACAAAAATAACTTGCTTCCTACTCATCTATAATCCAGGAAAATAGCAAGAAATCTTAGTTTCTTTTGTTCTGTCTCTTTATCTATTAATAGCTTTGCGACTTTGGTTTTGCTCGAGCAATGTCTGCAAACACGGTCGTCTTGCGGTCCATAAAAGGTAAGAAGTTTTCTATGAATCTGCTGGTGTTGTGTCTGATTTATTTTATCAGTCACTAATGACTGCTAGTTATATTATGTCTTCTGACTTTTGGTTCACAATTTATATCAGGAACTCCTTTATACATGGCCCCTGAATTAGTACGAGAACAGCCATATAACCATACTGCGGATCTTTGGTCCCTTGGTGTTATTTTGTAAGTAATACATCCATTGCTTTGCATGTCGATATGTTCTATTCTTTATGCTTTGATTATCTTAATCTAGTTGATCGCAATAAGATGAGTATGATTCTAACTTTTACCCTATTAGCTTCTCAACCAGTATATAAGTTTAACTTACAGTAATAATTGCGCCAACACCTTTGTCATCCACCTAGTGCACTCAAATAAATAATCTGGATAATACTAGCAGCAATGGTGGTATTAATGCGGATGTCAACTCTTAGGTTGCCGATCCTTCAGAACAAGTCTTTTAGTATGGCTTAATAAATGATACTTCTTCCACCTAGGAATAAAAAAAATAAAAAATTATAGCAATTTTTATGTTATTGCGGTTTACCCTGATCTTAATTGGGGCCAGCAATATCTATTAGCAGCCCTTCTCTATCCAACTTCATACAATCCCATTCTCCCATTTCTGGCAAACTGTACAGGTATGAACTCTTCGTTGGCCAACCTCCATTTTATACAAATTCGGTCTATGCACTTATCCGGCATATCATTAAGGTACTGTACTGTTTTTCACATTTCATTTTCATATGATACTTTATTGGATTATTTTTCAGTTTTGTGTACTTTTTGCAGGATCCTGTTAAATATCCAGACAATATGAGCTCAAAATTTAGAAGTTTCTTACAAGGTTTGCTGAATAAGGTGATATTTGCAAAAGTTGATATATATGCTATAATTTTCTTCTGTGCCCCATGAATCTTATCTGAACTTGCTTCCATTGGGACAGGTTCCTCAGCAGAGACTTTCATGGCCTGCTCTTCTTGAACACCCATTTGTTAAAGAAACTCGTAAAGAAATAGAAGTAAACACACACTTTTGTTCAAATTTTGGCTTTATACTCTTGGTTTATGGGTTTTGGTAATTGATTTATGCAACCTTTTGTTTTATCTAAAATATTTACCAGGATTCATATGCTGCGATAAAATCATCTCCTAGAGGTTTTAATGCAGCTGTGAGGCAAGAAGGAAATGATCAACAGCCAAGTGGATTTACTGCAGCAAGTCCAGAGAGTAAGTCCTCCATTCTTCTCCAAAAGCTATTAATGAAGTGTTGCAAGTCCAAAGAGTATCGTTGATCCTCAAGGTATTTGGTTAATCTAACTGTCAGAGTATGTGGTTGTAGGTAAGAACTCTTCTCCTGCTGGTACTGAAAATAAGGCGGTCCGTTGCTCTCCAGTCGATCCTCATTCCAACTCTACAGTAGACAATCCCATGCCAAGGGAGGAGTTTCCAGGTTTTCCGAGTCAGGGTGGTGCTGTACAGTCAGGTTAATTCTTGCTTTGTATTTTCTTGGACTTTCTGCATACCATACTCTATACTAAGCTGTCAGGGTTGTATCTGTAGAATTCATAGGTTTAGTTTATCCTAAAAAAAATCCCCTGTAGACTGTCCTCATCTTTAGGTTGCAACTTTTGGCACTTTATGGTACCTCTGAATGATGTTTAATCTGTTAGAAAGAATGTGCTCATCAGTCATTTATTATGTTCTGGAGAAAACACTGTCTGCATTACAGATATTTTCTTCAAAAAAATTGTTGACTTTTCAATAGAACCAAATGTTATTTCGTTCATGCTTTCTAGTAATTCTAGGTTATGTTCTCTCAGACTCTGTTTAGGTGCTTGGTCCAGCTGGAAAGTTTCAGTAAATCAGTTATTTTGTCTGATTGTTGGGGAGAAATAAGATTGTCTTTGCTCTGTGTGTTAATTGCACCAGTTGCTCAAGAAAGATACTGCATTCCCATGCACTTTTGATAGAATACCCTTGCTTCTTCCTACTTTGTTGTTCTCTTACTTTCTCATTGTCATGTCAGTCCTACTTACTTCCTAAATAAGCTGACCAACCTTGTTTCCTAATCAGGTTGCCAAGTGCTGGAGCGGTTGGAAAATAATTCCCGCTCAGGTAAGGGTGCAAAAGTAATTGGTCAAGACAATGAAGCATTGGCTGCTATTCTACTACCATTGAAAAAGTTGTGCGATGGATCACAAAATCCCTGCCGGTAATTAATTGCTGAACAGAGTCATCCTTTTTATTTTTTTTTAATCTTCAAGATAAGAATTAATCAGTGTGCTGGGAATATACAATATAATAGGTGTATTAGTATCTTTATTCTGCCACTCATACCTTAATACAGAACTTTCCCTCACCACTGTTTCTTTGTGAGCAAGATTCTCTAGTTCATAATTAACTTCCGGTTCTCATACAGGGATCAGGATATTGTTATTTTGAATCAGTCACTGCGGATTCTTTCAAATTTAATTGCTGCTGGAGCCTTAAACTCAAGGGGAATTCTTGATGAAATAATTGGAGGACTTCTTAGTTTCATTTCTGCTATTGTTCGACTAAAAGTATCTGATGGAAATGACTTGGTGGCAAAGGTATATTATTACTGTTCTTAATTAGCATGAATATCTGGGGATGAGTGCATTTTCCTACTTCTTTATGATCTCGTGCATCTTTGAATGGTATTATGCGTATTTCAATCTGGATACCGGGAGGAGAGCAAATAGTCGAAACCCATTTTTTCACGAGCAATTTTCTTGCATGAGGAACACTCACCCCTCTCAGAATAATAGGAGGATGATTGTGACTATTGAATTTAGAATTGTTATGAGGAATTTAAATTTCATTACATTTTTTGTTACCCTTGGCTTGAATTTCCTTTTCCTTTTCTTTTTTTCAATGAAGAAGTTCAGTTACCTATTCAAGTTGAGTTCTTGTGCGTGTTGCTTAAACATTTATAATTCCTTCACAGAGCTTCTCAGTTGTGAAAAGATTGCTAGATAATTGTGGATGTAGTATCGATGATGCTTATTTCCGGCATTGGGTCGCCGTAGCTGGATTATATTCACAGGTTCGTTCCACTTCTTTGTAATTGCTTTTGCCAAGCAGGATTTTTTATTTTATTTTACGCATTTGCTTTAAGCTCTCATTATTGAAATCCTCAGGTTGCAAGCTCTGGTGATGACATGTCTGGAAGAGTTTTCTTTGAGTCCACTTCATGTGTTGCTGCAATGCTATCTCAAGTAGCACAGTCTCTCAGAGCATCTGCAGCTGGTTCAAACCCTGAGACAGCTTCAAACCCATCCGTGGTAAATAGATTTGTGCAGCAAATTTTGGACCATGCTAAGTCTTCAGGAGTACTGGACTGCCTGTGCTTGTGCTTGGAATCCTCAGGCTCGAGTCTCATATCAGGCTCTACAAATTTGTTGCGAGCTGCTTGTGAAGCCTGTAGGGGAATTTCGTCACTCATTGACGCATTCGAACTTCTATCTGTGGAAGGAAGTTTGTTATTTCCACTAAACTCTTTGCGGAGCCCTTCACTGCTTCGACTTGACATTAAGGACCATGACGAGAGACCATCTCATGGAACAGTTTCGGGAGAAGTCACTGATGTGATCACGAAGGCATTTCTCAAGTCAAAATCCATACAGGTCGCTATCTACTTTTGTCTTCGCCAACGTAACGAGACGGGTCTTTCTGCTGGGGTGCAGGTATCTGTTTCAGTTTGACATCTATTTATCCACTTAGATTCTATTCTATTAAAAGTTAATGTATTTTAAGTTGTGTGGTTATGGTTTCGACTTTCTACTCTAATGCAACTCGCTCTGTTTATTCTATCATGTGATGATATCATGCACTTTTGTCTTATATACTAAAATAAACAATTCACGTACTGTATTGCAGCTTATCTTGCGATGTTGTTTGCATAATGACATTATTGCGAATGTTCTATGTGGGTTGCCAAGCAAACTACCTGTCACTACAGTAGTGAGTGGTGGTGGAGACGGCACAATTGTTTCAGAGATCTTCTCCATACTATCTTTATGTGCTGCTTCAAATAAAGATATCAATGATGCAGAAGCAGATAATTCGAAACTCAAAGTCACGGATACACGTGCCTTGGTTTTGAACTCTTGCCTTGTTCTTGCCACAGTTGCTCAGTGTTTGAAATCATCCGGAAGAAATTCTGCGTTGCTCATGTTGACAACATCTTCGAAAAGGCAGTTTGTTCGGCTCTCTAGCATTGCACATCACTTCTCTTCAGATGAAAGGATGCAATCCTCATTGCAACCTTCTTGTGCAGCTGCCATGCTAGCTCTTGCATCCATTTTGTCTCTTGAGAAGGGAACTTCAGTTGAAAATGCCATTTCTGAGATAGCTCTTCCTTTAATTCCACGAACAGCAACTTTGTGTGACCATTTGAGAGATAGTGATGAAAATGTTTCAATGCTGAAGGGGGTGCTTCCGCACAGGTATGGCATCCGGGATGGATCTATTGGGTTGTTGGAGTCCAGACTGAACTGGGGAGGGCCTCTGGCTGTGCAACAACTTTGTGCAAGTGGTGCTCCACAGCTACTAATTGATTTGCTGGCAAACAATATATCAAATGCTTCTCAAAAGGGATCTGTCTGCTCACAAGATCAAATCGGATTATCTCCTACCGGGGTTGTATGGACTATTTCTTCAGTATGTCAGTGCCTACCTGGCGGAGTTTCAACATTTCGTCAAATTTTGTTAAGGACAGATCACGTTAAATGCGTGACTGATTTAATATCCGACGCTCATCTTAAGCTCATTAGGTCCTGGACTGGACCTGGTGGAGGAAAATATGGTGTGAGAGAGACGATAAATGCAGTGATTGACCTCTTAGCATTTCCTTTTGTAGCTGTTCAGAGTGCACCTGGTCAGCTCTCCACTAATGCTTCAGTTAACAGTGGTTCTCTTTTGAATATGGGCTCTCCAGGTGGGAAGGTTTGTGCTGACGACAAAGACATGATCAAAACAATACAGGCAAACATGAAAAAGTTTATCCAAATTCTCCTGGAGGTCAGTTACTGCTTTCTTTCTTGTTCTTTAAATTTTAGATGCTATACTAAAAGCTTTTGCTTCCCAGATTCCTTCTGTATTACCATCTCTTATACAATGTGGGAGCACATCATACAATCATGTGTTTCTATACATTTGAATTGAGTTTTAGTATCTGGACATTGTTATTTCTCGACTTTATATAATCATTTTGGCAATGGGTAACTTTGGAATCGGAACACTGCATTGTTCTGTACTGAAGGCAAATGACATTAACTAGAAAACCCAAATTGGAGAAAGAATTATATAAAAAATGAGATGGAAATTCCTTGAGTGATTCATTTTTCTTATTTGAAATATATCGATATAATGCAGATCGTTTAATAAAATAACTGATAATATGGTGGTAAGTGAACCACTCTTTTTTGTTTTTTCCCTCATATTACAAAACATTTCTTGCTTTTAATTTATAAGCAAGCAACAAGTCAATCGCAGAATGAGTTGAACTTCATTGTCCATTTGTCCTCAACACAAACACTATGAAGTGCATGATAAATGTAGATTTTTAAGGCCACATATTCAACGTTATTGCTTATGCATTCACAGGTTGAAGTGCCAGCAATCGTTCTCTGTTGCTTGGACCATATGGAATTGAAAGATATTGCCAGGCCCGTTGCATTTATTGCCAAGATATCTACCCAACCACAGCTTGCTGTTCAACTTGTAAGCAAAGGCTTATTGGTTCCAAATAGAGCGAAAAGGTTGCTTAATAGTCCCTGCCCTAGGGAAGTCACCATGGATTTTCTTATGATCGTTTCAGATTTAGCTCGAATGGATAAGGTATTGCTGTAATATCTTATACTATTATTTGAGTGTAAATAGTCTTAACTGTTGAAACTATGTTTTGCGTGCAATGGTTTATCCCAAGTTTTTACATATCATAACAAAATTATGGTTAACAAACCGAGCTAAAGAGCGTTTAACGACAGATCTGAAAATGAGTATCGAGTTGTTTGGTTTGATTTTCAGTCCTTGACTTGTTACTTTACTGAAGTAGGTACTGCTTTGTCTCTAATCATGGATTTGTATGCAGCAATTCTATGAATACATCGATGCAGCAAATATCTTGGAGGATCTAAAGAACTTTCTCACACATGAGGATCCCAATTTCCGTGCCAAGACCTGCAGTGCTATTGGAAACATGTGCCGCCATAGCTCCTATTTCTATAATTTACTGGTACAGTCCGACCTCGATTCTGGATTGTGAATTTCACAAAAAAGGATGTGGTTTTCATTTTCTTGTTTAATTTGCATTGTGATTAAAGACAGTTTTATCTTTATTTTAAAGGCAAGACATCAAATCATTGGTGTCCTGATTGATCGATGTGCTGATCCTGACAAACGTACAAGGAAATTTGCTTGCTTTGCTGTAAGTTATTTTTTTCCAGAACGGTACCATATGTTTGTAGTTACCTTTTTTCTTAATAATCTCAGAGCAGTATTTTCGCTCAAAATCATTTTTGCTTGAAGAGATAAGTTGATGAATATGTCTGTGTACAGGTTGGAAATGCCGCCTATCATAATGACTCATTATACGACGAACTCAGAAGAGCCATCCCACAGCTGAAAAATCTGCTGCTCTCAGATGAAGAAGATAAAACTAAAGCAAATGCTGCAGGTGCTCTCAGTAATCTTGTACGCAACTCCAATCGGCTTTGTGAAGACATAGTTACCAAAGGAGCCATGCAGGTATTTTCGTTTGCTTATAACTAAATGTCTGTGATTATTTTGTTGTATTTCGTTTTAGAATTAGTCATGTATCTGAATTCTCTGCATAACCGAAACCGATAACACTAGGCTAAAGCCTTAATGGTGGAATTGTAGGAAATAGATTATATTAAAAGTTATTTTATCTGTCACACAATTTTGTCAGTTGTTAAATATCAATTTTTTTAGATTGAGTAGGGTATGTGTTTTTTTTTAAAGATCCGATACTTGTGGATTTCCTTCCAGGCACTATTAAAGGTGGTAGCAGATTGTTCAACTGTGGCACTAAACCCAAGAAAGGATGCCATAAACGAGTCGCCTCTAAAGATAGCATTGTTTTCACTGGTGAAGATGTGTGCTTATCCACAATGCAGACAATTCATTCGCTCATCGGAACTGTTTCCTCTGATAGCACAGCTTCGACAGTCGCCGGAAACTACAATTGCCAATTACGCCTCCTTCATCACAACTAAGGCTTCGGAATCGGGATAAAACAGATGTGTTTTCTCTCACTACACCTTCAAACAAATCTATCATTTGTGGAAGATTTGTGCGAGCGAGTATTATTAGTCCGGTGTGTACATAATAATCTCCTTCAAGAAGAATTTTTTTCTTTTTTTAAATGTTTCCTTCATTTGTTCATGCATATATATGAAGTAGAGGAAGCTATTTATACGGAGGTTGTTGTTTGTTGTTGCATACGATTTTCTGTTGCATTGTCTGTTTGTACCAATTATTGCTACGTTTACACGCTGCGGGTAATAAGTCTTAATTATCAGACAGGATTTTCTATTGAACAATCTATTGCAATATTAACATATATTAACTAGGGGTGAAAATTTGATCAGAATTTCCAATTTCTGCTGATTCTGATCAGAATTTTTCCGAATTTGAAACTCTGAAAATCTTGTTCCAAATTTTTTTTTTTTATATAGAACTGGATATATATATATATGAGATTTCGATTTTCGATATGATTTCAATTTCCAAAAATAGATCCAAAGGTTCGGATTATTTTTCCCAAAAATTATACTTAAGACTATCAATGTATACATTTAATGTTTAAGGTGACAACTCAACTGGAATTTCCGCGGATTCTGTTAAAAAAAACCGATTTTGTTACAAGGTTTTTCATTCAAATTTCTGAAATTCCAATTTTTTTTTTGACGGAATTGGAATGGATTTTTCACTTCCGAAAAAAATCAGATTTTTCCAAAAGATTAAGCACTAAAGTTTATAACATTATTCCGACTAACATAAGATACCAAAAAGTAGCAACGTCACAAAACAAAGACATGCATGCATGACAAAAATCTACTCATAAATTCAAACAAAGCAAAGCAGCAGCCCCCACTTGGGTGGGCTGTCTCTCACTCACACAAACACATAAAACCCTCTAAAAAATCTCAGCTCAAATCATCTTCTTCAGTTTGCAGACTGACGCAACTCGGGGCGAACAAAATCTGCATCTGCGGGCACTGAGATATCAACAGTTGGCCTCAGTTCTGCACACACTTCAATAGCACCGTGCACGGGATCGGACAAGAAGTTGCTGATCAGGTCACGGTTGATCGGTGCGTTGTTGTCCACTGCAACCAGAGCCTGCTGTGTGAGGATGTAATCGAATCGCGGGGCCCACTTCCTCGATCCCAGACGAGCTGTCGTCGAGCAATTGTCGACCATGAAAGAAACGCCTCGGGCGTGCATGAATGGGTTCAATGAGTCGACGGACTCGATCACACTCTCGTTGATGATCTCTGAGTAAGAGTGCCCCTTCTTCCTCAAAATCTCAATCTGTGTGGTCAATGAAGGGCATAATAACATCAGATCATAAAAGAATGGCATCCTTATATTTAAAACTAAGATAAACAATCCAATAAAGATATTTGCATAGAGAATCAAAATGACCGATTTAAACACTCATATCTCTAAGTATGCGAGCAATCAGACAACACTTGTAACACTTAATTATACTACCTATTCTATCTGTTTTCAGAAAACCTCATATTGATAAGAAAGCTCGCTTTAACTCAGCTCTATATATGTACAATTGTGCAAATCAATCGGGATATAAATACAAGTTAAGAGAAAGAGCAACTTACTTGGGCCATCATCAACGCCACAAAGACACCGGCAGTGAAAGGATACAGAGGCCCCAAGTCACCTGCTGGACGTGTTGCACGAACTCTCTCACCGACTCTCCACATCCTGGTCTGGTCAATTTTGCCCATAGGGAAAGAAGGTAATCCTTCCTTATCCTGCATCGAGAAAACAAAATATCAATCGAAGAAATTAAGACAGGTACCGAATAATCTCATCACAACTAGTGATTAATAAACATACATAAAATCGACGGCCAGCCAAAACAACACTCCTTATCTCGCTTCCACTGGCTACATCTTCATAGCACTCGTACAAGATATCCATGCAGGGATAATACGAAGCACTATATGCTGCCTCGAATTCTTTTTTCTCATCTTCATTTAATGCATTGTAGACAGCAAGCATACCCTGTCACAAATAATCACCCATAAACAACAATGAAAAGGATTCAGTAGAAAACAACAATCCAATATAAGCTTGAACAAGAAGAGAATGATGTAGGACAAAAACACGAAGAGTACCCTAAGACTAACCTTTGTTGATATGGTCTTGGATATTATCCCTGTAATGCTTTCAACGGTGTTCTTGTATGCGAGATCCTCAGCCATTCCATTTTCAGTGTACCTTCTGAATAACGATTCCACAATACCGTGCACAGCACCAAGTAAAATGCCTAGAAATCGAAGCATTGACTTAGAATTCATTCAAGACAACAAAGTCCCTATCGACAGAGAAACACTCTTTACCTCGTTCCCCAAAAATGTCACTCTTGTACTCCTGTTCGAGGGTGGTAGCAAAAGTAAAAGGTGAACCAAGGGCAACTGACCATCCAAGAGCAACATCTGTGGCTCTTCCGTCAGCATCCTTTAAAAAATGCATGTAACCGTCAAATATTCATTCATACAAAACCGAAACATAAAACCATGTATATCAATCAAATCTGTCACCAGCATAAACAAAAAGTATACATACCTGGTGGACACCAAAACTGGCATTAATACCGGCACCATTTATTTCTTTTCCTTGCACATACAACCTTCTAACAGAGGGTCCCATTCCCTTGGGGCATACGGCTATCACGCTAATGTTTTTGGGGAAGTCAAGACCCATTGACTGCAAATGGCCCAAAAGGAACCCGTGGGAAAGTCCAAGTATGCTGTTTGGCTTCATGTGGGAGAACACTTTCTCGTAATTATCAGCCTGCAATATTTGGCAAGTAAGAAAAAGATGTCTCCAACATAAAAGATATTATAGTAGAATATATTTCCAACATCATTATGAGCATCAACAATGATGTCACATGCCAAGAAATTCATAAAAATTGTTTATCCGAAAATCAATTTCTGCACCCTAAATCATTCAAAAGTTCGAGATGCTACAAAGTGAGGTACGCAGTAATGATAGCATTTATGCGCATACGAAGGACATGATTCACATCGTTCAACAAACTAACAAGGCAATCCATACCTGAGCAGAATCTGATATCAACAGAAGCACCAAATCGCTATTGGATATGGTTTCATATATATCCCCAAGGGTCCCATTTTCTTCTGTAAACCCTACAGCACGGGCTTCAGCAAATGAGCTAGAACCCTTTCTCAAACCAATCTGCAATATCACACAAATAATAAAAAATGAAAAATGTTTCATCGTACGTTCTCTATAACCATACTAACTACATACTAAGGACTGGTTGATGATAAAACAAAAATTACCTTGACCACAATATCAGAGTTTGCTTCAGCTAGAGAATCTCTTAAGTTCTGAGCTTGAGCAGGTCCCTAAAATTACAAAGAATTTGGTTATGATAGTATACAATGAACCGATAAACACCCAGCATTTCTCGAGTTGTTTTCCATGATTAAATCGACACTATATCAAAAGACAAAAAAATCCAATAACAATTTATCAAGAACAAATAAAAGAATAAATAGTACCTGCGAGCCCCAACCAATCACTCCAATCTGCTTGATACCCTTGAATGCATCGGGCAACAACTTGAACAAGTGTCTCCCTCCTCTCACAATGTACTACATAATAACACAAACAGAATCATCAATTACCTAAAATCTAAAATCAAAACTACAAATCATCCAAACATTACTACTACAAGTTCAATAAGACTTGGTACAAAAAAAGCTAATCTTTTTTTGCTGAATAAGCAAGCAAACTAAGATAGGTGATGAATACCATAAGCCTTAACGTCTTAGTTTACACTTCCGATAAACCCTTAAAACGAAATGCAAGCACGTAAACTACACGCGTTTACAGACGCGTCTCGGTAAAAACCCTACATACCTCATCGTAACCGGCGAGGTTGATTTTCTCCTTAGTGAAAACGGAGGTCTCGAAATCCTGTGAAGCCGGGGGCCTGACGGTCTGAACCGACACCATGCGGGCCGCCGATGCGGAGCCGGAAGCACGGGAGCCGGTTCGAGAAGCGGCGGCGGTAGCTCGGAGGGGTTTAAGTGAGGGGGATGAGGACGATAGGAATCCCAAGGAGATCGATGGGGATTTAGTCGGAGGAGTTAGGGTTTTGGAAGAGGTGGTGGCTGCTGTGGTGGCAGAGAAGGAGGTAGGAGCCGCCGCCGCCATTTCTGTGGCTTTTCGAGTTTGCTAATCTGTACTCTGAAAATGTGACTCAGAGAGAGAGAGAGAGAGAGAGAGAGAGATAGGGTTTGCAAGCTCAGTGAAAGGACCTTTTATATGTATTTTTTAAAGTAATTGAAATGGTTGGTGGGGATTTTTGGCAACTTAATTTTATTATTTATTTACTAATATTTTTCATTCTTTTCAATTTAATATATTAAAATAAAGAGAAAAAGTTCTAATTATCAAAAAAAAAAAAAAAAGAGAAAAAGTTCAACTTTTCCTCACTCTATTTATTTATTTATTTTATTTATTTTTTGGTTAATAGCATTTGGCTCCAGTGTGGCTACAAGTTTTTGCAGATGGTTACTTGTACCGTAATATCAACAGGTAATCCCTTTGTAGTTTAGAGGTAGCTTCCATTAGTTTTTCGTCAAAATTAGTTACGCGTTTTAAATGTCAAAATACTATACTTTGAAGATGACCCCTCATGCTTACGTTTTTCCTTTATTTTTTTGCACATGACTCCCTTACAGTTTAACGAAAAAAATTAAAGAATGTTGCTTTCATCAATCACAAGGGAATTATGTGCTGATATTACAAGTATAAGGGATCATTTGCAAACACTTGTAACCACAGGGGTTAAGTGTTATTTACCCAATTTATTTATTTTTGCGAACTTGCACTTGGGCACGTTGGGCGTGATTTTGTTTGGTTACATTAAATCGTATTTATTAATTTTGATGGAAAGGACAAACAATTTTTTAAATATTATGAGTTTGAAACACACATTATTATTCACTTATTTGAAATTTTAATTAAATACAAATTATGCAATTTCACAAGTAGCCAAATAATTTTCTCTCCTAGCACTTATGTGACCTATCCCACTCCTTTCCTCTTCTTTCTCAATTTTATATATATATATATATATATATATATATATATATATATATATATATATATATATATATATATATATATATATATATATATATATATATATATATATATATATATATATATATATATATATATACCCTAATTCTACCTAGGGTTGAATCTAAGTTATATAACTAGTAAGTAATTTGCCAAACCGCTTGCATATAAGTACCAAATAATAAATATAGGGTTTTATTGCTAAGTTGTATTATTGCTAAAGTAAGATATAAATTTGTTCGTATGGAAATATATTAAAAAAAGAAAAATTATATATAAATAAAAACATGTGTAAGTTTCTCTGTGTTAGTTTTCCTATTTTTTGGATATGCCGTTTCTCCGTGTCCGTTTCCCCACTTCTCCGCTTCCCGATATCATCATTTGCGCGTTCGTACATAGACCCTACCTCATTCAATGCTGCCGAACATGAATTTTTTTTGTGTAGGAAGTGGAAGCATCAAATTTGTTCTACACTATTTGTAATCTATACACACACATGTTCATCGAACACAATTGGATAGAGATTATAAAACATATAAGTATTGAATAAATGAAGGAATGTTAAATGTTGATTATAATTTATAACTATGAACATGAGAAATGAAGGAATGTTGATTATTGTTTTTAATTTTGTGTTGAGATCCAATTTTAATGACACTTTGAATAGTTATAAATATGAACTCTACTTGTACATATTTTGTTTTATTAATAGATTGGATAAATTACGAGAACCCTCCAGTTTTTAGAAATTACATCCACCACCCTACAATTTGTTAGTGTAAGATATCCACAAATTACGGGGGTCGATGCAATTATGTAAAAATGAGGGGTTTTATCGTAAATAGATTGTACTTTACCTAGCGGATTCTAGGGGTGGTAAAAGAGGCAAGCCAACTCGTGAACTCGATGAGCCGGCTCGAAAAGACTCTAGCTCGAACCTTTTCTTAGTTGCTCATGAACTCACGAGCCGGGCTCGTGAGCCTTCTTTTATTTATTTTCTTTTTTATATATTATATTTTATTAAATCATATATAATATTGTAATAATAATATAAAAACAACATATAAAAATTTAAAAAATAGATAATTATAGTTCATTATTTATTTTGTATTTTGTTTTATTATAATATAAATAATTCTTAATAATTAAAAAATAATAATTACAAAAACAAAAAACTAAATGAGCTTCGGCTCGAGCTCATCAAAATCAGCTTGAGCCAAGAAAAAAATACACGACTAGATTGAGCTCGAGCTCGACAAAATGGACTCGAGCTCGCCAAAACAGCCGAGCCTGGCTCGTTCCCACCCCTAGTAGATTCTCTAGCAAAAGATAATTATACCTTCTACTAGTGCAAAAACCTCAGCATAACAACATTAGCATACTAAAAAAAATAATTAGTGTTGGAAGAACATAATTCAGCTGAATAAGGTGTAAATTATCAAAAGGTTTCACATCGATGAAGTCGGATATATCATTCTCACGAACTCCATAAAATTCGGTAACTTATAGATAAGATGAAAAAAAGGAAAACACCTTAGCCTTAAACGAATACATTCGATTATACTTAATTTGCAGAAAAACAACAATAAAGCTTGCAAATGCAAGATACATTTCGACAAGAATCCATAAGAATGTTACGCTAAACAAGATCTCGACGTTTAAAATACCAAGTAAATATTATTACTTTTTTCCAAATATGGAGATACTTAAACTTAAAACCTTATAAAAACTAGTCGCGGCTACTCTATTTCGCCTGAGGGTGGGATGCGATGAAGTCAACAGCAAGATTGATGGAGTTAATCTTGTCTGCTTCGTTGTCCGGAATCTCGAAACCGAACTCTTCTTCAAAAGCCATCACAATTTCCACAGTGTCTAAACTATCCAAACCGAGATCTTTCTGGAAATGAGCGTTCGGAGTAACCTACAGAACAACATAATCAGCTATTAAGCAAAGATAGTAGTCAAATTAAATGCATGTAATTAAAATTTGAAGTATTATCTGTTCACCGAAAAGGTAAAGAGAAGTACGAGATATCAAGAAACAGTTTCTGGTGTGAAATCAGTCCTTTTTTTTCATATTCTGTATAGGAATACACCTTCCGTAACTCCATATAATCTCTAATTTAGACAGTTCACTAAAAGTAAAGGTAAAGTAAATTTTCTTGATTCGATGCGTTCTACTACAAGAGGTGTTTGCTAAGTCTACACATCCCTATTTTAGAGTTCATACTTTACCATGATATCCCGACAAACGTGATTTAACCTGATTAAAAAAAAACAATTGAAAAAGGAGTGGGATTGTGTAACAAAGCGTGTCACACGGAGAATAATAACAAACACGAAGTTAGGAACATTTAGATGAAAATAAGTTGATATTCGTGGCAGCTACTAAACGATCTTCTACAACATAGGCTGATGAATCCGAGTAGTACACAATAAACTCGTTAATTTAAGTTTCGAAGATAACGTAGAAAAACTAACAATCAATCCAACTGTTCATTTGTGTGTGCTTCTTGTGAAACCAAGTAGTACCTAATGCAAACTAATCAAATTATGTAGAAAGTGAAAAAAACTAATCGAATTGTGCAAACTCGATTAGGGTTTCCACCTTGGTAGTAATACATCTTCTTAAAGGACAAATCCAGCATTACTGTGAACAATGTAGCGTAAATCGATACAAAGGACCGATCTTAGGGCTAATACTTTCGACGAATTCCTAATACAAACTGCAAACGGAAATAGCAAAATTTTCACATAGTTCCGATTTAACAAGAGTGCCCAACATTAATCCATTAAATAATCGAATATTACAAAAAAATAACCCAACAGATTATCACTACATCGACCAAATCTTTTTAATTTCATAACCTAAAATCACACAGGAACAGCTACAAATTAAGACACATTGGTAGGGGTAGAAATGACAATGTTACCTTGGAAGGATCAACTTTCTGGAAATTCTTCACAACAGAGAGTACACGATCGGCGACCTCGGATTTCTCGAGGAACGAGCCCTTAGCTTCTTCGGAGAAATGGCGTCGGATAATCTGCGACAAGCCGCCGGAGGTTGCTCTAGGGTTTTGAAGCGGCGGAACGGAATATGCTTTCACTCTCAGGTACTTTAGCAAGGCATTTCTCGCCGCCATTTTCGGAGAGAGAGAAGAGAGAGAGAGAGCTGGGGTTTTTCAGTGGTGTTTTACCGAAAATGGGCGAAGATTTATCTCTGTATGTATTTTCTGTTCTCTCCGGTTTTTGTTTTAAAATAAATAATTAGAATATTTTCAACAAAACGCGCTTTTTATTTTATTTTTAGATTTTGATTAAAAGCGTGTTATGCGATGCAATGTCCTTTTTACCCTCTTTCTTCTTTGTTCTTTCCTCCCATCCAAGCTGAGGAAAAAAGACCACAGTTTACACTCTCAGAAGCTGAAAAATCTTAACGAAGAAAGAGAAATTAAATGCTGGCCCTAATTTTCACTGCAGTGTTCGTAGCTATACCCACGGCTTTCTTGTTCAAATTCATCAAAGCGGATGGTAAATTTCGTTCATAATCCATTTAATTTCCTGCTTTTGATGATGGGTGATCTATTGTTTGCTTCAATTTTCTTTTTCTGGTGATTTTTTCTCAGAATTGTAGTCAGATGTTCTGTTTTTTTTTTTGTGGTAATTTTATCTCAGGTGATCTTACGTTGTTGTCGAAAAAACACGTGAAGCGTGAAGAAATTGAGGATAAGGTTTGGGAAAATTATTCTTCGCTTCAATTTCCTTTTCAATTGGTTGAACTTGTGAATTTTTGTATGAATTACAGTAGAACCTCGATTACATAATAATTTCTCCCGGTCCCAACTCGGTGAAAACGTACTAATTATTACTTCGATAATTAAATTTCACTAAATTGATTGAATTTTGCTACTCCCGACTTTATTAATTTATAGAGGTTTAACTCTAATAGGTTATTTGGATTACTGGAGCCAGCCGCGGTATTGGTATGTGCCTTACAACATTAGTCTATTTTAATTTTTTTTTAATTATTTTGGTGACTGTGATTTGTGAGAACTAGTAACATGCCATTGTTCTGTTGTTATATTTTCGCTCGTAAAACTTCATGCATGTGAAAACCTTACACTGGTTTCGTGATTGTTGATAATCCCATTTCGTGTTAATTTTCATGATATAGTGTATATCTCACCAGATATGGTTCCTTATCTTGATCATGGTTAACTAGGTTCGTTTCATAAAACGGTAACCGTCGTTATTGCTTCGATAGCTTCGGCAAGAAATAATTTTTTTTTTTTTTAATTCAGCAGGTTTTGTTTTATTACGTTAGAGAATTTTAACAATAGTTTAAGCTGGACCTGAAAAAAATGGAGGTCATTTTGTTTGTAACTTCTCGGTGATGATAGTTTGTAGCTGCATTAAATCAAACTTAAATTTCAGTTTAATTATGTCTGGATGCATTATGTATTGATTTTTTGAATTTTATAAAGGGGAAGTTCTTGCTAAACAACTTGCAAGTTTGGGAGCAAAGCTCATTATCTCTGCTCGTAATGAAGTGGAACTGCAAAATGTCAAGAAACAACTGACTGGTTCGTAATTCTGTCTTCTTAGGTCTTTTGAATATATGCCGATTCTCGTAGTTATTTCCTCACACTGATGTTGCTAAGCCAGGAAAACACGCACCGGATGAGGTGATGGTTTTGCCTTTGGATTTGACTTCGGGGGAAGAATATTTGGGGGAGGCGGTGAAGAAAGCAGAGTCGTTTTTCGGGGGTGCAGGCGTGGATTACATGTTCCACAATGCCGCATATGAACGCCCTGTAAGTAAATCCATGTTGCTATAGTCAATTTATTTCAGTATTAGAAATCTGCACTTTTTTTTTTTTTGGGTTGATGTATTTTCTACTTAATTAAAAAGTTGAATTAATGAAAATTTGATTGGAGGTTATTTGACTTTATTCGTCCTGCAGAAATCAATGGCAATAGACGTGACAGAAGAAAGTCTCAAGGTATCGTATGCTGGTAAAGGATCGTTAATATTTCTCTGATCATCTCTTAAAGTTTAAACTATTTTCGCACTCTCTCTTCCAAACAAATCTATTTTCGCACTCGAAAATTCTGTTTTTTTTTCCGATTAGGCGACATTTGATGTCAATGTTGTGGGCCCGATATCTCTCACACGACTCCTGGCACCTCACATGCTGAAGCGGGGCAGAGGACATTTTGTTGTGGTATGTTCTTGTGCCTTCGATTCTTGAAATGCTTCACGGACTGGGCATAGTCGAAATTACTGTCTTTCCCCCAACAAATAGTTTTTTTTTTTTAAATATCCTCGAGTAGATTGTCGTTCAGCAAACGAAATTAAATTTGAATAATTTTTTGCCTTCTCAAATTCTTTCGTCTTATATGTAGATGAGCAGTGCTGCAGGGAAGGCACCTGCACCTGGTCAAGCTATGTACTCCGCCTCCAAATC
This sequence comes from Erythranthe guttata, assembly GCF_056151865.1. Classification (NCBI taxonomy): domain Eukaryota; kingdom Viridiplantae; phylum Streptophyta; class Magnoliopsida; order Lamiales; family Phrymaceae; genus Erythranthe; species Erythranthe guttata. The sequence goes on along the minus strand of NC_142538.1, from coordinate 17,592,899 downwards.
TGCTCTAAACGGCTATTTTCATACCCTGCGATCCGAGGTATAGTTTACCCTTCTTCCAACTTAGTTGTTTTTACGACCACAATTATTAATTTAAAGTGCTTCTTTATCGACGTTGATTCGAGTATGTTCTTTACGTGATGCTAACGGATAAACCTCCCTTTTGACCTTCCAAATTTAATGGAACGAAAATTGATAGACTACTCGAGTACTATTTGAAAAGAATTTTAATTAGCAAATTATTCACCAAATTTGATATTTATATATATATTTTTTTATTTCAGCTTTGTCGAAAGGGGATCAAAGTAACTGTTGTTTGCCCCGGGCCTGTGAAGACCTCAACTAGCTCAGAAGCAAGTACCTCAGAACAGAAAGGTTCTTCCGAGGTAAGAATCACAAGTATTGCAATCGACAGTGCTTCCATATATCCAATAAAAATTCTCAATTAATAAATTTATTTTGTGATTGTTCAACTCCAATTAGTATTGCAAATCGTTTCACGACTTGTGACTTACTAAGTTCCACTAAAATGTTTTATTTGCAAATTTCAAGAAACGTGTATCGTCGGAGAGATGTGCGGAGCTCACAATAATCGCTGCAAGCCATAATCTGAAGGAAGCATGGATATCATATCAGGTTTGCTCCTCGAAACGACAAACCCGTTTATAGTCTTGTTTAATATATATATATATATATATATATATATATATATATATATATATATATATATATATATATAATATATATATATATATATATATATATTGTAGTCAATTGATTCAATACAATCCAAAACACTTCGTCTGAAGGATTGATTCACCGGGGATTATTTAAATGAAGCGAAAAATCGGCTCACTCTTTTCATAAGCTCATTCCATTTTATTTTTCTGCCGCATTGTATCTTTCTTTTTTATCGTTCCAAACTTCCATTATCTTTTAAGGTAAATTACGGCCACCCTCTGAGGTAAGGTTTTTAATTACGAAAAAACCGCTCATGTTTGGGTAACTACCAAAAAAAACCTTTCCTCGGGGGGTGGCCGTAATTTACCGTGTGTTTTAAGCATATACTTAATATGTTACTGCTATACAATGGGTTATTTGTTTTAGTTTTTTCAACTCCTTATTTCGTGCAGCCTGTGCTGGCAGTGATGTACCTAGTGCAGTATATGCCAACAGTCGGTTTTTGGCTCATGGATAAGGTATTTTTACCTACTGTCTGCCCGTATATGCTCGTGTTTTTCTTGTACTTTTTTCGTCTTTTCTATTTACGTGCTCAATGTTCGACTCAACTACATAGTAAACTAAACACCATACTATGTATTTTCTTGTGGCAAATGGGTTCAGATTGGGGAAAAACGGGTACAAGTTGCTGCGCAAAAGGGGAACACATACTCGTTGGGCTTGCTTTTTGGAAAAAACAAGGCATCGTGAAATTGATACGTAGTTTGATGGAATAAAGAACACCTTGTTTATAATGTGCTGTAAGAACACCTTTTTTTAATTTATGTTGGTGCAAATCTTACTCGTAATCGCAATAATAGAAAGAAACGAGTTTCTTTTTTTGGCAGTGACGGTGTGCGTTGTGGAGTATCAAGAATCAATATTCTTGTTAACGAGGAGGGAAAGAAAGATAAATAGAAAACATGTTTTATCTTGGTTTCTTTTGTATTAACTACAATTTCTCGAAGCACCTGGAAATAACACTTTGTTTGTTGAAGTTAATCAAGAACTGATTTCCATAATCTCCGTATATGCATGTCGAGATATACAAAACGAACAACTACTGAGATTACACATTGAAAAATAATGACAGCTGTCCTATACTTCTTGAGACATGGAATTGCTGTACTTGTACTTGAGATAAGCTTTAATGAAAGGATCTAACTCACCATCCATTACAGAAGCAATGTCCGATGTTTCGTGTCCAGTACGAACATCTTTCACCAACTTGTACGGATGAAATACGTAGTTTCGTATTTGCTGGCCCCACTCAGCCTTCACTATATCTCCCTTTATCTGCCTAAACTCAGTTGCCCTTTGCTCTTCGGCTATCACTAATAATTTCGCCTTTAGTCTGCTCAAAGCTTTGATCTTGTTCGCCAGTTGCGATCTCTGTTCTGAAATCATGATTTAAAAATAAATTAAATAAATCCTATGAATTGCTGATTTATTTATTATTTTAGAACAAAGAAAGAAGAAGAAAAAAACCGAGTGAAACGAGTCATAAAAACAAATAAGTATACGAACATGGTAAGAAATTAACCTGTGCAACGTAGTGAAACTCCGGTGGGTATATGCGTAATTCGCACAGCAGTTTCGACTTTATTAACATTTTGTCCACCTTTCCCTCCAGCTCTACAAAAGGTTATTTCCAAGTCTTCTTCGGGTATTTCTACATCCACTGATTCCTCGGGAAGAATTGGCATTATTTCAATACCAGAAAAACTCGTCTGAAAAAATTAATAACCATTTAAAAGAAAACCAAAAAAAAAAAAGCCGGAAATATTTTTAAATAATTACCTGACGAAGACCTTTCGAATTGAAGGGTGACTGACGAACGATGCGGTGGGTCCCTTTCTCGCCGGATAAATACCCGTAGGCATAACGGCCCTCTATTTCGACCGTAGCTGATTTTATTCCAGCTTCTTCTCCCATTGACTTTTCGACTACTTTCGTTTTGAACCTTTGCTTTTCTCCCCATCTCACGTACATTCTGAGAAGCATGTCTGCCCAATCCTGCACTGGAATTTATCAAATTTTTTTAAAGAAAATATGACAAGAGATTAACTTTTTCAATTTTTTTTTGGCAAGCAAATTATAGAGTTGCAATCGTTATCGATTTGAAGTTTCGATATAGAAAGCGAAAAAAATAGATATACCATAATCCTAACAAACTCAATCCAATCCAATCAACAAATCCAAACAAAGCCATCGAGTGTAAACAAATTCGCAAGTTTATTCACTTTTATTTTTTAAATAATAAAAATCGGGATCAATTACCTGAGCATCGGTACCCCCTGCACCAGCAGTGATTGTAATAACACAACCTTCCTTATCATACGGGCTTGAAAGAAGCTGAGTCAACTCAAACCGGTCCAACGCCTTCCTCAGTTCTTTAATAATACCAGCAGCTTCTTCAAACAGCCCCGTGTCAACCGAATCCATCTCCTCCGTAAGATTGACTATCGTTTCCGCATCTTCAACCTGTACAACATTCACCAACTCTTTTCGAATATATTTTTTTTAAAAGGCAATTAATTAATTTCTGAATTAATTGATCACGGAAAAATACGAAAACCTGTGATTTGAAGTCGTTGAGAAGTTTTATTTTATCTTTGACGTCGGTCAAAGCTTGAAGTGTCTGTTGAGCTTTTGCTCGATCGTCCCATAGTGTGCTATCGCCCGAGGCTTCCTCCAAATCGGCACGAGTTTTTTCTAGCTGTTTTAGACCTGCAGATGTTCTGATTTCTTCGACACGTATGGATATAGTTTCGACTTCTTTCCTCAAAGTATAGAAATCTGTAAATAATATTACAGATTATATCAGGCTCGTAATAGATTTTTATTTATCATTGAGTTGAGTGTGTGTATATATATATATATATATATATATATATATATATATATATATATATATATATATATATATATATATATATATATATATATATATATATATATATGTAACGCTGGATTTCTTGATGTTTTAGGAACTGTTGACTGCATTATGGTGAACTACATTAAAAAATATTAGCAATTTACATGGACTAATAGAATTAAACTACACAACACCTTGGTTCTGCTTAAAAAATATTTTTCAAGATTATGGAGAAAATTAGGAGGCACTATATTAGATGCACGTGTTCTTACTCGATATAATCTTACATCTTCGGATGCTGATTTTCCGGACACTTATATGTTCACAACAATGAAGAAACAACAAGCATGTAGTAAAGTCACTTCATCCACACACACACAACACAACACACACACACACACACACACACACACACACACACACACACACACATAATATATATTGAGATTTTAGTGGTACCTTGCATTGCCCATTCGCTTGTTTCAGTACTTACTCCCGCCTCGGGTGTTGCTAACAGGGCTTTGAATCCTTCATTCGAAAATTATCAAGGTCAAAATGGTCAAGAGAAATGTCATAATTTTAATTTCAACTGGCTGATGAATAGTATAAAAGTAAAAGACATGCAAATTTAAATAAGAAACAAAGATGGCCCTGACAAATTCAAATATGGAAAGAAGAACTTGTGAAAGTTACATCGGGGTTTGAAGATGAAAATACAATCTTAAGCAATTCGGTATCGACTATCGAGTAAAGGCGACGAACATGGAAGCACAAACAAATGCACCTAAGTGGTAATCAAACTCAATTATAAACATAACATCAGACAGATAAAATTCAAAGGAAAGAGAGATGTGGTTTCCATAACTGAGCAATTGGGATAACTAATATCACAATAAAACCTCACATATCAGACCTTCTCCTTAAGCATTTCCCGCCATGGAATCGAATTAAAAAAAATAGAATTAAAAATTAAAATACAAGGATGAGAAACTATCAAATACATGACAAAGCAACAAGTTATACATTTCAAAGCAACCAAATACAGAAATCCACGTTTCATTTTGCTGCAAAATCACGAAATACACAATCTAATATGCAGAGAGAGAGAGAGAGAAAAGGAATTACCATTTGGTGATGAAAAGTGAAAGGGTGAGAATTGTGAAGAGCGATTACAGAAGCAGCAGCAGTAGCTTGATAAGGAGAGAGGCGGCGGCGGCGGCGGCGGCGACGACGGCCGATAAAATCTAAGTGATGTGCGCGGGGTGGGATTGAAGAGTACTGAATTCACTGATTTCGGACTAAAAAATGAAGGAGGTGTTGTGTAGCTCAGGGCAATTGAAACCCCCTCCATTGTTGTTGAGCATGAGAGAGAGAGAGAGAGGAGAGAGAAGAGACCAGAAATCTAAGATAAGCGCTGCTTTTTATATCTCGGAAATTCTAATTAAAACTGAAGTTGCTACTTTCTCAAACGTTTTTGGCTACATTACGCGACTCTATTTATTTTGCGGAAAACCCCTTTGTATTAATTATATTACAATAAACTCCCATGTATTAACAAATGATCTCTTTTTTTCCTTTTTTTTTTTGCAGATAAAATACAATAAAAAATATTTTGTTGTAAATTAAATATACAAAATAAATGTTGTACAGTACTTTTATTTTATGTACAATTTAAGATAACTAGGAAAATAGTTTTAGTAATAAAATACAGTAAAACCTCCATAAACTAATGCTCAATATAAATAAATATAATAATTTTCTCTGATCCCAGCTCGTTCACCACGTATTAAATTATTAATTCAATTATATAATATTTATGCTATTTTAATAGGAATTTTGTTATTTCAAATTGTATTGGTTTATAGAGATTTTAACTATAATATATGACAAAAATGTTGAAAATACAAAAAATTGAATAAATGATCGCAAGAAATTCCATAATAATTCATCAACAATTCAAGAGGTTTTATATACATAAATCTAGTAAAAACTCGATAAATAATAATCTCGTTTAAATAATAATTTATTTTGGTCTCAATTCGGTAAAAACATACTAAATTATTAGATCGATAATTTAATATTTCTCTAATTTAATAAAAATTAGGGTAAATTACGTTCACCCCCTGGGGTAAGGTCAAATTACGAAAAACCATCTCATGTTTAGGTAATTACAACCACCCCTCAATATATGAATCTTCTTACACGTCCACCTGTCAAAATTTAGTGAAGTCTTTTACATTATATGGAAAGTTTTCAAACCCGTTGTATCACATTTGAGGTCTATATTTTAAAGCAAGATGATCATAAGATGCGTTTTTTGGCTTGTACATTTTAGATTGTGGTGCATCAGAAACTGAAAACGAGTACAAACTAGAGAATATTTCGTAATCTAGAAAATTCTGTTGAATTTGACACCATAAGAGTGGACGTGTAAGAAGATTAATAGTTGTGGGGATAATTGTAATTATCCAAACACTATAATTTTTTTTGTAATTTGACCTTACAATTAATTTTTAAGAGAAGAATTTGATGAAGGGCAGAAATGGCAAAACACAATTTCCCAATTCTCCTCCGTCTTCGAAATGAGCGCTGCCAATGGCGGAAATGGAACGGAATATACCTCCGCATCTCAACCGCGTAACAGCCGATGAATGGCAAAGCTCCTCCGATTCAGAAGCCCTCTCTTCTCACAGCCCTCGAAGCCATTCTTCTTTTCATCTCTCTCCTCTTCTTCTTCAGACGTGAACAACAGTCATTACACCAAACGAAGCACCACCTCTTCATCGGAAAGTGTCGGAAATAAAGCTCTTTACTTTCTCAATTGCTGTAAGAACAAAATCCATCTCTTTCAAATCCAAGCCCATTTGATAACTTCCGGTGTTTTCCAAGACCCATCTTTCTCCGGCCGCCTTTTGAAGCTCTCGTCGAGTTTAATCGACGATTTGTGCTACACGGTTCTGATTTTCAAGTGCATCGATTTTCCCGATGCGTTCTGTGTCAACACTGTAATCAAGGGTTACACTTGCAGCAACCACCATCAAATAGCTGTGTCGTTTTATGCGGAAGCGCTGAGAAGGGGTGATTTTTACCCCAATGGGTTCACTTTTCCGCCATTGATTAGTGCTTGCGCGAAATTGGGGTGTTTGAGTTTGGGGCAAATGTGCCACGGCCACGCGCTGAAGTTCGGTGTGGTGGATCACGTTCTGCCTGTTCAGAACTCTTTGCTTCATTTCTACGGTTGCTGCCGGCTCGTAGATGTTGCGGGTAAGGTGCTCGACGAAATGCCTGTGAAAGACTTGGTTTCGTGGAACACGGTTATCGGCGGTCTTGCTAACGCTGGTGAAATGGAAGCAGCTCACAAGATGTTCGATGAAATGCCTATGAAGAACGTGGTTTCTTGGAATGTTATGATCACCGGGTATTTGAATTTCCGTAGCCCCGGAAATGCGCTGCAGTTGTTCAGAAGAATGATGGCGCGGAGTTACGAGAGCAACGACACTACCAAAGTGCAAGTAATTGTGGCTTGTGCGAGGTCTAATAGATTGAAGGAAGGGAAATCAGTTCATGGATTCATTATCAAGGCATGTACCGATTTGAGTTTGATTATAGATACAAATATGATCGATATGTATAGCAAATGCGGTAGACCCGACATTGCTCGGAAAATCTTCGATAAAATGCCGATAAAAAATCTCGTTTCTTGGAATGCGATGATTTTAGGTCACTGCATTCACGGGAATCCGGTCGATGGGCTTAGTCTATATTCAGAAATGGCGGATAAAATTAACCCCGACGAACTGACCTTTATTGGTGTTTTGTGTGCTTGTGCTCGATTAGGATTATTGACAGACGGGAAAAATTACTTTTCGGAAATGATCGATTTATTTCATTTGAAGCCCAATTTTGCACATTATTGGTGCATGGCTAATTTAATGGCTAACATTGGTCGAATGGAAGAGGCGGTGAGTATCTTAAGGAATATCCCGACCGACGAGGATTTTTCTCCGGAATATTCCTTTTGGGCGGGGTTATTGGGGTCGTGCCGTTTTCAAGGGGATGCGACTTTAGGGGAGCAAATTGCTAAGGAGTTGATCGAGCAAGATCCGTCGAATTTTTCGCATTACAATTTGCTGGTTAACGTTTACGCTTTAGCGGGGAAACGGGCGGAAGTTTCTAGAACAAAGGAGATGATGAAGGAGAGGGGGATTAAGAGAGTGGCTTGTTGTAGTCTTAAGGACTTGACGGAAATAGTTTGCGATAACGCGAAAAGAATCGAGGAGATTGGTGCCGAATGTTGAACGGATTCGTTATTTTTCATTTCGGGTTTTTAACTGATGAGATAAATCTCGATTTTCGTCGAATGACGAGCTGTTTTTATTTGTACTTTTGATTGGGATTCATATATACACTGGTACACTCCTGGATGACATCAATTTTGTTTTACAATTTTATTTATTATTATTATTTATTTTTTATTTGATTTTTTATTTTTGTTTAATAGCGAAGTACGAAAATTGTCCTTATTTCGATCGAATTACGAAAAATAATTAATCGATTATAAATTTTGAAATCGCATTATGTTTACAATTTCCCAAATAGAAACACAAATCAAATGTAATTGTGATTTACAAATTTAAAATTAAAAATAAAATAAAAATAAATAAATAAACTCTTAACAATCCCAAAAATCAACCTTAATCGAAAACAATTTGAAGTATAATCATCGCGGTTAAGCAAAAACGCCTTCTTTCAAAGACTTCAAGACGGCTTTGCACGCCAATCTTTTGGCCGTTTTCTTATCAGCCACAGATCTCGTTTCTTTATGCACAACGCCACGAGCTTCAACCTCTACAGTAGCATGTGCCAGCCCGTTCAATTTAGAAACTACGGGTTTCTTGAAATTAAAATGCTCCCTTTGACATAATTCGGTCAACTCTCTGACTGGATGTAGCCTCAGTGTTTCGAGTGTGACTAATGGCTCGAGAAGCGGCCTCATACTTTGAAAAACAATCTCCTTATTTTGACCCGAGTCAACAAATATCGCCCCAGCCAGAGATTCTATTACGTCTCCAAGTACCTATATATACATATACTCATCGTAACTAACACGTACTGATAAATTGGTTTATTGCATTCGAAACCCCTGTGTTTTCTCTATTTGTTAAAGGAAAAAAAAACATGCTATTTTATTAGCAAAAATACCTCTAAAAACTCACTTTTAGGGGTTGTGTGCAAAAAAAAATGGACTATAGGGGGGGTTTTGCTAATGTTTATAACATGGGGGGTTTTCTAGCAATTCGATAAAAAACAAACACAAGGGTACTAAATGCAATAAACTCATTGATGAATTGTTTCAACGAAAAATTAATCGGAATCTATTCATAAAAGAAAAAAAGACTACCTTTGGATAAGTTGACTCAGATTCCCAACCGAAAGTTGATTCGGAATTTATCTCGTCAAACTTGCTAAGGGCGGTATTTATATGTCGGTGAAGCTCCGGTGAAAGATGAAGTACGTGTTTGTGCAGACCAGCCTTAACTGCTGAGTTGGCATAACAATCATTGTTCACAGATGCAGACCTTAGATCGGTTAAAAGTCCCGGAGATAGGCCCGGATTTTCTTGATAGAGATGAACTGTAATTATATAATCCAGCACTGCATCCCCAAGAAACTCGAGACGCTGAATAATTATAATTGAATAAATAAAATCCCATGAGAAATCGAAAAATAAAACGCATCAAACATATGTTTCATTACAAAATGACATCCTGAAATGGTGGTACGTGCTAAAATCTATTTTTTCGAGACTTGAGATAGAAACGTATTCCCAAAATTTCGAAAAAACTTGTTCCAATATCGAAAATTTTCGGATCGGAATCACCGAAACCCGGGAATTTCGATTTTTTTGTCATCTCACTTATAATATAAAATACATAATAATATTTGATATTATAAGAGTAATTTTCAGAAAAAAAAAATTGGAAATTTTGAAAATATTTTCGGAAATTTAAATCGGACCAGTATCTAATGACTAATATCTATTCCGATTCTGTTCCAAAAAAAAATCGAAAAAATCGGAAATCATAAATAATCAGATTGGAATTGGCGGAATTCGAAATTTTCTTCCAATTTTCACCCCTAAGCACTGTGTAATAACCAATGTAAAAATAATGCCGCCTCAAATAAGACGCAAAACATGCTCTAAAAAAATTGTAAAGAAACGAATATTATATTGGAAATGGAGAAAAATCAAATTATTGCGTTAGAAAACAGTTTAATTTTTACCTGATAACATCTTGGAATTTCGGGCCGCATATAGGAACCATGAGTTAGCGCCTCGACCAATAGGGAAACATCCTTAAACGAGTAGTTCAAAATAGATTCCAGATGTCCGATATTTACATGCAACTCCGGTTTCACACACAAGCCTCTCGTATAAGGTATACTGACAAAGTCAACATCAATACCTAGCCATGCAATGAAGGACAAAGCCGGAATTTCACCTCCAGCACTAAGAAATGCACCGATTAATGCTTCTGCCACGTCAGCTACGGTTTTACCTTTAATTTTCCTGCTCCCATTTACGTAGATTTTTTTCGTTGACGAAAAGAGCTCGTTTTCTAATGTATGATTAGTACCCGGTATTATCCATGTTTTTGGATCAAATGGCTCGTTACGAATAAATCCCTGAGATTAAAATAAGATTTCAGTATGTCAAAAAATATATATAAAAATACAATAAAAAATTAAAGAAAAAACCATTTTTACTACCGTAATTTTGCGGTCACATCCAAGCTTACACAATGTAGCATTGCAAATAAGTTTCTCTCTTTTAAGACTAAGAAGACCTTCGTGCCGATTTTGATGCGTTTTGAAGAGTTGTTGACTAACCGCGTACTTGAGAAAAGAATCTCCAAGTGTCTCCAAAGATTCCAAATGAATATTCTCTTGGCATTTCTTTGTTGTTATTGCCTCCAAAACCTAACCGATTTCCGAATAATTAGCACGGAATAATCAAATGAAACGAGTGCTTCAAATTTCTGAATCGCACAAAAATCGAACTCGTTCAACATATTTTTCAGAAACTCCATACTTCGACGTCACGTTCAAAAATATTGTCACTATCTAAATAACCGTGGAAACTAACCTTTTAATTAGTTAGTTAATTAATTAATTATTTTCTTAACCGGCAAAAAATATCACTTAATAGTTAACTTACCGTGAGTGTTGGAATAACAACATTTTGAGGAGAGTGATCCAAAGGCATGCTTTTCAGGCTCGAAGCTAAAAGCATCGACTCGATCCGATGCATAATTGACGGAAGAAACGAGAATGAATAAAGCGTAGAAATTGGAATAGGCGACATAATTATCAAGCAAAGTTCTGGTGGTATTTCGTATGTCGTATTCCTTGATTCTGCACCCAAAAAAATACATATATAGTTAGCAAAACATTAAAAAATAATAATAAATAAATAAAACATATATATATATATATATATATATATATATATATATATATATATATATATATATATATATATATAGTAATAAAATAAACCTTTTGCACTGGAAATTCTACATCTCTGGAGAAAGTTATGCACGGTAAATATCCGTTTCGCATTAAGAAGAGTTTGTCGTTCAAATTGCAAATCGATCCCATGTCTGCAATTCATTACGATAAAAGTTAAGACGAGTTCTCTAAAATTTAAAAAAAAAAAGGAAAAAAAAGAAAAACGTACTTCCGTTTGAAATAGTTTTTGTACGTAATAGATTCTCCATCGTTGAGTTCAAGATACGTATTACCATTAAAACCATCCAAAGTCCCGTTAACGCAGTACACTAAACCATTATGAGGGGTACACACTAAGGAATTCTCTAACATGCATCGACACAATGAGCCGTTTTTCGTATGCATGCGGGGGCCATTACCCCCGTTTCTAGAACAATTATTGTGTTCGTCTTTAGAAGAATTTTCGGGGTACGTAACAGAAGTAATGCATTTCCAGTCGATTGATGTGTTTTGAGGCGAGCCTATAGTTGGGAGAAGAAGATAATTAAATATAGAAGAATCAATTTTTTCGGAAGATTGATTGTCTTCTTCGTAAAGCTTGTCTAGTTTATGATCGAGAAGAAGTCTGAAAAGAGTAATTTGGAATCTCCGACACAGGGCCACCTGCAATTAAAAAGTCTTAGAAAGAAATTCAACGGCAAAAATAAAATAATTTTTTTTTTATTTTTCATTGGATAAATTACAAACACGCCCTTACAAACACGCCCTCCTGATGTAAGGCTAAATTACGAAAAAAAAAGAAACTCCTATTTTTTTTGCGAAATTACATCTTGGTTTATTGCATTTAGCACTCTTGTGTTATAAATATTAGAAAAAAATACCCCTCACGATTCAATTTCGCACCGTTTAGGGGTTTGTGCGCTAAATTTTTTTACTAATATTTATAACATAGGGAAGCTATTTAGCAATTCGATAAAACACTGGGGGTACTAAATGCAATAAACTCAAATTACAAGGATAAAGTTGAAATTTTCGGACAAATATTCTTGGAATCCAAAAGATTCTGTTAGTGTTGAGGACGTAAAGGGGACAATATTGACATACTTCAAGGGTAAATGTAATCATGCAAACAAGAGGGGCTTTTTCGTAATTTAACCTTATCTCAGGGATGGTTGTAATTTTTACCGTTTGTCATCAGCTATATTTTAGACCGAACATGTAAAACGAGCTTAAAAGTCTCGAAAAAAATACCTGCTCGGAATCCAATGAAATGTATCCAATATGTTTAATCCCTACAATTATCTTCCCCCTATCAACGTCCAAGTCAAGGTTGACTTTTTCGATATCATCGTCCAACCTTTCGTGAACAGCCAACACAACTTCTTGAAGCTGAACATCATATTGGAAATTCGCCTTTAGCTCGATTAAATAGCAGTGATAATGCGCTTTCGACTCTTTTCCACACGAGCCAATCAATTCTGGCGGGAAATACTTTGCATGCTCGTCTATATACGGTTCAGATGCTGTAATGAAACCGAAACATACTTTTTATAAATAAAAAAAAAAAACCCACAAACGAAATGAATCGAGGAAACAAAAAAACAAACCTAATTCTTTAGCATCTCTTTCTTCCTCAACCATATCGGGGACGAGGTTATCCGTTAGGGCACCAACTTGATGAAGCTTCTTACAAGCTTCGAGGCAAGCAAGTTGCTTTAGTAATTTGGTGTTGCCCTCGACATTAATTGTTTTAATCGGGCAGCTATTTGGGAGGTGAAGCGTGCAAATTCCAAGCTCTTCGTCGGGTGAAAAGTATGGATAAGGTTTATAATAACTGCAAAAAAAAAAATCAAGAAACCAGAACGCAATAATAAGTTGTACGTTTTCGATTAATTTTCCGGAATTTAAGTAATTTTTTTTTTTTTTAAATTTTGAAGTTGGAAGAACAAACCTATCGGAAGGGAGCCTCGAGCAATAAAAGTAAAGCAACGCAACACTAGACCTCAAAGTTACGATTGCACCCGTGCTTTCGACTTGATACCACGGCTCACCGTGCATTGTATTACCGAGCGGTTCACACGGAATATCGGAATGGGTCAAGCATTCTTGCCTCATTGTACTTCCACTATCTATATAGTTCTTCACACGAGCTATGGCCAAAGGATCGTCCCTATAATATTGCGTAAAAAATAAATTAATTTTTTTTATTAAAAAAAAGGAATGATAAATTGTGACTTGTTACGTACAATTTTTTTCCAGCAGTTAGTTGCATTTAGTTTACTACCCCTTACGGGGTTTTACCGAATTGCTAACAAAATTCCTCGTGTTATAAATATTAGGAAATTAAACTGGTGCATCTTTTAGGGGGCAGTTTGCTAATAAAACTGAAACATAGAGGAGAAGTTTGCTAATATTTATAACACGGGGGGATTCTTTCAACAATTAGAGTAAACACAAGGGTGCTAAATGCAATAAACCCAAAATTCTAAAGGATTGATATTTGTAAGTTTTTAAATACATCAATTTTCCAAGAGTTGATTGCATTCTAAAAAACTCCCCGTGTTATAAATATTAGCAAATAATCCCCAAAGATGCATTTTTTAGCACGCAAGCTCCTTAATAGTACGTTTTTAGGGGGTTGTTTGCTAATAAAACTGAATTCTTGGGGGGAATTTCGCTAATATTTATAACAAGGGATTTTTTTTTTTTTGACAATTAGAATAAACACAAGGGTATTAAATGCAATAAACAATCTAAACGACTTTTTTTTCTTTCGTTCTTTTCTTAATAATTCAAGAAGCAATGTTGAAAGTGTTCACCTTTTAACCATTAGTATAAAATCGGAGTTCGGCATACGAGCACGACCCCGTGACTGAATAAAGCTACATACTGTAGCAGAAGGATCGAATCTAATTACGAGATTGCAGCTCTGGACATCTAAGCCCTCTTCGAGCATTGAAGTGGCAATGATGATGTTAACCTGCAAAGCATATCGTGACCAGGGGTAAAACGGTCAAATCAAGATCGCAAAAAAAAAATATATCAAAATTGCAATTAATAAATAAATAATTAAATAAAAAATGTAAAAAATCACATACCGTTCCTTTGCGGAATTCTTCGATAATTGCATTTTGTTCTTTCCGACTCTGAGACTGCAATCTTGAATTGTTGCCAGCTGTATATTCGGTTTTCCAATTAATATACAACGGGAGCAATTCATTCAACAAACTACGAATAACAATTGCTGTCACAATCCTTTCAACGAATACTATGCACCTCAAAGCCTCCGTTTCTCTGTGTAAGTATCCACACAAAAAAAATATTAAAAAAATTGAGACGTAAACAATTAAACGCTAATTTTCGATTACTAAATTTTCATCGAGAAATAGTTAAATAGCTGTATAAATTAAACAAACCTGTACTCGAGAAGAGTTTCAACGAGGCATATGACTTTTGACGTAAGATAACCGGATTTCATGCTAGCTGCTAAATCGTTACAAACCGACCATTGTGGATCTACACAAACGTAAAAATATATATATAAATATATCGATATAAATATACATATATTATATATAAATATATAATTTTTTTTACCAGACGGCATGAATGCAGAGAAGACCTTTACTGCATCTAAACTAAAAGCTTTTACGACTCTTTCACCGGAAATATCCATTTTATCCCACATAAATATGTCATCTTCTTGACGAGAATAAAGCTCCGATGCCTAACTCAAAACAAATAATGTTATTCGTAATTATTATTAATTATTATTTATTTTTTTTAATATATTTTTGTATCAAATAATGTATATATATATACCTTCATAGCTAGCCAAACGCCGAGCTCGGTCAAACAAAACATGAAAGTCGACAATAGCATTTCTAATTTCTTCTTTGCGGATTTGGCGACCGATTCTGAAATGTTTGGTCCTCTGAGAATAAGTTTATGCTGACGAAAAAAAATACGGAAGCAATTAGTATTCCGTAATTAGAGGATTAAAACTATACGAGAATATTTTTAAATGTAACTTTGCGAAATTCTTGTAAACCAAATTCGACGGATAAAAAAAGAAACCTTTTCTAACAACTGCTGCAAATTTTCCTCGAGGGATTTATACGTCGTATCGGGTATATCCACGTGAGTGTATGTCTTCAATTTCGGAGTTGAAAATGGAATATACCGAGTTAAAACCGAATCGGAATCACATGTGAAAACCTTCATTTGTAATAAAAAAAAATTAGTTACAAATCAGAGTAATTAATATATATACATACATACATATAGAATACAAATGGTGAAACCTTTGAATGCATAAGATTTTCGAGTTCGCTTATTTGTTTCCAGTAGTCTGCTGCTGAACTCAAAGCTGTAAAGAAAATGACGGAAAAAAAAACGATCTTATATAATTAAAGAAATAAGAAAATAAAAAAAAAAAAAAAAAAAAAAAAAAAAAACAAAAAAAAAACTAAAGAGCTAATTAATAATTAAAAGAAAAATATATTTTCTAATATTTTTACATTTAACACGGACCTTTAGCCTTTATAGGGGAAGCGGTCATCCCGAATATTATAGGAAGCTTCTGAGCATTCGATTCGAGTTCACGATGATAGAATTCCTACAAATTTTACTTTCTTTTAATATCGAAATATATTATTTAAAATTAATTTTTTTTATGGAAACCGAATAAAAATCGTACCTTCATTATGCAAGAATAGGGATGTTTGCCTCTGGCATTATGGCATTCGTCGAATATTAGGACACTTATTTCATCGAGTCTCAAAAACCGATGCCTCAAAGCATCGACCAATATTTGTGGTGTCATTACAAGCACCTGAAACAAATTAAATAAATAAATAATTATTAGCACAACTTCAAGAAACACGAATAATTAACTTAAATTACATACGATGAATTTTAACGTCACGTAATATTTTTTAAACCGCACCTCGTGTTCTTCCTTCTGTTTCTTCCACATGGCAGCATCCCAAAAGTCGACACCCAACTCACCGTAGTACATTCCCACGCTCAAGTCGGTGTGCGCCAACACAACTTCACCTTGCTAAAAAAAATTATATATTATTTTTTGCAGAAATTAAAAAAAAAAAAAAAAAAAAATTGAATCGAAACGAAGAAAAAAAAAGTCAACATACTTGGGTAACCAAAACAACAGTAGGGACCAAAAAAACAGCGACGTAAGGCGACGGCTTTCTAAGTAAGTGAGCGTAGCTTCGAAGAAGCATTATTGCTATTAGGGTTTTTCCGGTGCCGGTTTCGAAGAAAACAATCGTATTCTGTTTCAGCGCTTTCTCCAATGCTTCGAGCTGATAACTACGATCACCAAAAAAAAATTAAAAATTAAATATCATATTTTTGCAGGAATTTCAAAGCTAATAAATAAACTTCGAAAGTTAATTGTATAATCGGCTACCTTCTTGCAAAGGAGACGGGATCGGCAACAACGTGCTGGGTTTCTCCGTTCGTGCTCGTATTATTCGTCCCCATTTGATTTCTCCTTTCTTGATTTTTTTTAATCAAATTAAATTTAGTATTCCCTAAAAAAAATAATGGCTGTGAATCAACTCCAGAGTGTATGAACATACAACTTCTTAATCCAGAATACGCAATTCGAAATTAAATAAATAAAAATCATGAATTAGGACTTCCACATTGTATTAATTATTATAACATGGGATTTTTTCTTTTTTCCTCAATTAAATAAATCATTAGTAAAAAAATTAAAACTTTACTTTCTAGCACTGGAGTATAGTACAGCTCCTGCTTCAGATCAAGAACACACACACACACACACACACACACACACACACGCACAAAAGATGTACTATTAAGAAATTAATAGCTTCTGCTTAAAAAATCAAGAAACATTCAACAATTCAAATAAAAGATGGAAATTAAGAAATACAATAACAAAAGTTCCCTTCTTTAATACCCCACACACACACACACACACACGCACACACACGCACACGCACACGCACACGCACACACACTATATTAAGAAATTAATAGCTCCTGCTTGAAAAATAAGGAAACATTCAACAATTCAAATAAAAGATGGAAATCGAGAAATACAATAACGAAAGTTCCCTTCTTTAATACCAGAAATTGATTCACACACACACACACACACACACTAATAAACAATCCTTAAAAAAAATAAAAATTAAAACCCTTTTGGAATTTGGGATGAAAAAACAGAAACTGTGTTGCAAACAAAAGATTGAATAAAGCTGAATGAAACTTACAGAAAAACCTGATAGTGTTGATCAAAGAATCTATGGTTTACATATAGCAGAGAACACTTCGAGACGAAGAAAAAGGAGCTGTCTGCAATTATTAATATTAATAATAATAATATTAATATTCCAAGGAAAAAACCAAAACAAGAATTTTAAAAGTGCTTTCTCAAACAGTGAAAAAACAAAAGAACTCGTCATATTGAAGAGAGAGAGAGAGAGAGAGAGAAGATGGAAAGAGTTCGGCGTCTTCTTGGATTCTGAGCCCGATTCTTTCTCTATACATGTGTGTATATACGGAATTAAATTTTACTTTAATTTTTTTTTATTTTACTATAATAAATAATCAATCAAATTATTGTGTACTCGCACGAGTGAATATATTTGTTAATTAACATACTTATGGCAAATATATATATATATATATTGGCCTAGTTACTGCCACCTGAGTATGGCCAAATTATGAAAATATCTGAAAATTTGCTGTTTAATTTTTTAGAAATTGCAAAATGGTTCATAAGATTGCCGATAGATGTCCTCAATTGTTTGACGCGAAACGTTAAGAAGTTAAAGCTTCTGTGCTACATAGATATTAAGTAGAAGTTCGACTAATTTAATATGGTTTTTTTTTTCAAGAAGTGTGTATTATTCAAATACACTAAATTTTTATACATTATTCAAATGTATAGTTAAATTATAAGTTTATTAATTTAACTATTTAAATAAAGTAAACTGAAAAATCATTTGAACATTTCATTTTTTGGAAAATTAAAATTACAAACAAGATAATATTTTTTTACTTTATAAAATTTATGAGAGTATATGTATATATAGTAATGTTTAAATTTGTGTGCAAATGTTAAATAAGAAACAATTTTAGTACATACCAAAATAAAAGGTGACAACTAAGCAATTGACTCAAACACATAAGTAATTTAGTGTCGACTAAGCGACACGTGTCATTCATTGAGCTTATAGATTCTCTTTTTATACTATATATTATATTATATCTAAATAAATGATAACGATATCAGGATTTGGACGAGAAAAAATAAAATGACTGGGAAGTTGACCGATTGACGACAAACGACGAAAAATACATTAAATATTGTGCTTTGGGGCAAAGTGCAACTTAAACAAAATTTGGAATGCGT
The DNA here is from genome assembly GCF_056151865.1 of Erythranthe guttata. Classification (NCBI taxonomy): domain Eukaryota; kingdom Viridiplantae; phylum Streptophyta; class Magnoliopsida; order Lamiales; family Phrymaceae; genus Erythranthe; species Erythranthe guttata. The sequence continues at coordinate 17,574,381 of NC_142538.1, read as the reverse complement.
AGAATCTTTTTTTTTTTTTTTTTTTTTTTTTAATTTGTAGGGGAGGAAAGTACTAAAATTGAAAAGTTTTAGGGGGCAAAGTGCATTTTGTCCATTTATCAGGGGTATAAATATAATAATTACATTTATCAGGGCAAAATGCTGGAATATTTGGGCTAATCCAATTTCGATTTTGGGCTATTCCAATTTGTATTTGGGCTAATCCAATTTCAATTTGGGCCGAAGATTTGTTGAAACGAGACACTCAAATATGCATAACGCAGCTAGGGTTTTTACACTTCTTCTCCAACTGCGGCCAACCAGCTCAAGCTCTCTCCCCCGGAATTGAAACCATGGTAATTTTTTCTTATCATATCCGATTTTTGTTTTGTTTTGTTTTTGTTTTGTTTATCTGAATAATCATTTCGCATTGTTAACGAAAATGAAGATGTTAAATTATCGATGAAAATGAAGATGTTAAAATTATTGATGAAAATTAATTTAAAAAAAAAACAATTCTTTGGCTGTTTGTATATCTATAGATTCATGGATGAATCTAGACATGGAAAAAATGTTGCTTCAACACTGTGCTGAGTGAATATATACTGTGTGTGTGTGTGTGAGAGAGAGAGAGAGGGAGAGAGAGATTTTAATCAGATCGGCGAAGAGTTATCTTCGATTCTGTATCTGTGCCTTGTCGATTCCAGTACATACTTTTGCTTTTAGATCCATAACGAGTGTGTGTGTGTGTGTGTGTGTGTGTGAGAGAGAGAGAGAGAGAGATGTTTGTTTCAGTTTTAAGCAGATCGGCTAAGAGTTATCTTCGATTTTGTTTGTTTCGATTTTAATCACATCGGCTAAGAGTTATCTTCGATTTCGTATCACTGCGCCTTGCGGATACCACATAGCTTTTGCTTTTAGATTCGTCACCAAAGCAAAATCTTTTTCTTCCGATGAATACATTTTCTCGATAATTACTGTACTGTATGCTCGTTAATGAATTTTTTTTTTCTCGCTGAATTGAAGTCAATCTATCATTATATTAACGAATTCGTTGATTATACAGCCTAAGCAAATCCACGAGATCAAGGATTTCCTTCTCACTGCAAGAAGGAAAGATGCACGATCGGTGAAAATCAAGAGAAGCAAGGATGCAGTCAAGTTCAAAGTCCGTTGCTCAAAGTACCTTTACACCCTTTGCGTGTTCGACACCGAGAAGGCCGACAAGTTGAAGCAATCCCTCCCACCAGGTATATTCCCTTTTGCTGATATCTAACCATCTCGTTCGCCCGTTTTTTTATATAATTTTGAATATTTAATGCACTTATTAAATAGTTCTGACGCAATCAATCTTTGTATCCTTCGTTCGGTTTATGGGATATGATTCTAGAGAATCGATTTTTGTAGCTCACTCGGTGCTAGAAATATGCTTCGCTCTCTTAGTTTGCTGTTTTTTTGCGCAACAATTTAAACCCCTTTAGTTTTTCTCTCTGTGTTTGCTGTTTTGAGCACGAAATTCGTTTTCTTTTCTTGATTTCGATTCGCTGACGTGGTGTTATTTTGGGTGCTGCCTTTTGTAGGTTTGAGCGTGCAGGACCTGTAGATTCGATGGAAAAGGTTTCGTTTAGGCATTTGGTAGTGAGTTTTGAAGACTTTCGTGTTTCTCTTAATACAACTATGCTTGTTATTTTGCTGTTGAATCGTATTTTTTTTTGTTATTCCCCAAACCTCGTCGTTTTATATCCTATGATTTTGTAGACAAAATTTGTGGGCTCAATTTTTGAGTTGGTTCGTCGATTTGCATTTCTTTTTTCTCGAAAATTCTAGAACATAACCGAAGAAATCACCACCATATCGAGAATATCTTAAATTTGTGCACACTTCAATTTCTTCGTAGACTTCAAAGTTCTTTTTTTTTTTCTTTTCGATTTATGAAAAAGACTTAAATTTTTATTAAATAATTTCTCCACTCTGAAGAATATTCGAAGTTTAAGTTCATGGAATATCTTGTAAAAAAATACTTATCCTTTTCTTCTCAATTACGTATTTGTATTCTGAAATTTACAGTTTGCACCCCTTAATTTTCTACTTATTTTACATTAGGTCCCGATATTCATAAAAAGTACATTTGGTCCTTCATTTTTCAATTGGTCTTTTTCGTCAATTTTCTGTTACCCTGCTAAGATAGTTATGGGCACATGCGGAAAATTGATGAGAATAACTAAATTGTTGAATTTCTAAGCTAAGGAATTAAATGTTTTTTTTTTGATATGGGACAAATGTGAAATCGATGAAAACCTGAGGAGCCTAAATTGTATTTTTCCCATTAAATATTTTACTTGTCAACAAATTTATGACCTAAAATAATAATTTAATATATTATTGGGTCAACTTTCGAATTAAAGAAAGCACGTGGGAGCCGTCAGTTTTTTTATCCAAGGATCTACCTACCCGTAATTTGCAAATCGGCCCCAACAAAACTACATAATATAAAATTACCATAATCCTTCTCATTTCATGACAAAGAAACCCCATTCAGATTAATTTGGATATTCTATTTCGATGCGAATTGAATGAGAAAATATTTATTCTTGTTACTCATAAATTCTTTTAATTATTAATTTGCATAAATGGAGAGAATAACTAATGAAAAAAAAATAGTTAGAAGGATAATTTAATTTTATTACATCTTTTTTCAAAAAAATAAAATCTATTTATTAGCTTTCGTAATACATTACGAAAACTAGTTACAGTAGAATCTCGAAAATTAATAATCTCGAAAATTAATACTCGATAAATCAATAACATAACTTAAATACTAATTGTAAAAACCTACTAAACTATTAGTTCGGTAATATTTAATAAATTAATAGAATTTTGTTTGTTTCTACTGTATTTTAAAATAGAAAGTGTAATATCATGCATAGTACATATTATTTAAATTGAAATTTGGGGAGGAAAGTGACATTTATCAAACTTGAGACCCCATAAACAAATAAATTCGCCCATGATCAACACTCCAATGGTGCAAGAATCCCAACTACGGCAACTACCCACAACTGCAAAAAAAACCCAAACCCGAATATCTAAACCGGGTCATTTTCCGGACCCGAACCGACAATGCTCCGGGACTACCTCTGCTGTTGCCACAAATCCAGTTCCTCGGCTTCAGACGACGTCGTAGAGCTCGACCCGGTTCTCTTGGTGTCGGGTATAGGGGGCTCGATCCTCCACTCGAAGAAGAAGAAGAAATCCGGGTCGGAATCCCGGGTTTGGGTTCGGATTCTCTTGGCTGATTTGGAGTTCAAGAGGAAGCTCTGGTCCATTTACAACCCTAAAACAGGTTTTTGTTATTTCAATTTTTTTTAGGGTTGAAGGTTTTTTTCTTTTAAACTTCAGATTTTGCTCTGTATTTTATGGGGAAAAAATCTTTTTTTATTTTTATTTTTTTTTATTTCAATTTTTTTTGTAGGGTTCAAGGTTTTTTCTTTTCAACTTCAAATTTTGCTCTGTATTTTATGGTGAAAAAATCTTTTGTTTATATGTCAATTTTTTTTTTTTTTCTGGTGTGTGTGTGTGTGTGTGTGTGTTTGCAGGGTATACTGAGACGTTGGATGATACGACTGAGATAGTTGTGCCGAAAGATGATTACGGACTTTACGCCATTGATATTCTGGACCCTTCTTTCGTGAGCTTTTTTTCCGTTTTGTTCTTGCAATTCGTTAATTTTTCATCATATTTTGATGTGTTTGTGTTTGAGTTAACAAGATATTCGCATTTTGCTCGATTTTCAGTTTGTAAGGCTCCTGCATTTGACGGATCTATACCATTTCCATGACATGATCGACATGCTCGTTGAATGTGGATACGAGAAAGGAACAACGTTGTTCGGATACGGTTACGATTTTCGACAAAGCAATAGGTAGTAGTAGTAGTAGTAGTACTTAGTTTTCCGACAATTGTTTATTCGTGACTACACTAATATCGTAATATTGCAGGATCGGTCAGTTAATGGACGGTCTGAAAGAGAAGCTGGAGGCTGCCTATAAAGCGTCGGGGGGTAGAAAAGTCAATATCATTTCACACTCGATGGGCGGATTGTTAGTGATGTGTTTTATATCACTTCACTGTGACGTACGTTTAATTTCTTTGATTGATGCTTTGTCCTAAATTATCTTTTACGAATGTTGTCTTAAGCATTTGCATATAGATATCATGTTTACGTACGTCCGATTTATGTTTTCTTTAGTAATTGTTGAGCATTTGTTCGATTTTTGGTCGGATTTTTTAGCTCTTAAAACATTGACTTTTAACTCTCGACTGCAGATTTTCACCAAATACGTAAATAAGTGGATTACAATCGCCACTCCCTTCCAAGGTAATAGTTGTTGCACCCCATTTTCGTGTTATTTTTACGAGACTCTAGATTAGTATATAATATGGGGTAAATTACAACCACCCCCTGAGGTATGTTCTATTTACGAAAAACCCCTTTTGTTTGGATAATTATATCTACCCCTCAACTATGATTTTTTCTTACACATCCACCCTTATGGTGTCAATTTCAACATAATCATCTAGATTTCGTGGAATGTGCTCTAGTTTGTACTCGTTTTGTGTAAAAATGCAGTTTATGATGCACCATATATACAAGCCAAAAAACACATATTATGATCATCTTGCTTCAAAATGTAGAGTTCAAATGGGATAAAACGGGTACAAAAGTGATAATATTTCATATAATCTTGAAGATTCCACTAAATTTGAAACCGCAAGGGTGGACGTGTAAAAAAAATTATAGTTGAGGGGTGGTTGTAATTATTCAAACAGGAGGGGGGTTTTCGTAATTTGACCATACCTCAGGGGGTGATTGTAATTTACCCTATAATATATTACATACGAATTATTCTGATTTTATTTTGAACAGGTGCACCAGGTTGCATAAACGACTCTATACTTACCGGAATGCAATTTGTCGACGGCTTCGAAAGTTTCTTTTTCGTATCGAGGTGGTCAATGCATCAAATGGTAATATCTTCCCGTTTTCCCGATTTTTATTTTCCTCTTCTCTTTGATCCAATTTAACCGTATTTCGTATATATATATATTCTTAGTTGGTAGAGTGCCCGTCTGTTTACGAGATGTTGCCAAACCCTGATTTCAATTGGAAAAAACAACCCGAGATTCAAGTATGGAGGAAACACTCCGAGGATGGTGAAAGTTCGGTTACACTCGACTCCTATGAAACTAACGATTGTGTTTCTCTTTTTGAACAAGCATTAGAAAAGAACGAGGTACTCGTTTTTTTTTTCTTTTTCCGAATAGTCAACTCGTTTATTTGTTACACACTGTGCTATGTTTTATTATTTATTAATGCAGTACTAATTATCTTTGTTGATTTGTTAATGAAAATAGCTAAACTACGAGGGGAAAAAAGTGGCGCTTCCTTTCAACTTCGAGATTCTGAAATGGGCTGCTTCTACTCGGGAAGTTCTGAACGGGACTCAACTTCCTGACGGGGTTTCCTTTTATAACATATACGGAACATCTGTCGACACTCCTTTTGATGTTTGGTACTTAACCATATTTTTACGTTTCTCTTTTCAAACGTAATATCATCCAATCGTTTTACATGATTTTCTGACGTCTCTCTCTCTCTCTCTCTCTCTCTCTCTCTCTCTCTCTCTCTCTCTCTCGTGCAGCTACGGTACAGAATCTTCTCCCATTGATGAGTTATCTGAGATATGTCACACGCTGGTAAGGAAACTCAAACTCGACTCTATCTAATAGATGTTAAATCACTTGTTCGATCATTGTTACATTAAGTGAACCGCCACCACTCGTAACACACATACTTACATGTTTGTATATATATATATTTCAGCCAGAATACTCGTACGTAGATGTTGATACTTACATGTTTGTATATATATATATATATTTCAGCCAGAATACTCGTACGTAGATGGTGATGGAACGGTCCCCTCTGAATCAGCAATGGTACGAACAATATTTACATTCCGAATTTATTTGCTTTCTTTTTATATTTTACATGTACTATATATAATGTATCGGGTGCAGGCAGACAATTTCGATGCAGTAGAAAGAGTTGGAGTTTGCGGAAGTCACCGGAAGCTACTAGCCGATAAGAAAGTATTCCAGCTCATCCAAAACTGGTTAGGAGTTTCGACAAATGTCAAGACGAAGCAATATTCTACCGCTTCGTCGAAAGTGATGGATGATTCGATAGTCGAATCGACCTAGTTAGTACATGTTTAATTTATACTGAAAATTAATGATCGTTATTATCTTATGCTCACTGCACTCGAAGTTGAATACTTTCGATATATATATATATATATATATATATATATATATATATATACAAATAAAATACACGCACATAAACACACATACGTTGAATATATACGGCACAACGAAATACGGGAGTGTGGGGGAATATATAGAGAGACTATGAAAGCAAGATCAACTTAGGACATGCGGTTTTTAATAACGACGATCTGCATGCATTTAAAAATGGATTGATTTGAACCGCGTATCGCGAACATTTGCAGATAACACGCCAATATTTATATATGATTGTACGGTTTCAAGAGCAAGACTCGTTTTTTTTTTTTATATTTACGATGTGATGGTTGCGGAGTAATTTTCAACATAATCCAAATAATTCCTACGATTTAACAAATTCTCTCGTTTCCAAGCTTGCAAATCATTAGGGTTTTTGTCCCATATTTTATCAATTAGGAAGCGACGGTAAACCAAATCCACTATGTTTATCTGAATTTTCATGTCAATTTTTTCATTTTTCCGAGAAACAAAAATGGCTGGATTCCGTGTTAAACAACACGAAATTAAAAAGGAAAAAAAGAGAAACTGGAAATTGGGATCCGTGTTGAACAACGTGGAAATAGCATACTTCGTTTTTTATTCACTACATACATAATTCAAGAATCGTAAAAATATAAAATTTACCTCAATCTGTTATCGCATTAATCGAAAATTAGTTTCGAGAATTTGAGATAGAGTAAGGTTTTGAAATATGAAAAAAAAAATGGTAATTCTTTTAAAATGAAAGTACTAAAGCTAACTAGATTATCCCTTTTAAAATATTTAGTTTTTCAAATTATGAATGAGCCAAAAAAATAAAATAAAAAAAAATGGTAATTCTTTTTGTTATAGCTAGGAAAGGGTGGGGGGTTAAATGGAAGAAGGCATGGGGGCGGAATGCTTTTGTTTTGGCTCTTTAATTAATAAAGTGTTGAACTTTTTTCTTGGATTTTGTTTCTTGTGCAAAGAATATATTTTTATATTAATATATATTTATTTATTGAGTAATCCCTACTTAATTAAATAATTAATTAAAAAAATGAGAAATGGTAATAGTTTCCGAGGAGGCACGGGTGGTCCGACGATATCTCCAACACAATCCCACTTCCCACCGCTTCCCCACCTCCTCCGCCACTGCATTTGGATTCCCACTTTTTCTTTTATCAATTTATTTAATTAATTAATTAATTAATTAATTAATTGTCATTTATAATACTACAACTTAATTATACATAAGTTTGAAGTGGACATTCAATATTATTAGAGTCGTGCCAACCTGGCATTAAAATTAGATTCATCAAAGAAAATGTACATGCAATTATTGCACCATTTACACGTGGCCTTCTATGTGTGATTTTTATTTTACTTTATAAAATTTCTATATATATATTTATGGGAATCCATATTCCTGTGGTTCTGCCAAACGAGTCCATGTACAGAAACTTAAAGTCAAATTATTACTATGAATTAGTGAATTAGTATCAATTACGGTTACCCCCGATAATGTCAAATTATTAAAAATCTCTTTTATTTAGATAATTAAATTCTTTCTGAATTTTTCTACACGTACGCTCTTATTGTATCAAATTCAACATAATTTTTTAGATTCGATAAAATGTTGTCTACTTTGTACTTGTTTCGTACAAAAATATAGTTTCTGATGTACCACAATTTGATATTTACAAGGCAATGACATATTATGTTCATCTTGTTTTAAAAATATAGAGCTCAAATGGAGTAAAACATGTACAAACTAGAGAATATTCTACATAATTTAGAAGATTTCACTAAATTTGACACCGTAAAAAGGGACGCGGAAGAAGATTTATAATCAAGGAAGGTGGTTGTAATTACCAAACATGATAATTTTTTCGTAATTTGACTTTATCTTTGGGTGACCGTAATTTACCCTTCTTATAGTATTGTATTCTAATTTCTTTTGATTTCCTTTTTTTTTTTTTCTGGTTATGTAAGTATTACAATTGCTCTATCGAACGATTTCAATCTTCAATCTTTTAATATCTATTTGTGGAAGTTATCTTTGGATCTCACCCACCAAAGTTCATGCAATTAGTTCGCCGTTCGTCGTGTCTTCTCTTCTTACTCCTACACCTACATTAGAAATGTGGAGCGAACTCTCATGTAATGACCTCATTTAGGGAAGCTTCTAACCCACTTTGACAATATCGTGCTCCACGAAAGCGAACTGTTGGCTCATCTTAATCTTCGAGATTCGTCGAGCGAACTTCCATGATTCGTTTTACTCTCTTCGCCCTACTGGGCCGGAAGCCCATTATGCCGAAAAGGTGGGGGTACGATCAGTGGCGGAGCCACGTTCCCACCCTGATTTTTCTTTTTTAATGTAATATTTTAATACTAATTATGTTTAGTTAACCTTTTATATACTATTTTAATCTTAATCCAATTTAATTAGCCCACCCAAGAGATTTGTAGTATAATTTAAAGAGCTCCAATAATTATATTTTGGACAATATACAATTTAATTTATATAACTTAATTAAAATATACAAATTTCTATTTATTTTGCTCTATATTTTCGAGAAAAAAAACTCTTAAAAAAATTTGGGGGCTCTACCTCCGAACTCTCGTAAAATTTTAGCCCACCCTGACCACAAATTCTGGCTCCGCCACTGGGTGCGATCCGGTTGCCCATCTTACCCCCATCAATCTGATTTATAGACAATCTAACTATACAAATTACCAAAAAATAAAAATAAATTAAGAAAGGAAGTAGGATAGACAAGTGTGAAGGCTAGTTAGAGAATGGCTCCAATTATGGTCAAAAAGAGATAAAAGACAGATGGTAGATAGACTATGGTTCGTGGCATGATTATTAATTATATTACCGATACTATTATTACTATTATTAATTTAATATTTATTTTATTTTTGGTCAAATTAATATTACTTTATGTTTTTACACATTGGAGAACATGCTTTTGGTAATAATCTAATGGTAGTATTTAATTTTTTTTTACTGTCTTTTGATTCTCTCTCTTCTTCAACGGTCAAACTTAGCAGTCATAATCTTTTTGCACCCTTCGAGACACTTCTCTCTCTATCTTCAATGTTCATCTATTTATTTTTATTTATATACATAAAATACAAATTAAATATAAATATATTTAATTTAATTTTAATGCTGCAACAGGTAAAAGTAAAACCAAGTGATTACAAGCAAAGCAACACAGTTGACAAAATTAAAAGTGATTAGTAGTATTTTTGAATATTAATATTATTATTTACGTTTGTAAGATTTGGTTTCTGTGAAATTCTATTTGGAATTAGGGTATATATAGCTTAGGAATAACGATGTTAATTAATTAATATTTAAATAAATAAAATAGAATTAATGGAAAATGAATAACCCCAAAACCCTCAAGACAAGGGTTAGTGTCTTCATATAGGGGCACATATATATAGATATTATTATAATATTTCATTTTTTTGTTTTTTAGCTTCTGCATTGTCTTTGCATATCCAGGATTCTTCCCCCCTTAATTCCACACACATATATATTTATTAATTCAGTAAAATATTAAATTAAATCGAACTAATAATTTAATACGTTTTCATCAAGTCAGAATCGAGAAAAAATATTATTTAAATGAGGTTATTAATGTATCTAGGTTCTAAATCTGGATTCACTACAAGAAAAATATAATTGTTTTTGGTAATGAAGGAACATATATGTAACCATATATGTTTCATATAATAAATTGCAAACAATACCAGAGATGTAAACTGCACTAGGTCCACCATATGTGACAAGCTCGACATTGTCATGAATTTATCGTGCAAATTAAGAATTTCATTAATTTTAATTAATCTCTAATTTGGTAGAGAAGTCCAAAACTGGCCTTTTCTCTCTCTAAATAATGAATATTCATTAATTCATTGATCAAGGATAAAATGTTTTTTTTTTTTCGACTTGGTGAAAACGTATTATCTATTTGTAGTGATTTGACACTAAACTAATTAATTTTCTATACGAAGACTTGCAAAGAGCAATAATATATTTCCACAATTACACGATTTTATTTATGTAATATTATTTAAGATTGAATTCACATTATTTAAATTGAGAGAAGGAATTTTGAAATAAAATATTATATGCAGTACTGTCAGTTCCATGCATGAATTATTGTAGTGTGCAGTAGAGAGAGAGAGAGAGAGAGAGAGAGAGAGAGAGAGAGAGAGAGAGAGAGAGAGAGAGAGAGAGAGAGAGAGAGAGTCCCCCCGTTTGCAGCGGGGGAGCAGTTTGATCATCAACCCAATATATTATATATATTTTTATGTGTGTGTGTGTGTGATATATACATATAGAGAGAGAAAGAAAGGAGAGAGAGAGAGAGAGAGAGAGAGAGAGAGAGAGAGAGAGAGAGGAATAATGTGATGTGAAATATGGGAGGGAAGAATGTGAGAAAGTTATGGGGCATTTGAAGGCCGCCTGACCTAAAATATGGCAGAGCCCCACCTGAATTTAACTACTACTACACTGCCTCCCTCAGTCAATCAGGAGATCATATATCATATATATATATATATATATACACACACACATTACACACACTACTCTGTCTCTGTGTAATGTTGTATGTATTTTAATTTTAATTTACCCTATATTATTATAACTATTTATATAAATACAATTGATGTATAAATACAATCTGTTTAAAGTTGTATTTATTTGAGTTAGGTTTTCAATACAATTTGAATCGGCTGGATTGGAATTTGGACGTCACCTTACGAAGTTGTGTAATTGTTAATTCATTTATTCAATGTTTGTGCGCAGTGTTCATTGATTCATGCGTGTTTTTCTCATCCGACAACCAATTTTGGTGATTCGAGTTGGATTGTGAAGCTAACACGGAAACCCTACAATGTCAGTGGTTTCAAGTTTTGCAAAATTCACTGTCAAAAAAAAAAGTTTTGCAAAATTCAGATTTCAGAATTGTAAAGATCATGTTTGAAATCGGAACTGTATTATTAAAACTCGAACTATATATATATATATATATATATATATATATATATATATATATATGGTGACAGGGTTTTGTGACAGTGATATATATGTATGACTTTATAGTGTCCCAAGTAAGGTATGAATGAATGAGTGTGTATGCATATACATACCTAGTATATGGGCGTGGGAATGGAATGAGGGCCTTCTATTTTATGGGTTCATTTTCTTGATTGCTTAGTTGTTTCAAAAAAAAAAAAAAATAATATATATATATATAAAAATAATATATATATATATATATATATATATATATATATATATATATATATATATATATATATTTGAAAATAAATAAATAATTATATATATTATATATATGGGAGTGGTGTTAGATTTACCAATATATACCATGAACATATATGCAAGCAGCAAATTATATAAATTGTTTTAATTTATTTAATTACATTCATGTTCGAGTCCCCTTACCAACGTAACGGTCGTTAGGTCAAACTTATTACACATAATACGAGAGTGTAGGTATACATAGTACACTTATATGGTTGACTGCAGGTTTAATTTCTTCATTACCAAAATGAAAAATACAATTAAATAAATGGTGCAAATTTAGACCGCATGACATGTTTTAACAGAAAATCGGATGCCATAGGATGATTGACACGTGTATAGTTTAAATAAAAATATAATTAAGATTCTAATAATTGGAAGAAAAAAAAACCCCATCAGAATCCGTAACCCCTCTAACCCTAATTATAATCAGCGTGATTTATTAAGAGTTAAGACTTAAGAGTGCCACATGTCAAAAAATTAGTGGAATCTGATTTATATTAAATATCGACTGATCCGTTCAGAATTTAATCTCTTAAATAAACGGTAAACAATCCCTATTCGATGTACTCTTTATTGTGTATTGTTGGTCCGAAATATGATTTTTTTTTCTTCTTTAAATAATGTCGATTTTGATCCGAACGATTTCAATTATGGAACCATCTTTTTACGATGATTTTATTTAAAAAAATGGATTTGGAATTGGAATTAGGATAAGTTTTATATGATTCAATGTATCTATGTGGATTAATTTTATTATTTTTTTATGGTTAAGTATGCTATAAATTGTGAGGTTCTTGGAGAGATAAAAAGGTAGTAAACCGTGTGTGGTTTCATAATTGAGTTTTTAACCCATACTAATATTTAATATATTATTTTTTTCAAAAAATAAATAAATATAATTAATTAATGTAAAATTAAAAGGGTTAAGAGAATCTTGGAAATCTTTGAACGTTCAAAGGATAGTTTTAAGATTACGAAATTAAGCACGTGCTGTTAGGTTTACAATCCCATGTGTCTTACCCTATAATTAAACTATACTAATTAATTAATTAGTTAATTAATTACCATCAAGATAAGTTAAACCTATACTTGCCTATTCTTGGATTTACCCCCTTTCAATTTGAACTATACGTACATATATATTACTATATTATATTTTGTCGACAATATGTGTGTGTGTGTGTTGACTGTTGACCATACAAATGTACAATACGCAATTATTATAGTTTATATATTTTTAATAAAATTTTGTTGCTCGTGTATTAGCATGTATAAACAATTTTATATTTTCGGGGGCCAAATATGCATTAAAAAAAAATTCAAGTGTGCTGATTATGCTACGTACCATACACGAAAAATAATAAATTTCTATAAAAAAAATACGAAAAATTTGAGAAATATCGAGAATATATGGCCATCTTGAATCTATACTGGCTCCGCAACTGCATTCTTTTACCTTGAGATAAATAAACTTAGTTAAACAACCTCTACACGTAGAATGTGAAATTAAAGAACAAAAATCATAGATATCAAATTTCATTTTCTTTAATAATCATTTCATTGTTGCTAACCTACAATGTGAGAATTGCAGTTAAATCCTGTAAATTTATACAGTCTCATCTAATAGAATTTTATAAATTTATCGAAATATTAAATTATTGAACTAATAATTGAGTACGTTTTTATTGATTCGTGACCGGAAAAAAATAATAAACTAAGCGAAATTATTAATTTATCGAGAAAAATGTGAGAAATTAAAAAGACAAGAATGCCCTTGATGAACCCTAGTAATACAAAAGTTGGTATTATCACTTGGTGAAATGATAAGAGTTTATTGGGATCTGTGTTTGCCTGCCTGCCCTTGAAACTATAGGGCACCCCCATTTATGACCAACTATATCAAGAGAGAGAAAGATATATATATATATATATATATATATATATGAGAGAGAGAGTGAGATTGAAGAGAGAGAGAGAGAGAGAGAGAGAGAGAGAGAGAGAGTTGGGCGTATGTATATATAAATAAATGTAGAGAGTTTATAAGTTTGGAAGAAACGATTTTCTTTTTACCTTTGATTCATTTGGACCTTTCCCCTTCATCTCATAATAATATCTATATATCTTCTCTCACTACAACTCTTCTTCTTCTTCTTCTTTCTTGTTTCTCTCTCTACAATTAGACTGTCTTTCTCTCTCTATTTCATTACTTCATGCATGAAGAAATGAACCACTACTGATATATATACATATATATATACTACTCTAAAAAAAACCTCGTACTGGAACAACAAAAAAAAAAGATGGATTCAATGAACAACTGGTTGGGATTCTCCCTCTCACATCAACAACAACATCAGCAAGATCACTCGCATAACTCGGTTATTTCTGATAATCAAACTCAGCTAGGGTTCAACTCGGATGAAATATTATCTGTAGCTGGTGGTGGTGGTGGTAATAGTAACTCCGATCATAATCAATGCTTCGATCTCATCACTTCCGACGACTCCGCCTCCCTTCCTCCGACCGCCGCCGCCGCCACCCCTTTCTCCATTTTTCAAGCTTTCAACTCAAACCCACATCATTCTCAAGGTCAGTTTTCTAATTTCTTTTTTTAGCGTCTGTTCGTGGGGGGCCATGGCCCCCTTTCTTGAAAACCCTAGTTTTTTATGCAGAGATTTATTTATTTATTTTTTGCAGAAAATTGGAATATGAACTCGTATTCATGCAGCCCGCACCAAAATCAAGAAACCCCTAAACTTGAGAATTTCCTCGGCGTACATGGCGGCCAAACCCATTTCACCGACCACTACCATATCAACGGCGGCGGCGCTAATAACAACACTCGTCGCTACACCCCATACCAAGAAGCTGAGCCGCCGGCCGCCGGAAACAACAGTACTATGGGTCTCTCTATGATAAAGAACTGGCTGAGGAACAACAACAGCAACCCTCTTCCGCCGCCGACGACGACGGAAGCAGTAGATAATGAGGCGGCGGCGGCGGTGGTGGTGGTGGCAGGCGGTGGTGGTGCGCAGACACTGTCGCTTTCAATGAGCACAGGCGGCGGCGGCGGCGGCTCTCAGTCGTCAGATAATAACAAATTACACCAGTCTGGTAATACTGCAGTTGCAGCAGCAGCAGCAGCTGCAGCTGACAGTTGTACTCAGAGCAGTGGTGGTGGTACAGTTGAATCTGTGCCAAGAAAATCTATTGAAACATTTGGACAAAGAACTTCTATCTACCGTGGTGTTACAAGGTTTTTTTTTTCTTTTTTTTTTTAATTAATTATTTATTTATTTATTTTAGTTTCTATATATATAAAAAAATTAATTAAATTAAATTTGTGTTTAGGCATAGATGGACAGGGAGATATGAAGCACATTTATGGGATAATAGTTGCAGAAGAGAGGGACAAACTCGCAAAGGAAGGCAAGGTTTGTCTAATTTTTATTTTATTTTTTAAATTTCAATATAATTAATCATTTTTAATTATTCAATAAACTAATTAATTAATTAATTTCTTTTTTTTCTCCCATGAAATGATTCAATCTTTACTCCAGTTTACTTGGGTAAGTCAGTGCCATTTTTTCCTCTTTGTGTTTCCATTATCTCCATTATTTTTTTATTTTTTTTATATATAATATATATTTTAGTTAATTTATTTTTATTACAAATAATATAGGAGGTTATGACAAGGAAGATAAGGCTGCTAGAGCTTATGATTTAGCAGCACTGAAATACTGGGGAACCACCACTACTACAAATTGCCCTGTGAGTATATTTTATTTTCATTATTTCACTATTTTTTTTAATATATAGTTGTTGTTATTAAATTTGTAAATAATGTAGTTATTTTTATTACTTTGCCATATTTTTAATTTATTGATTTTTTTTCGAAAACAATTAGATCAGCAACTACGAAAAGGAAATCGAAGAAATGAAGCACATGACAAGGCAGGAATTCATCGCATCCTTAAGAAGGTACGTAATCGTTTCGAAGTAATTTAATTAATTTCTCGAGTAATTAATTTTTTTTATTTAATTTCTTGAAAAAATTAAAACTTATGTAGTATATATAATCAAATATATATATTTATATATGCATGCATTGTATTGAAATGGCTACTTCAATTAATCCAGGAAGAGCAGTGGATTCTCTCGTGGCGCATCGATTTATCGAGGTGTTACAAGGTATAATTATAATTTATCTGTATTTAATTAAAAAATAATTTCCAAAAATTCACCATATATAAAATATAATATTCTACATTTTTATTAATTAATTAATTGGACAATAATATTAATTAATCAAAAAATTAATTAACAGACACCATCAGCATGGAAGATGGCAAGCAAGAATTGGAAGAGTTGCAGGAAATAAAGACCTTTACTTAGGAACTTTCAGTAAGCACAACTATTTTAATTTATTTCTAATTATTTTTCGTTGTTTTTTAATTTTTTTTATTTTTATTTTTTTCGAAAAAAAAGGCACACAAGAGGAAGCCGCAGAAGCGTACGACATCGCGGCGATAAAATTCCGAGGCCTAAATGCAGTGACGAATTTTGAGATAAACCGGTACGACGTCAAAAGCATATTGGAGAGCACCACCCTCCCGATCGGTGGTGCCGCCAAGCGATTAAAAGACGCGGAGAATGCCGAGATCGCCCTCCAAATCCAACGAGCCGAAGAAGCGAACAACGCGTTGACTATTAGCAACCACATATATAACATGAACAACATTAGTAATGGAGTGTATGGTGGTAATAACAACGGTTTCCAGAGCCAATCGCAGCCGTTGATCGGGATGTACCCTTACGGATCAAATCAACGGCTCTGGTGCAAACAAGAGCAACAAGATTCCGGATTTCACGATATTCATAATCAGCAGCAGCTTCAATTGGGAAACTATACACAGAACTTCTTGCAGCCTTCTTCGGTTTTGCACAATTTGATGAGCATGGATACGAATAGTTCGGTCGAGCAGAGCTCGGATTCCAATACCGGTGTTTATGGGAATGGATTCGCGATGCCGATGATGAATCCGATTGCGGAGGGCGGATTTGAGGAGAGCAGCGTGTTTGGAGGGAGTTCGTATAATCAGCATGCGAGGAGTCTGTATTATCAGCAATCTTCTTCGCCTCCGCCAACCGGGGTTCCGAAAAACGGGATTTATAATAGTGCTAGCGATCATAATAATAACGGATGGATACCTACGGCTGTTCCGACAACGACTTTTACGGTGTGGAACAATACGTAATAACCGCGGGAATGTGATAATATTATTAACTGACTTTTACTATCGTTTTTTTTTATTTTTTTATTTTTAGCTTTCTTGATTTTGCTTAGAGAGAGAAACTGATCTAGGAAGATTAGGTATTTCGTTAACGTTGCTTTCGATCATCAATGTACGACGGTGTGGCCGGGGTTTCATCACTAGTCTGATCAGTGGCTGTGAATTTTGGGAGCTTCGGTTCGGTTCGTTCTTCGGTGGCAATTACGTAATATAAGTATGTCCAGGCTTTGTAATTTTCAATAGCATTTACTGAACAAAGAATTGGATTTTCTATGCTTATTCTTTGCGTCAAATGTTGATTTAGTTATAGCACTCTTTACACGGTGAAAGTGTTCGGGTTTTATAGGTATCGGAGAAAGGGAGAAATTGTATATTGAACCGTAAAACTCCGACTACACAAATGATCGTAGCTGCCCAACCAACACGTTGATAACTCTATTTATAACTAACTGATTAATCCAGCTAAGCTTACGCGTACGCTTTTATAAGTTAATGTTCGTCTCTTTCGAACGGTGTCGTTTCTCCCTTCCCTTCACTAACTGACATAACAAAATCAAATATCATACTAGTTTTAATTAATTCCAATAACTAATTTTAATTTATTTGATTTTATTTCAAATAAAATGCTGAAATTTATCATAAACTCACAATTAATAAACAGTGGAATCATATAAAAATCGAAACTTTCTTGAGATTCGAATCAGAAAATTGAAAACTCGAAAGAGATGACGACCAATTCGACTCTGATACATCACGTTGAATAGCCACCTCAACCAAAAGTTTAACATGAGTTAAGATGTTACCGAAATGTATCATTTAATATTAAAATCTCAAATTATGCGCTTGTCTGAAAATGAATTCTTCTTACCTCGGACCAACCATATACCAAGTTAATATATATATATACACACACACATAGGAAGCAAAGTAAAATTTGACCGACCAACCAGCCAGTCAAATAAAACAGATGAACAACATCATTTATTCATCCCAAATAATAATACAACAAACAATTAATACAAAGCTAAAAATAATATACAAGGTGAAATTCATATATAAATATATATGTTGAATACATTACATGTTTTACAACAACGTTGAAGAAACCGGGTCGACCCGAGAAACGAACCGAACTTAATTCAACGGGTCTGATGGCACATACCGCATACATTGGCTGATCGAACGTTGGCATAGGTGCAGTAATCGCAAGACCAGTGACCAGAATCATCTATGTTTCTAGAAGGTCCGATTAATCTCGATGTGGTTGTACCTCCTCCTTTGCTCTTACTCCCTCTTCCTTTATTACTGCCACCCGGATTCTTCGATCCACTCGCCTTGCTTGTTACTGCGTGCGAGTCTACATCCGATAGACCGTTTTCTAATGCTTGGACAAGGTTCTCAAAGTAATTCTTCGTCACACTGCAGTTGTCCATAAAAGAAATAACATCAAAGATCGTCTAAAGAAGTTAGTAAAAAAGAAGGGAGTTTTAGTTGGAGTCTGACCTGGTCAATCCGGCTAACTTTGTGCGGAACTCATTGAAGTTTTCCGAAGGACCCCCGGAATTGAGGTACCCTTGAAATTCCTTCTCTGCACATTGATGAAGCCGTTCTAAACCAGACTCTGCCTCACCTAAACAATACAGAAAGAAAGAAAGCTAAGTAGCAGCACATACATGAAAGACGAGAGAAGGTAAGAAGTTTGAGATTGGATTGCAGACCTTGCAGATACTCAAAGAACTGCTTCTTAGCATGTTCGAGCTCGTGTAGATAATATCCATATGCATATGTCCATTTCAAAACCCTTCTGCATTCAACAATCTGTAGAAAGCCAGTTTTAGCAATTAAGAACAATTTAAAACCGACTGCTTGACGAATGCATAGAATAGAATAGAATAGAATAATTCCCACGTTAGCCAATCCGGGCACTTAAGAAAGCTATCCAACTATACCTACTAGTGCATAAGATATTTGGATCACTCGAAGTGGAACACTACCAGAAAGCAGTCACATAAAAGATAAATATACAAGAGCTCGTATTCTTTCAAAAAGTTGCACAGCACGTTGCAAAGTTGGTACTTGAACTGCGTACAAATCGATCTCCAATTCTCCACTCTTACTGATTGCTAGGTTTCATAAGTTAACGATGTGAATAACTTTATTCTCAGGGTGACATGCATGTAGTAGATTACGAGATAGTTTGGAATCATTGCCATATATAGATATTAATACATAAACAACTGCCTCTTTTAGCACTTCGGGCAGGGGAAAGTCCGTACGAAAACTAATACACCTTTATGCCATTTTCAATGACCACTATGCTGTATGGCATTAGCAAGCAACCAATCCCAGATCAAAGAAACAAATTTACTAGCCAGAAAAAAATTATATTGGAACTAGTCTTACCTGTAGCCAGGCCTCTATAATGAACTTTAGCTGAGATTCGGGTTGACACTGTATCTCACTCAGCTTTTCAATCTGCCAAATAAGTTATTATCAATACAAATTCTGGCTGAAAAACAGCTTTCAATTTATGCGTCAGGCTACTTCCACATAAAAGTCCGAAAGTTATTATCGATACAGTCAGTTTATTCTTCCATCACAGTCCATTATAAAACTACAGCTAAAATAGCAAGTAACAATAGTTGGCAAAACATGGAGTTTATGACTCTCTAACATTTAATGCACTGGAGCACACAAGTTAAAGTTTTCCTTTCTCCATATGGTCGATAATTGAGTTATCAATTAACAAACTTTCATACTTCTGGCACCATGTGCAAATGTTTTAAGCATGATGTGAGGATAATGCCAAAACAAACCAAAGATAGCCAATAAAAGTATACATGTAGATAATGTAAGATAAGGTGTCATATGATTATGCAACAGAGCCTACACAAAATAACTTTTTTCTAGTAATATCAACCTACATAGATTTTGAAAAGCTGACTGGACAATGAAATTTATGATAGCACTCGTTAAATAATCTCATTATTCACATAGAAAAGGGGGAGGAATATCAATAATCTATCATACAAAAAGATAAGCGAGCTTTCAAAAAGCAAGGATGTTTCTTACATGTACTGTTTGCATTTGGTGTAGATTTTCGAGTGCTCGTTGCCTCGACTGCAGATAGATAGAAACAAAATTAGAGTACTCGTGCAAAGGATAGATGAAATGAGGAAACACACATGACACTTAAAACACCATATGGGGAAAATTGTCATTTGTAAACGCAAGTGAAACATGTAAATATTTATCACTGCCAAATAGAATAAAGTATGGCACTTAACTCAAAGAGAATGGATTGCCAAACAAATTTTTATGTCAATTAACTATCTGGAACTGGGCTATACATGATTAAGAAATTTGTATGTCAATTAACTCTCTGCTTGAAGCAACACTACAGAAATACAAGAATCAATATAAATCTGGAACAGAAAGTTCCACAAAAGTCAACTCTATTCTTACTTATAGAATCACAAACAGATAAAGTGACAGCCACTGCATCATAAATAGAAAGTGAAATTGAGCTATACGTACCGACTGGTTTGTAGCCCATCTTTCATAGTAATGTGTATATCTTTCTAGAGAATTCTTAGCCATCTCTCTTCGTTTTTCAGCATCATCCAACTGTGAAAGAATGCACATTTTAATTGGATACAAACATACATATTCAAGGACGTGATGAAGCTGTTTAAAATGATTAATAAAGTAATAAACCAGTAATCTTACCGCTCCTTCTCGCTTGGCAGCTTCATAACGGTTGCATGCATAAAATCCACCAGTTCTTTCACCGTGTTCTGACCATGCACCAAGACACAGCCTGCAAGTACATCCCATATGGATTGAAATGCCAATAAACATGAACGCTTAGCATCTTGTGTGTTGTGAACATTTGACAGTAAAGCGAAGAAAGACAGCAATAATTACAACTTCAGAGTTGACAACATCTTAAAACCAATCTTATGCAGAGTGAAAACTAGTTCACAATCTAAGCATGTTTGGTTACATTTTGGGGATAAATTTCCATTAATTTTGGGAGAAATGTACCCCGGGAAAAAAAAATGAGATGGAAGTAGTGTTTGTTTACTTATTTGGGGGAAAAAACTTTTAACTGCAGCCGCCAAATTATGTCAGAAAGTAGCGAGAAAAAATCATGTCTGAAAGTAGTGAAAAAAAAACTGAGAAATTTTTGAAATAAAGTAGGAAACCTTTTTCACTATAGTACTCAAATCATGCAAGAGTAAATTAATAGAAGTTTTGAGATGTAAAAGTCAAAACAAACACAAAGTTCTTAATTCCCAAATGAGAAAATAATATCAAAACATAAAGAAACATAGTTAAGGCTTTTTGAAAACCATGGGAGGACTTTTACTTATAATAGGAGCAATCATGCATACCAGCAAAACTCGAATTTACAAGGTGGCGTGCACGTGATATGCATGCAGCCTTGATTCTTCTCAATTGGTCGCTTGCACTTCGGACAAGGTTTTGAGTTGGCCAATATCCTGGAATAACAATAGGAAAACCAAATTTAGAATTAGCACTGGATGGAAAAATAAATCCTATGTTGAGTACTCAAGTCAAGGTAAGCCATGAGTGCAAAATCAATGAAATACAGCAAAATTGTTTGTCAAATTGAGACATCAACTTGAAAAAAATGTCAACCTAATCTGGAATGTTGAAAAGCTCAAATGAGCTAGAAAATGCTAATGAAAGAAACAATCGAAAACCTTGAATTTCCAAGAGTAGATAAGTAATATTTCGCTTAATCTAAATACAGCTACATACCAATTCATATTCTCAGACTCAGCAGTGTTCTTCAATATCCACTTAGACACGGTTCCACAATCAACTGGGCGATGGGCTTCCTCCGAACACTACATGCGCTTTTAAGCATCAGTAACTTGTGTATGTAGTACAGGTTGTGACCGAGAAACATATATAGTTTTAAAGAAAGGAAGTTTGGATAAAGCAGCAAGACTCACACTCCAGCAAAAACTGTGAGAGCAACCGCAGGTGACATCATAGCTTCCACCACCAACAATAAAATCCACAGCATAATCACAGCCTGGTGCAGGACACCACTTTGTCTATGGTAGAAGACCAAAAAAAAAGAATATGAAATTTAGAGACGCAAACAATGATTTTTTATGAGTTGATGTTAGCTGCCTATTAATATGAAGATAAATACTCTAGCAAGGAGATGGAAATTGATAGTTTTATCTAGTTCTATTTTTTTGAAAAGTAATGCCGAACATGCATATTCTCTTACAAAAGCTATACTAAGACTTGTCACGACTAATGGACATAAAGCCATAACTAATCTCAAAACAGTGTCAATATAGAAGTATCGAAACAACCACCTAGATCCATTACGCAACCCTTTTATGGAGAGAAAATAATTGTATTTATTGTAAGAAGGAGGTTATCAGTAATAAAGCTGCATGTAAATTTACCTTCCTATTATCTTCAACAAATGATCTTAAAAAGTAGCGGTTATATTTCTCTTTATCATCATTAGAAGCCAAATTAGTCACCATATCCTGTCCAATAGCAGCATTACATGATGGATCAGGACAGCGCAACATTAAACACCCTGGCCCATCATTAATGGATGTACTAATATACCCTGCGACATAAAGATATCACTAGAACTTTAGATGGGATGAAAAGAAATCTCACATGAAAATTTATAGAGTAACTTCGAAACTAGCAAGTAACGAATACAAAAGGATAACTCGGTTTGTGTACTGAGAGAGAGGACATCTCTCCATACAGCTAGCAGATGATTAAATTGCCAACAATATCAACAAATAAAGAAGAAAGAAAAACAAGCAAATGAAGGGATGCAAACCTTGCCAACACAAAACACAGAAAGGATGGCCACATGCAGCAGAACTCATCCTATCACGAGGATAAGTTTCGAAACAGATTCCACAAGTTAACTGTAAAAGTTCAAAAAACACATAAAGTAGCATATAACATGGAAATATAAAATGAAAATCCAATTCTGAAAAAGGTAACAGTATCCCACTATATTGTTTCTGTTAAAAGGAATTCCTATATAACTTCCTCAACTAATGATCACCTCTTTAGCATCAGGAAGGGGAGTGTCGTTCTCCAGTAAACCAACAGTTTTGCGGACCTTTCCTTCATCAGCAAACCATTCATCATTCACTTTACTAACACTCCTGTGGTTTAAGAAGATAAGTAAGAACTCTTCAAGACATTAGCAAGACAAAGTTCATAAATAATCATATGCTCAGCCAGCAGTTAAGCAACGAAGAACATCATATGGTTATATTACATATGTAACTTTTAAAGACAATTACAGACCATAGAAGTGGACTTGAAATACGTTTTGTAGAGCAAAACTTACGTAACCCATTCATTTATATTGTTGCATGAGCCACTAGGAGCTTCATACTGACACTCTAAATACATAAAAATAATATTTTAACCAAACGTGTGGTAAGAGACAAGTTACCAGTTATAATGGCGGAGCAACACGCCAGCAGCAACTCTTGAAATTGAGAGAACCATGGATATCTTCGTTATATCATCCTCTTGACACTGCCGTATATCATCTTCGTTCAAAACGGTATAGTTCTGGGTAAAAATAGTAAAAACACTTTAAGTAACCATTCAAAATAACAATTATAGCATAATATTATTGCAAGCGTGTAAAATAGGATTACGTTCAAAATCATTAACATAATAACAATAATAGCATAATATTATTGCCAGCGTGTAAAATAGGATTACATTCAAAATCAGTAACATAATAAAGCGTGCATCAATTGCAAGCATATAAATAGACTTTGTATTCTGGTAAACAGAACGGAAGTCCAAGCTTGGAGCTATAAATGAGAAATGAGATTAAAAGTTAAAATGTGAGCAGAACATAGATTTATAAAAGTTCAATACTAGATGAAAATGAGATTAAGCAGCTAGACAAGTCCTAATTCAGTAAGCAGTTTTGGCCACGCAAGATCGATTCAACTATTTACAGTACAACATATATCAATTTACATGCAACTACGTATACCAGTCCCTCGCCCTCGGATTAATAAATTCCCCAAGCATATCAAATGCCACTCAGAAAATCATCATTAACATCAAGACACTTCAGTAAATACCGCATTTTTACCAAAAAAAAAAACCCTCTTTAAACACAAAATACACATCATTCCCAAATTTTAACTCAAAACTATGCACAAAAACTACAATTAACAGCTTAACTTATCCATCTACCTTCGCAATTAAAAAAGAAAACAACCACAATTACAAAATCACAGTAATTGATAAACTAATAGAATTCATAAAATTCAGCAGCGGTTCAACAATCACAAAATTCACCAGTCAACAAGATAAATCAATCCAATCACTACACCAGCTCCATCACGAACAATCTACAGAAACAAAATACGAAAAAAAGGCAAAAAAAAAAACGCAATTAATATTCAAGCAAATTGAGGAGAACAACCTGCGATCGAGTATAGTGGTGGTGGAAAGTGGAGGAGGGCTCATCGGAATCGTCGGAGTCGAAATCCATAAACCCATCGTACTCCATGATGACGTCATCCAGGTCGGAATCATCCTCATCGCCTCCGCCGCCGTATGATTCTTCGTCGTCGTTTGAATCTTCCGTCATCGCCCCCACCGTCTCGTCCTCCGAGTCCATAACTCTGTGTGTGTGTGTGTGTATATAGATATAAATTGGTGTATGTATAATTCTAAATATCTTATAATTCAGCTATCACCTACCTAGAGAGAGAGGATATATAGAGAGAGAGAGAGAGGAGAGAGAAAGGAGAAAAATGAAATGGAGCAATGGAGGCGATTCCTTGCTTTTTATGATTGACGAAACTGCAAAAGAGAATGTACAAACTTCGTTGCGCGACGTACAATATATCGATGCTGTAGTACACCCTTTTATAATTAAGAAAGTAAAGTTTCTGTTCGGCAGAAAAATATCATAAAAGTAAATTAGGCGAGGGTACAAAATTGCATTTTGTTAGCTCAAAAATCAGCTAACTTTAACTAATTAATTATTACTTTTTTTTTATTAATTATATTTTAAAAATTAAATTATTTTTTCTCTTCACACCCAATCTAAATAGTAGTAATTAAAATAAAATAATTTATTATTATAAACTCGACATGATGATGTGGGAAGGTTTCTCATGTGGACCTTACCATGTAGTTCTTAATTTATTTCTTTTCATAAAAACCCGAAAATCCGAAAACCGAAAACCCGAAATTAAAACATTTTCTTTTTTGTTAGTTATTGTTGTTGAGATGATGTGGGATGGTTTCTCCCGTGTATTATATTTTCTTGATTAATAAATTATAATTTCCTTTATTGATTGCATTAATAAGAATTGGATGAATGTGGACCAATGTAGGCAAATTGTTTTCAGCCTTACATATTATTGCATAAGTATGAACTAACTTTAGCCCAACTTTATATATATATATATATATATATATATATATATATATATATATATATATATATATATATATATATATATATATATATATCCTCCGCCTGTTAGAGAATATGCGTGCTAAAGAAGATCCTCGAAGTGGTAACGGAGTTAAGCAAGAGAATGCAAATTCCGGTTCGTCTCGACTTCCGATTCTGTAGGTATTTACCTTAAGGAACCAGTACTAAGAAAGCTTCCGGTCGAGATGATGAAGATTGACGTATAGTTGATTATTTACTTGTTTTTTTTTTTTTTTTTATTAATTTTCGTTCTTTCGAGTGTTTTTCAATTTTTTTATTTCGAGTGTTTTTCGATTTAGAGGCGGAGCTCGACGGTCTTCCGTTTTTCTTTCGTTGTTAAATGTGTGTATGGATTTTCGTCCACTGAACACCCTCATGTCGAAACTGTACTTGGAAAACGAGAATCAATTTTATACACGTCTCCAATTAATCGGACTAATTCAACTCGGAAAAAAAATAGGAATTTCGACTATACACATTTACTACTGATTAATCCGACTAATCTCGACTCGGAAAACACGAACAAAACTATACGCATTTACTCCCTGACCCGAAACGACAGACATTTACTGGTAATCAAATCCGACTAATTCGAAATCGATACACGTTTTTAGTGCTGAGATCAATCCGACAACTCGCAAAGGTTACTGCGCAGAGTATTTACGCTTCCTCTTGGGCCTGGCGACATTTCGAACAGGGAAGAAACGGTTATCGACGTAAGGAACGAACACCCCTCCAAAAACCGCGGTTTCATCACGACCCTCGAATTTTCGCTCCCGAGCGTCGTAGACCAGAACTACCAGAGTATCCAAATACGTCATATTTCTAATAATCCGACGTATCACAACCTTATCTCCGGCGAAAAACATCGGCCGGAGAGTGCAAATATCGTGCCGCACATTCGCGATACTCATCAACACCTCCCAAGAAGTATTTCTCTCGTTCCTCGTCCAGATCTTAACCACCGTCTTGTCTTTCGCATCGTTGCTGTAAACGCAAAGACGCCCCTTCAAACACGTCAGGAAAATCGGTCTGTCGTTGTCACCCCCCGCGCCAGCTGGCTTCTTCCGAATTTTGAGGTTGTCGTCTCTCGGATCGAAATAGAGGATCCTGACGATGTTCGGGTTTTCGTAGTCGACCTTGAGCCAATACACGGCCCCGTCGAAATACAGCCCCGATTCGCTGACTTGATCGGTGTTTGCGAACGGCTTCCGCCGCTTTTCCGAGATTCCGGTCCTGAAGGAATAGACGCTGTAGTCCGGCTGCCTTGAATTCGATATGACGACGACCTTGAATTCGTCGAGAATCGGGCCGTAACACATGCCGGTGCTCGTGAGGCTGAGGGACCAAGGTGAGTGGAATTCCATGGTAGCTCCGGTTGAGGGATTCCACAGGAGGTAATTCCTCAGCGACGGCGGCTGTAGGAGAACCAAGCCGTCGCAAAAGCACGAGACGGACCAGGTTTTAGTGATAGGGTTTACCAATTGCCGGACGGCGACGAATTCCCCCCCTTCCAATTTGACCAGAGAAACTATGCTATGGCGGTACGACGGTTTCGAGAAGAAGAGATTGGGTTGGGAGGAAGAATTCTGGTAGCCTCGGATGTAGGTTCGGTGGAATGCCGGATCGGAAATCATGTCCCGCCACGATCTGGAAACTGCTCGGAACCGGAGGACGGACTTCGCCGGCAATTTGAACAGGATGGTTTCTATCACGTGGAGGGGAATGTAAACTGCATTTCTGTTGTTGCCTTCCGCCATGCGGCGGTTGTTGTTGTTGGCGGCGGCGCGTGTGTTGCAGAGAGTGATTTGTTTCTCTCAGTTTGTAAACTTCACTTATATATATAGTCTTCGTACACGTCACCGTAATTTAAAAAACAGGGTAAATTACGCCCACACCCTCATGTAAGGTTAAATTATGAAAAACCCCCCTTATGTTTGGATAATTACAACCACCCCTCTCAAATATGAATTTTTTTACACGTCCACTTTTATGGTGTCAAATTCAACATAATTTTCTAGATTTCATGGAATATTCTCTATTTTGTACTCGTTTTGTGTAAAAATATAGTTTCTGATGCACCACAATCTGGTATTAGAAGCCGAGAGGCACATCTTATGATCATCTAGTTTCAAAATGTAGAGATCGAATGAGATAAGACGGGTACAAACTGGTGAATATTCCATATTATTTAGAAGATTCCATTAAATTGGACACCAGAAATGAACAGAAATGAACGTGTAAGAAAATTCATAATTGAGGAGTGGTTGTAATTACGCAAACATGAAAGGAGTATCTACGAAACTAGGGGTGAGTTCGGGACGGGATTTTGGGAATTCGGGATTTTCGGGATCGGGATTTCGGGATTCGGGATAGAAATTTTAAATCCCAATTCCGTCCCAAACTATTAAATCCCGATTATATCGGTATCCCTAAATATTTCGGGAATCGGGATTGGGATCGGGAAATCCCATATTTTGCCTAAAAACTAAGAAATATTACATCTTTTTTCCATTAGTATTATTTTATACACTAAACCAACTTGAATATATTATATTCATGCTATTGTTCTTGCCTTATTTAATTTTACCACAAAACTTGGAACAAATAAAATTTTAAAATTTTAAAAATAAGTTGAAACAATATATTTCATATTGTATTTCTCATCTCCTTTACACTATATATATATATATATATATATATATATATATATATATATATATATATATATATATATATATATATATATATATATATATATATATATATATATATATATATATGTGTGTGTGTGTGTGTGTGTGTGTGTATTTTTTTATTAGTTTTTTTTTTCTTTTTTTTTCCTAATTCGGGATTAAAATATCCCGATCGGGATTGAACCAATTCCCTAATACCGATCCCGTATTTGTTCCTAATCCCAATCCCGAATCCCGTAATCCCGAATTCCCGAAGTTTTAGTCCCAAATAGTAAAATTCCGATCGGGACGGGACGGGATCCCGAATCCCGATCCCAAATGCCCAGCCCTATACGAAACACAACAGTTAACATTTGTTTAGACTATAAATATTGATGATTAATTCCACTCGGAAAACAAGAATCAAACTACACATAGTTATTTGCTGTGATTTACACGACTAATTCGACTCGCAAAAACACGAACAAACTGTACAAATGTACTGCTGATGAATCCGACTAATTCGACTCAGAAAACACGAACAAACTAAATTCATACACATGTTACACGCATTTAGTATACGAGTGTAGTTAGTTCCACGCATTTAGTATACGAGTGTAGTTAGTTCCATGTGAATCGAAATTGAACAAACTACTGTATTTCACAATGGTTCGTTCCGAAACAACTTTTGATAACTCGACTTTCACAATAACTTAACATTAAATAAAAAAAAAATTAAATTTAAAAAAAAAAAAGAAGAAGAAAAATCATAAACCAACCCAATTCTTGAAGAACAACATGCATATTTTACTTCTCCGATTCGATTTTCTTGATAGTACGCTTTCAAGAGGGAGTTGTAAACAGATGAACTTGTCCTAATGCCAGCTAAGCGCATTTCATCTAGAAGATCGTGCGCCTGATCTAGCCGACCGAGAGAAATGCACGAGACGTAAACGAGTATATGCGTGCTAAAGAAGATCCTCGAAGTGGTAACGGAGTTAAGCAAGAGAATGAAAATTCCGGTTCGTCTCGACTTCCGATTCTGTAGGTATTTACCTTAAGGAACCGGTTTTAAGAAAGCTTCCGGTCGAGATGATGAAGATTGACGTATAGTTGATTATTTACTTTACTTTTCTTTTTTTTTTTTTCTTTTTTTTTTCGTTCTTTCGAGTGTATTTCAATTTGTATATTTCGAGTGATTTTGGATTTAGAGGCGGACCTCGACAGATTTCCGTTTATCTTTCATTGTTAAATGTGTATATGAATTTTCGTCCACTGAATATCCTCTACGGTCAAAACTGTACTCAGAAAACGAGAATCAACTATATACACGTTCGTTACTCCGATTAATCGGACTAATTCAACTCGGAAAAAAATAGGAATTTCGACTATACACATTTACTGCTGATTAATCCGACTAATTTCGACTCGGAAAACACGAACAAAACTATATACGCATTTACTACCTGACCAATCGTACTAACTCGACTCCCGAAACGACAGACATTTACTAGTAATCAAATCCGACTAATTCAAAATCAGAAAACACGAACTCTCGATACACGTTTTTTGTGCTGAGATCAATCCGACAACTCACAAAGTATTACGCTTCCTCTTGGGCCTGGCGACTTTTTGAACAGGGAAGAAACGGTTATCGACGTAAGGAACGAACAACTCTCCAAAAACCGCGGTTTCATCACAACCCTCGAATTTTCCCTCCCGAGCGTCGTAGACCAGAACTACCTGAGTATCCCAAAACGTCATTTTTCTAATCATCCGACGTATCACAACCTTATCTCCGGCGAAAAACATCGGCCGGAGAGTGCGAATATCTTGCCGCACATTCGCGATACTCATCAACACCTCCCAAGAAGTATTTTTCTCGTTCCTCGTCCAGATTCTAACCACCGTCTCGTGTTTCGCATCGTTGCTGTAAACGCAAAGACGCCCCTTCAAACACGTCAGGAAAATCGGTCTGTCGTTGTTACCCCCCGCGCCAGCTGGCTTCTTTAGAATTTTGAGCTGGTCGTCTCTCGGATCGAAATAGAAGATCTTGACGATGTTCGGGTTATCATCGTCGACCTTGAGCCAATACACCGCCCCGTCGAAATACAGCCCCGATTTGCTGACTCGATCGGTCTTTGCGAACGGCTTCCGCCGCTTTTCCCAGATTCCGGTCCTGCAGGAATAGACGCTGTAGTCCGGCTCCCGCGCTCTTGATATGACGACGACCTTGAATTCGTCGAGAATCGGGCCGTAACACATCCCGGCGCTCGGTAGGCTGAGGGACCAAGGTGAGTGCAATTCCATGCTGGCTCCGGTTGAGGGATTCCACAGGACGTAATACGACAGCGACGGCGGCCGTAGGAGAACCAAGCCGTCGCAAAAGCACGAGACGGACCAGTCTTTAGTGTTAGGGTTTACCATTTGCCGGACGGCGACGAATTCCCCCCCTTCGAATTTGACCAGACAAACTTTGCGATCGTAGTACGACGGTTTCGAGACGAAGAGATTGGGTTGGGAGGACGAATTCTGGTAGCCTCGGATGTAGGTTCGGTGGAATGCCGGATCGGAAATCATGTCCCGCCACGATCTGGAAACTGCTCGGAACCGGAGGACGGACTTCGCCGGCAATTTGAACAGGATGGTTTCTATCACGTGGAGGGGAATGTAAACTGCATTTCTGTTGTTGCCTTCCGCCATGCGGCGGTTGTTGTTGTTGGCGGCGGCGCGTGTGTTGCAGAGAGTGATTTGTTTCTCTCAGTTTGTCAATTTCACTTATATATATAGTCTTCGTACACATCACCGTAA
Organism: Erythranthe guttata; assembly: GCF_056151865.1. Lineage (NCBI taxonomy): Eukaryota > Viridiplantae > Streptophyta > Magnoliopsida > Lamiales > Phrymaceae > Erythranthe > Erythranthe guttata. Next base: position 17,543,424 of record NC_142538.1, on the reverse strand, counting down.
TTTAAAAAAGGTTAAATTACGGCCACGCCCTGAGGTAAGGTTAAATTACGAAAAACCCCCTTATGTTTAAATATTTACAACTACCCCTCTTAATTATGAACTTTCTTGCACGTCCACTTTTATGGTGTAAAATTCAACATAATTTTCTAGATTTCGTGGAATGTTCTCTATTTTGTACTCGTTTGGTGTAAAAATGCAGTTTCTAATGCACCACAATCTGGTATTTAGAAGTCGAGAGGCACATCTTATGATCATCTTGTTTCAAAATGTGGAGCTCGAATGAGATAAAAGTGGTACAAACAAGAGAACATCCAATATAATTTAGAAATTTCCACTGAATTTGACACCAAAATGGTGGACGAGTGTAAAAAAGATTCACAATTGAGGGGTGGTTATAATTACGCAAAAATGAAAGGAGTATTTATCAAGCACAAAAGTTAACATGTATTAAGACTAGAAATGTTGCTTATTAATTCCACTCGGAAAACAAGAATCAACTACACATAGATAAAACGCCCTCTCCCGTGAATCATTTTAGTGCTGTAGTGATGGGGCTAAACCGGGCGTTATCTATGTCTAGCTGCTTGAATGTGTGGAGATACATGATGTCGGCTGAGCTCCCACCGTCCACTAATATCTTCTTAACCAAGAAGTTGGCCACCGACGTTGTGATTACCAATGCATCGACATGATCTTCATCTGGACCTCAAGGTTCGAGGAGTTGAAGACTATGCTATGATCAGGTCTTCGTATCTGATAGATAGATGCGGATGGAGAGGTGTGTTCTTGATTCCATCGTGCTGACCGAGCGAGAGAGCATCTCGCATTTTGTGAGTCGCCACCCGCCGGTCCTCCGGAGATAAAGTCAATGACTCCCCGGGTGGGTTGATTATCATTGTTATCTGGTTCGCGCCGATGACCCCCCTCCTCTCGACGTTGCGGTTGATCTCGACTGTTATCTCGGCATGGAAGGTCATCACAGCGCTTGTTTCGAGGCTTCTCGATGTATTCGCCTAAGTGGCCTTATTTGATCAACTTCTCAACTGCTACTTTGAGTTGTGCACATTCCTCGGTAGTATGTCCTCTATCCTTATGGAATCGACAGTAGTGATCCGATTTTTCTCGTTTCGCATTTGGCTGCATTGGGCGTGGAGGTTCTGCTAGACCTCTTTGTTCTATCACATGAAGGATTTCTGTGAGGCGAGTGTTTAGCGGAGTGAACCGATTGTAGGAGGAAGATGATTGGCCTTGAGGTGGAAGTGGTGGACGTCAACCATCTCATCTTCTAACGTCCTGTCGGTCATCTTCCCTCTTTCTCCTGGGAGGAGCATGGGTAGAGGCTTCCTCTATTCGTACGTATTTTTCGGCTCGTTCAACAGTTCCTCTAGGTTGCCTGGAGGCCTTCCGGCTATAGATTCTTTGAACCTACCTGGCTTCAAGTTTTGTTGCATGATCCCGGAGAGCATGTCTTGCCCTACGCTTGAGACTTCGTGGACGGCTTCCACAAAACGCTTAATGTAGTTGCGGAGCGTTTCGTTGTCTCTCTGTACTACAAAGAAAAGGTGGGTTGGGGTCTTGGCATACTGTTTGTTGATGGCGAATTGATTGGTAAAGCGTGTTGACAATCGAGCGAAAGTGTCGATCGATCCTGTAGGTAGAGAGTTGAACCTATTCATGGCCCGCTTGGAGAGAGTGGTGTGAAATATTTTGCACATTGCAGCATCTGTTGGGCCATACAAATCTGCCATGGCGTTAAATTTCTCTATGTGCTTTTGTGGGTCGGTGGTCCCTTCAAATTGAGGTAACCCCGAGATCTTCACTCCTTGAGGTAATACCTCGTTGAGGATGTCCATGGTGAAAGGACTGCGTCTTACTAGGGGTCATTCTTCCGCCAATTGGATTGTTCAATTGGTGGAAGGAATTTTGGCGAGACATTCTGCTGTTTACCTCGTCTTCTCCCTCATTAAAGAGAGGAACTCTATGTGGAGACGCATTCCCCCGTGGGGGTGAGCGCTGACGTTGCTGTCTGGGTTGTGCCCCTTTGTGATTGGTGGATAGTTGCACTCGGGACCGTGGGTCCGATGTGGAGGAGGAGACACTTGTTTGGTTCTGGACTGGCGGTGGTGCCATAGGTGGCACCACAGGTGGAGCCATAGGTGGCACCACAGGTGGAGCAGGTGCTGGTATCGTGTTGGGGGCATTTGATCCCATCGTGGCGATATATTGGGTCACGGCCTCTGTGGCAGCGGGAGTTGAGGCTTCTGCTATCATGCGTTGGAGCACATCCTCGGTCATCTGAACTGTTCGGGGAGCAGGGAGTGGCGGATCGGCGAGTGGTGGGTCCTGAGGGGATCACCTGAACCTCGCAAGGCGGATCCAGAATACGTGGAGGAGGTGGCAAACCAGAGCCTCCGCGGATTGAGAGGTTGTTAGCAGTGTCATTTTCTCTCCGAGCGGATGCCTCAGGAGGATCTTGCTGGCTACGTGATCTGGTTTGCATTTCCACAGGCGGCGTCAAAATGATGATGCTAATTACTTAGATCACATGGGGTAGTGTAAAAAACGAGCTAGGAGAGCAAAGCGGATCAGTAGCTTAGCAAATTGATGATCCTGAGGTCCCTGCAAAATAAACACACGTGAACTTAGCCGGTGGTTGTTCCGGCGGAAACCCCTCCGACGCTCAAGTCAGATGTATGGATCGTGGAGATAGTAGAGAGAATAAAACTCTAGATTGCCTGTGAACAATAGAACATACCTTAACAAATGAGTAAAAACTTCTATTTATATGTCGTTGATTGGGTTGGGTTTACTTTGTTGGTCCCGAGCTTTATTCTGAAGATGCTTGGGCTTTCGTGTAATGAGCTCAATTATTAGATAAATTTGGGGGCCCATTAGGTTGGCCCAATTATATATATATATATATATATATATATATATATATATATATATATATATATATATATATATATATATATATATATATATATATATATATATATACTAGTGTAGAGCACCGCGCAATGCGCGGTGCCGGGTGCCTCGGGTGAATACAAGAACTTATCGTATTATGTTTTTCGATATACTTTCATAAATCGATTTTTAGGCTGCATCTTTTTTTATCTTTTTTTTTACGATTAGGTAAAATTTGGGTGGAGCGACTGGTAAGTATAGGGGTGATTCTTCAATTTTCAAAACTGTGTCGGACGGGAGGTGGATTTGTTGTCTTAAATATCAACAAATCGATCAAATTTTACGATTTACGATTTATGAAAACTTTAAAGGTATTATATTATTTATGATAAACTTGTGATAATAAATGTGGCGAATATTTTGGATATTGAAATCAAATTTGTAATTAGGGTGGAGCGGCTAGGAATATGGAGTAAGTATAGGGGTGATTCTTCAATCTTCCCAACTGTTTCAGCCAGAGATGTGGATTTTCGGAAATTACAACTTGATTTCCACTTGGGGGCATTTCCGGTTTAAATACTTTAAAATGGTATATAATATAGGGACCAAAATAGTAATTATAACACGTTTATTATAAATAATATAATAAATTATTGTTTTCTTAAATCGTAAATCGTAAAATTTGATCGTTTTGTCGATATTTAAGATTTATTTTAACATTTGAATCGACTTAGGTATGAATAATTGAATCGTAAGATTTGAATCGTAAATCAAAAGATTTTAAACTCGGTATTGTGAATTTTCGTAAATTCGCAATACCGAGTTTAAAATCTTTCGGATATTGCAAGAGAGATCCACTTTGGGGTTAAATCTGCAATTTGGGCGGAGCGGCTGGGAATATGGAGTAAGTATATGGGTGATTCTGCAATTTTCAAAACTATTTCGGCCAGGGAGGTGGATTTCCAGAAATTACAAATTGACCCCAACTTGGGGTGAATTTCTTGTTTAAGGACCAAATTAAAAAAAAATGTATGTAATATATAGGGACCAAAAATCGTAAAATTTGATCGATTAGTTGATATTTAAGATTTATTTTAACATTTGGATCGGCATAGATAAGAATGAATTGAATCGTAAATCATAAGATTGTATGCTCGTTATTGCGAATTTTCGTAAATGTGGCGGATATTTTGGATATTGAAAGAGAGATCCACTCTTTGGGGTCAAATTTGCAATTTCAGCGAGGGAGGTGGATTTTCGGAAATTACAAATTGACCTCCACTTGGGGGCATTTTCGGTTGAAAGGCCGATATTAAAAATGGTATATAATATATGGACCAAATCTGTAATTATAACATGTTTATTATATATAATATAATAAATTAAAGTTTTCTTCAATTGTAAATTGTACAATTTGATCGTTTTGTCGATATTTAAGATTTATTTTAATATTTGAATCGACTTAGGTATGAATAAATTGAATCGTAAGATTTGAATCGTAAATCATAAGATTTTAAACTCGGTAATGCGAATTTTCGTAAATGAGTCACACGCGATTATAGCTAAGGAGGACTTGAAACATACTGCGTTGGTGGCGGATATTTAAGATATTGCAAGAGAGATCCACTTTGGGGTTAAATATGCAATTTGGGTGGATAGGCTGGGAAGACGGAGTAAGTATAGGGGTGATTCTGTAATTTTAAAAAATGTTTCGGCCAGGGAGGTGGATTTCCAAAAATTACAAATTGACCCCCACTTGGGGTGCATTTCTGGTTTAAGGACCAAAATTAAAAATAGGAATAATAATATAGGGACCAAAAATCGTAAAATTTGATCGATTTGTTGACATTAAAGATTTATTTTAACATTTGAATCAACATAGATATGAATGAATTGAATCGTAAGATTTGAATCGTAAATCATACGATTTTACGCTCGCTATTGCGAATTTTCATAAATGTGGCGGATATTTTGGATATTGAAAGAGAGATCCACTTTGGGATCAAATTTCCAATTTGGGTGGAGCGGTTAGGAAGATTGAGTAAGTATAGAGGTGATTATGCAATTTTCAGAACTGCTTCAGCTAGTGAGGTGGATTTTCGGAAATTACCAATTAACCTCCACTTGGGGGCATTTTCGGTTTTAGGACCAAAACTAAAAATGGGATATAATATAGGGACCAAAATAGTAAATATAACACATTAATTATAAATAATATAATAAATTATTGTTTTCTTAAATCGAAAATCGTAAAATTTGATCGTTTTGTCGATATTTAAGATTTATTTTAACATTTGAATCGACTTAAGTATGAATAATTGAATCGTAAGATTTGAATCGTAAATCATAAGATTTTATACTCGGTATTGCGAGTTTTCGTAAATGAGTCACCTGCGATTATAGTTGAGGAGTCGAAGCATACTGCGTTGGTGGCAGATATTTCGGATATTGCAAGAGAGATCCACTTTGGTGTTAAATTTGCTATTTGGGTGAAACGACTGGGATAATGGAATAAGTATAGCGGTGATTCTGCAATTTCCAAAATTGTTTCAGTCAAGGAAGTGGATTTCCAGAAATTACAAATTGACCCCCACTTGGGGTGCATTTCTTGTTTAAGGACAAAAATTTTAAAAAAAATGTATGTAATATAGGGGACCAAAAATCGTAAAATTTGATAAATTTGTTGATAGTTAAGATTTATTTGAACATTTGAATCGACATAGATATGAGTGAATTGAATCTTAAGATTTGAATCGTAAATCATAAGATTGTTTGCTCGTTATTGCGAATTTTAGTAGATGTGACGGATATTTTGGATAGTGAAAGAGGGATCCACTCTTTGGAGTCAAATATGCAATTTGGGTGTAGCGGTTAGGAAGATGGAGTAAGTATAGGGTTGATTCTGCAATCTTCACAACTATTTCAGCCAGGGAGGTGGATTTTCAGAAATTACAAATTAACCTCCACTTGGGGGGCATTTCCGGTTTAAGGACCAAAATTATAAAAGGTATATACTATAGGGATCAAATATGTAATTATCGCAAGTTCATTATAAATAATATAATAAATTAAAATTTTCTTAAATTGTAATTCGTAAAATCTGATCGTTTTGTTGATATTTAAAATTTATTTTAACTTTTGAATCGACTTAAGTATGAACAGACTGAATCGTAAGATTTGAATCGTAAATCATAAGATTTTAAACTCGGTATTGCGAATTTTTGTAAATGAGTCACACACGATTATAACTGAGGACGAGTCGAAGCATACTGCGTTGGTGGCGGATATTGCAAGAGAGATTCAATTTGGAGTCAAATTTGCAATTTGGGTAGTGCGGCTGGGAAGATGGAGTAAGTATATAAGTGATTCCGCAATTTTCAAAAATGTTTCAGCCAGGGAGGTGCACTTCCAAAAATTACAAATTGACCCCCACTTGGGGTTCATTTTTGGTTTAAGGATCAAAAAAAAAAAAAGGTTTAATAATATAGGGACCAAAAATTGTAAAATCTGATCAATTTGTTGATAGTTAAGATTTATTTGAACATTTGAATCGATATAGATATGAATGAATTGAATCGTAAGATTTGAATCGTAAATCTTAAGATTGTATGCTCGTTATTGCGAATTTTAGTAAATGTGACGGATATTTTGGATAGTGAAAGAGAGATCCACTCTTTGGAGTCAAATATGCAATTTGGGTGTAGCGGTTAGGAAGATGGAGTAAGTATAGAGATGATTCTGCAATCTTCACAATTATTTCAGCCAGGTAGGTGGATTTTCGAAAATTACAAATTAACCTCCACTTGGGGGGCATTTCCGGTTTAAGGACCAAAATTATAAATGGTATATAATATAGGGATCAAAACTGTAATCATCACAAGTTTATTAAAATTAATATAATAAATTAAAGTTTTCTTATATCTTAAATCGTAATTTGATAGTTTTGTTGATATTTAAGATTTATTTTAACTTTTGAATCGACTTGGGTATGAAGGGATTGAATCGTAAGATTTGAATCGTAAATCATAAGATTTTAAACTCAGTATTGTGAAATTTCGTAAATGAGTCACAAACGATTATAGCTGAGGAGGAGTAGAAACATACTGCCTTGGTGGCGGATATTTCAGATATTGCAAGAGAGATCCACATAGGGGTTAAATTTGCAATTTAGGTGGAGTGGCTGGGAAGATGGAGTGAGTATAGGGGTGATTCTGCAATTTTCAAAATTATTTCAGCCAGGAGGGTGGATTTCAAAAAATTACAAATTGACCCCCACTTGGGGTGCATTTCTTTTTTACGGAACAAAATTAAAAAAAAAAAAGGTTTAATAATATAGGGACCAAAAATCGTAAAATTTGATCGATTTGTTGATATTTAAGATTTATTTTAACATTTGAATCGACATAGATATGATTGAATTGAATCGTAAAATTTGAATCGTAAATCATAAGATTTTATGCTCGTTGTTGCGAATTTTCGTTAATGTGGCGGATATTTTGGATAGTGAAAGAGAGATCCACTTTGGCCTCAAATTTGCAATTTGGGTGGAGCGGAAAATAGAGTAAGTATAGGGGTGATTCTGCAATCTTCACAACTATTTAAGCTAGGGAGGTGGATTTTCGAAAATTACAAATTAACCTCCACTTTGGGGGGGCATTTCTGGTTTAAGGACAAAAATAAAAAAAAATGTATTTAATATAGGGACCAAAACTGTAATTATCATAAAAATAATATAATAAATTAAAGTTTTCTTAAATCATAAATCTTAAACTTTGATCGTTTTGTTGATATTTAAAATTTATTTTAACATTTCAATCGACTTAGGTATGAACAAATTGAATCGTAAGATTTGAATTGTAAATCATAAGATTTTAAACACGGTATTGCGAATTTGCATAAATGAGTCACACGCGATTATAGTTGAGGATAGGGGTGTAAACGAGCCGAGCCGACTCGTGAGCTCGAAGAGCCGGCTCGTAAAAAGCTCGAACTCGGACTCGAGATTTTCGAGCTCGAGCTCGAGCTCGCGAGCTCGAGCTTTCTGATGAGCCGAGCTCGAGCCGGTTTTCAGTTGTTCATGAGCTCGCGAGCCGGCTCGCGAGCCGGATTTATTATTATTTTTTTCTTATTTTTTTTTATTTTTTATATGTTATTTTTATTTAAATAATGTATAATAATGTAAAATATTATAGAAATAAATACAAATATTAAAAATATATATAATTACAATTTAGTTTTTATTTTTTATTTTTTTAAATAATTTTTAATAATAAAATAATAATTAAAAAAATATTTATAAAAAAAAAAAAAAAAAAAAAAAGACAATGGGCTCGAGCTCGAGCTCGACAAAACTGACACGAGCTCGAGCTCGAGCCAAAAAAAGAGGAGCTCGCGAGCTCGAGCTCGACAAAATAAACTCGAGCTCGAGCTCGAGCCAGCCAAAAGAGGCGAGCTCGGCTCGAGCTCGGCTCGTTTACACCCCTAGTTGAGGAGTAGAAGCATACTGCGTTGGTGGCAGATATTTCAGATATTGCAAGAGAGATCCACTTTGGGGATAAATTTGCAATTGGGCTGGAGCGGCTGGGAAGATGAAGTAAGTATAGAGGTGTTAGAGTCAGGGAGGTGAATTTCCAAAAATTACAAATTGACCCCCATTTGGGGTGCATTTATAGTTTAAGGAACAGAATTAAAAAAAATATATATATAATAATATGGGGACCAAAAATTGTAAAATTTAATCGATTTATTGATATTTAAGATTTATTTTAACATTTGAATCAACATAGATATGAATGAATTGAATCGTAAGATTTGAATCGTACACCATACGATTTTATGCTCGGTGTTGCGAATTTTCGTAAATGTGGCGGATATTTTGGATAGTGAAAGAGAGATCCACTTTGGGGTCAAATTTGCAATTTGGGTGGAGCGGTCAGGAAGATTGAGTAACTATAGGGGTGATTATGCAATTTTCAGAACTGCTTCAGCTAGGGAGGTGGATTTTCGGAAATTACCAATTGATCTCCACTTGGGGACATTTCCGGTTTTAGGACTAAAACTAAAAATGGTATATAATATATGGACCAAAATAATAATTATAACACGTTAATTATAAATAATATAATAAATTATTGTTTTCTTAAATCGTAAATCGTAAAATTTGATCGTTTTGTCGATATTTAAGATTTATTTTAACATTTGAATTGACTTAGGTGTGAATAATTAAATCGTAAGATTTGAATCGTAAATCATAAGATTTTAAACTCAGTATTGCGAATTTTCGTAAATGAGTTATGCGCAATTATAGTTGAGTCGAACCATACTGCGTTGGTGGCTGATATTTCGGTTATTACAAGAGAGATCTACTTTGGTGTTAAATTTGCTATTTGGGTGGAATGGATGGGAAGATGGAGTAAGTATAGCGGCAATTCTACAATTTTCAAAACTGTTTCAGTGGATTATCAGAAATTACAAATTGACCCCCACCTGGGGTGCATTTCTTGTTTAAGGATCAAATCTGTAATTATTCAAATTGTTACTCGGAAACAGTACAAACCTAAAAACAAAACTTAAACGTACGCTACGAACATGATAGACGATTCAAAAAAAAAATTTATGCGACATACAATCAAATTTTTGGTTTTCAAATTTACCAAGAGGTATGAAAATACGAGAAAGATCGGATTACAAGTGTCGATGTGAATACCTTCAAGTGCTTGAAATCTTCTTGTAATCTGATATATAGGAAATTGAAAAGCAAGAAGAAAATAATAAATGGGAAAACAGAGAATGAATATGAGGTGAACGTGTGATTCCTCACCCGATTTTGTTGCATTCAAAAGTTCTGAAAATGCAATTATACGATCCAGGTTGCTTAAATTAAAGACCTAATAGCCCCAACTACGAAAACAAATATTCATAGAAGAGAGGGAGGGCTTTTTGCGATCGAGCAGCGATTTCATCCGCTTTCTTCAACAAAAGAAACAATCATAGAAGGAAATAGGGAAGGCCTTTTGAGATCGAGCAGCGATTCATCCACTTCCCTAAAGCACCAATATGCGCAGAGAAAATTGGAAAATATGAGAACACAAATCGAAAACTGCCGGAATTTATGCCTCGTGTGTCCAGTCGACGGAGGCCGGGAAATAAGGAGGTGGTGGAGAGAGGGAGCGAAAATTTTGAAGGATAATGTACAAGAAGTAAATCGTAAGGAAAAAATACAAATGAAGTCCAACGTCAAACGAAGTCGTCGGAAGCGCAAAGCTACTCGTTAGAGTGGCGCCGTCTACAGATGTGGACGAACTCAACTCCAGCTGAGAATTCACTCGGCCAAATAAAATCAGCTATAAGAAGTAAACTTCACTGGAAGACATCAATATAATTCTTGAAAAAGCGGCAAACCTGTATACGAACAGAGAGAGCAACAGCAAATCGAAGCCGAAACACCAAAAAAGGGCTAACCTGTAATTGAACATAGAAAACACGAAGAAAAAGAAAACAAAGGAAACAATGGCTGCGAATGAAGAAAGTAATAAAATTAGATTGGTTGAACACAAAAAAGAGAAAATTACAGGAAAATAGAAGAGAGTCACCTGCACCACGACTCAACCTTTGGAAGCCATAAGCAAAGAATCCCTTGCATAAGAGGCATCGTGCTGTTTCATCTCCTATATCTATGTGTAAGGGAACTAAAACTTAAACCCTAAATAGGTTTTATAAAGGTGTTGAAATCAAACAAATCCAAATGCTAGAAGAACACATTAACCAATTACATCGGTGTATATTCTGCAGATCATTTCAATATTATCATACCCTACTCACCATACCAGAACATTAATCATAAAGAAGTAAAACAAACTTTTACCTTTCCTCTCTTCTACCAGCAAATTTACTTAATTTTTATTTCTCAAACGACTAAATGGCTATGTTCTCCCTTTCCTTCAGTTCTTCAAATTATCCCAACTTGCGTGAAAAGAAAAAAATATATATATATAGGCAGAAAAAATCCCCAAAATAAATGGAAAATGAAAAATTACCTCGTACCAAGACATATACAAATAAAACGCAAAACACACAGACGATTCAATCTGCTGTCCAGGCCTCACCTGACCGATCGCAAACCTTAAACAAAACGAATTTGAGCAAAAAGGTAAAGGCTGGTTTAAAAAAATATCTAAATATATTTTTGTTGAAAAAAAGAGAGTGCTTAAGTTGAAAAACCAATGAATGAATTTGAGTAGAAGGAGACGATAACAGTGAAAGTTAGGTTTTCTGTAATAGATAACTTATTGAATCCAAAAGGGGGAAAAAACGAAATTGGATTAAAGATAAGGAATAAAAGAAAAGGGAAAAGAAGGAGCAAGAACGTCGATCAAAGACCTCTCGAAAGAAAAATGAAGAGAAAAGACAGGAATTACGCAATTGGAGGAGACAAATATACACAGATGACGATGACATAGCACGAAATTGTTAAATTGGACAAACCTACTTCGAATTCCAAGTAAATAATGTCTCCAAGTTTGTTGATACCTTCAAATCCATGTTGACCTGTACATTAGGAAAATCCTCGTTAAAGAAATAAAATTTCCGAATATTATTTTATAATTGAAAAAAAGAATCCCAAATCTTCAATATCTGTTCCAATCTGATGAAACATATAACACGAAGAATTAATACAACATCCAATAACGAAGGGGTTTTTTTTTTTTTTAATAATTATTATTAATGCGCGGACAACGACCTCACCTTCCCAATCTTTTCAGGCTCACCGAAGCAATCTAAGTAGTCATCCTGAACAGATATGTCAAAAGTATAAAAATGATGAAGTTTGTTAAAAACAAGTTAGTTGCGCAGACATCTCTCGTGCATGCAAAAACTAACACATGTACATACATTCAAGTAACCACATAAAAATTCGAAAACAGTTGAAAGATTCAAACAAGTCGCACAGAAAATACGAAAAATGTCCTGCAAGAAAACTGTGAAAGAAAGATAAATCCTGATCATCTTGATATGTAAGTAACTGTATTAATGGCTTTCACAGGTTTGGTTAACTAATGAAAACCAGAGATTGCATAACCTATTTTCTTAATGATTTTCCGACACAGAAATGTGGCAGACAAACTCACCTGTACTTGAAAGTAGATTCCCATATCAATAAGCACGTTTTGCACGGTTACATGGTTGTCTAGGTCCTCACCAGCCATGAGCAATGCGCATGCAACCTATAAAAATATAAGAAATTTAAAACTGAAACACTGTTCGTCTTTTGATAAAGGTTAATTAAGCGAAATTACAACATATCCCACTGACTGGAAGGTAAAATGAGTAGTAGGCAGTCTTGTACTGAACAATGCGGCGGTGACTGCAGAAATCAAACCAGAAAATCTTAAAGACCAAAAAAAGACGAGAAGGAAAATAAGTCTAAATGTTGGAAACTGTTATAATTGGTTCGGCATACTACAGCAGGCTTGAAATCGTTCAAAGGGCTTGGTTTATGGAAGGACCGGACTTGATAATTAAGGTAGTTATTTTGTAACTTTATTTAGACTATCTTTTTTTTTTCAATGTCAGAAGTTTGAGTATTATATACTCACAGTGGTAATGAGTATTTTGACAAATCCTTTTCTCCTTCAATAGTGGTAATTAAATCTATCATCTGGCCTGAGGCAGTTTGAAATTCAACCTGAAAACAGGGCAAATATTGAATTCAACAATTGCAAACAAATATTTTTGTTGGATCATCATAACTGAGTAGTTAATTTACCTCATTGAACAAATCAAGCAGATCCACATAAAAGAGACTTACTGGATTGTTTCTAAGATCCAATATGTATGATTGAACACCTTGACTCTCCACCTCATGAACCGTATTCTCCATCTCCAATGCTGCGGTCTATATAACACGATCGAAATTACCTTTTTACCCTCGTTCGTCAATAATACGGCTAAATTCTATCGATTTTCATGAGTTGAAAAAATGCTCGAGAAAATGAAATACCTGAGAAAAAGTTGCTAATTTCACATATCCCGTCTTCGATAAATGTCCGTCTGGCAATTTGTGAGGAATTATAGCACTCGATATCGGCGAAAGCTTGATTACTTCACGGGGTATATTAACCTCTCTGATATAAGAACTCCCGAAGTCATCAACCTGGATAAACATAAATGCACCAATGAAGTTCAAAATTAATTAACCAGCTTTCACAATCGACATTTACAATTATATTAAAAAAAATTATTCGAAAAACAGTATTTATTTTTTAAATGCAAGTGAAGTGTTCTTACAGTGTGAACTTTTACTGTAACAGTTGTTCCGACATGTCCCCTGAGCTTTTGTGCAGCTGCTTCACTTGCCACTCAGTCGAGTCTTTTACCTATTATGCACCACAAAAAAAAAAAAAAAAAAAAAAATCATCAAACCGATTATTAGAAATTTTGTTTATTATTTTTTATTAAAACTATTCATCAATAAACTATTGTTCTAGTTTATTAAGTACTAATGTAAATTACCGTTTATTTCCATTAGCTCATCTCCTTCGCGTATACCAGCTCTCGCAGCTGGGCTATTCTTTATACACGATAAAACAACTTGAAATAAAGTAAAATAGAAAATTACATGCCAATCTTGGGAAAAAAAAAACTTCATAATTAACCAAAAAAATAAAGCAAATCAATATTCGATATTATAATTTATAAAAAAAAAGTACGGAAATGCGTAAAGTCAACCCACCACGTGTCCTGTCTGCGGTTGAACGTTGATAAATAAGCCGACACCTTGCAAATTTCCGTCGCTTCCTATTCTAAAACTTTGATATTCCTGCATGTAACAAATATATACACACAGCCCATTAATGTACGAAAAATGGATCATAAGTAAAATTTGAATTAATTAATTAATTAAGACAAGAAAAAAAATACCTTACGACTGATTATGTGCGTAAAAGGATCTGTAACAGTCGAAAGCGTCCCTTTAATTTTATTATACGCAGCATCTTCTGATGTAAGTGGAAACATTTCGACCATCGTTTGTTGTAATTTTAAGTCCTAATCTGTAAAACATAAGTCCCCTTCGAATTATTAGTTCATTGATTCGGACAAGGATAAAACCGATAAACGACAAACACGAAGCTCTCATCCTAATGTTGGCAACTATTGATTCAAGAACACAACTACATTCATTTTCAAAACTTGAAAAACTAATCAAACGAAAGAAGTTCGACGAGGGGCATTTTGGTCTTTCTTACCCTGATGATTGAAAGTTGGATCCACAAAGGTTTCTCTAATCAAACCCCATGCCTCCACAAGTGTTCTTTGTACAGTATTCACCTGTTTCAAAACAGAGGTAAGAGTCTGATTAAAATAATATTTAGTAATATGAAATAAATAAATAAATAACTTCTTTTTTTTTAAATATTACCTCACGGTTGTGAGAAACAGGAAAAGTTACAGTCAGTGATTCAGCAAACGCCGGCGAATCACAGAGCAACGACACGGCGGCGGCGAAACCGAGCAATCCTCGGCCGACCCTTTTAATCAAATCTTTGTTTTCAGCTGTAAAATATTGATTATCGGCTTGTGGGCAGATGTTCTTATTACAGAAAACGAGGTTCGGAGAAAGATGATTCTTGTTTCTTCTCCGGCTGTTGAGACTCGATAATCTGAAAGAAGAGAAGAGATTTGAGTGGAATTTGGAGAGCAGTGAGATATTCGACAAGGCGGAATCGAGATTAATTCAGTTGCTAATTGAAACACAATCAGGGAAAAAATTCAAACGGGAAAATGAAAAGAACAAAAGGAGTATATTACCTTCACAAAAGAGAGTATCGGACAAAGGGGCGGATGCACAAGAAATAAGGAATCACAATTTTGGATGAGGATGAAAATGGGAGAAAATTGAGGTTTTGGATGTGGACGAAAATGGGTGAAGTGCAATTGGTGGAGAATTGAGGTGGAAGTAAAGTTGGTATAGTCAGAAATTGTAGGCCGCCGACCACCGTGTTGGCGGCAGCAGCAGGTGAAGGAGGAGGACAAAGTGAGGCTGAAGGTGTGAAACGGCGTCGTTTTACGAAAAGCAGAATAAAAAAAAAAAAGAAAAAATGAAGCAAGCAGGGAAAAGAAAAGAATAGAAGAGGCTGATTCGACCGACGGAAAGAAACGACACAGTTTCAACATTAAATGGGCCAAAAGAAAAGCAGAAAGAAATGGGCCTAATGAAAAAGGGCTTATCCCCATATATATATACTTAATATATATATACCTGTTCGAGAATATGGGTGCTAAAGAATATCCTCGAATTGGTAATGGAGTTGAGCAAGATAATGCAAATTCCGGTTCGTCTCGACTTCCGATTCTGTAGGTATTTATCTTAAGGAACCAGTTTTAAGAGAGCGTCCGATCGGGATGATGACGATTGACGTATAGTTGATTATTTACTTCTTTTTTTTTAAATTATTTCTTTTGAGTGTTTTTCGATTTAGAGGCGGAGCTCGACGGCTTTCCGTTTTCCTTTAGTTGTTAAATGTATATATGAATTTTCGTCCACTGAACACCCTCTACGGTCGAAACTGTACTCAAAAAACGAGAATCGACCATATACACGTTCATTGCTCCGATTAATCATCGGACTAATTCAACTCGGAAAAAAATAGGAGTTTCGACTATACACATTTACTGCTGATTAATCCGACTAATTTCGACTCGGAAAACACGAACAAAACTATATACGCATTGACTACCTGACCAATCGGACTAACTCGAGTAATCAAATCCGACTAATTCAAAATCAGAAAACACGAATTCTCGATACACGTTTTTAGTGCTGGGATCAATCCGACAACTCACATAGGTTACTGTGCAGAGTACTACGCTTCCTCTTGGGCCTGGCGACTTTTTGAACAGGGAAGAAACGGTTATCGACGTAAGGAACGAACACCTCCCCAAAACCCACGGGTTTATCACAACCCTCAAACTTTTGCTCCCGAGCGTCGTAGACCAGAACTACCGGAGTTTCCCAATACGTCATGCTTATAATCATCCGACGTATCACAACCTTATCTCCGGCGAAAAACATCGGCCGGAGAGAGCTAATATTTTCCGGCACATTCTCGATACCGGTACTCATCAACACATCCCAAGAAGTATTGTTCTCGTTCCTCGTCCAGATTCTAACCACCGTCTCGTCTTTCGCATCGTTGCTGTAAACGCACAGACGCCCCTTCAAACACGTCAGGAAAATCGGTCTGTCGTTGTTGCCCCCCGCGCCAGCTGGCTTCTTTAGAATTTTGAGCTGGTCGTCTCTCGGATCGAAATAGAAGATCTTGACAATGTTCGAGTTATCGTTGTCGACGTTGAGCCAATACACGGCCCCGTCGAAATACAACCCCGATTCGCTGACTTGATCGGTCTTTGCGAACGGCTTCCGCCTCTTTTCCGAGATTCCGGTCCTGAAGGAATAGACGCTGTAGTCCGGCTGCCTTGAATTCGATATGACGACGACCTTGAATTCGTCGAGAATCGGGCCGTAACACATGCCGGTGCTCGTGAGGCTCAGGGACCAAGGCGAGTGGAATTCCATGGTGGCTCCGGTTGAGAGATTCCACAGGACGTAATTCGACAGCGACGGCGGCCGAATATGGAAAATTAACATTTCACAAAAGTTGTAGATAATCAAGTTAGCTTTCCAGAACATGTTAAATCATCACAATCGGAGCTCGTACGAAGAAGTTATGACGAAAATACGAAAGGGTGGCAGAACTGCCGATGCACCTTTTCATATACAACCGTTCGTGACCAATGCGACTTGTCGCATATTAAATGCCTCACAAATGTCCAATGCACGAAATTTTGTTGAAAGAAGACTGAGTCGAAGAATAATGATCAGGTTTTATATTATTTTCGATCCATGAATATTATTTAATATTTTTTTTTGTGGTTCCATTGTAGGTGCATTTTTACAGCACACCTATTCCGACTTCGAGGCTTATTTTGATCATGATCCAGTCCGAATCTCAGAAAACGTAAAAGATAAAAGTTGTAGAAAATTTTGTTGGCTATTCGGATCATATTGAATCAACAAAATCGGAATACAGACGAAAGAGATATGATTAAATCATTTAGCACTGCCATAATATTGACACGATTTGGTGCTACCCACAAAGTTTGAATTGACGAACATATAATTTATCGGGTACGTTTTTTAATATCTATTTGTGCAATAAATTGATAATGCTATATGATATAATGATGGATTATTGCATGATAGTTTAATTTTAATATGTGGAAGAATGGTAAACTATATACAATAAACTATACACAATATATTTGCTTAATGAATATTCATTATGTTTGTGTATCTACATTAATGATAGAAATATTTTTATCCTAAATGCAATAAAGTGATATGGTATGTGTTAATTATTTGAATAAGCTATCATAAACCGCATAACGTTTCTCATGAAAATGCAATATTTATTTTCATAAATTGCATATAGTTTTGATACGGGATTAACTTTCCCCCAATTTTCATTTGATGCGGAACCGTCCAATTGATTAATTTCGAATATGTTATATGAAATTTGAGAGTACGTGATCTTATTAACGTTTTTTGTTATTGTCTATGAACGATTAGGCTCGTCTCGTATATTAAGTATGAGTTACTTAGTAAAGAGGAATATTACTATACATATTATTATTTGTGTAAGCCATACTAATTCCTTAGAATTGTGCTATTGCATGGACATGCATTGATTACATGCGATAGAATTTATATCAATTTGTTATGTTGGACATGAATTAATTTATGCCATGAAATATAAACTTGATGTTATTATGTATTCGTGTGTATACTATGTATATGTTGATAAAGTATGCTTGATCTATTGCTTCTTTCTATAATCAACTAGTATGAACGTCGTGCTCACATGTCAAATATTATGTTTATTATAATATTTATGTACATATGCTTTATATATGAATCATACTATTGTTTAATTAAAAGCGTGATTTTAAATAAAATAGAAAGAAAGAGAAAGCTCAATTCATGAGAGCACATGAGTAGTTCTTGTTTCAAGAACATAAAAGAAGATCGAGTCGTTGGGTTCGATTATTGATATCACATTTGCAAAATAATGATCTACAATGTGAATGGATGAGATCGGATTTTGATTTTTCAAAGATCCGAAATAGTTGTTAACAACAATGGATGTTTTGTTGAAATAAAATTCGAGCAGTTTACTTAAGAGCTCGTTTTGTAGAATTAAATTGTTGGATTTGACTGAATTTTGAACAGCATGTTTAGGACATGCAATCCTAAATTATGAATGATTAAGATTAGAATTTATATATTCTAACTTTAATGTTGAATAGTGGAGATCAACCGCCATTTGAATAGATTAATATTCTCTTGTTTATTGACAAGATTTAAGTATCTTGACGAATTTTCTCTTTTGAGGAAAAGGAAGAAATCTTACTATCTCATTTGTTGACAAGATTTAAGTATCTTGAGAAGATTTCTCTTTTTGTGATTTATTGAAATACAATTTCCTTTGTAATTAAATCATATTGGTGATCCAATATATTTCTCTAACTAAAGAAGAAATGTATTTTGTTACATTGTGTATCCTTATTGATAAATAAAAATAAGGATTTCAAAGCATTTAAATGCTATTTGAATCAAAGTTGGAAAATGCAACTTTGACAAATGAATTAAAAAATGAGTATTGAAACTCTTGAAAAAAAAAAAATTTATGGATATCATAATGATAAATTCTAGAATACAAACTCTAGAATTTGTGGGGAACATTAGATATTCCGAGCTAACCACATTAATATTTAGAAATGTGGGGGTCTTTAGGCCCTAACCAGTAATCACATTAATATTTAGAAATGTGGGGGTGTAAGGCCTAGTATAATTAAGTGGATAAATAATGATTGTGCACAAGATAGTCACTCTTGATGCAAATTGATTATATTGTGTTTTCTTGTAAAATAAGAAAATAAATAAGTTCGTAATAAAAGAACTTATAAATGTGTAAGTGGTAAATCATCAATATATGTGTGAGTGGTAAATCATCAAAGTGATGAACAACCAAGTTAATATATGTGTGAGTGGTAAATCATCAAAGTGATGAATAATCAAGATACAACAAGATGGCAAAGAAAATCAATACGTTTGATTTTGATTTGATTTTATTAACTTATGAGTTATAAAATGAACGATGGACAATTGTCTTCTTTCAAGTAGTAAACCATTAAGGTTTAGATGGACTATTCAAAAGAAGAATTATTCCAATTAAGTTAAATTAAATAGCTATGGAAAATCTTGATTATTTATAACAAGATATTGAAACTCGTTAAGTGATTCTAAAGTAATATTTGATAAAATTGTGTTATCAAATAGTTCTCGTAATAACGAGTGTGACCAGTGTGTTTATATTAAAAGCACATGGAAATGTATGTCCATAGACGACATTATAATCATGAGATAATGATCATGATATTATTTTGAACGTTGAGAAAATATTGAAAATAAAAATAAATTTATGTTTGATGTCAAAAGACGAGGGTTTAGACGATGTAATCTTATAGATTAAAGCCACTAAAACAAAGATAGTCTTATTGAAAGTCTCATGTTGAGACACTACTAGAAAATTGATCTAGTTGTCTAAAAAAAAAAAAAAAAAAAAAAAAAAAGAAAAAAAAAACCAAGTGTTTACCTTGCCAAAAATAATGATGAACAATGGTTCAATTACAAATATATTTGGATAGCTTGGCAGCATAATGAATTGCAAACTAGTAAATATGTAATTCCAAAATAAATAATCATTCAATGATATTATAAGGGTTCTTAGGTAATCTAAGTATCGCCTTTAAATGGATTACGTTAAAGAAAATATCTTATTGTATTAGGAAAGTACATTGGATATTTGAGTTCACTAAGATTATGTATCTTGGAAATCCTCAAACAAAATTGAATAGCTCGATTCATGGACGAATTCGAATGTATAACTTGAGATAAGGTTAGAAAAGAAGTTGAATAAATTTCATAAAATTATTGGAGGATGTTCCGTGTTGGACTTAGTCGGTGTCTACAATTATGAATAAATTGTGATAACCAATCGGTTATGTTAAGGGCACAAACGACATGTATAATGGCAAGTATCGATACACTCGTACACATAAGACCATTAGGCAATTGATCTCAAAAGAAATAATATTGATTATGAAAATCAATGGTTAATAGCGGATCCGCGACTAAAAGTCAACTAAAGAGATCAAACATATTGCCTATCTAGGGGAATGGGATTAAAACACATAAATTAAGGACAATCTTGGTGGTAACCCAACCATGCTGACTGGAGATCCCAAGAACTGGTTCAAAAGGGACAACTAAGCTAAGAAAGTTCAGTTGAGCACTAAGGAACTCATTCCTAACTCATTCCCGCGAAAGATAATAGTGCTACCTGCAGAGAGGGTAAAGGATAAGCGAAAGCTTTTAATGATTCCAAAACCTTGTAACAAAAGGTGAGGTATTGGCAGGATACCTTTAATAGGAGATCACCTATGTAAGTGTATGAAGTGAGGGCCGCTTCAAAAACTTGACAAACACTTATGAATCCAAGATGCGTGTCCATGGCCAAAACGGACACAATCATGAGAACTAAGGAAATGTGAGAATAGTATTGTGTGGGTTGCATTGTCTTGGTTTACACGAACGGCTGACAGTTCAAGACATCGCGTTCACTACTCAGCCTAGTAAATCCGATGTAACTCTACTACGGAAGGTTCAAAGCTATATGCTACCTATCCCGATGCAATACTATTCGTGGGAACTCTAGAGAGAATCGACGCCCTCGTTTTCATTCATGTGGGGGATTGTTGGGAAAATTGGTTAAAAATTGAGTCATGAACAATTTTTTATCAATGTTATTGTACGGTCTAATTAAGTATATAAATGAATTTTGGATTAGAATCAATTTTGTGGTGAATGAAAAATTACTAGTCCAAATATAAGGAAAGTGAGATTTTGAGTTATCCCATATTGGAAAAGTAGAGAAGTACTGATCTGTATATATATCAAAAACATTAGGTCATGGGCTTTTAACCCATTGGGCCCTTATTACTCGAAGCCCATCTCGATTGGTCTGACTGGTCTGAATTGGTGCGGCCGAACCAATGCAAACCATTCGGCTCAACTCGAAATGGTGCAACCACTCCCAATTGGCTCAACTCGAAATGGTGCAACCATTCAAAGTAAAGGTACCTTTGAAATGGTGCAACCATTCAAACAAAAGGTACCTTTTTGCTCCAAAGGACACTACTTTTCGAACCTTATAAATAGACCCTAACTTTCCCACAATTCCTCACTTCAATCCAAAACAAGCCTACTACATATTAAGCATACCCTTCACAGATTCTCTCGAAAAGTTCTACACAAAGTACAGTTCGTCGTATTTGGGATTGGGAGTGCTCCTATTCCAAGCCTTGCCGTTGTATCTTGGGAGACGATTTCCATTTAATACGTTAGCACCGTTGCGGGGAAATTTCGTCTTAAGGACAGAGTCAACTCGCCTCGGCAAATTTACGTTCATTGCAGATAATCTTTTCGTATTTTCACTAATTAATTTGTTCAACCAATTTACTAAACTCACTACCCGTTTTATGTATCGGGAACAAAACAACAATCATGTCCCGCCACGATCTGGAAACTGCTCGGAACCGGAGGACGGACTTCGCCGGCAATTTGAACAGGATGGTTTCTATCACGTGGAGGGGAATGTCAGCTGCATTTCTGTTGTTGCCTTCCGCCATGCGGCGGTTGTTGTTGGCGGCGCGTGTGTTGCAGAGTGATTTGTTTCTCTCAGTTTGTAAACTTCACTTATATATATAGTCTTCGTACACGTCACCGTAATTTAAAAAAGGGTAAATTACGTCCACGCCCTGAGATAATGTTAAATTACGAAAAAATCCCTCATGTTTGGATAATTAAAACCACCCCTCTCAACTATGAATCTTCTTGCACGTCCACTTTATGGTGTAAAATTCAACATAATTTTCTAAATCCTACGGAATATTCTCTATTTTGTACTCGTTTTGTGTAAAACACCGTTTCTAATGCACCACAATCTGGTATTAGAAGCCGAGAGGCTCATCTTATGATCATCTGGTTTCAAAATGTAGAGATCGAATGAGATAAAACGGGTACAAACTAGTGAATATTCCATATAATTTAGAAGATTCCACTAAATTGGACACCAGAAATGAACAGAAATGAACGTGTAAGAAAATTCACAATTGACGGGTAGTTGTAATTACGCAAACATGAAAGGAGTATCTATCAAACACAACAGTTAACATTTGTTTAGACTAGAAATATTGCTGATTAATTTCACTCGGAAAACAAGAATTAAACTACACATAGTTATTTGCTGTGATTTACACGACTACTTCGACTTGTTTTAACAAACTGTACACATGTACTGCTGATGAATCCGACTAATTCGACTCAGAAAACACGAACAAACTAAATTCATACACATGTTACACGCATTTAGTATACGAGTGTAGTTAGTTCCATGTGAATCGAAATTGAACAAACTACTGTATTTCACAATGGATTGTTCCGAAACAACTTTTGATAACTCGACTTTCACAATAACTTAACATTAAATAAAAAAATTAAAAAATCTAAAAAAAAAATTAAAAAAAAAAGAAGAAAAATCATAAACCAACCCAATTCTTGAAGGCCAATGCTGCCTCTCTCTTCCTCAACTGATTCTCTGTCTGAATTTTCGGTGTCTTCCCCTTACAGTAATTTTTATGGTACTTCAAAAACAGTGCACGGTACTTATACTTATCAACAAACATACCACCTTTCTCCATCATTTCGACTACCTCATTGGCTCTAACGAAGAACCCACCTCTCACAAAAGTATACAGCACAGCATCCAAGAGCTCAACATCGAACTTCATTAACCCACTCGAAAACGCAAACGATTTCATCTCCCCCCAAAGCTCAGTTACCTCAATATATTTCCCACCAATCGCAGCGTATCCAGTCACCAT
This sequence comes from Erythranthe guttata, assembly GCF_056151865.1. Taxonomy (NCBI): domain Eukaryota; kingdom Viridiplantae; phylum Streptophyta; class Magnoliopsida; order Lamiales; family Phrymaceae; genus Erythranthe; species Erythranthe guttata. Next base: position 17,520,450 of record NC_142538.1, on the reverse strand, counting down.
CGAATGAAAAGTCTGCGCATTCGGATTGTGCCCCAAATCCCTCATCTTCTTCAATGCCTTCTCCGCATCTTGCATTAACCGTTTCTTGCAGAAGAAGTAAATCACATTGTTCCACTCGTGTACTCCACAATCCACCGTTTGCCCTTCTTTTATTTCGTGCAGTAGCTTCGACATTAAATGGGATTCTTCCCTGGAATTATTTTTCACTATATTTTCGAATTCTCGATTGCCATTTCTCGGTATTTTAGCTTCTTTCATCTCCTTGAACAGGTTGAGTGCACCCGTTGTGTCGTTTTCGATCACACGGGACTGGATCAAAGCTTCGTAAGAAGATGCGTCCAGTTGAATTCCAGCTTTTCGAGCGTCTCTAATCAATGATTTTACTTCGCCGATTCGATTTTCTTGATAGTACGCTTTTAAGAGGGAGTTGTAAACAGATGAACTTGTCCTAATGCCAGCTAAGCGCATTTCATCTAGAAGATCGTGCGCCTGATCTAGCCGACCGAGAGAAATGCACGAGTGGATTACGTAAACGAGTACTGAATTATCGGTAGATGCTGGAGAATCTTCTTTCTCTGCTTGGATCATGAATTCGACTAATTCCTTTACTTTACCAGCTTCTAGAAAAGCTTTAACCAATCTCACATAAGTTCTCTCCGTTGGCATGAGAACACCTCTTTCGGTAGTAATCAGTTCAACTTGCCCCTGCAACTTCACAACAAAGGCATCGAGCAACTCTTTCGCCTCGGATTCAAGCCTCGAAAACTTTCTGTCGTAACAGAAATCTTCGTAAGAGAAGAAAATCTGTCGAAGCAATACTGGGTTTTTAGCTTCATCGGATTTTGTAGTACAATCTTGATGAGGTGGCGTATTACCTCTTTTTTCGGTCTCGAGCACTAAATTAGCCACACCGATTGAGTTTCGGGCTTTCTTTACTTTACGAAGCATTTCGAGGACCATATCAGAGGCCGAATCCAAGTCCCCGAATTTCAAATGACAAGAAAGCAGACAGCTGTAGAACTGGCGAAGCTGAATATCTGTCACGCTATGAACTTCTTCAATATGCCTCCGAAGCTTTTTGAGCTCCTCTCTTCGACCGTTTCTTTCGTAAATATGGGCCATGATGATTAATGACGTGGCATCACTTTTAATATTGATACGAGGTATCATTTCAAGAAGCTGCTCCGCTTTCTTAGTAGTGTCAGAAAGAAGACAACCCGCCAAAGCAATGTTGAAAGCGGTTGCATTAGGCTTCATAGATATCAAAGGCTCGTTGCATTTTTTCCGAGGATCGATTCTCCCATCTTGAAACAAGTAACCTATTTCAAGAACCAACTCAGCTGCTAAGTAGGCCCCACATGAATTCTCCGACATATGAGCAATAACTGCCGACCAAGCTGTCACAGGAGGGTATTGTTCTGTTTCGATTAGTTTCCTCAAAAGAGTGGATGCGAGAATAGGTAGCCCACTTTTAGAAAGGCCCAAAGACAGATAAATGAGAATCTCCCTGTCGAATAAAGTTTGCTTGTGGTTCTCAAAGGCGTTTTCGACCAATTTATAAGCCTTTTTGAGCCACTGAGTGTCTAAACTCTCTGTTAATCCAGCAATCAGCTTTGTCACGGTGGATTTTCTGGCGAACCCTTCGACACGCATGTGCTGCTCGTGTAATTCCCATGCATTCGTAAGTCTACGCTCGTTTACTGCGATTTCCAGCTCCTCAAGAAGTTTGCCTGTGTCTCGAGCTTGGACTAGAATTGTGCCGCCGGACATTGTTGTGAAATTGTTCGATGAATGTCCGTATTTTAGGCGAAATGTCGAGACACTGTTTTGGCTGTACGAGTCAGAGAAAGACTTGTGGGGGTACCTGTTAGCAGCATAAGGGCATTTGGAGTTTCTACTGAATCTGTGTAAAATGTAATTTGCCGTCGCCCGAAGGCTGAGTTTTCGTGTAAGAGACATTATGCTCGAAAAGCTATTGAATCATTGGCGTAGGACGGTTTCAATATTTAACATTCAGTCTCAATTTGCAATGTAATCTCACTGGGATATTTTGTCGAACACTTGGGTGCAATAGTATGAACCCACATAACATGTTAACTTACAGTAGAATAGGACGCAGAACAGTAACGATAGATAGTCAACCGAGGATTTCCATGGTGGATAACGATATTCGCCGGACGAAAAGGGGCGGCGGAGGCCGGAGCAGTGATGCTCAGAGATGCTGCTTATACAGCTAATAAAGAGAAAGCTATAACTCCAGTCTCCAATTTTACACCTCGTTAAGGCGGTGACAGATCGGAGTTAGAGTGTTGCCGGATTACTCGGACGAGACTGTGACGGCGGTATAAGGGTGGTACTCATGGCGGCGGCGGTGGTGGTTCTGGGATTTTACAGCGGCGAGAAATGATGAACAATACCGTTGGAAGGAAATAAATCATATATATATAGCGTAAATTACACCAACACTCCCCAAGTTAGGTATAATTACATGTAGCCCCTTCTAATTTAGAAACTTACGTATACATTCCTTCAGGTTTGATATTAACCAACTTAAACCCAGTTGATGTGTTTGAATTTGTAATATTATTTTTGCCACTAACCAAATATTGCATAAATTACATCCTTCTCCCCTGATATTATATCTAATTGCATATTTGAAAAATATTCGAATGCCGAAAAGTTTAACTTTAACTAAAAACGGAATGTAAACTCGTTAAATAATATTTTTTTTAATTTATTTGTCGAAACAAAATACAATAAAAAATAAATCACCATTGTCTTCCAATGATCATAAGAAATAGAATTAGCAGTACAGAGATTTCTTAAATTTATCATCTTTACATACGAAAAACGATTGAGAAAAAACGTGCGATAAATTAATTGCCTGATAATAACAATTCTCATACAGTTGCAGCTTTGAGAGAGAGGAAATCAGAAATCTTGTTGGTGTAGAAATCTGGCTGTATGGCGTTTTCGGGATTTTGAAGCATAGGCAGAGACGTCACTCCTAAATAAAATTAAAAATAAAATTAAAAATAAATAAATCGACGATTCTTAAATGATGTAAAAGACACAATAATAACTAAGCTATTAGCAATTAGCATAAGATAATTTTATTTACCTGAAAGGACAAGAAGAGTCTTGCAACCGCCGTTTTGTCCGAAAAGAATATCGGTATCTAGTCTATCGCCAACCATGCATATCTGGGACTTTGAAATATTGAATCTGTTTCGGTTTTTTTTAGTAAACGAAGATGTTTGTTAAGATATTGCTCAGCCAAAATTTATATCATTATTATATTTTATTTTTAAATTGTCGTTTGTAACAATTAGAACAAGATAATCTTACTCATTTGCTAAATAGTCCATCATGAAAGTCGAGGGCTTTCCAACAACGAGTGGCTCCCGTTGAGTGGACCCACGCACTGCACCTACCATCGAACCACCACCTGCAAAAAAAAAATATCGCAGTTAATATTATTCGGAAAACTGGATTCGAATCGAACTCTTGCCTCAATGTGTCCGTGGCTAGTTATTACATGCTGTAATAAGGTTTCTGTAGTTTAATTAATTTACCGAAATATTTTTAAAATTGTTGTGGTAATTCAAATTCCTCTGTAGTTGAATTTATATAACGACTAATATAAATAATGCAATAATAAAATAACAAAAGAAAGGCGATCAAACAGAAGTGAACCTGCCCATTCTTGCGCATCGGTAAGATGAGTGACGGCATCACGGTTTGTAGCAATGAAAAGACAGCCCGGGTTTTCTCGTATGCACAAAGTTGCGTACCTTCATATAAAGAACATGTAAAACAAAAGGATTTTATTTGTTAGGCCTCGTTTGGTTGCCAAGATAAGATTAAATAATCTAATGAAACCCAATTGTATTATTGGACCTTGGAAGTTAAGCCATGATAGCATAATATTTGCAGGTCGACCCGGTAAGTTATTGGGGATACCAAACATCAAATAAAGTCCAATTATTTAGTTAATCATGGCTAATCTCCCCAACCAAACGAGGCATTAATGATATTATAACATAGAAGTGCATTATCAGTACAACTTACTGGATTTTGTAATAGTTGAAGTAACGATCGAATCCAACTACCACAGCCCCGACCTAATCAGAGAATCGACAATATATATTAATGCTTTTTAAATTTTCGATATAATTAAGAAGTATGCGAGAATGAATATGTACTTCTTCATCGTGCTCCATCAAAAAACCGGGTTTTAGTTCGATCTTTTTCTCACCGTCTACCTGCAAAATGCAAAAGAACAGATTCTTCGTTAATATACCAAAATATGTTATACTGGGTTTTTTTTAGCCGATATTTTTCAATCGCAATTTTATGTATTATTTATTACGTACCGGACCACCAATGTACTGAAATCCGGCTAACTCCAGCTCTATTTGGATTCCTTCCTCGCCAACAACGTACACCTGTACAGGCCGTTAATCGTGTAAAGATTTACACATGGTCAATTGATTCATCGATTTTATCAAAGTGTTTTATTTCCTAGTACATACCTTTTTATCTTTGGGGAAATCGATCGACTTTAAGTAAGCAGCTGCAGCAAAGGATGATGCAAATATTTCCTCCTGAAAAAATTCTTACCAGTTAGTGATACTTCCTTTTCCAGGAAAAAAAAGAGATGGGAAATTACAGTTTTCATCCCTCAAGTATGCACCAATTTCATATATGGTCCCCATGTTCACAAAAAACACATTTGGTCCCTAATATTCCAATAATTTAACACTTTTGGTCATTTCCGTCAATTTACCGCTAGTCCGTTAGTTAAGCTAGTGATGGGCACACGCTTGATTCCGTTAGTTTTAACGGGAGATTGACGGGAAGGACTAAAAGTGTTGAATTTTTGAAGCATAAGGGACCCAATATGTTTTTATAAACATGAGGGACCAAATGTGAAATCGGTGCAAACTTGAGGCAAACTTGAGGGATGAAAACTGTATTTTTCCCAGAAAAGGGAATTGAAAAATAAGAACAAAATTCCGATAAACCCACCTCACTGACATCAAGACCGAGTGATTCAAACTTCTTACCGTACTGTTTCCTCGATTTTGTCGAGTTATTAGTGACAAAAACCAACCGTTTTCCCTAAAACAGAGAAGCATTCAAATCCAACCATTAGCATTACCAAGAAACAATGCGCGGATAAGTTGATCGTGTGAATAAAAGATTCGATTACTCCATATATAACGAAATGTATCGAGAATCTCTAGGAAGTAATAAAGTGCTGACCTTTGATCGAAGCATGTCGAGAGTTTCCGGGACTCCATCTATCAGTTTGTCTCCCTTCCATATTACTCCTGTGAAAAATATTGAGCAGATAAGCATTCGGTATAAATTTATAGTAACCGTAATTCTTCGATAGAAAAAACAGAGGCATTGATTGATAAAGAAAGACGCCGGTTCATCGTAGATTCACAACCAACTCCGACGAATAAGGAGAGACCATCCGGCAATCTATTACAATCCACTAGGTTCTTCAACTAAACTTCATTGTTGCAGTTAGATCAATCTCAATATTATCCATGGCACAAAATCGACCAACAAGAAATGAGATAAACAATTTAAACAAAGCTTTTATTTACAGAAAACGGTATGCACACTGTTTCCAATACTCATTTAGACATTTCCACAAACAGGTAGAAGGCATACGATAACAACACATAGAAAAAAAGGGAAGTCGGGTAAAAAATGCACCGTCGCAGTCGAAAATGAAGGTTTCGACAGAGTCGATGAGCTGATCAGGGTCCTGAAGCTGCTGGGCAGAGGCGCGTGGGCTAACAACTCTCGAAGAAGCGGAGGAATCCATTTTTCTCCGTGTGGAACTCTTCTTACTGCAACTCCATCCAACAATGGGTCTGAGAGAATTGCAGAGTGATGGGTTGACTATAGAATTGATCTTCTTGGCGAAGTTTGATCTCAAGAACAGTGTGGAAGAAGATGAAGAAACTGCAGCTGCTGACAGTTTGCTAGTCAGCATTTCTATGGCGGAAGCTGGTTTTTTTAGTTGTTTCTGTTTTTTCCTTTTTCTTATTTTTTTTTCTTTTTTTCTTTTTTAATTTTTTAATTTTTGGGATTGGTTTTGGTGGTCAAGTTTTTATGTGGTTTGGATCATTGGTTTTAGTTTATGGGATGAGATGGAGAGATGAGTGGTTCATGATGCACTTTGTTTTATCCAATGTTTTGCAAGAATTGTGATTCTTGAATTTTTTAGGTTTGTTTAATTGTTTTTTTATTTATTTTTTATTTCTTTTGCATGTATGTTTTATATGGAAGGTCATGATTTAAGGGGTAACTGCAGTCTGCATATAAATCCTCTATAGATGTTTCATATGTATTACGGAAACGGAAACGGCGATACGGGTTCTAAAAATGGGGATACAGGAACCAGTGGTGAAGCGTATAAATATTAAAACTGTAGGGGTAGATTTATAAATATTCTATATAAACATATATAAGTTTTTTTTATATATTTCTTTAAAACATATGCAAACTAAATTTTTACTATCCACTATCAATTTGTAGTTGATCATTAAATCATATAAATAATTTGGAAACAAAAAAAAAAAATTCAAATTTTACTATTCTAACATGTTTCTAACTTTTCAAATATTACAAAATCGCTCATAAAGTGTCCGGCGAGTGTTTTCGAGTTTCTGACACAAAATGTTTTCGAAATGGGGAAATGTTAACCAATTAAAATTTCGGTGCTGCATAGTGACATGTTTCAAAAGCATATCATTTTATATTGCATATGTTTCACATACACGTCAATCCCTTTTTTGTACCCCTATATTATACAAAAATATATCATTTACCTTCTTGATGCATTGAAAACATAAAACACTCCCTGATGTCAATTTTTTTGCAAAACCTGCAAAGAAAACTGAAACCCATAAAATCTAAAAGAAACCCTAAATTTGAAATAAAAAAAATTAAGTTTTTCATATTACATCACAAAAACTCCAAAAGAAAGAAAAACTGAAAAGCCCGAAAATCTAACACCAAAATTGGAAAAAACCCTAATTTGAACGAATGCTAAAAATCATCAATAATCCACACAAAATTAGGGATTCTATCAAACATAAAGAGTGGTAAAAGAGTCATTGCACACTTAAATTTAACATCGTTAAAAGTCTGACCATTGATCATAAAAAACAGGGTGGCGTTTGATGTTTTCTATAGATTAGGGGTGTAAGTGATATATTTTGCATAGTGCAAGGGTGCAAAATGAATTTTACAATTTAATTATGGGCTGGAAATATTTATCTGGGCCTTACTTCATAGATGGCATATTTCTTATTATGGGTTTTGGGCCAAGTAATTAATGCAGTAATTATTTTATTTTCTTAAAACTTAAAAAATAAAAAATAATAAATTTTACATATATAAAAGGATTTGAAAAGGCAATTGTGGTCTTGAGTTAAGTAATTTGGTTTGCGTGTTTCAGGTCCAATTATTAATTTCGGATATTTGGGGGACCAAAAAAGAAACAAAAACAGAAACTACAGAAATTTGGGGAAAAAATCGAGAATTTAATTGTACCCGGAATCCACGTATCTGTACAACACGCAGCAGTAGTTGTACCTTTTCCAATCCCAATCAAATATATAAACCCTAATTGACAGCAACGCAAAATCATTAGCCAGTATACGAATTGCTGATACGGAAGAACCCCACTCCAATTGATTCTCTTCCGGTCTCATGCCCTCCGTCACCGGCACCGCCTCTTCCTCCGCCGCCGCCGCCTTCAGCCGCCAGAACCAACATTCCGTCGCCACCCACTCCGTGAAACCCGAATTCAGTCCCCTCACCATGCACACACCCGGCACGCTCGACCCGTCATCCGCCTCCTCCTCCGCCTCCGGCCCAATCCTCATCGACGGTTCCGAACACGACGCCGCCCTTTCAAAATCGGAGTTTCTGACCCGACCCGAAGTCATCAACCGCCGCGCCCGCAGAGTCAAGCAGCTCGCCCGAATTTACCGGGACCACTACTGGACGCTGATGGAGGAGCTTAAGTATAAGTACAGGAAGTATTATTGGGATTATGGAAAAAGCCCCTTTGTGGAAGATGAGGAGGGTGAGAGGATCAATCCGAACCGCGGGGAACCCGCTGCTGCTGCGGCCGCAGAGAATGTTGGTAATGGAAATTTGGGGGCGAATGGGGGCAGTTGTAGTAGTATTGCTTTGATTAGGTGTGGGGTCCATGGTTGCAAGGCGAAGGCTATGGCGTTAACGAGGTTTTGCCTTATGCATATACTGTCTGATTCCAAGCAAAAGCTTTACAAAGCTTGCAGTTTCTCCATAAAGAGGTTTGGTTTCTTTTCATCTCTCTCTCTCTCTCCCTTTTTTTTGGTCCAGAAAATGTTTGTTAATAATGTGGTACACTGTAATTTTGTATGTTGGCACTTGACGATTTTTAGTTCGTTATCATCTAGTAATATATTTTATATGATTGAAATATGCGATGGTTAAGATCACCGAGTGTTCTAGATGTAATCGAAACTGGCTGCACCAATTCGTGGTCGCACTATGATAATTTCTTTGCCCGTAATAATCTCATATGTCGTAGGGTGAGTGGTATTAGTATTGGAGAATCTCTATCCTTGAATAACTGCACTCTTGTCACTGTGCGGCATTAATTGGCTAGTAATAGTTATTAGCATGCCCGCCTCTTAAATATTACTCGACTGTATGTATGTGTGATGCACTATAAAGTGTTTTTATATTGTTCTAGAGTGAACCATACGGTAAGTATTCGTTATTCTTTACTTAATGTTGAAAACATATGAAGCAAATGTGGATATGGGTAGGTTTCTGGGGGGTTTTCTATCAAATATTGTTCTTTGGTTTGTTATAAAAGGGTTTATGAGTTTAGTATTTACTTTAACAAATAACTGTATTTGACTGGATAGAGCTTTGCTGAGTTACATCATTCTTAGTGCATGTGTGAATGAATATGCATGTTAACTTTTTAGGGTCTTGGTTCTTGTATCTTGGCGAAAATTTGTTCTCCGTATAAAGTACATATTCAAACCCTTTCTACTTTTAGTGTGTGATTATCTGAAAAGGGAGTCTGTTAAAACTTAAAAGAAGTTAAAGCTTACAGAGTTATAGGTAAAATTATTTGAAGTTTTACTCGAGTTGACAGGTACAGTTTCAATATATATACATATATACACATGTATGTATGGTGTGTGTGTGTGTGTGTGTGTGTGTGTGTGTGTGTGTATAATACTTAACATTTTCAGGTATGCATAACGTGTTTTTCCCATTGATGTTGCGTATTAATAATTTTGTGTAGTATATCATCTAGCCACTTTGATACATTAGCTAAGAAAACACATGCCATCAATGCATAGTTTCAAATTTGACCATTGTTCTTTAAGTTGAGAAACCTCTTGTGGCAACAGTTGAATACAATATTGTATAAAATGTATTCCTTCTGACATCAGTTGTTTCCAGCTTAAGAATGTAATAAACCCATAATTTAATGATGGTTTTGTTTCTCTTTTGCCTTTTTTGTTCTATGCTCTTGCCGGAGATTGTTGGGATGCGTTGGAAGTTCTCATTTGTTCCAAGTAATATGTTTCTTTTTGTTTGAAACACTGAACGAACTGCTAAATCTTCTGTGCTTTAACATGGATAGCCATATTTGAGGTAGTCTCATTTTTTGAATCAGGTTATAGTACTTGCTGCATTTAACTATGGTTTCGGGGACTTGAGTGCTTAAACTTGCGATCAACATTAATCTTAAGTTAGATTCAAAATTAAATTTCATGCAACAAGCTGAGTAGACATATTGTGATTATCTTCTACTACCAAAACCTCTGTGTGCTATCATCTTTCACTGGTCCCACGGGCGATATCATATAATGGGATGTCCTCTGTCTAGTTGTCAATTAAGAAATAAAGAAAAATAAAGGGATCTGTTTAGATAATAATATTTATGGTACTATCGACCCCGTTTAAGTGATTTTGTACAATTGGTTCTTAATTTTTTTTCGTTCAACTAGAGTGATGTATAAAAACCTAATTTACATCCTAAGACTCGAGCAGATCATCACTTTCATAAATTTGTTGGATGATGCTTGCAGTCACTCCAACTTTCAAATCGACTAAATAAGAATTATTTTAATTTCTCCAAAACATTGAGTAATCAAAATTATGGAATTGTGATAACTGATAATGCTATGCTAAATGTGTGCACCAAAAGCTGAGGAGTGAAATTGAAATATGATATGCATTCTTGGAAATATCCATCATGAGGTTTGACTAGTTTGGGTGTTACTATATTTAGTCTACATGGATTCATACCGGGATTATACTATTACTGCCGCCACTTCGACTCATGACTTTGGGAGATTCAGACATAATTGAAGTGGATTGCAGTAATCAAGTATGTCACGTGTTGAAAATGTTAATCAAGCTCTTTAAAGTTAGATTTAGTATCAAATATCAATTCATGGTTTATAATCCCAAGAGTGAGCACCTTTTTATCTTTCATTAATATTTTGGGCTCATAGGGTACAAAATACTTCCATTACTTTTTCGAAGGGTTTCACCCGATAAAAATTATCTACATGAGATTTTCCTTTGGCATGCAAGGTTAGAATTCTAGATCTTCATAGGAGACCTCACTTTCTGTCTAGGCTCAGCTAATCCTAGTATTTACCCATGTTCTATTTCACTAACTTCTCTCCAAGACAATGTCCAAAAATTCCAACTCTTGTGCATGTTTGAAATTTATTTGACAAGGAATCCAATATCTTGGAATGGCTATAGTAGCAATCACCATTCATCGAGGCTTTCCCCACGATCAAGTCATAAACTCCCTTCACCGTCCAGTACTGACCAAGCACCAGCCATCGGCCTCAATAAATGATTTCGTCGTTGAAGATGTCGTTGATCTTCAACGACTACTTTTTAAGTGTAAATATATCAAAAACTTTCACATTTATATTTAAAACTCTCTGTCGAAACACATTGACCTATAGCATTTGGATGAGTAATAAATTGTACTAGAAAATATGAAAGATACTTATATTGGTAGTTTTGTTTTGCTTGATCAAAAGCTCATTTATAAGTGATTCGTTAAGAATCAATCATTTAAAGTTGGTGTTCTATAGTACTTGACTCGATTTGGTATTCCGTGATTGACAATTTGAGTTTTTTGAGTTTATGCCATAAATTCAATTAAGCTTAAAAGCTAATAACTTGTCCTGATTTCATTGACTCCCTGAAATGTGCCGTATCTTTTGTTTCCTTGGTGAAATTTATGTTTGTATTCTTGCGCTATGAAAGATTCTGTGTTAGTTTACGAATGTAGCATATACACGTGTGCGTGCTGGCAATATTACCCTTTGTGGATTCCACGTGCCGTTTCTATACCTAGACGCTTTTTAGGTTTAGATGATGACATGTGTAGTTGTTGTACTGCAAAAAGTAATAAAGTTTTCCTTTCGGAAAAAAAAATTATTGCGTGCGCACCAAGATGTATGTAATCTGTTTATGCCAGCACATATAGCATCTCAAAATGCATTAGAAATATACTAGATAGAATTGTTCCTTACTATATTAAATGGTAAATTTCAAATACTACCCTTGAGATTTGACCTGGTTGCAAATAAACTAAGTTATCCCCTTACGATTTGTCTTTGTTGGACAAATAACCCCCTCAGAGGGTGCAAATTAGAAAAAAATGTCAGTGGGGAATTTGCAAGTTAAATCGGGTCTTTTTGTTTTTATATGCAGCTTAAATATCAATTTTATTTTTTGTCGTCTTTGTTCCTAATCCTTTTTAGGCTGCTTTTAAAGCTTCCCATCTTAGAAATAATTTAGTTTCCTTTTGAATTCTCCGACTCCAAATAAGTCGGTTCTCCTAATCTGCTTCCACAGGAATATCCCGAAAAGATTTAGCTTAGGATATATTCATTTAATCTTTTCGTTGTCGAACATTTTATTTGGTATTTAGGACATTGTATCCCGAGATCAGAATCAGTTATCAATTTATCATGATAGTAGAAGCTGATTCTTTCTTATCCTTGTGTGTGTGCTAAACTTTTTGTAGTTGAGTGATTGTTTTGTCTATTTTAATATGCCACTAATTGCTATTAAGCATCTCACACTCTTTCTAATTAGGATTGACACGAGTTTTTATTTTTATTTTTTTGTTCCTTTTTTTGCACACGTGGATGTATTTTACATCGGTCGGATAAGTGTGTTAATACTATTTTGTTCAAGGATTCTCCTTTTCGACCTTGTTAGTTTATCTTGAATAAAGTGCTTAAATCTAGAAAATAACCTCAGATTCCAGTGACACGTTCATTTATTTGCTGTTGCGTTTACGTACACATATTTATATTTTCTCTACTGAAATTAATATTTTTTTTTTCCGTTTTTGTTGTTTTCTTGTCTCGTGTCAGTTCAACTACAGGACCTATACTGTGTGGAAAACCGATACTGAGGTCAACCGTTCCTTCTTATTGCCATAGCCATTTCCAAAAAGCCGAAAAGCATATGGCCCGTGCTCTCAAGAAGGCTGGTCTAAGCGCCACTTCAACAAATAAGCACGCTCCTAAATTCCATGTCATCGTTACAGAGTACGTTCGGCAGATCCAGCAAAAGAGACGAGCTGCACAAAGGGCAAATCTGGAAAACGCCGAAAATAAGGAGGAAAACCGTTCTTGATAACATGCTCCTCTTTGCTCGTTGCAAATATGAAATATGCAGTAGGTTGATAACATTCTTTTATTCCTTGAGCCAAAACAATCGGAGAAGCTGCAATATTTCCGAGCAAGAGATGAACTTACTAGAGACTAGATAAGCTAAAAACAAAAAAGTAGATATTCGTCGAATAACTCAATCTTGACAATGAGGCTTTTAGCATTTGGTAGATGAAAATATATCTGTACACATTAGAGTTTGCCATTTTGCTGCTTTGGTTTTATCTCTGAATTCTTTCGTTCGACTCTGTAGTTCGATTGTCTGAGAAAAATCTTGCCCATGTTCAATATAGACAGCTCGATTTACTGTGTCTGTGTGTGTGTAGTTTTCTTTGAGTGTGTACAAAGTCACTTGTAAAACAGGTTTTGTTTGTGCAGAAAAAGAAGAGGAAGAATTGAAGTTGGATTTCTTTCTGACCTTTGGAAGTTTTGTTTGGCCAAACTTTACAAGTGAAAATTACCATCCTACCCTTTATTTCTGACCTTGACCTTAGTAATCAACGTTAGGTATCAAAACTCCTAACGAGGATCTCGTTCGACAATTAACGAAAAAAATCCCTCAAAATTTTTATTAGATCCATAGTTTTCAATCGAAATGCAAAAGGATCGACACTTTTTATTCCTTTTTTTTTTCTTTTCTTCGCCTTTTCTTTTTCAATTTTAACCGTAAGCGATAATACAAGATTCGAAAACATTTATTTTTTCATTATTTTCTGAACGAGGGTCAGAATCTGGTTAAGATTCAACCATTCGATAAACTTCCATTTCTATTACAACTTTGCATCCACACCACTCCCTTTTTATTTATTTTTTAAATATAATTTTTTTAATATTCCATGGGATATAAATAGAATTTTCATTGCTACTTATTACATCTTTTCTCCTGAGGATAAAAAAGTGAAAAGCTTTTTACTTTGCTTTGATAACTACGTCCTGAACTAAGCAATGTTTTGAAAACCGGACAAGCTATTGTGTTACGATTAGACCGATTCAACTGGGAACCAACCGTTCATACTTACTTTTTTTTACACACACAACATATCAACACACACATACCACAACGAATCATTTCAAATATTATTGAAATTATAATAAAAAATAACATTTCTTCCAATTTCAAAAAAAAAATTGATTTAATTTTTTTCAACTGGACAGTAAAAAGACGCCGTTTTGGCCATTTTATTTGTTTTTTTTAAAGCACAATTTTGGGGGGAAAAACTCAATTTTCACACCCATTCCGATATTACGGTTCAGCCGGTCAAATTAGACCAGAGACTAGAATCAAGCAATGAGGAACCTTCATCAACTTGAAATTATATATATATATTATATATTGTTTATATACCTAAGATATGCAAAAGGGCTTGCAAAATTGTCCTAGGTTGTGTTTTATTTTTTAGCCTTTTTCTTCACAAAAAGTTTAAAACCTTTATATACATAATACATATAATATATGAATGGAAGAATATATATATTATATACATACATACATGGCGAAAATGAAGATTCTGCAAACAACTTTATTCCTATATCTCAATTATATATATTGTGAAATCTTTATATTTGTTAAAGTTGGTGTGGCTATGGAGTACCCATATATATATATAGCTTCTCTTTGTATGGTCGGCTTTCTTCGACCAATCAGAATTCATTATCTTATTCTCTTAGGACAATGATTTCATAATTGAATCATTTTTTGTGGAACACAGCATATATGCATTTTCTATGTTGCCATTCCCCATATACTCTCTCTCTCTCTCACACACACACACACACTATGCATGTCACTAGCCACGTAGGACAGCCATAGGTGACGGATGTGACTACATTCGGCTCAAAGGTAGAAACGGTGGAAATCTAGCCACATGGCATGGACTGAAGGAAGACCTACTAATTACGACTCAAAAAGAAGCTTCACACACGCGGGCCCTCTCCATCGAACCGGCTCAGTCCGCAAAGAATGAGGTTGCTCATCCTCAACAGACAAGCACAACTCGAAGTAATTATCACATCACTCCCACGAGCGATCTGACCGTAGACATAGCAGGGGTCCTACAACCCCATCCCTACGACATGTATAAATACAATATTGAAGAACAAGAAAGGACCCATGCATGTAGGGGTGGTAAACGAGTTGAGCCGCTCGTAAGCTCGATGAGCCGGCTCGAAAAAAGCTCGAACTCGAACTCGAGAAGAAAAAAATAAACCCGATGAGCTCAAGCTCGGCTCGTTCACACCCCTAACCACGTATATTATGAATACGTACTCATTTTCCATACATCTCTAAAAGTACAATTAGATTGTATATCCACGACTTCGACTTCAACTAATTTTACCGTTGGAGTGTTAATAATAGTTTCTTCCAGTCACAACGTGGCAAAAACCTATATATTAAAAATTATTTCGAAAATTTCATATTTCGCTATATTAATAAAAGTTTACTAATCACGATTATATTAATTTATAAATTAAAGTTTACTTTGTAGCTAGGGTCTGCATGTACGTTTGATGAACCATTTTTTATTGATTTTCTTTTTTTTTTATAAAGAAATTCTCATTATATTGAAATTCTATTTTTTTTAATTGAATTTCATAATGAATTAAAATGGGCCCCATTAATTTTGACCCTTTTTTCATCACTTTATTCTTATTGTTGTACACCATATAAAAGATTGTGTGATTTTTGTGGTGAAGAATGAAAAGTTGCACTTGGGAATATTATCTATAGAAATAAATTCCCAAATTCAATTGTATACTTCTAATTCACCTTTGTGTCAATTGGTCCCATATGAAGTCATATCTTGCCCCTTTTTCTGCTTACATCCAGATAATCCACTTTTATTCCTGCTTTTAAATTAATCAGTGTATAACACATATACGACTAAAACATCATGCAATTCAAGAAAATAATTAATAAAATTTTGAAACATTTTTTTAATTAAATTCCAAAAAGTAGTACTAGCAAATTCTTGGTGTCCTATTTTATCGGAATAAATCTGGCTTTGTAGTACTCACACCATTGATCTGCACATAATAACACACACTTATGTGTATGTGTGTTTTGTGGGTTTATTTACGTATATAGATCTACGTTCTAAAACTACGTGGTGTATTTCACCACATGTAGGATCTCGATCATAAGATTATAGTCATTGCATAATTAAGGGGTTTTGGGTGATCAATTAATTAATGCATAGAGGGAACGATATATAAAATTCTAGCTATGTTCGTCTTTAATCTGCTTTCTTAGTTAATTTAGATAATTTCAGTTATTTAGCTATAATCAAGAAACACAATATCAGCCGATCGACGCTGGACTGATAGGATCTTAGTTGCGCCGGGACTTAATTAGAATTATACAGCGCTTTAATTTTTTGATATATATTCCTTGTAGACACGACATCCGACTCTCTTGATCAATCTACACTATTAGTAGTACTTCTTTCGATACATGCAATTGCATATGTGTTTTGACCAAACAATTCACACTACAAGAAAAACATGGAGCTAGTGATGCCATAATTGTGACACTATATATCAAAAATTGTGTATATATATATATATATATATATATATAAAACAATATATCATTATAGTATTGATACACTGATATATACCTTATTAGTAAGGTACGATCGTAGTGACAACGTTGTTTGCCGCCTAATCATGTGAAAATTAATGTTGTCGTCGCTAAAAAAGATTATTTCTTGCAGTGGCAGATCAGTACGTAGTACGTAGAACAAATTAGACATAGATAGAAACTATTACAGATGAGTAATAATAATAAAAATGCATGATATAATATGATCATTGTAAGTTTGAATTACAACATTAGTATAATTTGATGGGCCGAATTGGAAACCAACTTTCCTAGTAAATATACGAATCAATCAAAAAGTACCTTATGTGGGCCCACCCCCAAAAAAGAAATAAAAAAAATCTACCTGTGCATAAAGCAAAGGACACAGACAACATTATGTGTGCATGGTAGTGTGCATGTGTGTGTGTGTGTGTGTGAGAGAGAGAAATCTAGAGAGAGAGAGAGAGAGAGAGAGAGAGAGAGAGAGAGAGAGAGAGAGAGAGAGAGAGAGAGAGAGAGAGAGAGAGAGAGAGAGGGTAAATCAATGGGGTTTGAAAATCTATAAATAGCTCATGTAAGTACATGCAGAAATAATATACATACTTAGAGAGAGAGAGAGAGAGAGAGAGAGAGATAGATAGATATATAGTAGGTAGAGAGAGAAAGAAGAAGGGAATTGGAATGCCGCGAGATAGAGATCCGCTGGTGGTGGGAAGGGTGATCGGAGATGTGTTGGAGCCGTTCACAAGATCGATAGGACTGAGAGTTGTTTACAGCAGCAGAGAGGTCAACAATGGCTGCGAGTTTCGCCCTTCTCAGATAGTTAACCAACCTAGGGTTGAAGTTGGTGGCGACGACCTCCGCACCTGCTACACTCTCGTACGTATATATCTGTATCTATATATCTTTGTGTTGTATCTATCTGTATCTACATGTACGTATTATATTATATATATGCTGTACTGATGATCGAGCTGATGCAGGTTATGGTTGACCCTGATGCTCCAAGTCCTAGTGACCCTAGTCTTAGGGAATACCTTCACTGGTGAGTTCCTTAATTATTATCTCGAAAACCCGATACCTGAAACCCATTTTCGGTTTTCGTTTTTGGTTTTGGTTTTGGTTTCGATTTTCAGTTCAGTTCTGTTCCGGGTTTTCGGTTTTCGGGTTTTAGCGTTTGGTTTTGGTTTCGATTTCAATTTTCAGTTCACTTTCACTTTTTGTTTTCGGTTCAGTTTTCAGTTTTTTTAGTTCGGTTTCGGTTTCTTTTACGTGTTATTCGACAATTTACCCGACCCAGAACAAAAAACCGTCTGATCCCGAAATTAGTCAGCCAAATTTTGGATTATATATATATATATATATATATATATATATATATATATATATATATATATATATATATTTATATATATATATATATATATATATATATATATATATATATATATATATATATATATATTGGTTTTAGACTTCTGAATAAACATAAAACGCCAAAGAGGTTAATATAGTTGTCCAGTAGGTTTCTTTCTTTTTTTTAGAAAATTAAATAAATAAAAAGAAAATCAATTTCTTGGGCAGTGAAAAATTAGAAAAATGATTTTATTCTCCAAAAAAGCATTGAGACAAAATTAAATAATTATTGTGTTGGTAAAAAAAAATCTCCTTGACTGATTGATTTGCACGTGTCCTTGAAATAGTGATTCTGTAGCCGTACTAGGTTTTTTTTTTTTGTTTCTTGATTTTTCTGGTCCTATTTATTCACTGTCCTATTATATTCTAAGTTAAATTAAATATTAAAAATATTTTTTTTTGTACTTTTAATACTTAATTCTGTTAATTAACTTTAATCTCACTAATTCTCAATTTAGGCTCGTGACAGATATTCCTGGAACAACTGGAGTAACCTTTGGTGAGTTCATAATCTTGCACATACCTTTTCATTATATATATATATATATATATATATATATATATATATATAATAGTGAATTCTCAAATTATTTCCACAAATCTAGCTAGACTTGCTTCAATATATATCGGTCTCGAATTTTGTGTTTAAACTTGATTTGATTACAAATCGAATTTAGCTGAAGCAATCATTAATCGAATCGGATATGAATCGAGCTCGAATTAAGCTAATTTTGTATTTTATTTCAAACGGAGAACAAAAATTGTTGAAATTGATTTTTTATATTAAGGTTAGGTAAAATTATGAAAGAATCCCGTTTAAGTAATTACAATCACCGTTCAACTACGTATTGTCTTATATATTCATTTTGAATGAATGTTTTTTTTAGTAAAAAATATATAGTTGAGAGATTGTTTTAATTACGCTAAGATGAGGGTTTACTTTCGTAATTTAATTTTACCTTAAGGGTTGACGAATTGTGTATCTTAATTTGATTTTCAATTCTCTCTCTCTCTCTCTCTCTCTCTATATATATATATATATATATATATATATATATACTAAAAAAAAGTCAAAATTCTCTTTATGTCATTCATTTATAATTTTTATCCCAAACATGATTAAGAACCACTACACAATAAATGTTTAGGATGACATAAGATATTGGTGGACAAGGTATATTTCTCCCACTAATTATTATTATTATTATTATTATATTATTATTTTTTATTTTATTTTCCTAAGTGGTCACGTTTATCAATTTCTTTTTCATCCTTAACGTGTCGAAACATAAAATAGGTTTGAATAAAGAGGACCTTTTAAATCAATTTGATTGGTCAATTCATCAGTCAAAATCAGATAATGCCATGTGGCTACTAATTATTCTTCTTCCTAAATCTTACCCCTCTAGAAACTACGTCGTTTTCTTCAATTTGTGGGTTTCTTTTTTCTTGGACCAAAAGGAAACAGAAAATCACTTTTTTTTTTTTTTTTTAATGGTGCTATGTGGCTTTTACTTTTATCTTTTTATTAAATTTTTATTTTATTTATTTTTAACTATCTATTACATTTTAGTTAATTACTCCCTATATTTTTTTTGTTCAATGTAGGGCAAGAGATAGTTTGTTACGAAAATCCACGGCCTTCGATGGGCATCCACCGCTTCGTTTTCGTGTTGTTCCGCCAATTAGGGCGGCAAACGGTGTACGCCCCGGGGTGGCGTCAGAACTTCAACACTAGGGATTTTGCTGAGCTGTATAATCTCGGTTCTCCGGTGGCGGCTGTTTATTTTAACTGTCAACGGGAGAGTGGTACCGGTGGAAGGAGACGATGAATGAATTAATTAAAAAGAAATTGGGACCTATATAAAGCCTAATTTAAATGTGTTTAGTTATGTGGGAAAAAAATATGTCACGTGGAAGTTTGCATATGCTAAGAATTGGGGTATCGTGTGGGGTTGAAATGTAATGTAATGTAATCTACTTTTTTCTAGTTAGGAGTTTGATTTTGAATTTTCTAGAGGATGTTTGTAATGAATAAATTTGATGAATAAATAAAATGATCTCCATGGAGTTAGGGGTATTTATGACTTAGTTACTTATTTATAAATTTAATATAATGTCCATATAGTCTTGATAGTGATTGTATATAGTCTTGATAATTACAATCACGCACCTGAAACTTTGTTAGAAATCTAATAGAATAGTATATTGGATAAGTTATTCCGTTAGAATTCTAATAAACTATTAGTTTCCGCCTTCCGGTAGTGGTGGAGATAACGTAAAACTAGGCGAGTGATATGACTCTCCTAATATTTTTTAAAAATCATTATTATTTAGATTTATAAATTTTCGTCTATGGTAGCAGCATAAATGACCCCGCGGGAAACAAAAATAGTACACATTGGTCTCTAGGACATGAAATTTTGGCTTCAATAATTGTTGCAGATGTGTGGTTGTAATTGTCAATACCATGGGAATCTTAAAATTAGTTTAGCATACATCAAGGTTGTAAGTGTAATTTAAGCCACCAAAATATAATTGTGTATACGTAAGTATAACTAAATTCATCTTTGTCATTGGTGATGTCATATCAATGACAATGTTAGTGATAATAAGCCACGTTTTATTTAATGTTAATTATTATAATTAATGGCAATTGTCTATAGCCTCTTATTTCATCTTTGATCTAATTTGTTAGATGAATATAGGATTTAGGGGATAAACAAAATAAAATAAAATAAATTATTACGAAATAAACAAAATAACATAAAATGATTAACAAATCTCACTTATCATTCTTTGTTTTTTTTCTCATTGATTATCACGTGACTTTCTCTCTCCTCCATTCGTTCAAATAATAATCATACCCAAAGTTAGGAAAAGCTTTTTCCGCCCTCTTCGTCTTCTCGACCGAAAGGGTGCTTTCCGGCGGCCATTCCTCCTTCTCCGTTGATCGGATTTCCTTGGTGGCAACACCATTCGATTCGTCTCATCGGCGCGCTCACATTGAGGGTGATTTTGTAGGGTTTGGTCTTCGGGTAAGGGAGTTTCGTTTTTGCCTTCTCTTTCGTTTTTCAAGGTCTTGTACGTGATTTCAACGGTGCTTGTGTTTTTGATCGTTTGTTGTTTGTGGATCGGCCGGATCTACGATTTGGAGAGGATTGGCCACGTCCTAGAGGTAACGGCGTGGGTTTTGGAGGGTTCTCCGTAGGATTTTGGCTGTACGTTCATTGACGGCCATTGTTTCCGATCGGGGGAGGACAGCCGGTGGTAGGGTTCCGGCAGAGTTGACGGCTAGGGTTTTTTTCCAAACCCTTGATGGCTAGGGTTTCTTGGCCGGCGTAGGGTCGCTTGGTAGGGTTTGTTGGCCGGTGGTGGGCGGCTAGGGTTTCTCGGCCGTTGTGGGGGGCTAGGGTTGCTTGGTGGGCTAGGGTTTCTCGGCCGTTTTGGCGGCTAGGGTTTCGTGGCCGGGTTTGGGGGCTAGGGCTGCTATGAGGGCTTGGCGGCTAGGGTTTGGGTAGGGTGTTACAAGGGGCTAGGGTTTGGCGGCCGCAATGGCTAGGAAGAAGACCGGAGGTGCGGTGGGTGACAAAGGAAAAGGACCGGCCGGTGTGGGGGTAGGTAAGATCTCGGCCGTGGCCGGGAAAGGGAAAGAAGTGATCGGTGTAGGGGAAGGCAAGGTCTCGGCCCCCGCCAATGCGGTACCGGTAACAACTCCGATCGAGAAGACGTCTACATCCTCGATTCGACATGCCGAAACATCAATGGCTGGTGAATTTCGTGGATCCACAAAGGGGCTACACTCTGGCGATGGCGAACGTTTGAATTGGACTCAATTCTTCAAAGGCAACCCGCCACCACCGGAGGATTTAGCGTTGGACTCCGTGAAAGGACTCGATGACTCGAACGTCCTCCGTTTTGACGAATATGACGAGACAGACTGGGGTACGAAGGGTGTGTTCTTGGCTGTGGCATATTTCCCGGGGAAATTCCCCGGAGTTGAAGCCATTCGTGCAATCAAATCGCCATGGGAGGTCCCGGTGAAGTTTCAAATTCACCCTACGGGGTGGATTGTGTTCAAATTCACATCGGACCAAGATCGGATGAAGGTGGTGGAGTTGGGGAAATTCGAACATGGTTTGGCGACACTTTACATTCGCACCATGCCGGAATTTTTCAATTTCGACATCAATGACATGATGTTTGTACCGGTTTGGGTGATCATACGCAACATCTCCGCGGAACTTTACAACAAAAAGGCGTTGAGTAAGATCGCTCAGAAGATAGGTAAACCGGTCCAAATGGACAAAGTTACGAGTGAGATGGGGAGGCTAGGTTTCGCTCGGCTACAAGTGGAGGTGGACGCCTCGAAACCCTTACGACGATCTCTCACATTGATCAATGCGAAAGGCAAAAGCTATGAGGCCCCAATCGAATATAGCTACGAACCGGTGTTTTGTTCGAAATGCCAAACCCTTACGCATAAGACAGATCAATGTAGAGCGGAGGCGGTGTTGAAGCGTGGACGAAGCCGGAAGCCAAAACCGGTGGTGAGTGTTGCACAAGATCCACCGGTGACTACGGTTTGGGCCGGTAAAAGGACGGTGCTCGTGGAGGATCCGGGGCTGGAAAAGGAGGTGGAAGCCGTGGATGTGGAGGATGGAGTTTCGGAGGATGGTTCGACTGAGTGCTATGCAGCGGATGACGAGGATCGGGGCTCATTGGTGGAGTTTAATGCCCTAGACTCTCCAAAATCCCCGGGAACAACCCCCAAGTCGAGGATCACAACCAAGAAGAAGCATCTTCCACCGGATGCGATCTTATTGCCCAAAGAGGGTGAATCAGGTTCGGTGGCGGAAATTGAGTCCAAGTTTGTGCGAGAGGAGTGTGATGATGCGGAGCCGCGGGGGGGCCTCAAACCCCCAAAGACGAAATGATTGTGGGGTGTTGGAACGTTAGGGGGTTGCTTAACTCCCTCACGCAGAAGGAGGTCGTGGACCTCATTGGTAAGCACAAACTCTCGGTTTGTGGCTTATTGGAGACGAAGATTTGGGACCCGGGAACGCTCAGCTCTATCATGGATCGGCGGTTCCGGCATTGGATGAACATCAATAACTTTCACCTCCACACGGCAGGCCGGATCCTCGTTTTATGGAACCCGGACGTGGCTTGGGTGGAAGTTGTTGATATGACGTCGCAGGTGGTCCATTGCAAGGTAACATGTATGGTCACCCAACGGCTATGCTATGTTAGTTTTGTTTATGGACTATTTACACCGGTTACGAGACGGCCGTTGTGGCAATCGCTAGTGGAGTTTGGGTCGAGCATCACCGAGCCGTGGCTATGCATGGGCGATTTCAATGTGGTCCTCAAACCTGAAGAGAAGTCGGGGGGTAACTTGCTCACCCCCTACTTGTTGAATGATATACAGACGTGTTTTCGACAAAGCGAACTAGAGGATTTACCCTCAACGGGCTTTCAGTACACGTGGACGAACCATACAGTGTGGAGCAAACTTGATCGTGCGCTTGTCAACCAAATGTGGCGCGACGTTTTTGAGGGCAGTTCGGCACAATTCCTACCGTTTGGGGCGGTGTCGGACCACTCTCCGGTTATAGTGCAATTGGGTGGGACCGAACCCCCGGCATCTCGGCCATTTCGGTTTTTCAACATGTGGACCCTGCACGACGATTTTCAACGTGAAGTTAAGGAGGTATGGACGGCAAGTTACCGGGGCAGGCGTCAATGGGCCGTTTGCAAAAACCTCATGGCCCTTAAGCACCCACTTAAGCGTTTCAACCGGCATGAGTTCGGGCATATATCTGAACGGGTGAAACGTGCGGGAGGTGAGCTCGAGGAAATTCAGCAAATCTACCACAACGACCCCCATAATGAACAACTGTGTGGGGAGATGTTGGCTAAAGTGGAGAAATTTCGCTTCTTGGCGAAAGCAAAGAAGAGTTTTTTCTACCAAAAGGCGAAACTTCACCATTTACGAGATTCGGATCGCACGACGAAATTTTTCCATGGGATTGCTAAGCGTAATGCAAAACGGAATGATATTGTAGAGATTCGTAAGGAGGATGGTTCGTTCACTACCTCAAGGGATGAGGTACTGGGAGAATTCGAGACCTTTTATCGAAATTTCTTGGGCACTCGAACTACGTGCGAACCGGTTGACCCCCATGTTATTGCCACGGGACCGATACTAGGTGAGGAGGATCGGGAGGGGCTGATTCAACCGGTGACAGGGGTGGAGATTCGGGAAGCTCTATTTGACATCGCTGACGATAAAGCACCGGGGCCGGATGGGTACACGACCCTCTTCTTTAAGGCGGCATGGTCAACCGTGGGACCACTCCTTACGGAGGTAGCCTTGGAGTTCTTCCGAAGCGGCGAGTTGCTTAAACAATGGGATAACACGGTCTTGGTCTTCATACCAAAATCAGCCCATGCTGAAACGGTGGGTGACTTTCGGCCTATTGCTTGCTGTAATGTCATTTACAAGGTGATCGCGAAGGTAATTACGAAACGAATTGAGAAGGTGTTGCCCTCTAATATAGATCGGGCCCAATCTGCTTTCGTGAGTGGGCGATCTATAACGGACAATATACATATGGTGGAGCAACTTATGAGGGGATACGAACGCAAACGGATCTCTCCCCGATGCATGATCAAGATGGATTTACGGAAGGCCTATGACTCCGTAAATTGGGATTTTTTGCGTTTGATGTTGGTGGGGCTAGGGTTCCCGGACTTGGTGGTTCGATGGATTATGGAGTGCGTGACATCGGTCTCATATACGGTGTCGGTTAATGGAGTGACAAAGGGTTTTTTTCCGGGGATGAGAGGACTTCGTCAAGGGGACCCGTTATCACCTTACCTCTTCGTGATATGTATGGAATATCTCTCGAGATTGCTGCACGTTCGTTCGATGGAGCAAGAGCTCAATTTCCACCCGATGTGCCACGTTCACAAATTGACGCATCTCATTTTTGCCGACGATTTGATGCTTTTTTCGAGAGGCGATGTAGCTTCCTTTCGTACGCTTGCTACCACGGTGCTTGAGTTTGGGCGAGCATCGGGACTCCTAGTGAATAACCTGAAGTCGAACTTATTCCTTGCCGGAGTTCATGTGGCCGACCGTACATCGATTGAGGAGGAATTTCGTTTTGCCACCGGAACCTTCCCATTTCGATACTTAGGTATTCCGCTCGCTGCGTCAAAACTTCGAGTGCTGAATTACCAACCTCTTTTGGAAAAAATCGAGCATGCCATTGGAGTTTGGAAGGGTCATACGCTATCGTACGCTGGCCGATTGGAGATCTTGAAGGCGGTAGTTCAAGGTACGTGTTGCTATTGGCTTTCGATTTTTTCGATCCCGATTACGGTCATTGGATACATTGAAGACATGGCTAGGGATTTCTTGTGGGGTACGGCCAAACCAAAAGTAGGTTGGGAGTATTTGTGTAAACCGAAGACCGATGGGGGGTTGGGGCTTCGGTGTTTGCGCACGTGGAATCGTAGCTTGCTAGTGAAGGACCTATGGGACATCCACCTGAAAAAGGACTCCCTATGGATCCAATGGGTTAACGAGTTCTACCTCAAAGGCACGGCCGTGTGGGAATGGCAACCGTCGTCGACTTCACCCCCGTACTTTAAAAATATTTGTCGAATTCGGGATGAAATCGTGAGCAAGGCGGGGTCCATTCCATTGCTTCTTGCTCGAATGGAGACGTTCTCGAGCATGGGGAAGATTACTGTTGGACGGGTCTACGACTGGATTAGGGCCCCTACCGGGGGGCCACCATGGGGCCGACGGATTTGGGACCACTCGATGACTCCCAAGCATTCTTTCATTCTCTGGTTAGCGGCCCTTGATCGGTTGCAAACCCTTGAACATGTGGCGAAATTCGAGATTGTGGAGACGACTTGTGTGATGTGCGGAGCGGGGAGCGAAGACCGTGAGCACTTATTTTTTCGGTGCAGCATCTCGAGAGAAGTATGGGACCGCATACGTGTATGGTTGGGGATCTCACAAAGACCAACTACGCTACGGGCTGCCCTGAAGTGGCTCGTAAAGGATGTCAAGGGTAAATCGTACCGAAGCAAGACGAGGAGATGTGCTTTGGCGAGTGTTGTTTATCACATTTGGGAAGCACGGAATAAACGGAGTTTCGACATGACGGAGACAACGGTAACCGCCCTTACTCGGAGGATTCAAACCCACGTTTACTCAGCCATGTTTATGCATTATCCGGAACTGACGACCAGCAGTGGAGGCCGGTTCATGATCGGCCAAATTGACGCCAACTAGGGCTTGGGGGCTAACCCCAACCGATATTTTCTCTTTTTATGACTTTGATCTTTTTATGGTTTTTATGCTTTTCGACAGCTTATAGCTATCCATTAGTGCCTCAATTCCCTCGGGTATGCCCGTTGTAATTGTCTACGACTTTTTTTTGATTTATACTATTTACATCTTCAATCAAAAAAAAAAATATAATCATAATTGTACCAATAAATATGTAGAATATTTTACCGGATTATAATTATTGAACAAAGAAATTGATAGTTCATAATTTTATATCGAGTTTAATCCTTTTATATTTGATTTGTTGCATATGAGATTTTCAAATAGATTTCTAAAATTGAAGAAATTGTCAATCGTACAATAACTAGTATTATATACCTTTTGCGCTGTAGAATCTAAAAAACACAATAATATATTATATTTCTCATTTTGCAAAAAAATACATTAAGGTTTTCATTTTATAGATAGTTATTTTTAAATTAAAACAAGAGAAATTTTGACTTGATAGAGTAACCGACGAACAATTGGTATGGTTGCAATCTGGCTAAACTTTAGGGGTAATTTAGTCTTTTTCAGTTTTCAATTCAAGAGGGTTATGTGTCTAATTTCATACCATAAGGCTGGCATGTCCAAAATGTCAAAACCACAGGGGTTATGTGCCTAATTTCAAACCATAAGGGGGTAATGTGCAAAATTTCCAAACCACAAGGGGGTTAAGTGCTATTTACCTTAAATAATATTGCTCTTGATATTTTTAAAAGTTAACAAAAAAATAGAAATAATAATAATGCATAATGTTGTATTATTAAGCGCCTAAATGGGCCGAGAAGCAACTGGTTCGGGCCAAGCTCTTTATTGGGCCGGTCTATTGATAAATAACAAAAAATACCCCCATCTACTCTTAATTACCAAAACCCCCTGAGGTTTGTTTCCATCTTACACCAATCCCGTACAGTTTGACTTTTCACGGCTTATTTTTTATTTCAGAAAATAGACTTTTTCACAACTTCAGATACTTTCTTTAATTTATCACCTATTTAACATAAGGTATAATAGATTGTACACATTTTCTTTTAAAAAAATTGGAGGTGTTAATTTAGCCTAGTTCAGGAGGGTTTTCGGTATTTATATGAAATATATTTGTATGAGCATACATAAAAATATATAATTTACATGTACATGATAATTTTATTAATTTACATTTTTTTTGTTTAATTTATTGTGGTATACTTTTTAGGGCAAATTACAAGGATCCGAGGGTAAGGTTAATTACGAAAAAACCCTCACTCATTCATTGTTGGTGTAATTACTACCATCCCGTGAAACTAACAGGTTGCAAAAAATCCTAAAAAAATGTAGTAACTATCTAAAATACCTACGTGTTAAAATAATTAAGTAAAAGAGAAAAAAAGTCTTAATTGAAATTTTGATTTTCTTACATTTGGACCTCATGCAGTGTAAAAACTTACACATAACCTTTTATGACCCAAAAAACAGCTAACTAACAGTAAATAAAATAAAAAATCTAAAAAAAATTAGAATTGTTTTACAAACCTTACAATTAAACCCCTAAGGCCTCGTTTGGTTTGTTTGATAAAGGGTGATTGATTAATTAGTCCAACTCAATCACATGTTTGGTTTGCTTGACTAAGGCCCATGATTGATGACGGGCCCAGTTCTTAATCCCTTATTTGAGGGATAAATTATCCACCCAATATTGGGAGTATTGTCCAATTGAGAAGCAGCTTTGTTCAAGTGGCATATTTTGTGGACACTTTTAACCCTCCAGAATTAATTGAATCTCAAAATATCTATTTTTTTCCCACCAACCCACTAAAAGCAAATCCCCATTTCCACCATTTTCTTTGTTTCCAGCAGGTGAGCCTTCCACAGCGAAGAACACACGCTTCCGAGGTTTACTTAATTAATTATTTCTTAATACTTTACATACCTGAATCGCGATCTACAGTTTCTTAGGAAAATATTGCAAATCACTAATTTCCTTTTTTTTTCCCTTAGATTTGCCGCAGGGGTTTCTTTCCGCACCGAAGAACACACCCTTCATCGAAGACTACCTGAGGTAAATGATTTTATTTATTTTTGTACCTGGGCATTACATTCTTGATTCACCATCTATATACCATGTTCTGAATTTTGGAATCGAACATTTAGTAGAGTTCCTCCAACTGTCGGTGCTCCCTCTGCAGCCGGTAAATAGGTGAGGTGAATCTTCTCTGACCCATCGATAATTTTTAAATATTTTTTAAAATAAATATATACGGTGTTGTAGACCTACGAGTTCTGTAATTTATTGTACTTCATACATGATTTAGCTTTGTTATTGACTCAGTTATTGCACTTTCGTACAGTTTTTGTTTGAGATGGATATTAGAGAAGAGCATGAAGAAATCTTGTTGGTTTTGGAAGAAATAATTTGCATATCCAAGTATTTCCTTATGGCATGTTATGGGGCTTATCGTAAGTTGAAAGAACGTCGCGCAATTCGTAATCGTATTGCGTTTCCTATAGTTTGAATGTTCAAGTGCCCGATCAATTAGAGAAAATTAATAGGCTCATTCATGGTTCCGAAGTTTATTGTTTTGACAATTTGCGTATGTCTAGAAATGTATTTGCCCGTCTTTGTTTTCTTGTTCAAAATTTTGGTGGCTTAGTTGATACACGCCATGTCAAAGTTAATGAACAATTGGCCATGTTCTTGCATATATTGGGACATCACACAAAAAATAGGATTGTAGGGTATAATTTCAACAGATCCGGGTACACAGTTAGTAAGCACTTCAATCGTGTTCTGAGTGCTATAATTAAGCTATATCCCTTGTTCATTGTGAAGCCAAAACCTATTGACGAGGGCTGTACAGACGTTCAGTGGAAAGTGTTCAAGGTAATAAACACATTTTCTAAATTTAATATATGTATGTAAAGTAATTTGCAAAGCAACTATTATGAAAACTATCGTTTTGAATGTGTAGGGATGTTTGGGAGCATTAGATGGTACTTATGTCAAAGTTAGGGTTGCCCAAGAAGATAAAGCGCGGTATAGAAATCGAAAGGGAGATATCTCGGTAAACGTGGTAGGTGTGTGCGATGCAAGTATGTGTTTTAGTTATGTTTTGACTGGATGGGAGGGTTCTGCGGCTGATAGTAGAGTCCTTCGAGATGCCGTTTGTAGACCGAATGGTTTGATAATCCCCGACGGTATTGCATATTCCTTCAACTTTTACAATTTTGATTCCACATATATGTGCCTTGAAATGATTTTTATTGTGTTGGGATTTACAGGAAATTACTATCTTTGCGACAATGGATACACAAATGGACAGGGTTTTTTAGCCCCGTATAGAGGTGTGAGGTATCACTTGGATGAATGGGATGGTAATAATGCGCCTCGAAATTATAAGGAATTTTTCAATATGAAGCATGCGAAACAAGACTTCCACCCATCCACAATCCCACTAATGATCCTGAACTTAGATTTATTGAAAGTGTAGAAACTTCACAACAATGGGTGTCGTGGAGGGACGATATTGCGAGAGCCATGTACGATGAGTGGAGCAGACGATAGTTTTAGTTAATTTTACTAATTTGCTACAAAGACTCGTAATCCTCCTCCTCATCTATCTTTGTTGCAGGCTTGTAATCTCGTAGCAAGTACGTCCACATCTCACTGTCTTTCGAATCATCGCGGTCACTTGATATGTTGATGAGATCAACATACGGATTTGGTGGCGCAATATCTGGCTCAACAGATGAGTTCTCCTTGTAGATATCCTCGGATGAAGAATCAACAACAATGAGGTCGTCACTCTTCCAGCCAAATGTATGTTTCTCGCTGAAGATGAACGACAGTTTCTTCCACTCAGCGTCACCCCATGGCTTGTATGCACAACCTATCTTGAACCGCTATGAAAAAATAAAAAGTCAAATATATTCTAATATTGAAAAACAGTTTAATATACATAAATTTAAAAAAATTAAAATAAATAAAAACCAGATTACTTACATAAATGATGTACTCCCAAGTCGACTCTTTTGCAATCACGAAATTGATTTCCTCATCGTACTCAACACCCGATAAAGAGATGATGGCCTTAAACGTCCGATACCTCATTTCCATGAACTTCAACTTCTGTTCACACTTCTCGTAGGTAAATGTTGTTCCAAATTCCTTGTTGATGATACTTAAACCACGTAGGATAGTAGCACTGTTTTTTGTACCCCACCAGAAGTTGCCCTTCTTTGCATCTTCGACCACAACTTCCATAAAACGTCGATCAACACGCCAAGTCCATTCTTCATCGTAGAAGAACGCATCTTGATGAAATTTCGGAAGCGGAGCCATTTACAACGAACGATAAAAGACTGTAATTTAAAGTAAAAAAAAACTGCTGGTGTTCTTTCATGAAGAGTTGGGCTCTATTTATAATAGAAGTTTAATGAGTAGTAGGTTTACTACACTTAATGCAGGACCAGGTGAAATGATTAACATTCTCCTTGGAAACGTATGAAATTTAATACTTATTATCTGCTTGTACACATAAATGGGTAAAATAAAATACACTTAATGCAGCCGGAGGTGAAATAAAGTGGAATGATTAACCTTCTCCTTGGAAATGTAAAACAACAAGAAAGAAATTTAAAACTTTTTATTTCACCTTATACGCATAAATGAGATTAAATTACTACACTTAAATGCAGGCAAAAGAGAAATGATTAATATTCTCCATGAAAACGTATAAAAGCAAGAAATGTATTCAAAATTCTCACCTTATACGCATAAATGGGGAAAATTTGTTGTTTCCCAACTACATAGCATTAATTATGTATCAGAAAAAAAAAAAAAAAATCAATTTGACATGACAAGTCTAATTTAATTTATAATAAACAACAATAAAAATGAATATAGACTAAATCCATGTTCATCTGCTCAAATTAATACTTCAAAAAAATGGAGGGGCTGCAATTTACAAAATAAAATATAAACAATTGTGAAACAACATCATGCAATTAATTAAAAACGATCTGTTCTTTTAATTTGCATACACACCACACCACCTATGACATAGTCATCATGATAAACATTAAGAACAACATAACAATTATAGAAATCCAAGCAAATAGCTTAATTGATTTTACTTTATTTTTATACAATAGTACCTGGCCTTCTAAAGTAGATATCTCTTGTTCGTATCCATTAATCTTTGCCAACAACCCAAAAATTACCTCAATAGACGTCGGCTCGCGAGTGGAATCGTCACACCATTTGAAGAAGTTACAACGATATTCCTATAAAAACCAATTTCACCACAATAAAATTAAACCCAGTATACTTATTAAACCAAGATTAATGAAAAATGACTAATAAAAAAAATGCAGGCACAAACTATTTGAATTAAATAATTTCAATTATAAGAACTTGCCTTTGTCAAGGAACAACAATAAAAAAGTCTTCCTGGGTTTTTTTCCGTCCTCGACGTTTTTGTTGTTGTTTCCAGACCGCAATGACAACGGAAAATTGACCCATAATAATTTGGATTAGACGCCACACTGTGATTCGAACTGCTGCTTGCCCGATTACGCACATTATTGGAACTCGAACTCATCCTGTCAAAAGATTTCATGAGCATTGTAATAAACGTTCAGATTGACGAATGTAAAATGCATTATCCTATACAAAAATAAATTTAATTTACCTAATTCGGATCCAAGGTTTCTCTGTTGCAGGGGTTGAAGGAAGAAAACCCTAGATTCAACCGTAGTGGAATTGGGGGCGTCTTTCGGTTTTTTATTTAATTAAATCTTACAACTCTATTTTTAAGGGTGTATTGGTATTCGGGGTTTTTTTAAGGGTGTTTTCGTATTTTACCAAACAATTTCAGTAAACAAATTAAATATTATGATTTTAAACTAAAAATCAATCACCCAAACCAAACACGAAATAACTTGGATTTGAAAAGGTTTGAACATTACAATCCTTTGACTATTTATCAATCCTTACAATCCCATAACCTAAACCAAACGAGGCCTAAGGGTATTTTGGTCACTACAAAATGGATAATTTCATGGAATCTATCTAATTCCGTTATTGTTAGCTATGTGAGGGTAAATTTGCTAGACGTAGAATACCCAAGGAGAGTGCTCGTAATTATGCAAACATAGAGGGTTGTTTCGTAATTATAACAAAATTAAATAATTGCACGTAGTCGGCACGTGTGTAGAATTGAAACTCGGAGTTGCCGAAGTGGCCGGACAGATGTTCCAAATTTAAGCGCCAAAAAATGAAAAATAAAATTTATTCCATTTTTGGAGCCAACTTTTTCCCTCTCACAGGCGGGAGAATTATATTCTTGATTACTAAAATTAAATCACATAAAATTAAAGCTCTAGTTCCGAGGAGGGTTTTCTCTTTCAATCGGTGCATTTCTTCCTTTCATTTTTTCATCAAACCCTCGATTTCTTTCGAAGAAAATCGTTTTTTGAAATAATCTGCAGATTAGTATTGAATTTTTTTTTGAAATTCATCTGGAAATTTTGGAAACCCAAGTGATTTTCGGATCTAGGGTTTGTCATTTTCCCGGTGAAAAAAGTTCAGAAATTGCGGAAATTGATTCATTGCATGCATTAATGGCGGAAGTTGAACCGACGATAATTGACGGCGGCGACGGGAGGAAGCCCATGGCCGACGGGCCGGGCCAGAAGAAGAGGCAACTGAAGAGGAAAAGAGTGGAGCCATGTTTATCATCCACACCAAGCCCGGAAGAAAAAACCGCGAAAATTACCGATTTCCGTAGCGAAATCGACAGCCTTGTTCGATTCTGCAAAGACTTAGTCCGGGAAAATAGAGGGGTATTGTTGGAAAATGTGGAGGGAGTTGGGGTTTCTTCTGGTTCATTGAATGGTGTGATTGCGTGTTTGATGGAAGAGAGTGATCTTTCTCTGTCGAAGATTGTCGACGAGATTTTCGAGAAAGTTAGGGGTAAATTTGGAAATAGTGACGGCGTTACGAAAGCTAGTGTGAAGAGTAGTGTGCTTTTAATTGGGCAGAGGTTGTGCTATGGTGTGAGTGAGGCCGATGCCGATGTTTTGGAGGATGAAGCTCCGTGTGCTCTTTGGTGTTGGGAGGTATGAATTTTCATCCGGTTAATTCGTTTCTAAATTCAAATGCAAATGCAAATGCTGATGTTTTGAAATGAGTTGAGTTAGTTTCTTGATTTAGCAGCAATCGTTATAGACAGCGTATTGTATGATATGCCGTGTTCACTTTCGTTTCTTTAGTGCTCCGTTTGTCGTGTTTATTGAATTATGTCGTTCGATACGTGTCTTATTTATCATTTATCGAATTGAATTATGTCGTTCGATAATGGTAGGTTGTCTTACTGAATACTGTTTTGATATGTTTAAGACGAGAGATTTGAAGATGATGCCGAAACTAACGCGTTCGTCTCTGAAAGTCCGGCGCACTTGTCGGAAAAAGATCCAAGAGAGGATTACGGCTCTTTTGGGTAAGTACTGATTCGTCTGCTTTATAGCTGTTGACGCGATTTCGCATTGCCTGCTGGTATTTAATCTAGTACTCGCAATTTTTGAATATTTCAGCGATGATAAATGCACTGGAAAAGGCGGAGAATCATCCCAATTGTCTGCAAGAATTGATGAAAGCTTCGGAAAAGCTCAACAAAGTTTTAAACGAGGCGGATATCCGGTTGTTAGTGGAGAACATGTCACATAAAAGTGGTGCTGAAGTGTATGTACAGTAGAACCTCGATAAACTAATATTCGATAAATTAATAACCTCGCTTAAATAATAATTTATTTCGATCCCGGGCTCGATGAAAACATATTAAATTATTAGTTCGATAATTTAAATTTTGCTTAATTAATAGAATTTCGCTAGTCCCGACTGCATTAATTTATATCTTGATTACTATTGAACCATTGTCTTAACCATAATTTATTGGTTAAAGGGCCGAGAAGGAAGCAAAGAGGGACGAGAGACTACTAATCAAACAAATGGAGAAGTCCAAACGAGAAATGGAGAAAGAGAGGAAGAAGATCGATCGGGAACTTCAGAAGGAAAAATTGCAAAGTGTATGTTCTGTTTTCAATCTTTTTTTTTCGGTCGTGAATATATCCCGTTTTTTTTTTCCTATTTAAATTGATTCTGTAATATTAATAGTATCTGTTGCATGTATTATAACTTGAGTTTTCAAAATCCTTGCAGGAAAAAGAGCTAAAGCGGTTGCATGACGAGGCAGAGAAAGAAGAGCGAAGGCGTGAGAAAGAAGAAAACGATATGCAGAAACATTTGAAAAGGCAGCAAGAAGAAGCAGAGAAAGATAAAAAACGCAAAGAAAAAGAAGAAGCCGAGTTAAGAAAACAGCTCGCCCTCCAAAAACAAGCTTCGCTTATGGAACGCTTTCTGAAGAAAACCAAACCTACTTCATCTTCTCCAAATGACACTTCGATGAAAAAATCCGAGTCATCATCTCCCAATATACCCGAAGGAACATCCGAGTCGGTTACTCAAGCCATGGATTCTGTACTGGCCAAAAATGATGGAGTCGAAGCTGAAGATATATGGAAGTTCGTCTCTTCCACCTTCTCCCTTTTCCCTATTTTCGTGTTTTCTTTTCAGAAGGTCCTGAATTTATCCTTTTGTTTGTTTGTTTGTTCCTTTTTCAGTTCTCACTTAAATTCTTGGCGATGCATTGGGCGTTCGATACAGTCAAACAGGAAAATGCATTGGGGCATACGTAAGAACCCGAAGACTGAACTGGTCAAGGAAATCAAGCTTACTACAAACAAAGAACTGACTTCTGATGGTGACTTAAACATGGAGGGGTCGTCTCAAACGAACAATGTTAATAGTCCTCTTCCTTGTGATGATAAGACGAGAATTCGAGTTAAGAAGCTGTTGCAGTTTGATAAGAGTCATCGGCCTGCATTTTATGGTGTTTGGCCCAAGAAAAGGTCGGCCCCGTTACTGAATTTAATGTATATGTATATATATATATATATATATATATATATATATATATATATATATATATATATATATATATTGTGTATTATGAGAAGAATGACTAATGATTAATGCATGCATTTTGCTATTTTTTTCAGTCAAGTTGTTGGTGGACGAAACCCCTTTGTTAAGGACTCGGAGATAGATTACGATATTGATAGCGATGAGGAGTGGGAAGAGGTATATTTTAGTGCTGTTGTAGTAGTATTATTCTTGTTTATTGTAATGATTAATTCACAATTAATATATTTTCGGTTTAAACAGGATGAACCTGGTGAAAGCCTATCGGATTGCGAGAAAGATAACGAAGATGAAAGTATGGAAGGGTGTTTAAAGGATGACGAAGAAGACGAAGATGAAAGTGAAGATGGATTCTTTGTTCCCGACGGATATCTCTCGGAAAACGAGGTATTTAACGCGCTTATATATTCTACAATTCTCCTCGGGATTTTATTATCGTTGCTTCAAAATTTATTGTATTTCGGTACGCAGGGAGTGAAGGTTGATGAAATGGAATGTGACGACGAAGTGGTTGAGGAAGTGAGAAATCTGCCTAATTCCGAAGAGAAAGTGCAGAGTCAAGAGTTATGTACATTGTACAGACAACAGAAATATCTGAATAATTTGACCGAACACGCACTTAAAAAGAACCAGCCGTTGATCGTATTGAATCTTGCGCACGAAAAAACCTCACTTTTATCAGCTGAAGAGCTGACTGGGACAGACAAGATTGAACGAACATTCTTGCAAACTCTTTCTATTCGCCCTATGCCTGGTTTTTCAGACATAGAAATATCTGTTTGTAATGACGTGGTCGACGAGGATAAAGAAGCTTCCTCTAACAAGGCAAGTACAACGCCTATTGCTTCTGGTGCTGCTTTGCTGGATTCTGATATGCCCCAGATTGTAAGTAATTCATTTTCTAATCGACTATTCTCTCGACCCGTATGCAAGTTTAGTATTTTCCGATATTTATTTTTGAATAAATTTTACAGATATCAGTCATTCAGTCGTGCCCTCATGGCATTGGGAAAATAGAGAAGTCGCTGTTTAGTAAGTTTCCAACTGTTCGAAAATCCCAGTTAAAGAGTAAAGTGCGTGAAATATCTGACTTCTCCGAAAATCGTTGGCAGGTGATAGAGCTTATCTCAAATACGACATATTTTGTACCTTTCCGATTGCTCAAACCTTTATTGCTTTACTTCGTTTTCAGGTTAAGAAAGAAATTCTGAGCAAGTACGGCCTTTCTATATCACCAGGTATTGATTTGATTGCTTTTAGACAATGTAAGGTTCAACTTTCTTTAGGCAGATTTTATACCAGCTGATGTAAAAATTCCAATTTTTTCCACCAACCATAATCGGATTTACTCGATTAAACCGATTCTTGAAAAGATTCCAATTTTTTCATTGGTGTATTACAGAGAAGAGTTGTGGAAAGACGAAGAGCATTGCCTCGTTCTTGAAAAGATGCCTGCCTCCATCGGTGGCCAATACAAACTCGAGCGAAAAATCTCCACAATCTTCGAAGAAAGCTGCTTCCGTAGTCGAACAACAGAAGAACAATTTGTGTTAATGTTTTTGATCATCGTACTGCACATGTAACTAATCATTTGATGTTTTTTTTTGGTCTGAACAAGATATGGTGGTGGGCTTATGAAAGATAAGTTTTTCTTTAATGCTATATGTAAGCAAATGTGTAGTGGTAAGGATTTATTGGAATATTTTGGCTATCAAGGAAAATAACTAGTAGAAATGTCTGGAATGCCCTTTGTTTTTTTATGAAAAATGGTTCGAAATTCGAATTGTGATATATCATCAAACTCTATTCAGGTTTATTCTATGCTACATCGGGTGAAATATATTAGGTATATCTTTATAAATGCAATTACGGTCTCCCCTCTAAGTTATGGTCAAACTATGAAAACTTCCCTTTGTTTTAGTAATTATAATTTCCCTTCAACTATGTATTATTTTACAAAAAGACCCCTCCAGAGGTAAATTTATGGATGTTAATTTGGTAAAACCGACACCAAAATTTCATATCGTCTACCGAACAAAATATACAAATTGGTTTGGTAAATAATCGAATACATAAATTTTATATAAAAATATTTTAAAGAAGGGGGCGGTTGTAATTATCTAAATAAGAGAGGTTTTTTCGTAATTTAGTCATACCCCAGGGGTGTGGTTGTAATTTGTCCTTATTTATAATTTATATACACGCGACCCCCATATTGGTGTGTGTAGATCAATTGTAAAAAATCACGCGGTATAGTCTCATCTAGTGTGGTATAGAAATAACCATGTATCTAATAGAGCATTTAGACTTGGATTGTGATATTCTATGCCAAACAACCTAAGACAAGTGTGGGAGATGTAGTTTTCTATCTTAGTTCTTAATTAAATTGCAACTTGTCCAATACAAGTTTCTTGCTTAGTCCAACCATATATAAGTTGGGTAATAGTCCTATTTATGAATCTAGCTAGAGCTAAATAACCTAACCGATTTTATTAACAATTTAATGATTTTAAAATCCTTTTTAAAAAGAAAAAAGAAATAGAAAAAATAAAGCAAAAGAGAAAAAATCAAGAGGTTTTAGCTCGTAAATCCATTTTGACTGGTTTCATATACTAGACAGTCTTTAATAGTATACTTTGGATACTGCACTTTCTCCCTTTAAGTTTCACTTATGTTTAGCTCGTTAATGCATGCGAAATGTGTGGAATGCCCTTTACTTATATTATTATTATTATTATTATTATTATTATTATTATTATTATTATTATTATTATTATTATTATTATTATTATTATTATTATTATTATTATTATTATTATTATTATTATTATTATTATTATTATTATTATTATTATTATTATTATTATTATTATTATTATTATTATTATTATTATTATTATTATTATTATTATTCATAAATACACTTATTTTCCGCTTAAAAAATACCTCTATTGCTCGTAAAGACGCCTTCTGACCGGACACGTTTTCAATATTATTTATTTCCCTCAAAATACTTTTCAGTATTGTTTATTTCGCCGAAGCACATTTTCCAGAAACGTGTACGCACTAGCGTATTCAGACGGCAACAACTTTATATTCGAAACCGCTGTAAGTCACAACGTTCTGAATTCCCACGAGATAAATCGACGACGAGAAAAGACCGGAGGACCAATGAAGAAGAAAGAGGAGAAAGATAAGAAGTTTCGACAAATCCTATTACAGTTCAGAGCTATTGCGTACCATATTTTGAAGGTTCTTAATTATTTCATATGAATAGCTTTTCTTAATTGTTGCGTACCATATTTTGAAAGTTCTTAATTATTTCTTATGAATAGCAAATCGATGGAAATGTATCAACACTTATAGAAGTCTAGGTGATTTGAATAATTCATGTTGTTTTTAGGAACATTGATGCTATTTTTGTAAATTTAAATTTCACAACCAATTATTTCAATGTTATGTAATTAAATTTTTTAATACAAATTTAATTATCACATATTTAAATTTTTATAAAATTTTTACAATGCTACTACTTCCTTCAAAAGTACAACCAAAAACTCACATCATATGGTAAGAATAAGAATATTCCCTCCACGCATCAAGGTATTGTACCTTGCTGGAAGCGCCGAGCCCCCCCCTAAATTCAAGAATCATAGAAACCATCGCCCCCCACCCCCACCCCCTTCAGAAATTGTCCAAGTGGCTATATCTCAAAAACCTGTTGTACCCATCAAAACCATGGGCATTATTCACTGATTTTGCTCTCTGTTTCTTGATTTTTCTCTCTCTCCACTGCCGTATTTAAGTGCGTTTCTCTCTCTTCACCCTTCACTCCTCTCTCTCTCTCTCTCTCTCTCTCTATCTCGTTTCGTCTCAAACAGCAACACTTCCCCACCAGTTTCAGGCTTTGCGCACAACCTGTTTGATAAAATTCCCCAATCAAACCAATAAAAGAAATGGCACTCAAGATTAGCTTCCTTCCCTACAAGATCCCTTCTTTTCCTGGTTCTCAGGACAGATCTCACAGAGTTTCCATGGCTTCAACTCTTC
Source organism: Erythranthe guttata (assembly GCF_056151865.1). Classification (NCBI taxonomy): domain Eukaryota; kingdom Viridiplantae; phylum Streptophyta; class Magnoliopsida; order Lamiales; family Phrymaceae; genus Erythranthe; species Erythranthe guttata. Next base: position 17,481,265 of record NC_142538.1, on the reverse strand, counting down.
GTTCTCCCCCAACGTGAGTTTCCCTTTTCAATTCTTTCAGATTTTTTTTTTCATTAATATTTTCTTGATGATTAATGGTTTAATGGGCATGATAAATTAAATTTAAAATATGGTCCTTCTTTCATTTCTTGATGATTGAAATTTGTGAATTTGTGAGTCATTTGAATGCTAAAAACCTAGTTGCATGGTCTGAATCTCAAGCAACATTGTTTTCTTGTTCTTTCATATGCTTATATGCATTAATTATGTTAATTATTTGCATATGTTCATGCTGTTTTCAGCTAAAAAAAAACCCTTGATTTAATTGATGCATGCACAAATTTATTTAATTTATTATGTCTGTGTGTGTTTTTTTACTAGCCACAAAGATGTTACTTGGTGTAGATCTAAGCACGGGTGGCTTATTATTATTTTAATGATGTTATAATATAGTATGAGATCTTTCCTCAGTGGTTCTGACTGTTTCTTGGCTTCATCTAAGTTATGTTTTTTATTTTATTTTATTTTATATTAAAATAAAATATGCATTTTTCGATTGCGGTGAAGCAGCAGCTATGTGGACTTGTTTGACACATTGATGTAATTTAATCAAGAATTGCTGTAATTCAAATAATATAACAAATAAAATTTTGATGAATATTAGGTGGAATCTTTCGTAATGAGACACCTATTTGTTTTTTTCTTTTCTATTAATAGACAATTAAGTTGGTTAGAATCATTTTGTTTTACAGTGCCTTAAATCATCCTTCATTCAGCAATTTTGTACCTATTTCATCGAATTTTTCTTTCTTTCTTTTTTTTTGCTTTTTTCGGTTCAGTACATAAGGTAGTGGTGGTGGTTAGTATATTTTGTCATGTTTCTTGCCTTTTTTTTTTTTTTTTTTTATCTGGAAGTAGTGCATGTTTCTTGCTTGAATTAAGACCATAGTGTACTATGACCTTGTCATGAGTCATGTCATTATTTCTTCAGTACATTAAAATCCTAACCAACCTACAAATAAATGTCGAAAAACGCGTTTAGCTAATTGCACAAATGTTGTTTTCTATTCGGAAAAAAGAATTACCATAATGTAAAATCGGGGTTCTATTCCATTTCGGAACCACTGCAAGGAAATAGGAATCACTGCCTAAAAAGACATTCTTGATTATGACATCTTTAACCTCAAATCAATCAAGAAAATTTATCACTTTATCTCTAACAACCTCGATTTTCTCCAAACGCAGTGAAAACATCAAGAAACCCTTCACCCCACCACGAGAAGTGCACGTACAAGTCACCCACTCAATGCCGCCAGAGAAGCGGGAAATCTTCGACTCCCTCCACAATTGGGCAGAAGAGAATATTCTTATCCATCTCAAGCCAGTTGAAAAATGCTGGCAGCCAACCGACTTTCTGCCGGACCCCGCATCAGATGGGTTTCACGACCAAGTGGAGGAGCTCCGAGAGAGATGCAGAGAAATACCTGATGAATATTTTGTGGTTTTGGTGGGAGATATGATAACCGAAGAAGCTCTGCCGACTTATCAGACTATGATAAATACGCTCGATGGAGTCAGAGATGAAACTGGTGCTAGTCTTACTCCGTGGGCGATTTGGAATCGAGCTTGGACCGCTGAAGAGAATAGGCATGGGGATCTTTTGAATAAGTATCTTTATCTTTCGGGGAGAGTTGATATGAGGCAGATCGAGAAAACTATACAGTACCTCATTGGTTCGGGGATGGTAAGTTTTTTTTTTTAATAATAATTTTGAATCTTTATTTTTTATCTCTGGATATGTTCTTATCAACTTAATACAGTATTATGATTTGTTTCTAACTTCTTTCTCATCCGTACACGTATCTAAAAAAATAAAAAATAAATGAAACAGGATCCTCGTACAGAAAACAACCCATACCTCGGATTCATCTACACCTCCTTCCAAGAAAGAGCGACCTTCGTCTCCCACGGCAACACCGCCAGGCATGCAAAGACACACGGTGACTCGAAACTCGCGCAGATATGCGGCACGATCGCAGCGGACGAAAAACGCCACGAAACAGCCTACACGAAAATCGTGGAGAAGCTGTTCGAGACCGACCCAGACGGGACCGTTTTGTCCCTGGCTGATATGATGAGGAAGAAAATATCTATGCCAGCTCATCTAATGTACGACGGCGTAGATGATAATTTGTTTGAGCATTTTTCTGCTGTGGCACAGAGGCTGGGAGTTTATACAGCTAAGGACTATGCGGATATCTTGGAGTTTTTGGTGGGGAGATGGGAGGTGGAGAAGCTGACTGGACTTTCCGGCGAGGGGAATAAGGCGCAGGATTATGTTTGTGGTTTGCCAGCTAGGATTCGGAGGTTGGAGGAGCGGGCCCATGCAAGGGCCAAGGAGGTGGCCCCCGTTCCTTGCAGCTGGATTTTCGGTAGAGAAATCAAGATTTGATGAGTTAGTGTACTAACTAATAAGAAGGTATCTCTTTGGTTAGTTGAGAAATTTGATCTGTGTTCCTATGTTGTAATAATGTAGGTTTTGCTTGTGTTTTTTTAGTTTCTTGATGTGAACTTGAAAACTCCTTTTTGTTTTGCATCTATTGTGATTGTGGTGTTTATGTTTGTACTATTTGCTTGTTAGATTGATCTTACTCTTTAAAGCTATATATATAATTCTACAGTTAAAATAACTGGAGCTCAAAAATGGTAAAATGGGAGAATATTCTACCTATGTTACATAGACACGGGTCACGGGACAGTGAAGTATCTGAAGGGTGTCCGCGCGTTTTGCGTTCGAAATGCTTCCGACACGCGGATACTCCACCAAATTGCCGTGTCTATGTAACAAAGTATTCTACTAAATGTGACACAGACGCTTAAGAAGATTCATAGTTGATGGATGGTCGTAATTTACCTTAAATAATTTTGGATTAATCCTTCCACGATAAAGAATATATCCTCACATTACAAATGAATAAAATAAAACAATATCGATATACATTAAAAAAGAATTCCAATACAAATTTCAAAATTTCCAAAAAATTAAATAAATATTTAGAATTATTAGACCTGAACAGGCCAGGGCAAAGTCTTCAAATCATCTTCATCCTGAACTCTGCCACTCTTCATTCCATAACTATTGTTATTTCCATTATTGCCCCTCTTTTCCACGTAAGCATAATAGTTCAAAAAGAAAGCCAACGTCAGCACCACCCACTCGAGGCAGAATATCACGACGCAAAGTCCGCCGGCGAGCTTCAGTATCACGACGCCGTCTTCCAGCCTTACGTACGATTTCAGGTGTCCCAAAAAGTCGGAAGGTCCTGTGAAGATTAATACGGAGACGGAGCCCTGGAAGATGGCGGTCAGGACGGTGGCCACCATGTGTGCGCCGTAGAACTTGGAGCCCCCGCCGCGGGAGGCAGCGGCGCAGCCGGAGACGGCGCCGGCGATGGTGATGATGTGGAGGAGGACGAGTAGGGAGCCGATGAGAGAGGGGATGAGGCGGAGGGAGAGGGTTAGGAAGATGCAGCTTGAGGCGGCGCCGAGGAGGAGGTAGTTCGTTAGTAGGAAGACCTTGTGTGTGCGTGTCGACTCGCCGTCGCCGGAGCTAGTGCCGATCGACAACCCCATTTCGAGAGAGAGAGAGAGAGAGAGAGAGAGAGAGAGAGAGAGAGAGAGAGAGAGAGAGAGAGAGAGAGAGAGAGAGAGAGAGAGAGAGAGAGAGAGAGAGAGAGAGAGAGAGAGAGAGAGAGAGAGAGAGAGAGAGATGTTAATTGTGTGAAAATGGGGGAGATGGTTTTGGGATATATATAGTGGTGGCGGAGGGTCTCTGCTAACGGTCATATTTGGCAAATTCGACCGTTGAGTTGAAATTGAAACAGAAAAGGAGCAAAAGTGCAACGGGCAAATATTATATTGAAATATCAAATTGCCAGATTTTCATTTATTGGTTTCTCTTAAAATATTATTATATTTTTTAATCTAAAAATTCAAAATTCTCTTTTATTTTATTATTTTATCTAATTCCACTCAAGGAACATTGGGATTACAGAGAAACATTTATAAATTAATACACTTGAAACCGGTAGAATTATACTAATTTAACGAAATATTAAATTATCAAACTAATAATTTAATACATTTTTATCAAGTGGGGACGCTAGAGAAATTATTATTTAAACGAAGTTATTAATTTATCGAGTATCTGCTGTATTTCTTTTACACAAGTAAAAATTTACATATTTGAATTTCTCAAAAGCCAACCAAAATCCAAGAATATTCTTTGCAATCTAGTATATTCAGGCATAAAAAATAAAAAAACCCGACAAATTGAAAATGGACACGTAGGATAATTTCACCATTTACGAGAATCGGAAAAACAACAAAAGAACCAGTTTCGAATATGTAGAAATGAAATATATAATTTTAAATGCTCGATATATACATACAATTACACGTAGGATCTGCGATTATTACACTACAAATTTTTGTACCATAGCCAATCTACTACCACCAACTCCACAAGTTACCAGTTACACATATTACAAGTTATATAAGTTACAAACTCTACTTAATTCGTCGCCTATAAACTTCGATAGCATATTATATATTACCTGGAAAAAGAATTAAAAACCTAACTTCGCAAAAGAATACATCCCTGCTGCTTCCTCTCGGACATTCAGAAGTCGTATTTCATCATCCTCGAACGAGGTTTTATGGTGATGTCATCAAAGGGTGTCTGCTGCTCTACATGAATGTGGTCTCTTGTTTTAAGAACCTGAAACATTTTTTTATAATAATGATTATAATTATTATTATTTTAAACGATTAAAGCATAATAATGGAATGATTTGAAGAGTTGGACAAAAAAATACCAGTGCTTCGAAAAACATTCTAGATGCTTCCTTGCGTGATTTACCGACTAGGAGATTCTCCATAGAAAGAGATTTCCTCCCTCGTTCTGCCTCTTTAACGAACAATGTCTGAAGATACTTAGAAACAGCCCTGCAGAAAAGACCGAAATAATCAGTTGTTCGTTTATTGCATCCAGCACCTCTGTATTTACTCTATAATTGTTAAACACGTCCTTGTATTATTAATATTAGCAAAACCCCCCTAGAACGCAATTTTTTTAGCAAACAATCCCCTAAAAACACTCACTATTTAGGGGGTTGGGTGGAAAAAAAAGGCCCTACCGAGGGGTTTTTGCTAATATTAATAACACGGGGACGAAGTTATCAAATTTGGCGCGACTCTCAAAGAATTACTAATGACCCTCACAAAAAGTTTATTGTGTGAAACTTCCAAAGAATGTTATGACTTCTTTAATAAATAAGTAAAATAATCTAAAAAAGAAAAGATATTAATGGAATAGAATATACCTTGTACGTGAAGACCAGCCAGTGGTGGAAGCGAATAGAGCCTCTTCATTATCGGGAATATTATCATCATCGGCTACTTCATTTAGGTCATCATCATCAACATTAAGAAACTCTGTAATCTCAAAGAGAAATTTGTCACGAAAGATCGAAAATTCCGAAAGATATAAAAATGAGAAGCATTCTAAATACAATATAAATTGGGCCTCAATAATTGTTTATGTATTTATGTCAACAGTATTGTCAAGAGTATGTAATTTGAAAGATGGAAAATAAACCTGTGTCGATTCCAGCAGCAGAATACTCCAAATCCTGTTTATGCAGGAAAAAAAGACAAAATTAAGTAACAACAACCTACACCACCTCTTCAACCTCGAAAAATGGCAGCTTTACGCCACCTCGAAAATCTTTATTATTTGGTACTAAAGATTTAAGTTATTTTTAATTTATCAAAATTCCATGCTAACCGAAAAATAGGTACGCGAAAACGAGTAAACAACTCACCTCTTGATTGTGCAGATCAAAACCATAGCCTTGATAAGCTTCTGTCTGTTCTTGATTTTCATCATTGTTCATAAAATCATCCTCGTTCAGACCACCTACTTGTGCTGGATATAATAAAGACGACACGTCTTGTTCAGACATAACATTATACATTTCATTGAGCTCCTTATTCTCCAACTCTCCATCTTTGGAATTTGATAATGGCTCAACATCATCCCTTACCACAGGCTCAGTCTCAACTGCAGCAGTAATAACATCACCATCCTTGTCTGTAAGTTCGTACGTATTGTCAAAATACATCGTCGTAGAATCCAACTCAGCAGAGGGCAGTTCCGTCTTTTCCTCGTTTAGAACAGCTGGCATATCGACATTCGCACAAGGGTTTGTCTCACTGGCCTCTCCAATAACCGAAGAATTAACCGGATCGTCATTTTCCGGCCTCGTTTCCTCTCCAGTTACATCCAACAAAAGCTCTTCCTGTGAAATTTCAGCCACCATATCACTGGTCGGTTTTATCTGTTCTTCACTCTTATTAATTACTACGTTCATCTCGTCAACTTCGTTCATAGGATTCTGATTCTGATTCTGATCAGCCACCTCACTATCTCTGTCTATTAAAAGCTCATTTGTTATCCTCACTCCACTTTCTAAATCCACACTCTCAACAATTTCAGTATTTTCGGAAGTTAAGTGTGGTTCAGTAGCAGTTGCGTGAGAATCTTCGTTCTGTACATCATGAGAAGTTAACACGGTTTCGTTTATGATTTCAGGGTGAACAACATCCTCGTCTTTTTCTGGAGGTACATTTTCAGAAGGTGGACTTGGTTCGGCCACAGTTTCGATAGGAGCAACAATTGGATCGCTCTTGCAGATTGTGATTCTACTTAAATCATGAGTTTGACTATGCAAGGATACCAATTCAATCGACATTCCTAAGAGAAAAAGGATAAGATCAATAGAGCGAGACAAGTAGGTGTCAAAAAACTACATGCCTTATCATTTCAAAGAATTCGAAGAAAGCTCAATGCATAGATTAGCACAATTCTACAAACAACTTATTTTACAAGAACGAGCTTATGTTACATTAATTCATCACTTGTGAAATTAGATGTCTTGAAAAATAAGCACACGAGTTAAATGATGCCAAAAAACATCACAAACAATAAAACCGAAAATAATATGCATCCCTCTAAAAGATAAATTTCAAAGTTTGGTAGTTGTATGGAAAATATATTCAAGAAAGAGTGGTGTCAACGGATTAACAACTCACCGGTAAATATTGGTTGAAGAAAAATTTCATCTTCCAAATATTGTCTCTGGATCACTGAGATTTCAGGGAGTGTACAAGGGGCTTTTTTTCTGACACGACGTATGTCTTCAGTGTTTGTCAGTTGCTGCCTTATCGAGCTATCAAGAAAAGAAAACATTTTAATGATAATAAAAGCCTCGGCCAAGGAAATTTTAAGAAATATAATTGTTAAAAGAAAAGGTATAACATACTCTCCATGTAAAACCATCATATCATCCATAAGCACTTTCCTTTTGGGAGCTCCAGTACGAGGAGCAGAACGTGTACGTTTCATAGACGTCACCTCAGAGAGACGAGGCGTCGGCTTCAATTTTAAAACCGAAGTTCTTCCAACTGAATCAATATTCAATTCAAATCAGAAAAAGCTTCGATGGAAGAACCATTAGACAGATTTCTAAACAAGTAAAAGAAAAAAACGTCTAATATAATACCTAGAATGGAGGACAATAAGTCATCATCATCAGGAACTGATTCAACTGTTCTTTTAAAACGAACCAGTCTCGAAGATTCAACCGAATTCAAACTCTGCTCCGTCAGAGTACTTTCAGTAAAACTACGTTTCTTGCCTGAAACTATTTTGCTCACAGAATCACCTTCATCAAATCCAGTAAATACTCCTGGTGTATTCTCTACTAACATGTTTATGTGTAAATCAGAAGGGCCTTCTGGTACCGACAACATCTTTTCAGGGGCAGCAGAATTATTTAGATTTTCCGCATGTGAATTTGCATTTTCGGGTTCGTCGGATACTGCATGAACATCTTCTTGTGATGTGTGCTCTTGTATTTGATTTTCCTTTGAAATTTCTTCTGGGTTATCTGTTGAGAAACGTGCTTTAGCTGATCAGACAAATATACACACAGAAAAAAAAAAAACATTTCCAACATGCAGTAGATTAACAAGTTTAAAGCTTGACAGACAAACCTAGCATTACCGTCGTCTCCCTTCCAGAAGTTGCTAAGACAGCAACATCAGATTCCACGTCAGCATCAGCTGACACAACAGACCCACAAATTATATCATGTTCTTCCACTTTGGAATTACATGCCCTGAGAAAAGGAGTTTCATTAGGTGCATCTTTTTCTAGTACACCAGGTTTCAACGAGCTCGAATCTATTATAGGTTCTTGAAAGACCAGAGTTTCAGCCTCCTCTGGAAAAGATGCATCTTGGTTTTTCGAAGATAAATTCAATGCATCTGGACATAATTGAGGATCACTTGCAACTTCCAAAATATCAGCAACTTCAACCCCAAGTAATCCTCTGTCTTTTTCTGCGACAGAAACATCGAGAGAGACGTTCTCATCTTTGTTGGCCTGTAAATCTTCCATGCATGGAATATCAGACGTGTCAATTGATTTATCAGCCAATTCCGAAGATGGGTTTTTAATTTGACCTAATAAATCAGAATCGGGCTCGTCTATTGAAACATGTTCCATTTTAGCTTCAATAGGAGATTGTGCCTGTCGTTCCAAAAGATTGACATCCTCGTACTCTTTGTTTAGCACCATAGGAATTGCATCAGAGTCTGTATTATCCTCATAAGTAGTATTTTTTGCACGTTCTGTCACGGTACATTCCATTGCACTATATTCCAATTCCATATGGTCATCACACGCTGAAACCTCTTTAATATTGGATAAGTTTGGTTCTTCAACTAGTCCAGGCGTACTTGGAGCCTGTGCATACTCCATTAGATCAGCATATTCATTAACACCAGCAACCTGCGTATTCAAGATTACAATATTCATTAAATAGATATATTGCAACAGTAATATAAAATGTGATCAAACATATTACTGGACAGTACTATTATGATGCAACTACCTTGTCTCCTGAATTGACAGTACTAGTTTCAGGGTGCTCGTCTTGCTCGAGAGGGGTCATTAATCCGGCAGAGGTTTGAGGAGAAGACCTGGAAAAAAAAACATAAGAGTGACAAATCAGCACAGATAATTTCAAGATTAAAACTTTAATAGCTAGAAGCAATCCGATTGATAATGTTCTTTATTTACACGTATCAATAAGTGAATCAGAAAAACGAACATCACACCCGACCAGAGAATTTAATGACCTAATGTAGCTACATATCTTGAGACAGGTTAAATTTATGATATATACACACACAAACGATTTGCATCACAATGAAATATGATTACTGTTAATATTCGAAGTATAGAAAGTTTAATGCGAGTGTTACCTCTCATTGTCATGCCCTACAGCGTCAACCTTGTCCAGAAATAATTCCTGTATTCAATTGATTAGTGACAAAAAAAAAACTAGTCAGTATTCTTTAGTACATAACAACATACAAAAATAAGTTTGTCGCTCTCTATTTCAGTTATGTAACACAATGGTAACAAGAGGGTCAGACTCTACAGCTTTGCAACATAAACGAAGAAAATAGAAGATAATGACATAATCAATCGAGTAAAATACCTCATCAAGGTCCAGACCAGAAGTGTCACCATCGCCAAATCTCTCTGGAGAACAGTACAGCAGCATTAGGAAAAAACGAATAAACTTACAAGCATCACATTACACATATGTAAGCAATAGAAGTTCCAAAAATCTTTCAATTTTTCAATAAATGAGAACAGCACTAACCATCAAGGCCAAACTTTGATGTGGAGTAACTGACGCTCGCCATGTTGTCTTGAAGGGTGATTTGCTCTCTCGAACTAATATGATGATCCACGAAGTTACTGCAGAATCAATAGTCGGGATGTCAGACAAATAAAATAGATTCATTCACTAGAAATATAACATATTGCACCATCTCTTCCAAACTTCCAATGTGAAAACATGTAAGAAAACACAAGCTAACTTATTTATGAGCATCAAGAGATTCCGGTAACCCTGTAAGATTACCTGGAAATAAACCGATTCTGGCATTGTGCACATATATATAACCAACAGATCTAAAGTCTAACAAGCCAACAAATATTTAAAGCCATTAAAAGATAACTAGCATTATAAAGTGCAAACAAAAAATTCAAGAAATAGGATATCTTTCTCAGGTAAGGTGTGACATAAATTTCATACTAACCCCTGATAAAGGTCATTGTCCGGCAGTTCAAAATCGTCGAGATCAAATGTTTCAGGCAAGGTGATAGAGTGATACGGTGCCTTCGATTCTTCTGGAGGTAAATCCACAGCAGCAGAGCGAAAAGCCTGCTTAACTTTGAGCAAAGCCTCACTGCAATCGTCGAAGAGGTAGTTCACCTTTCGATTATAGATTCTCACCACGCCGAGCAGAAGATGGCTGGACAACCTAAGTGCAATAGGCACATCAGGGGACAGAATCGAGTCTGTGCAAGAAAAACCAGATTAGTTTGAATAAGGCTAAAAAATATTCTTTATAGATGAGGAAAGTCCAAATGATTTAATCTTTATGGATAAAAACAGCATTAAATTCGATAAGTAATGGTGATGACAGCATCGCCAACTCAGCATGCAGAACATAAAAACGAACACCAATCTTTATGGATAAAAACAGCATTAAATTTGATAAGTAATGGTGATGACAGCATCGCCAACTCAGCATGCAGAACATGAAAACGAACACCAATTTTATTGTATAGGTTCATTTTTCACTGCAAAAATACTCCCTATCTCCACATTAAATCTAAGTATAAATCAACCTTCAAGCACGGGAAACTAGTAAATCTCAACTTTAATGAAGCCATAATTAATGCCTTTGAAGAAGTTCAATACTTGAAAGTAAAAGTTAATAACGGATCTTTTTTCCTTTTTTCTTCTGAAACTATGGATCTAGTAATGCTCTTAATGGTGTTACCATTAATGCATGCTCAGTAAAACTCAATCTAGTTAATAATAAAACATATTCTTCTCCAACCATACTGCATCAACGGTTATATACAAAAAGTAAGGCTTTGTACAACGGTTATATTATCAATTCAAGATAATAAGCATGAAAAAAACAAAAGGCATAAATAATTAGAAGAAATGTTTAATTACCTACAGACACTCCTATATCAGTATCAGCCACCTGATTCTTGCGTAGCTTCCGCTCTAAATGCGCAGCAATCCAAATGGTACCCAGCGGCCCCTTTTTAGCTAATATAAATTGCGAATAAAACATTTTTTTTCTAGTCCCCTCTTTCAAATTACCCACCCACAGCCAAATAACAAGAAAATTACTACAAATCAGTTGCTATATCCTTCACACTCAATTCTCCAGAAAAAACCCTAGAACGGAAAATTAAATTAAAAAAAAAAAAAAAACACGTTCGAAGTTTGATAAATTAATTTAAAAAAAAAAAACGAATCTTTTCACTTCAATCAGGACCCACGTGTGAAACCAAGCGAAACCCCCATTGATCTCCCATTTTCGAAAAAGACCCGAAAATCCAAAACCCTAGATTATGCATAAACAGCTACCAATCCACAACTGAACCACGAGCCCTAACAAATTAATGCTTTCCTCAAACACCCACAAACAATTAACCAACTGAAAATATTCAAATAAACCAGAACTAAGGCGAGAAAGCTTCAATTCCAGCTGAGATCGAAGCACAAACAACTGCGAACTGCTTGCTTGCTCCCAGACGCATACACACACAAATCGATCCGCACGTATAAAATTAGAGAGAGAGAGTGGTGTGGGGATGAGAGAGAAAGTGACAATTTGAGCGAATTGTGCGAGTGGAAGAAGAAAGAAAAAAAAAATTGATGGTGGAATTTGAGTTCTGTGTGGGCGAAGTTTTCTTACTCTTTGTTGTTTAAAAGGGAAAGCGCCTGTAGTTTTAGAACCTTTGGAAAGTCAATCGATCGTCTGAGGGAAATGGACGGCTGAGATTCGTTGTTGGATCAGCTTATGGACGGTTTGGATTGGAAGTGTGTGGATCAACTCTGATATCTGCTGACGTCATCTTTCACTTTATCATTTTGTTGAAAGTATTTTCCGTAAACTACATTTTCCTCCCCTATGTTATACCGTTTGCGCAAAAAAGCCCCATCAAACAAATAATAGTTAAACATCTATAGATTAATACTGCCGGAACTAGGGGTGAAAGTCGGATGGATCGGATCGGAATTAACCTTTTCGGAAAATTTCCAAAAAAATTCGGAAGTACAAAATCAATTCCAATTCCAATTCCAAAAATTTCGGAATCTAAAAATTCATTCCAATTCCAAAAGGCCCGGAAATTTCGGAATTTCGGAAAAAAATCGGAAATCACATAAGTATTTAAAATTTCAAAACTTAGCCGAAATTTTCTAAAATATTCATAATTTTTCAAAAATAAGAGCATCCATGTCGATGAAAGTAAAATTAATAACTACTAAATTTCAGTTCAAAAAAATAAATAAAAATAAACACATCATAATATCAAATAAAACTTCCAACAACAATTCATTATGTCAAAATCCTAAAACAAAACTTATAGGTGTATTTTTCGGAAAATAAGTATTATATAATATATACTATTTATAGGTATATTTTTAGGAAAAAAATCGGAATATTTCGGAATTAAATCGGATCGGAAATCGGAAATTCCAAATTTATTTTATATAATTCCAATTCCAATCCAAAAAATTCGGAAAATTTCGGAAATCGGAATTTCGGAAGTCGGAATGAAAAAAGTTGTTCCAAAATCGGAAATTTTCGGATCGGAACCGGCGGAAATTGGAAAATCCGTTCCAACTTGCACCCCTAGCCGGAACTAACAAAATTCTATTAATTTAACGAAATATTAAATTATCGAAATAATAATTTAGTAGGTTTCTACATAGTCATGACCAAAAGAAACTATTATTTACGCTAGGTTATTAATTTATCGCATATTAATTTATTGAAGTTCTATGCTTAACTTACCCCCTTAGATTTGTAAGATGTGAAACTTCAATATGGAAACTTATTTAATGACAAGTGAACACTTACTACTCTATATATTAAGAAACTTATTAAATAAGTTTGAAATTTAGAAAATGTATTTAATAAAAATTGGGGTAATGACAAATAGGCCCATGACAAAGGCACTTAATTAAAAGAGGGACATCCAACTTTTTTGTCTTTCAAATAAATCCACCCCATTCAAACTTATTTGCAAATAAGGAAAATTCCTTTATATATACCAAAATTACCCCCAATTCATTGAAACCCAATTTAACTCTAATTTCATGATTTATGTACCCCAATTTAGCCCAATTTCATCAATTAACCAATTTTACCTTTAATTTCAATTTTGACCCCAATTTTAACCCTAATTCTTATCAATTCCACCTATTATGCTCTAACTTTCTTAAATTACACATTGACCCCGGATTTAAACAAATATATCACATTAACCCCCAAAACTTTTTTTTTGCAGAAAATATTTTTTTTCTGAAATATTTTTTTTCCGGCCAGATTCCGGCGTTGACCGCTGGAGACCGCCGGTCTCCGGCGTTGACTTTTTTTTTTTTTTTTATAATTTTGTTTTTTCTTAAAAAAAATATTTTAATTAATTTTACTGTCTTGGCTGCTAAATTACTGTCTCCGGCAGCTATTTAACTGTCGGAGACAGTAAAATAGCTGCCGGAGACAGTAATTTAACTGTTAATTGACTCTTTTTTTTTTCTTCAATTTTTTTTTAATTAATATTACTGTATTCGTTGCTAAATTACTGTCTCCAGCAGTTATTTAACTGTCGGAGACAGTAATTTAACTGTTAATTAACTTTTTTATTCTTAAAAAAAATATTTTTAATTAATATTACTGTATTCGTTGCTAAATTACTGTCTCCGGCAGTTATTTAATTGTTGGAGACAGTGATTTAACTGTTAATTGACTTTTTTATTCTTAAAAAAAATATTTTTAATTAATATTACTGTATTCGTTTGCTAAATTACTGTCTCCAGCAGTTATTTAACTGTCGGAGACAGTAATTTAACTGTTAATTGGCTTTTTTTCATTTTTTTTCTTAAAAAAATATATTTTAATTAACAGTACTGCCTTAGATGCTAAATTACTGTCTTCAACAATAATTTAACTGTCTTAGACAATAATATTAATAATATTACTGTTCGGAAAAAATAATATTCATACTATTACTGTTCGGAAAAACTAATATTCATAATATTACTGTACCAAACAGTAATATTACTGTCTGAGACAGTAATTTAGTAGTTAAAACAATAATATTAATTAAAATATTTTTTTTCTAAGAAAAACAATTCAAAAAAAAAAAAAAAAAAAAGTCAACGCCGGAGACCGGCGGTCAACGGTGGTTGACCGGCCGGAAAAAAAAAATCAGGAAAAAGAAATTTCAAAAAAAAAAAAAAGTCAACGCCGGAATCTGGCCGGAAAAAAAAACATTTCAGAAAAAAAATTCTTTTCTGAAAAAAAAAAAAGTTTTGGGGGTTAATGTGATATATTTGTTTAAATCCGGGGTCAATGTGTAATATTAAGGAAGTAAGAGCATAGTGGGTGGAATTGATAAGAATTATATTATTGAGGGTATTTTAGACTAAAGACATGGGGATGGGCTTAATTGAGAGACTGTTTTTTTTTTGTGGACTAAAATGCATTTAAGTCCCATGTGATGGGCCTATTTGCCATTTGCCCATAAAAAGTAAATACTTGTTCACATTAAATATGGTGCTAAGAGAATTAGTGTTTGACAACGAGCGATAGAGTTGTAAAGGTAACTTAAAAAGGATATAAACGAGTGATAGAGTTGTAAAGGTAAATCAAAAAAGATATAAATTAATGCATTGTTAAATTATAAAAACAACAATAGTGTGGGGCAAAAATAAAAATATTATGAAGGTAAATACACGGATAAGAGAATTAATGTTTGACATAGATAAAATCATAAAGGTAAAATCGAAAAATATTTAAATTATTGAATCACTAAATTTTAAAAGAATGATAGTATGGAGAAAAAAAAAATATGAAGGGATAAATATATTAAAATGTATGAACTATGCTAAATTTAACAATCAAGAGCGCGTGTGAGTGACATTACTGAAAGTTATTTAAATCTCTTCGTGCGATCGCTATATGGACCGATGAATTTTAGAATGTTTCACGATTCCAATTTAAATTTAATTTAGGACATATTCAACAAAACAATTGTTTAGTTATGAAAAATATAAATTAAATCGATGGATTTGAATTGGTGGTTTCCAAGTCGGGAAAACTCAACTTTTAACTAAGTCATTTACTGTTAGTTTATATTATTTTACATCAGGTGAAATACATTGAATAAACATTGATATGTCTAATTGAGTCAACTTAATGGGCCTATAATTTATTTACCTACTGGTCCACGAGTTCAATATTGAAAACCACTACCACCGATGCCCAAACACTTGAAATAAGGTTTGAGGTTTAGGCCCGACAATCTCAACTAGGGTATAAATAAATATTTGAACTCATTCCTTAAGGTACGTGCTATTATCTAAGCAATACTACCAACTGTATTATATGGACTATTTTCATTATCCGCACGTCTGACTTGAGTGTCGGAGGGGTTTCCGCTGCATCATCCCCGGCCTAGTTCACGTGTTCTATGATCACAGGTATCTCAAGGTCATCAAGCTCGTGAGCCAGTGATCCACTTTGCTCTTCCATCTCATCCTACTACAGCTTTCTAAAGTGATCTAACTCTAGCATCATCAAACATATATAACAAAAACATCCACAATGGCGTGTATAAATCAACTATCAAAATTCACCCACCGTTTTTCCATATACGTAACCCATTTGCTTAAAAACCAATTCTTATTTTGAGTCGACAAATAGTTGACCCCCTTGTAAAAAAAACACAAATAGTTGACCGGATTAAGTGGGTCGTTGACCATATGACATGCGGTCATATATTTAGGATGATTGGATAATAAATCGAAACAAGGTGGACCATATTGATATACATCTAAAATAATAGCCTCGAAATGAAATTACTACACTCGAGTCTACCGTATACACTATACAGTACACACACTAACTCCCATTCGAAAACACGCACAAAAGATGATGGGAAGATGCTGTTCGTCGATCCCGTCGGCAAATCCGAGCGAAACGAAGTCGTTTCAGACCATAAAAGGATTGCAAAACCTCGCTGAATCTCGCCGATTCAAGGTATTGCTGTACTTTCGTTTTTTTTTTCCGTCGAAATCATGTAATTGATACTTTTTTTTTTTTTTTTTTTTTTTTATTTATTTATGATGCTCCTTTTGATTTTCTAGGTTTAATTTTATTATTCAGTTGTGCGTTTTGCAATCCAATTCAATTGGTTACCGTATTGTGTTTGTGATTAATTAGATTTTTTTTTTGCTCTCAATCTATTTTTAAGAACTTTTGCTTTTGCTTCTTTTAAAATAAGTAATTTTAAGCTACAATCTGTTAAGCACTGATGACCCTATTTTTTTCTGTTTAATTTGATTTTCCAGTAAGTTTGTTAACAACCCCAACTTTTAGAAATAAACACTTAAAATCAACTTAACTCGCAATCCATAACTTCTGCTTTTAAATAAGCTTTTGCAAACACTACGTTAGAAGCATAGCTATTTTACTTGATTGTCAAGTGAGGCAGAGCACACGAAAATCGAAATAGTAGAATGCTTATTTTTTTTACTTGCTTTGGCTTCGTGTTTGGGGTATCTGTTAATGATTTCGGTAAATATGTTAAAGCCAATGTCATCTATATTTAAAAATTAAAATTAGTATTTAAGTTAAAACTCGTGGAATGGTGTATTTATTTATTTTAATTTATGTTTTACGATGACATGGGAGCAGGCATGGTTCTTGGATCAGTTTGGAGTCCTACATGACGGGAAGCAGCCATACCCAGGTGCCGTCACTACATGTATGTTTTCAAATGTTAGCTTTCGCATTTTGGTAAGGTTGATTTTTTTTTGTCAATAACTATTATCTCTGTAACTTTACTGGCAAAATCGACTTAAGATCTTGTGATCTTTTGTGGCTATCTTTATGTATGCATTCGAGTACAGTAGAAAAGCTGGCGAATTGTGGTGCAAAGATGGTGGTCATAAGTAATTCCTCGAGGCGTGCATCAACAACCATCGAGAAGTTGGGTAGCCTTGGGTTTAATCCGTCTCTCTTTTTGGGAGCCATTACCAGTGGGGAGTTAACTCACCAGTACCTTCTGAGGTACAGTTGACTCGAATAAATTTTATTTATATTGCAATTGTAGAAGTTCCTTTTGAATTTATTTTTTCTTTTTCTTTTTTTAATTTCAATTTCTTTGATGTACTAAGTTGAGTTATACTTCGGGGCTAACACGACATGCCTTAGTCATTCTTACTTTTGTTGTCAAACTGTTCTGATGTTAATTCTGCTTGGGCGTAAATATAGTGGATAATGCATTGAATCGTACTCCTTTGCATATTCTACTTGAGAATACTGCTGTTGCAGAAATTAAGGAGGGTGATTAATTATCCCGACTTTGTCTTACAAATTTAATATTATAACTTCCAAGTTTAGCATGTACGTATCAACCACATGTTTCACGTTTAATGACCCTAATGACTAGTTGGTGGGTTTTGCAGTTTTCTCGACATGTTATTGTTTTTTTCCTCATAAAAATTCTCAAGTCTAAATGTTTCAACTATTATGCTGAGGAATAATACAGCGGATGAACTTTGTTAGCATGATTTGAAACCTTAAGTGGCCAAAAAGGTCGTATTTATTTTTTATTTGTTTAGCCAAAAGATTATTTATTAGGAAATTGTTTTAAACAGGAGAGACGATCCATGGTTTGCTGGACTAGGAAGCTCCTGCATTCACATGACCTGGAGTGATCGGGGTGCTATATCTCTTGAGGTATGCTAAAATGTTTTCTTAAACTAATTGATTTTCAAGCTAACCTTTTCACTCTCACCGTTTCTTGATCAAATGTTATTAGATTTCTCTTCCTTCAGATTATTCGGAAACAATTGATAAATGATAAAATCTTCTGTCCTTGATATTTATTTCCTACGTTTTGTTCCAGTATGCCTGCCACTTCGACTTCAGTCTCTAAAATTTAAGAATTGTTGTATAGGTAGTGTTTTTCATTTTCAAATACCAATCACGAGTATTATGTTCAAATTTTCTATTTCCGGAATTTGTACGAAAGTGTCGGAATATTTCTGTAACCTCCTAATTCTTATTTGCTGACTTTTGATGGTTAAATATATTTGTTTTAGGGCTTAGGGCTCCAAGTAGTCGATAATGTCAAAGAAGCAGAGTTTATTCTGGCTCATGGTACTGAAGCCTTGGGGCGTTCATCTGGAGATGCACTTCCGATGAAACTCGAGGAACTTAACAAAATCTTGGAGCAGTGTGCTGTTAAAAAGATTCCTATGGTTGTAGCAAATCCAGATTTTGTTACCGTTGAGGCTAGAGCTCTACGGGTGATGCCTGGTAAACGATTATTAATCTGTCCAAAGTATCGTCTTGTCTTAATTTGATTATTAATCGGCACCCATTTTTTTTTTTTTTTGTATTCTAACAGGAACACTGGCAGCTACATACGAGAAGCTTGGTGGGGAAGTGAAGTGGATGGGCAAGCCCGGTGAGGTAATTCTTTACTTGAATGTTTCAGACACATGCTTTTTGAAATATGCGTAAAATTGATGTTACTGTAATAAAAGTGGATTTAGTGTGAAAAAAATGTTTGTATGGCAAACAGATCATATATAAATCAGCCATGGAAATGGTTGGTGTAGATGCTGCTGACTGTATTGCTGTTGGAGACTCGCTACATCACGATATAAAAGGCGCAAATACAGCTGGAATATCTTCGGCTTTCGTAACCTGTGGGATCCATGCAAGTGAACTTGGATTGGATAAATTTGGAGAAAGTGCAACAGATTCTTCGGTTAATTCTCTTGCCACGAAATACGATGCTTATCCTACATATGTGCTTCGTTCATTCACATGGTAACATCCGTAATATCGTGGTAAGAGCATTTTGGCTTTCCCAGATTTCGAAGAACTTTTAGTTTTTACGTCAACGATCTGTTTTTATCGGTATCGATTCACGTTTTATTTTAATACGCCGAATGGCTTTCCTCTGTGTGGAATCTTGCAGGTCCACCTCATTTTTTTTAGTTCAAGAGCACATTGACTCCGTTTTTTGTTGTTCACGATATTCTTGCACCATTTCATGCACTTGAGCTACTTGTAATTCACCGATGATTTAAGATATTTATGAGGATAAATTAAAACTACTCTTCTCTTCACGGGAGGTGTAATTATAGTTAGACCTCCTCATGTTTGAAAAATAATATATAGTTTAACAAATACCATGGGGTGTATGTGCAATTACACTTAACCTCGATTACACTAGACGAAAAGAACGATGAGTGTCGTTTACCCTATTTCATATTATTCCTGCTTTCGTCACATGTTGAAACAAATGCAAAACAGTTTATATGTTCATTCAAGTGCAAGCTTAGGAAAATTGAACTTCGAACGAGTGTTTCGACAGCAGTTGCCTCCATAATGAAAGATTAAGCCAGACTACACAAATGTGCATTCAACAAATACATGGTAAAAATTGATCAATACAAAAAAAATACTTAAATATTTAGGTCAAATTTTGGCCCAAAAAGATAACATGACAATTACAGATCACATCAACAAATGCAACCATTGTCAACTTATTGGATGGTGTGTAAGAAAAATACAAAGTAACCGTTCACACATCGATCACTATTAACAACAGACGAAAATGGGCACAGCCCGATCTGAAATAATTAAATAATACACACACAAACTTCGGCCGTCCGTTTCGAAAAGAAAAAAAACCTCACGATTTTAGATGGAAAAACCAATAACTTTTAGAATAAACAATATATATATAACTAAACCTGCACAAAGCTTGCATATTTGGCACCTAGAAAGAGCCTTTGGATGCAGAGCAAGGCATTCTTAGTAACCTCTGCATTCTCATGGTTCATCAATTTCATAACCCGATCCTTGGCTTTGAGGTCGGTCACAATTATTCGACCAGCAGGATGGTTCTGAATGAACTGCGACAGATCATAGCAAGCTACAGCAAGTGTTCTTGGATCAGATGATGTGTCCAAGATTGTGATCAGAACCCTCAGAATCTGCACAATTGTGTTAAAAGTTAAAACCATCGATTGCGAGAAGGAGAATGAAAAAAAAAAATTGAATAAGAATAGAAAGTTTCTTAGGATGCATTTGATTGCAAAATCCGAACGAGCTACAACGTTCAATATTCGGAAACTGCTCGTAGCCATTCGCCATTCAGATATTTATTCAGAATTCAACACTTCATCAACTGAACCACCTTTTGAGGCAAGTACTGCTTTCCGTTTTCGACAATTCCACCTCATTGTTTTAGACTTTTAGTACTATAGCTGACATATTCATACCTATTTTCTTGATTGGCTCATTCATCAGATACTTATTTTTACACTAATATAGGAGTCTGAGGTCTGTAAAAGGCAGTTTGTAATATAGAAATCGTTTCATTGGTTGTTAAAACATTCAAACATAATTGAAGATTTTTCCCCTCTTATATAGCACATACACACCATCTAGTCACATGTTTCATAATTACTAGTAGTACATTTATGCCAAGAAGGAATGGTACCTGAAAATCATGTTCTTCAAAGCTCGTAATGTTTTCCCGCCAGAATATAAGATCTTTATGCATAGGTGACCAATCCAGATGTCCGAGGAGGACTTCCTGCTTATACTTATCGAATGAACTTAGCTTCTTGATGTTATCTTTCATTCCTTCTTCCAGTTGATTCAGAGATTCCAGCAGATCCTGTGAAGAAAAATGCAAGTTTGGCAGTTACATATCAAGGGCCTTGAAGGTACTGGGAAAATCATCTAAGCATAAAAGAAACAACAGACTGCGAGTAAGATATACTATGTCAGCATTGAGTAAAGTACAACATACTGAAAGCAATTGAATAAGCGTACAACTGCAGCACTAGTTGAACTTCAAACGTAGGGCCTATAAAGAGGAGAATTTTCTTTTTTACCACTTAAAACAAGGCTATAGTTAGCTTCTTATGTCATTTGACATCCCAAACAGAAAAATCAGGGACAAAAAGAGCCCATAGAAAAAAGGAAAATAATGAAATACTGCATGCACTCGTCATTATTATCTTGACACTTCGCATCATTTCCGTTCTTGCTAAAACATACTGTGTTGCACATCCATGAAATACTAACTCATGAAAAAACATTATCACATGTAAATCAATATTGGCATGTTAAAAGTATACACAGCTGCTCAGGCAGAAAAAGAATATACAGGCACCAGAAGAGAGAACTTCGGCCATATTCCAGTTGTATTTAGTTATGAAATAAACAAACCCTTTTCTGACATCCTGTTTATTTTACCACTTTATTGTGGAAAAAATAAAGAGACCAATATAAGGGACGCAAGGAACATATTTTCATACCTCGTCACTCCATGCCTGAGCTTTTAAATTCTGAACAACCTGAGGCAATCCCAGGTCTACCATCTGAGCACCAAATGTACCTTTGTGCAGCAAATTCCTAAGAGTCAGAATAACTACCCTGACAACCTACATAAGTTGATGATAAGAAATCTCAGAGGCATGTTTGAGTTTTAACAAGAGAAAAATCAACACAGAAACTCGGGAATACATAAACTGAAGATACGGCAGACCATCAAACTGATAAGAAGGCAACCCATTGATTTGACTAAAATACATAAACTAAGTAAAGATTTAAAATAGGAAATACAGGTTAATATCAAGAAATAATAACAAGAGACTAAGGTAAACCATTGATTAGACTAAAATATAAACTTGGTGGACATTTTAAAAAGGAAATATAGGTTCATTGCAAGAAATAATAACAAAGAAACGTACTTTTTCCTTTGTCGAGCCTTTAACAACTTCAATCAACCGTGGCAAGGATCTAGAAGTGGCCAAGTACTCAATTGCAGGTTCATAGTATGATAGGAGCCATACACAAAGGCAGGTTTCATAAAGGAGCTGTTTCAAAGGTAAAAGTAAAGGTTATCAAGCTATACTGATAACACATCAGACATAACAGTTACAAAGCCAATGTCAACTTCCCATGATCATATATAAGAATCAGAAACCGTTACAACAATTGAATAGATTCCCATATGTAAGTTGGGAATACAAACTAAACGTTTTTCCATTCAGCAATCATGAAGTACCTGGATGGATTGTTGATTGGCTGCTGGAGTAATTAGAGGAATCAGCAACTTCACTCCATCTGCTTGAACAAATGAAGATCGCACAACAGGCTCTTTCAGTAAAGTTGCAAGGCAATTAATAGCTGTTGGAATGCCACGACTGGGATGAGATGGGTTCTTCAGCTGTGCAAGCAGAAAGGTTTAAGTGTAAGGATCTCTTGCTAATAAACTGACATCAAATTACAGCAGCAAGGTGTAAGAATAAGGATCTCATGCCGATAAATGACATAAAATTGAAGTGTTTCCTTGTTAAGAGAAATATATTGCAACGCTCACCCATATATTCCTGAATTGAGTTGAAGATAATACCCTCAATCACCGATATAACTGTACGATTTACCTTCCAACATTTTTTTGTGATGGTCAGCTTATAAGCAGCAAGAAGTAATAAAAAAATGCCCCAACCTCAACAAGCCCATTTGCTCTTTGCCTCTTTCTTATTAAAAAAATGGGATCACCTAAAAGTACTCCTATCTTTATCATTCTGCAAATGGTTATTAGATAAGACTCCCAGGAAATCTTGAAACTTCTATTTTCTAGTGCTCGAGAAACCTAAACAACTATTCCATCACTAAGAAATACCCACACATCAATACCTATGCAATGGCCAAACCATTTACAATTTGTAGATGCCTTTCAGAACTTAGTTTACCAGCTTCTTTTTATACGCTTATTTGCTAGGATTTCTATTTCTCTAGTCATCAAGTGAATAATTCTATGACTGCTTGTATAATTTCCACTGACATTAGCATTCCCTCTAACTGAAATTCTTAAGATCTAATTTGCATTGATAGTAAGAACGAATACAGACTAGCACCCAACTTTTTGTAAGATACGCCTTTTCGAGTCTACTAGAACATAACTAATTAAATAAAGAATGGAAAAACAAACCTGTGTACACAACCACTCAACTAGTCCCTTCAATACATCATTTATAGTAGTGGTTGTCTGCTTTGAACTTGACTCCCCATTAGCATTGGCATCTTGGGATTTTGGCCTTCCGCTGGAATTAACAAACGTAGGAATGTCACAAAGAAGACAAACCATTTGGCCATATGACAAAGACATGGGAGTAGTTCACACCTTACTATCAAAGAGAGTATCTTACAGCTCTTCTCTTGAATAAACCAGTTACCTTTCCAGAGTAATCTGCAAAAGAAAAAAGAGTGACCAGTCAGATTGTCATCATTCTAAGGACGTGGAATAACTACATCACAAAATATGTAGTAGTTTAATTAACAGTTTAAATAAAGAACAGTACTGAGACGTGAGAGAAGTTTACAAGGTTCCTTCGTTTCATAATGTTTTTCAATTATATTGGGTGGGCTAAGTGTTGTTAGGTGACCAAGGATATTTGAATCCAGAGTAACACTTACAGGAGATTTTAGCAGAATAATAAAAACTAAAAAGCCTCTACTAAGAAACCTAATTAAATGCAATAACAATAGGGTGCAACAATTATCAAGGGCAGATCATTGCCTTATGAAAGGTTCGTATAGATCCTCGCCAGCAAGAGACTTGTCATGAAACAGTCTTGCTCTTTTGGGGTTTGCTGCCATGCAGAAGAAGGAGAAAAAAAGAGATTAGCTACTTGATTGTAAAAATTAACTATATCCCATGTTGAAAAGTAACTTACCAGAAAGCATTTCATCAATCAGAGCCAAAACATACTCTACAGTTTCTTCCTTGAATATGTCACGCAAAATGCTAACAAAAACATGAATATAAGCCGGACCATCCTGAAACAATTTTATCACTGGTCAAGTACACAGGCAATGTTTATATCTAAGCCCTTCACAGAATCCAACTTTATTGTTCTTAATCATCAAAAAACAATAAATAAGAACCTAAAATCATTTGTAACTACAACGAAACATTTGCTTACACCACGGCAACAAACATATGAAACTAACTATTGCCCACAGCTTGTGTGCATCAGTGCAATAAATCACGGTTCCAATTGATAGAAAATCACAACTAACTAACTGACCTACTTGTAAGACCTTACCATAGTGAAACCTATTGAGTTCAGAGTTGCATAATCCTAGCAGAGGGAGCAAATCTTTTAAAATCAAGTACGAAGCAATTATTCATTACAAGCTAAAATTTTCACCCAAACAAGCCTAATAAATGACCAACTTTCTTGTGAAAAAAGCAACATATATATTTATTCAGCACCAATGCCTCAAAAAAAAAATCCAACACAGTAAACATATAGCAGTAAGAATTGTACATCATCAAGCAAATCAGCCTTCTTGTTCTCGGGTTTCTTATCGTATCGCCGCAGCAGCTGAAGCCCTGTCCCCGTGATCAGCTTAGTAGTCATATAAGTTTCCCATGGAATATCTCTACTCAAAACCTTGGAAACAACATAAACACAGTCAACATCCAAAATCAAACAGTTAATTAAAACAAAAAACCAAAAAAAATTCCAATGAATCCAACAAATAATTCCGACTTCAAATAATGTGAGAACAAAAAAGATGAAAATGATAAAATTAAACTTGGTTATAATTCCGAATTCAAATGATGTGAACATGTGATTATCAAACTGATGCCGCAGATCGTCGTTTGTGCCATCGAGATTGCATACCTCGTCGGTGGTGATTTCGGCTTGATCGGTGGGCATTGCGGAGAATCGATGACCGGGTAATCGGAAAATTGCTTGCGAATGGATCGAAATCTAGAGAGAGAAACGTCGGACTCTAGAGAGAGAGAGAAGAGCGTGATCAGCAGAAACCAAAATTAAATAAGATAAGTGGATGGAATAAATAATAAATAATAATTAAAATAAAAAATGGAACTGATACGGGTCGGGTTCTCGAGACTCGGGTTAAATATGAGCCCCGTTGGCATATATTGGGCTTTAATAAGCCCAATAGCTAAAAATAATATTCGTACATTATTACTCCGACTGAATATTTTTTTTTTCAATTATACACTTCACTATATAAAAAAAGAAAAACTCCACAATTAAAAATAAAATAAAAAAGATTAAATAAATAAAACGAAATGGAAACTAAGAGGAAAAAAAAATCGGAGGCAAGAGGAAGAAGACGCTCCACCATTATCGTCGATGTTCGTCCCAACTTTTCGCCTTTGCAGTAAAAATACTCGATACTTACTCATTCTCGTTTATCGTCGAAATTGATTTCTAACCTTAATTTTCGTCATTTCCAACGAAGAAGACGACATCTTCGGTACTAATGTTGCTCAGTTTCTCCTATACTGAATTATAACCAAAGTTTCTGCACCGATTTTTGTCTTATTTTTCAGTACGGAATATTTTTTACCATTTCCACTCAACACACACGCTGATGAAAGAAAGACGGCGGCTAAGGATTATTTAGTGTGGTGCGCTCTCGACGTCGGTTCTCGACTCCGAAAGGCTAGTGAACGGGCGGCAGACATGGTGGAGTACATATTTCTTTTCCGTAGAGCTTCCTCGATGTTACTTTCTTCGTTTCCATATTTTTTTCGTCTTAAATATTAATAATACATAAATAAGGGTATAATTGGAAGAAAAAATATGTCGACGGTGAAGTATAATGAGTAATTTGGTGGAATCCAAGTAGCCACAACCCAATCATGATTCATGTTGGTTTTTTCACATTATTAGCTCAAAATTAAACAAATTTATATTGGTTATGTAACATTATATTACTTTTAAAAATGTACTAATTAATATAAAAATAAGCATATTGAATTATTTTGTCCAATAGTTAAAGAACTGATCACTTGAATTACAAAATGTATTGTAAATGGTTATTTTTTTTTTAAATTATAGTTTTTTTAATCTTATATAATATGATTTAATATTATCCAAAAAAATAAATAATGGATATTTGAAAATAATAGCGCGGCAGCTGCAAATGCAATTCAATTATTCAGCTCAGAGAAAAAAGCTCCATTCTCACTCTCGAGGAAGAACAATTTTCCCCACACAGATCTCGGAAGCATTTTCTTCAGGTAAATTAACCTGTTCTTTTGTGTTTTGCTTTTAATATCTGTGATTTATCAGTGAATCTGTGAACGAATTTACGAAAAAAAATTGTAATTAAATATTTTTTAGGGTTTGAAAATTTTACGGAAGGAATTCGATGGATTCAGCAGTTGCAAGCCCTTCTACTCCGAAATGGAAT
Organism: Erythranthe guttata; assembly: GCF_056151865.1. Lineage (NCBI taxonomy): Eukaryota > Viridiplantae > Streptophyta > Magnoliopsida > Lamiales > Phrymaceae > Erythranthe > Erythranthe guttata. Next base: position 17,454,757 of record NC_142538.1, on the reverse strand, counting down.
GTAGATCGCCCTTTCCTAACGGGCCGATTCCACCAGGTTTTCATTTTTCAGTAATCACTTTCCGTTTTGGATTTGTCTTTTGAATTTATGTAAATTGTAATTTTTTTTTCTAATAGTTCTTACCGAAATTGATTTTTGTAGGAAAAGAAATCTGCATCTGGGGTTGCTGAATCAAAGGGTTTCTCAATGGATATTTTTGGGTATATGGGGGCAGATCCTGTTCGAGTTTTTTTCTTTTGTAAATTTCCAGTGTTCAAGCAATATACACTTCAGTGACTTTTCCTTTCATTATTTGTTCGATTTTTTCGTTACGAGTTGTGTCTTTTGTTTCCAGAAATATTCAATAAATTTGTTTTTCCATGCAAAGTTGTAATTGCCACTAGTGCACATCTATCATCATTTTATATAATGTTGTTGCTGTGTTGATTTTTTTTGCACGCAGTCCTGGCGTAGACAAGCCCATCGGTTGCTACCATGCAGCGATTCAGGTAAAGTTAAAAAAAAAAAATTCCTTACAACCATGTTTAATCCAATAGTTATTTATTTTTTGTGCTTTATAATACACGAAGCTGAAATTGATGGATTGTGTGCCTGGGATTATGTAGTGAAGTTAAAAAGTAAACTAATTACTATGGACACTGAGGCTTAACCCGCAGTTGGTCACCTGTTCTCGTTTTCTTTAGACCCATTTCATGTTATAGACTTTGTGCAACTATGAACATTTTCTGGCATTATATGTGCAGGAATTGATTGTTATTGATGATCTCTTGTCAGCTTTGGTTGGGATTGAAGGACGGTATATTTCAATTCGAAGAGTACATGGGAAGGAAGAAATTATAACATTCCAAGTTGATGCCTCTATGGATTTGGCACTTCAGGCAAGAAATTCGTGCTTTGCTTCTTTTCAGCCTAAATGAGATGAATGTGTTGCACTTTCTGCGTAAACAAATGTGTAATCGTGTGGTGGTGTGGTACTTCTGTTAACTTATTTTTATTATTCTAATGATTGCAGGAATCTGCAAAACGGATTTTTCCTCTGTGTGAGAGCTACTTACTAATTACTCAGTTCGTCGAATCAAGGTCCCAGTTCAAGAGTGGTCTTGTCAATCATGCTTTTGCATCTGCACTTAGAACACTGCTCCTGGTAGGTTCCTCTCTTTATTACTTTCTTTTTTTGGTTAATTTTGTTAACCTTTTCTTCTATAGCAGTCCGCTATTCTTTAAATTTGTATGACGCTCCTTTGTTTTCTGGAATGGCTTGTGTATACAAATGACGCTTTTCATTGGTTCCTACCGCTGTCAGTAAGCATATCATAGTTTGCTTGTCTTACCATTTGGCATGTTTGTAGGAATGTGATTCTTAGCAAAGTTTAGTGGGAGATAACAAAAGAGGAGGGATGTCACTCACCCTGTCACTGTTATCTGAAATTTTGCCAAGAAAAAGAGAGATTCATATTTGTTTCTCTACTTATGCTTTGGATACGGGCCTTGTTTAATACGTTTGTGTGTAATACTATAAGCTAGTTCATTTGTGTCTTCCTCATGTTCAACTGGTATAAAATGTGAGTGGTGCAGCGTATGTGATCCTATATGGATTATTACAGGAAGAGAACTAATATCTATTTAGTAAACATGATTCTAGGATTACCAAGCCATGGTGGCCCAGCTTGAACATCAATTTCGTTTGAGAAAACTTTCGGTTCAAGGATTATGGTTTTATTGCCAGGTTTGGCTTCTAAAACCTTTTTTTTATGTCTGTTTTGGCTCTTTAGTATCAGGTTTATACCAACTTGTTTCATCATTTCTTATAGCCAATGATCGGGTCAATGCAAGCCTTATCCATAGTGATAAGGAAGGCTTCATCTAATAATTTCATTGGCTCTGCTGTTCTTAACCTTTTGCAAAGCCAGGTACGGCATTACAAACACATTAATAGTCTAGAAAGCATAAAAATAACAGTTTTATGGTTTACTATGACAATCATATTTACTTAATAATTTCAGGCCAAGGCCATGGCTGGTGACCATGTGGTGCGATCTTTGTTGGAAAAGATGTCACAATGCGCAAGTCAAGCATATCTTGGAATATTAGAGAGGTATTTATGACGTGGTTCTTGAATGGTTTTACCAATATGGTATTGTAGTAGTTAGAAATGTCAGATTGGATTGGCTTGGCTAAAAACTTAACTGAGTGAAAAAACTGTGAAGTGTCAGCAAATAAAGAAATCAGCTTGTGATAGAGAGTCAGGAAAAGTGCATTTGACATTTAATAAGGAAAGTATGTTTCTTCAGTCGCTTAGAAGGCCAGAATATGTTTTTTAAGTTCAAATTAGTGACTTAGAAGTTGCCTATGCCAATTGGTAAAACTGTATTGGAGAGTCTTTAGCACTTCAGATTTTAAATGCATTTATGTCTTTCAAGGTAACAGTAAATTGTTATGCTGTAACAACACATCTCTGGTGGAAAAAATACAAGTGCAATATGAATGGGATGTACCATATTTTAGAAGAAACTTCTGGTAATACACATGCATAATTCAGGATCGTATATATACCAACTAAGCTTTAGTCTAGTGGTACCAAGAGCCTCTTCCATAGTGGTGTTTGGTGAAAGTTCGGAGGTTCGAATCCCTTCGGGCGTGTGTTGGGTGTGTGCGTTGTAAGACGTATATAAGGCCAAACTTTTTTTTTTCGTAAATTAAAAAAATTGAGGATCATATATGCCCTTCTGCATTATTTTGTTCACTGTAGTTAGTATTATTGCTGATGGAATATATTTTAATTACAGGTGGGTTTATGAGGGAGTGATTGATGATCCATATGGCGAATTTTTTATTGCTGAGAACAAGTCTCTTCAAAAGGTATGGCCTCATTTATAAGTGCATGGTCCAGACTTATGCTGTGGGAGCTCCACCTCATTTTACTCTTGACAGGAAAGTCTCACACGAGATTATGATACAAAGTATTGGCAAAAACGGTACAGCCTGAAAGATGACATTCCTAGTTTCCTTGCAAATGCCGCTGAAACAATTTTGACGACCGGAAAATATTTAAATGTTATGAGAGAATGTGGGCATAGTATTCAGGTTTATTTTGTGAAACTTTTGTTGTTTAGTTAATCCCTTCACTTGAATATTATAGTGTACACCCTTGATCAAATTGTTTTGAATAGGTTCCTGTATCTGAAAATTCAAAGTTAACGACAGTAGGGTCTAATCATCGTTACCTTGAGTGCATCAAAGCTGCTTATGATTTTGCTAGTGGAGAATTATTAAATCTCATAAAAGAAAAGGTCTGTAAAGAGATTCAATTTTCTCTTTCACTGCTTCCATTCCAATCCCCGTGCGAGATTAATTTATTTATGTTTTGTATTAATGGCAGTATGACTTAATGGGGAAACTGAGGTCAATCAAGCACTATCTTCTTCTTGATCAGGTATGACTAGTGTATAGATTATCAAATTATGGTTCATTATCAGTTCAGAAATGAGATTCAGAAGTTTCATGTGTATAATGGATATGCTTTAGAGAACTAATTGATATGGGATGCTAGGTGTTGTTATTTACTTTACTGCTAAAATATCTAAAGTAGTAAGAATGGAAGCATTTTGCAACTAAATCTTTTGCCGATTATCATTTGAGCCGATTGTAGGTGGTTGCATGCTACAAAGATCTCACCGCCGGCCTAATCTTTTAGAACTACAAAGCCAGCATTAAGAAGCTAATATATACCGAGTTTTTATATCTTTTCTTCTTCCATTTTTTGATATTGGTTGGCATTTAAAATTGGCTCTCTCCCAAATTGTTAGATAGTATATGGTTTCTGGCTATACCTTTCTTTTCTGGGTAGGGTTTGATACTGACTTTTCCCGTAGGATTATGGTTAGTATTAGAGGTTCATTGTGACAATTTAGAAAGACTGTTCATTTTTTTTCTCTTTTTCTTTTAAATTGATATTGCAGGGTGATTTTTTGGTTCACTTTATGGACATATCTCGGGAGGAGCTCATGAAAAAGCCAGATGAAATTTCTGTTGAGAAGCTGCAGGTCTGTCTTTACATGTATTATATGCAAATGGAAATTATGTTTCTCTTCTAATTTCTTGTAAGAATCTAGTATGAGTAAAATACTTGTCATACTCACTACTTGTTATACAAATTGTTTTCCATGTCCTATATAGTCTCTCCTGGATCTTGCGTTGCGATCCACAGCAGCAGTAGCAGATCCATGCCACGAGGACTTAACATGTTGTGTGGTTAGTGCTTAACCTTTTTTATATGGTTACACTTGTATGGCATGGAACTGTATTGCCGAACTTGCTCAACAAAAAATTACCGTATGCTACCAGGAAAGAACCACTCTGATGAAAAGGTTGAGTACACTCAAAGATCTTCAAACCAGCCAGACTGTTTCCAGTAGCAGTGATATTGAAGAACCTATCAGCATAACAGGCTTGGAGACATTTTCTTTGAGTTTCAAGGTTTGTAGTTGCTGTAAGAGATCCTCCCTTGTTCTGTATTTTTTGTTCCTTCTCCTTATATCTCAATAAAAATTAGTTTTGATTTCAGTGATGTTGTTTTATTTGCAATTATCTTAGTTTCAACCGTTGCATGGGATACATACTTTCGAGAATGAACTTTTCCTCAGTGTCTTTGTTGTCTCTGTGAGATAGATTTTGCCGTTACTCTTACTTGACTGGATAATATAATATGGTACATGGTGTTTTAAAAATTCAGGTAGTCTTAGCTCTACTGGTCAAATTTGTAATGATATTTTGTTTTACTGAAATTGTCTTTGTGCTGCTGAAACAACCAGTTTATTATTTAGGTAGTATATAAGAATGGTTTACATGATTTCTAAACAAAGATTTTTTAAATCAGTGCTGGTGTAGGAATTTCAGGAGTTTTGGACCATTTAAGATGTCCACTTACTGATGATAATCTCATTATAATTAAGTATTTAAGTCTCGTTATCACGTTACTGAAGTATGTCTTTCGTATTCAGGTCCGATGGCCATTATCCCTTGTTATCTCAAGAAAAGCTCTGACAAAATATCAGCTAATATTTCGGTTTCTATTTCACTGCAAGAATGTTAATCGGCAACTTTGCGCAGCATGGCAACTACATCAAGTATGAATCTTGAATTTTTTTTTGTTAGTCTCTCAGTAGCTACTCAGTTCACCGATTTTTATCTAAGATTGTGTATTGTAGGGTCTTCGCCGAGTTGATATGCAAGGGATAGCTATTTCTGTCTCATCTTTGCTGTGTCGAGATATGCTTAAATTTATCAATAGCCTTCTACATTATTTGACATTCGAGGCAGGTCTCCCTTATTTCTATTTAGAAGTGCATTGTTAAAATTATTTAGTAATTACCTAATTTTTTTACGCTCCCTAATCTGTTATGGGACAACTGTGTTGCTAACTTTTTCTTCAATTATATTTACGATCACTTTCAGGTTCTTGAGCCGAATTGGCATGTCATGCATAGTAGACTTCAGACTGCAAAGAGTATTGACGAGGTAGGATGAAATTCTGTTCATCGTAATAATATCAAGTAACACACCCTTACTATAGATTGCTATTAGTAAATTTCCATCTCCACTAACTCCACGATGCAGGTTATACAACACCACGATTTTTTTCTCGAGAAGTGTTTGAGGGAATGTTTGCTTCTTTCACCTGTTCTTCTCAAGGTATATTCGTCTCAACCATCACTCGTATTTTATTACCTTTTGGATAAGTACTCTAAAAATCTCATATTATGCGATTTGGGAGTTTTATTGTTGAACATTTTTCGTTTTTGTCGACAAATCATGTTATTGAATGATGAATTTTGTTGAGTACAGAAGCTGGAGAAGATGAAATCGATATGCCTTCAGTATGCAGCGGCAGCTCAATGGTTGATTAGTTATTCAAGTGACACTACAAATAGTGACAGCCCCAATTTGGAAAAATACAAACAGCTGAAATTAAGGACCCCATCTCAGAAACTGAAAGTAACCTCAGAAAATGCACAAGTTATTGAATCTATTCTGTATGTTCAACTCTCTCTCTCTCTCTCTCTCTCTCTCTCTCTCTCTCTCTCTCACACACACACACACACACACACACACACACACACACACACACACACACACACACACACACACACTGACATATACGATGTGCAGGAAATTTGAGAGGGAATTTTCTGGTGAGCTAGAGAGTCTAGGACCGATATTGAGCAGCAGTTCTCGTGCAGAGCCGTACTTGACTCATCTAGCACAGTGGCTTCTTGGTGTGGGAAGGGACTAAAAAAGTTGTATCTATCTATCTATCTATCAAGATGAAGATGTATGTATATAAGTTTGTTGATCGTGTGAGGATTTGCTCATTTACATGCAATTTCGTTCTCTCCGTGTGTTTTTTTCGCGCAATTTGTTTTTGTGATTTAGTTTTCTTCGTAACCTTATTCTTTGTGTCCCTGTGTTGTTGGAGCCTTATTGTTACACGAAATATGGATTCGATTTAAGATCTCTTTCGGCTGATTGGTTTTTCAGATGTGAAACTTTTCTCTACTGTCCAATTTTTAGTATTTGTGGTTTGGTCATGCACATAACGAGGAAATTAGATGCTACACCTGTTTATTTACGTCGGGTGAATTTGAACTGTAGATCTACACATAATCACACATACATACTCATGTGTATGTGTGGTTAGTGGGTAGTTACTTAATCAAATCTACGATTCAAATCCACCCGATATAAATAATCAGGTGTAGCATCTAACTCCCCGATAGTAGTAATACAAGTGAGGAAGGTTATATATAGATCCAAGATTTGAGTATTTGATTAGAGGATTGTGATGTAGCATAAGGAAGGGCGAAATGCATATAACTTAAAGTAGGAGGATTTATTTACACTTCTAGTCAGATTAAAATCAGTTCTAAAAAAAACTTTTCTCTTGTCTCTTGCCCAAAATACCCTCACAATATAATTCACATCAATTTCATCCAAAATGTCCCAATAGCAAATATTGCACTCCGATTTTAACAAATATATAATATTAACTCCCATTTTTACATTACGATTAACTCGGATGGAATCGTCACATGCGTCTTCGTATGTGATGTCTGTTTGGCAGTTAAACATGAGGTGTAGTGATATCTCATTCTCTTCCTCTATTTATATCCCAAAATTCTTAATTCCATAAATTCCATTTGAACGTAAACCCTACTCCGCAAATTTTTTTTTTGTCCTAAAATTGCGTAATGCAAGGATTCACACTTCACCTTTAATCGCACATATTAAGTGATGCAAGACTTTGAATTTTATATGAGATTGAGAGAGAAATCTGGTGGGCGACTTGATGACATAAGAAAGAACATCGGTATTCTAGGGTTTCAATGAAAGAAATTTTGGGAATTTGCGTGAGATAAACAAGGGAAGAGAATGAGGTGTTCCATCTCGATTTTGATTGCCAAATGGACGTTGCGTGACGATTCCATCGAAGTTAACCGATAAAACTTGACGGCCGAACAAAAAATTATCAAAAAATGGCAAGTTTGATGACTAATTCATGGTGGTGAAATTTTGAGGACTAAATTCATTTTAGTTGTCAAATATATGGACCAAAAGTACAATTAAGCGAGGTTTCCAAATCCGGATCCACATCCGCATTTAATCCGAATCCGATTTAATGGGTTTATTCGACCCGACCCGACCCGATTTACTTGTGGTTGACCCAATTTGGACTAAATAAAATATCTGAAACACAAATGAAGCTTCTATTCCCACTCCCGCGGTCTCTCTCTCTCTCATTTCGTTTTCTCTCTCTAGCTCAACCTCTCGAGCAGCACCAGGTTCTCTCTCCAAATCTCTCTCTCCCTCCTTCTTTCCATATATATACTTAATATGTATGTATGTATGTATGTATGTATGTATGTGTGTGTCTGTGTGTGTGTGTATTTGTGTTATAAATTTTACACAGTTGCAGATATTTTAATCCTTGTGCGTGGTTTAGGATTGGGATTGGTTGCTGTTCAATTTGAATTATCACGATAAGAAATTCAGTTCAACAAGTCATTATAAGTGTTGTATAGTTTCAGAGATTTTTTTTTAATCTTATCTTGTTTTGATATGCTTTTCATTTCGGTTGTAGGAAGGGGCAGAGTGTATATATACCTCAGTATCTTTGTGGAATCAAACAACAAAAATCTTTTTCGATGTTCTTACTATCGTATATCTCCCCATACAACGTCCCTTTTCCGAATCAGTGTCGCTCTGTATCGGCATCTCATGGTAGCAAAAACGAGCTTTTACGTAATAGTAATTGTAATAGTAATAGTAATAGTACGGCCGATCAGCCGATAAACTCCACCACAGTTGGCAATTGGCTTCAACGTTGTTCTAACGTTCGCGAGATTAGGGAAGTGCACGCTGTTGTTGTTAAGCGGTTGAAAGATCCGTTAGTGTTTGTCGACAATAACTTGATTAGTATGTATGTGAAATTCGGAGATCTGGCGGCGGCGCGTAAGGTGTTTGATGATATGTCTGAGAGAAACGTTGTTTCCTGGACTGCAATGCTTAATGGCTACCATAGGCATGGTATAGATTACGAAGCTTTGAGGTTGTTCATTGAGTTTGTTAACAATGGTTTCCGTGGGAATGTACAGACGTATGCTTGTGTTTTGAATTTGTGCGGCAGGAGCTTTGATAACGAGCTTGGAAGGCAACTGCATGCTTGTGTAATAAAGAGTCGGTTGAGTAATTTAATACTAGATTGTACTATTTTGCAATTCTATTCCCGATGTGGTGATTTGGACAGCGCTTATGAAGTGTTTGACAGAATGCAAGAAAGGGATGTGATTGCTTGGACAACCATGATTACAGCTTGTTCACAACACGGACGGGGGTACGACACATTTGCCATGCTGTCACAAATGTTGTACGATGGAGTTGACCCGAACGAATTTACCGTTTGCAGCGTGTTGAATGCTTGTGGGGAAGAGAAAGAACTAATATTCGGTGAACAACTACACAACATTGTTATCAAGAAGGCGTACGATTTGGATGTTTATGTTGCAACTTCATTGGTGGATTTGTATGCTAAATGTGGGAAAATCGAGAAATCGAGAACAATTTTTGATGGAATGAGAAGAAAAAATGCGATCACTTGGAGCACTATTATAGCAGGGTACGCTAGAAATGGCCTCGGAGGAGAGGCCATAAGTCTCTTCCGCACGATGAAAAGATTAAAAATGTTTGCCAACAGCTTAACCATGGTTAGCATACTCAGAGCCTGTGGTTTGATTAGGTCAGTGTCGACAGGTAAAGAAGTGCATGCGCAAATCTTCAAGAATTTTTCACCAAGCAATATTTTCGTGGGAAGTGCACTTGTTTGGCTTTATTGTAAATGCGGAGATTACGTTTCTGCATCTAAGGTGCTCGAGTATTTGCCTGATAAAGATGTGGTTTCATGGACTGCGATGATTTCTGGTTGTGCTCGGCTAGGTCACGAGTATGAGGCTCTTGAGTATTTAAAGGAGATGTTGAGTAAAGGTGTAGAACCGAACCCTTTTACTTATTCTTCAGTACTGAAAGCATGTGCGAAACTGGAAAATATAAACCAAGGTAAACTCATCCATTCCTCCATAAATAAGAGCCCTGCATTGTCGAACGTGTTTGTAGGCAGTGCTTTGGTTCATATGTATTCAAAGTGTGGGCATCTTTCGGAGGCAGCTCAAGTGTTTGAGAGTATGCCCGAGAGAAACTTGGTTTCTTGGAAGGCGATGATTGTAGCTTATGCGAAAAACGGGCAGTGTGGCGAGGCTTTGAAGCTCGTGTATCGAATGCAAGCTGAGGGAATTGGGGTAGATGATTACATCCTCTCGACTGTTCTTACAGCCTGTGGAGATTTTAAGTGGAATAACGAGTCGTCGTCAGAGCATTGTTTGCAGTCTTAAAAGATTTCGGGGAAAAAAAACAGAGTATGATTTTGTAGGTACGGAAAATGAATTTCGAAGGGCAGCTCAGTTTTTTGAACTTGGGGATTTGTTCGACTCGGTTCATGTGTGAAATCTCAGCTCGATGGAAATATGTATGAGGTCGAAGTTTGTAAAGTAAATATTCGTGTATAAATCAATTGCAGTTCATATCAGCGGAGTCAGGTTCATTTTTCTCCATCACTCGATTAGCTTAAACATTTAATTCAAAGTCATGACCGTTTCGACCTTCGTTTGTACTTATATCACACGATTTTCATACACATAACACAACTCAATAAGACAAAGCACTTCATCCGAGTGTAAAAGACAAAAACCTAAGAAGAAGAAGGATCATCTTTATTACATCTCATCATAGAAGCCTTCTTGTACCTAACTTTCTCAATCTCCTTCTCGAGATAATCAAGAACCGTATCGGTCACATGATTCGGCGCACACCCATCATCCAACATCTTCCTCAAAAACTTGTAAGCATCCTTTAACCGTCCGGCCTTACTATGCACCTCAATGAGCGTATTATAAGTCACCACATCGGGGTTTATTCCACTACTTTTCATTTGCCCAAAAAGCTCGTTCGCCTCATCCAACCTCCCATCTTTCCCAAGCGCGTTGATCAACGTATTGTACATCACAATATCCAAATATCCGCCTTCTTCCCTCAATTTCTCGAGAACCGAATTCGCAAGATCGGCCCTACCCATTTTCCCTAGCCCTTGGATGATCACGTTGTAAGTAGCTACATCCGTCGGATTTACCGTTTCACCCATCGCGTGTAGGACCCCCCAAGCCTCCTTGAAGTAGCCCTTTTTCACGAACGAGCTCATGATCGAGTTGTAAGTGTAGCTCGTGGGGTCCACGCCCATGTCTGTGAAAATCTCGAATAGCTTACACGCCAAACTAAGCTTCCCCTTAGCCAAGAAAATTGATAAATAGGTATTTACCATGTCTATATCGAATGAATCTTCGCCTTTAGCCATAACTCTTACCCCTCTAGACATCGAAAAAGATTGCGAAGGAGTATCACGAGAGACGAACTTATTCGCCAGCTCATCCATGTACGGCGAGGATGACCACTCGTCCTTTTCAACCTCCACACCTTCACAGTGGGTTTCGGAGGATTTCGCAAGATTCAAAATCTCGGCAATATTGCTAATTGGGGGGAAAAATGGAGTGAAGTCCCGTTTTTTGCTCTGTGGGCTTCTCAATGAAGCTTCCATTGATGACTTCCACTTGAGAAGGGAAGAAACCAAATTCCTATCTCTAATATACTTCATCAGCCCTTCGGTCGAATCCCACTGGCCCCGCCTGTAAAGTGCACTCAAAAGTGAAGTAATCGTAACCAAATCGACCACAAATCCACGAGCCTCCATTTCCTCCACCAATCGCACCGCTTCTTCGAGCTGATCTTCCCTACAAAGCTGCAATACTACAATGCTGTAGGAAACACCGTCGATAAAGTTGTTGCCTTTTCTCTTCAAGTCACAAAACATAGTATACGCAGCTTCAGCCCTCCCGTTTTTGTACAACCCGTCTATGAGAATATTATAAGTCCAGCACGTGGCTCTCGCACCATCATCATCCGCCATTTTCTCAAAAAGATTGCACGCTTCGACCAGCTTTCTTGATTTCAGTAATCCGTCAAGAAGTGAGTTGTAAACAACCGTTTCGGTTTTTATACCGTTGTACTGCATCTCGCTGAAGATTTTCACTGCCTCGTTTATTCGGTAAGATTTACAACACCCCTGTATGAGAATTCGGTAAGTGAATGCATCGGGCTCGTGGCCTGACGAAGCTTTAAGCTCCTCCCATACAATGAGGGCATCTTTAACTTTGCCAAGCAAGCAAAGAACATGTATTAGGCTGTTGTACGTACACAAATCGGGATTTAAACGGATGTTTGTTTCCCGCTTCATTTCTTTGAAGAGGTTTAAAGAAGTAGACAAGTCACCCCAACATCCTAGCGTGTGGATGCATATGTTGTAACCACATCTATCGAGTGGGTAAAGCTTCGTTTTTCGGAGTTTGGCGAAGACTTGTTTGAATTCGTCTTTCATGTCGGATTTCTTGAGAGCGACGAGTAATTCATTACAGGCGATAGCATCCGGGATTTCGGAGGAAGAAGAGTCCAATAACTTGAGGAAAATGGATAAAGCTATGGATATTTGATTCTTTCTTATGAGAGCTACAATGACAGGGCTGTATATATCAGGGCTGAGTGAGGTTGTTTGAATCAAATCTCTTTCCACACAGTCCAAAACTTCCAGAGCCGAATCATACTTGCCGGATCTGATGAAGCTGTTGAGAATCAGTTTAAGAGTCGGCGAATCGAGCGCCGCCGCATCGCCGCCGCTCGCCATCGAGGCGACGAGTTCGAGAATGTCGCTGTGGTGGTGGCGCGGGGAGAGGCAGATGGATTTGAACATCTGGTAGTAGGTGCCCGCCGAGTGTTTGAAGTTGGGCCTCAGAGAGCACCATCGGAAGAAATCCAACTTCCTGGCGGCGTCGAGGGAGCCGCGGCGGAGAACTTGGAGGACGAGATTCTCCGACAAGGGAATCGAGTCGGCGTCCTTCTCCAGAGAGTGGATTCCGCCGGGCTTCGACAGAGTTTTAGCTATGGCGGCAACTATTAGCAGGTTACCGAGCTCCGATGCAGTTCCGGATACGGCGCCGTTTGTCGATTTTGCTGCTGTAGTAAACCTAGATTTTGGGCAAAGGGGTCGTCGGAGAAAAGAGGCGGAATGGTGGAAAAGAGCCATTCTTTTTTCTCTCCGGCCATGGCGCATTATCCGTATACAGTAGTAGGGTAACAACTTAATCATGACGTACTACCGGCGAAGCCCTTGACGGCGGCGGCTCCGCCTGCTACGGCGGCGAACAGGTCCTCCATGGGCTTTATTTATATCTCTGGCCCAACACATAATATTTATATTTGCATTTTCATTTTCCACTAGATTTTATTATATTTTCATTTTGAACGCACTTATGGTGTGATTTTTCACGGTTTTCTTTTCATTCCAAGATTTTTTTTTTCGAAAAATGTCGATTCTACCCTTGCAAACGGGAAATTTCTTTATGTTAATATTTGAAGGCAAAAAAATTTATTCTTCTTAAATAACACCTTCACAATTCTTTAGTATTACCTTTACTCTTCCGAGGGTAATTTTTGTCTTTAAAAAGTAACATAAAGAAATGTCACGTGTGCAGGGGTAAAATTGGCATTTTTTGAGAAATATTACCTGTAGTAAAAAGGATTCCTTGAAAAATCACACCATCAAGAAGTCGGTGTAGGACTGAAACAAACGTTAGGGTAATTTTGATAATTACGGATTGATGGTCGTGTTTTTTGTAATTTAGCCTAGCTTCAGGGGATTTTCATAATTATTTACCCTAATTTCTTTTTCACATACATTACTTGGAGTGGGGACTGGGGAGCAGAGGAAACTGTAAAACACAGACTAATTAATTAACAACTGCATGCCCAAGATATCATAATTAGTAACTAAATTATAAAAATAATAATAGTAATAATTAAAAAAATAAAAAAAATAATAATTAGTTACTATGTTCATACTGTCATAATTGTAGAGTGCTAAACAATTAATTATTTAAAGCAGTTGATTTTTTTTTTTTCAGACAAGAAAAGTGGGCTCTTGTCTTCTAAGGCAAGTTTAATCATTTCTAGTAGCAAACTCATTTTTTCAACCTTTTCCTTTTTTTTTCTGCACTTTAATTACTATTCTACCCACCTCTTTCTATTTTTATTTATTTATTTTACATTATATATATTTTCTTGGTGTAATTTCTCTGTGTAGTGTAGCAATAGTGGTGGTTAAATTCTGTGCCAAACAATGATTGCTAATCTGGGATGATGGTAATATCTATCTGAGATTTTTAGTTATCTCCCTTGACAAGTGACCTGTTCTGAGAGAGAGAGAGAGAGAGAGAGAGAGAGAGAGAGAGAGAGAATCAGCTATGCGGCGGCTGTTCGTCTTGTCTCTGCTGGTTTTCTGTCGATGGATATATGTTAGTGATGCTACGACCAATCCACAAGATGGTAAATATTCAGTCTTTACTACTTCCGTCGCAGCTTAGCGACGATATTTCCGTTTCGTCGCGAAGGTTTTGATGCAAAGGCGGGATTTATACTTTTGCGACTAATGTGGTAGAAAACGTCGCCAGAACTGTGTTTTGGCCTAGTGAACATTTTCAAGAATGTGTACTCGTGTGTGCGTTTCTCCGTGTGTGTTCGTGTGTATATGTATTATATATATGTATATGTATGTATGTATGTATGTTGCATTGCATCCCATTCTAATTAGGGACTTAATTTGTTGCAGTTAATTTATTGCGTAAAAATTCTTCTGACTAATAAACGTAAAAAAAATAAAAATTGTTCGTCTTTTTGATTCAGCCGCTGTGCTCCGATCACTAAAAGACCAGTGGGGGAGCACGCCCCCTAGTTGGGATAAATCCGACGATCCTTGTTCAGATTGGGAAGGTGTTGCCTGTGACAAATCAAGAGTCACTTCTCTGTAAGCATATCAAATCCCATTATTCATACATAAACTTTTTTTTTTTTAATTAAATATACGAAACATCATTGATTTTTTTGTGTGCAGCGGCTTATCGACAATGGGATTAACCGGTAAAATGAGCGGTGACATTGGAGGCCTAACCGAGTTAATCTCGTTGTAAGTTCTTCACCTTTCAAGATTACAAGCTATACGAACATAAATAAATTTCTATATATATTTTTTTTCTTCAGAGATTTGTCGTTCAATCGTGGCCTCAGCGGTTCGTTGTCTCCTAGGCTTGGAGATCTGCATAAACTGACCATATTGTAAGAAAAATTTAATAGAAATTCATCGTAAAGTTCGAAAAAATAAATAGCGGAAAAATCCCTCAAGTATGCACTGATTTCACATTTGGCCCCTCATGTTTTAAATATTCAACGTTTTTAGTCCCTTTCCGTCAATTTTACGTTAAAAACTAACATAATCAAACGTGTTCGCATCACTACCTTAACTGACGTACTAACGGTAAATTGACGAAATGACCAATAGTGTCAAATTATTGAAACACGAGGGACCAAATGTGTTTTTTTGGAACATGGGGATCAAATGTGGAATTGTTGCAAACTTGGGATGAAAACTGTAAATTTCCGAATAAATAGCTAACATAAGTTTGTTTTGGCATATGTTGTTTGCAGAATTCTTGCTGGATGTAGTTTTACTAACAGCATACCAAGTGAACTCGGAAATCTTACGGAGCTAACTTTTCTGTAAGAACTTACTTATATATATTTTACGGCAATAATAATATTTAATTTTTATTCGATGAATTCGTGTTTATATTTATACGTGAAATGTGAATCGACGACAGAGCCCTGAATTCGAATAACTTAAGTGGCGAAATACCGGCATCTCTGGGTAGACTTTCGAAGCTGTATTGGCTCGATCTTGCGGAAAATCAGTTGACCGGTCAAATACCCGTTTCATCGGCTTTCGGTCCCGGATTAGACCAACTTAAAAAGGCCAAACACTTGTGAGTTATTTTATTTTATTTGCAAATCGACAGATCAGATCAGAAGTAACATTCTCGATTTTCCGAAAGTTAGAAACTATTGAATCACAATAGACGGAACTCGATTTTTTTTTTTATATACAAATACTAATAATGCATTCTTTAATGAATATAAAAGCTTAATTTATATATAATTTCGATTTTTTCGGTGTGCAGCCATTTCAACAAAAACCAGCTTTCGGGCGAGATTCCGAGCCAGCTTTTCAACTCGGACATGTCACTGATACATGTGTAAGTCAACGCCAAAAACAAACATGTTCTTCGATTTGGTCAATGATAATTCCGTTCTCGATTTTTCTTCGTTTAATTCCTATTTTTTAAATTATTCGGCAGACTATTTGACGGTAATAACTTCGAGGGCAGCATTCCCTCTACAGTTGAACTTGTACAGACACTTGAGGTTCTGTGAGTAAACTCATCATCTTACAACTTCATCTCGATTTTATTTTGTATTTTCCCAAACGAATAATTTAACGTCGTTTTTTTCTTTTCTTTTTTTATTTTTCCGATGCATGTATTCAGTCGGCTTGATCGAAATTCACTGAAAGAAAGTGTTCCATCAAACCTCAACAATCTCACTAACATCATAGAATTGTGAGTATATATCTTTTCAAGAAAATTCACTATATATAGCCTTTTTTTTTGTCTATTATTATTATTATTATTATTATTATTATTATTATTATTATTATTATTATTATTATTATTATTATTATTATTATTATTATTATTATTATTATTATTATTATTATTATTATTATTATTATTATTATTATTATTATTATTATTATTATTATTATTATTATTATTATTATTATTATTATTATTATTATTATTATTATTATTATTATTATTATTATTATTATTATTATTATTATTATTATTATTATTATTATTATTATTATTATTATTATTATTATTATTATTATTATTATTATTATTATTATTATTATTATTATTATTATTATTATTATTATTATTATTATTATTATTATTATTATTATTATTATTATTATTATTATTATTATTATTATTATTATTATTATTATTATTATTATTATTATTATTATTATTATTATTATTATTATTATTATTATTATTATTATTATTATTATTATTATTATTATTATTATTATTATTATTATTATTATTATTATTATTATTATTATTATTATTATTATTATTATTATTATTATTATTATTATTATTATTATTATTATTATTATTATTATTATTATTATTATTATTATTATTATTATTATTATTATTATTATTATTATTATTATTATTATTATTATTATTATTATTATTATTATTATTATTATTATTATTATTATTATTATTATTATTATTATTATTATTATTATTATTATTATTATTATTATTATTATTATTATTATTATTATTATTATTATTATTATTATTATTATTATTATTATTATTATTATTATTATTATTATTATTATTATTATTATTATTATTATTATTATTATTATTATTATTATTATTATTATTATTATTATTATTATTATTATTATTATTATTATTATTATTATTATTATTATTATTATTATTATTATTATTATTATTATTATTATTATTATTATTATTATTATTATTATTATTATTATTATTATTATTATTATTATTATTATTATTATTATTATTATTATTATTATTATTATTATTATTATTATTATTATTATTATTATTATTATTATTATTATTATTATTATTATTATTATTATTATTATTATTATTATTATTATTATTATTATTATTATTATTATTATTATTATTATTATTATTATTATTATTATTATTATTATTATTATTATTATTATTATTATTATTATTATTATTATTATTATTATTATTATTATTATTATTATTATTATTATTATTATTATTATTATTATTATTATTATTATTATTATTATTATTATTATTATTATTATTATTATTATTATTATTATTATTATTATTATTATTATTATTATTATTATTATTATTATTATTATTATTATTATTATTATTATTATTATTATTATTATTATTATTATTATTATTATTATTATTATTATTATTATTATTATTATTATTATTATTATTATTATTATTATTATTATTATTATTATTATTATTATTATTATTATTATTATTATTATTATTATTATTATTATTATTATTATTATTATTATTATTATTATTATTTATTTATTTTTAATATTTTTATGTAGGAATTTGGCTCATAATATGCTGTCTGGTGCATTACCAAACCTAACTGGAATGAACTCCCTCAATTATCTGTAAGAATTACACATTTTTTTGCTAGCAAAATAAATAAATAAATTAAATTAAACTAAACTCATAATTTAGTGAAGAAACAACTCTCGAGTTCATCACACGCATTTGTCGTTTTTTCGCAGGGATTTGAGCAACAACTCTTTCAAGAAATCCGAATCACCTCACTGGTTTTCGACTTTAACTTCACTTACTACATTGTGAGTATTCAATAAATTACCGACGGAAAAAATAAATAAACGTTAATTTAAACATGTTTTTTTTCTTCTTTTTTTGTGTGTGCTTATAGAATGATCGAATACGGACCGTTGGAAGGATCGGTCCCACCCGAAATTTTCAGTTTACCTCAGATTCAGCAAGTGTAAGTTGTATCTATCTATCTATGTGTAGTAACATTATTTTTTTGGCATTGTTAAATTCAAATTAAATAAATAAATAAATAAATAAAGGATCATTTAAATTTCTGATTTCGAGTGTATTAATTCTATACATTCTTGTACAGAAAACTGAAGAACAATGCATTTACTGAGAAATTAGACATGAGTGTCAACATCAGCCAACAACTCCAACTCGTCGATTTGCAGAACAACGACATTTCGTCACTAACGATCGGCTCGCAATACAAAAGCACTTTACTGTAAGAATTATTTGATCAAGAAGATATCTTATAGAAACATATATATGCAGACATTATATGATAATTAAAAAAACATGGGTAAATTACTAAAACCCCCTGAACTTAGGTTAAATAACGAAAAACACTCCCACCTATTCGTAATTACCAAAAAACCCTTGAGGTTTGTTTCCGTCTTACACCAACCTCTTCCAGTGTAACTTTTCACGGAATTTTTTTTATTACAGGGAATAGACTTTACGCAATTTCAGATATTTTCTTTTATTTCTCACCTATTTAATAAAAGTATAATAGACTGTACACATTTTCTGTTAAAAAACTCAATCAAAAATCAATCAGACGGACGTGTGGGGTGTTTTTCGTTATTTAGCCTTAGTTCAGAGGGGTTTTCGTAATTTACCCTAAAAAAATGTATATTTCTTTAATTGCAATCTTTTGGGGGGTGTTTATGTCTTTTTATGATTGGTCCAAGAGAAAAATCTGAATTGAGTTTAGTGTGCTTCTAAAAAACCATAAAACAGAGGGATTTTTGCTAGTTTTGTTTAACATAGGGACTTTTCTATAGTTTGCAATAAATTTAGTGGTACAAATTGCAATATACTAAAAAATATGAGGCCTTTTACAGATTAATTGGAAATCCGGTGTGCTCGGCTTCATTAGAAAACACAGTCTACTGTCAAATCCAGCAATCGGCGAAGCCTTACTCCACCAGCTTCGCAAACTGCGGCGGCCAAATATGCACCGCCGATCAGAAACTCGACCCGCAGAGCTGCGGCTGCGCTTACCCGTACGAAGGCACACTGTACTTCCGTGCACCCTCGTTCAGAGATTTGTCGAACGCAAGTTTGTTCCATTCGTTAGAAATGAGCCTTTGGGTGAAATTAGGGCTTTCTCCCGGCTCCGTTTCTCTGCAGAATCCGTTCTTCAATGTCGACGATTATCTCCAATTGCAGCTAGGGCTTTTCCCCTCGAATCAAAAGTTCTTCAACAGATCGGATGTTCAGAGGATCGGATTTTCGCTGAGTAATCAAACTTACAAGCCTCCGAAAGAGTTTGGGCCTTATTATTTCATCGCTTCGCCTTACGTTTTCGGAGGTAACAATTTAGGGTTTGTTTTATTGCATTCATGATTCATCCATGATGAAATTCTTTTTAGCAAACTACCCCTAAAAAAAATGAATCATAGGGGAGTTTTTTGGCAATTCGATATAATTAGGGGTGTTGAATGCAATAAACTTGGTGATAAGATATGTGGTAACTTTTAGTAGTTACATTTCGACATGTAGTTTTGTAACTAAGAGAATGTAGTACCGGAAAATTTTCAGGCGAAAATGGGGGTGGCCAGATCAGCAGAGGGGTGATTGCCGGAATAACGAGTGGATGTGCATTGGTGGTGGTGGTGCTAGCGGGATTAGGGGCTTACGCTATTAGGCAGAAACGGCGCGCGGAAGAAGCTATTTCACTGAGCAAGCCGTTTGGTGAGTTTTTACCCGTGAAAATGAGGGGTAAAATAGTTTATCCTTTTTTTTTTTTTGAAGAAATTGGATATTAAACGGGAATATTTGATAGTCGAATTCTTGATTTGATTCTTGTGGCAGCATCTTGGGGCCCGAGTGGGAAGGACAGTGGAGGGGCCCCACAGCTAAAAGGAGCAAGATGGTTCTCTTATGATGAGCTCAAGAAATGCACTAATAACTTCTCTCATACCAATCAGCTTGGCTCGGGTGGCTATGGCAAGGTTTGTTGCTTAAGCCATTGAAATACACACACACACACTGCACACACGCGCTCATGGTATATATATATATATATATATATATATATATATATATATATATATATATATATATATATATACACGCACACCCACACACTCATCTTTGTATACTTGCATGTTTTTGTATTTCTTGATTTCAGGTGTATAGAGGGGTTGTGTCAAGTGGACAAACAGTGGCAATAAAAAGGGCTCAACAAGGTTCCAATCAAGGCGGGCTCGAGTTCAAAAACGAAATCGAGTTGCTCTCGAGGGTTCATCACAAGAACCTCGTTGGCCTTGTAGGGTTCTGCTTCGAACAAGGTGAACAAATGCTGGTATATGAGTTCATGGCTAATGGAACACTCAGAGAAAGTTTATCAGGTAATCTAATTAATCTCACATTTCACATTAAAATCATCCCAAAAAAGCAAACATCAGCAGAAACAAACAATGCATGCTAATATATATTGTTGGATGATAATATGCGTATTGTGATATGTATTGTGACTGACAGGAAGGAGTGGAATAAATCTGGACTGGAAGAGAAGGATAAGGATCGCGTTGGGGTCCGCTAGAGGAATAGCGTATCTACACGAACTGGCGGACCCACCTATAATTCATAGGGACATCAAATCGACGAATATACTGTTGGATGAAAATCTCACGGCTAAGGTGGCTGATTTTGGATTGTCTAAGCTTGTTTCAGACAGTTCTAAAGGGCATGTTTCCACTCAAGTAAAAGGCACTCTGGTAAGCGATCACAGCCTATGCAGTAGGGGTGTAAATCGGGACGAATTTTTCGAATTCCATCAACTTTGATTAGAAAGTTTCTAATTTAGAACGATTTTTTCATTCGATTTCTAAAATTTTGATTTTCGATTTTTTTTTTCAATTTTTTTGGATCAGAATTGGAAATATTTATGAAATTTTCCATCCTCCAGTTCAAAGTTTCTAAGTTTAGAATGATAGTTATTTTTTTCGATTTCTAAAATTTCTATGTTCCGATATTTTCCGTCAAAATTAAAGTGATATATGAAATTCTGATTCTCGACCCAATCTTAATTTCTGAAAGTAATTCTATTGTTTTTGAAATTCTGTTCTCGAAAAATTACATTTATAACATTAATAAAATTGTGTATCTGAATAAAGTTTCTCAATTTTAATGATTCTGATCCGAAAATTAACAAGTTGAAAAAATAAAAAGATTCCATTCCAATTTCTAATTTTGTCAAAGAAATTCTGTTTTACATTTGATTAGTTTCTTACTTCCAAAAAACTCAAACTTTTCCCAAAATATGCTAATTCTCATCCGATTCGTTCAATATCCACATCTAGTACTCTATAGTCATTGCCTCGTTTGTAACTTCATATTTATCTCGAAAATTTGAATTATTTTCAGGGCTATTTAGATCCGGAGTACTACATGACACAACAACTAACAGAAAAGAGCGACGTATACAGCTTCGGCGTAGTAATGCTCGAGCTCATCACAGCCAAACAACCCATCGAGAAGGGAAAATACATTGTTCGCGAAGTGAAAATAGCATTCGACAGAAACGAGGACAGATACTATGGATTAAGGGAAATGATGGACCCCACCATAAGAAACACACCAAGTCATGACCTCATCGGATTCTTAAGGTTTGTTGAGCTGGCAATACAATGTGTTGAAGATTCGGCTTCGGATCGTCCGATGATGAGTGAAGTTGTCAAGTCCCTCGAAGCTATATTGCAGAATGACGGCATGAATATGTCAGCCTCCACGTCAGCATCTTCGTCTGCAACTCTTGAATTCGGAGCTGGTTTGTGTAATAAAGGTGCAATTAGATCACATCCTTATAATATTAATGGTGCTTTTGATTATAGTGGTGGGTATACACTTCAAGGTAAAGTTGAACCCAAGTAATATAATTAATGGGACAATATATATATATAAAACTATATTTTACTTATATATATTAGTTCTTTAATTTTTTGAAGATTTTTTAGTGAAATATGAAGAATGTTGTTTTGCTAAGTTGTGTTGTGTGGATGCGTTATTGCAATTAGTATCCCTTGAGTTATATGAATTGTTAAAAAATCACCCCATGTAATTTTTACTTGCAAAACCCCCCCTATGATTTTTTGTTTTTTGCAATTAGTACCCATGCTTGTTTAGGGGTTGTGTGCTAACTCATAGGGAATTTTTTGGCCAATAAAATAACATGTGAGTTTTTTTAACAATTCAAGCTAATACAAATGTACTAATTGGAATAAGGGTAAATTACGCATTAATCCCCGATGTATGTTAAAATAACTTTAAAGTTTATGTTGTATAATTAAAGCCACACCCATGGAATAATTACTAGAGCAAGATTTTATGTCATGTGGGTCGATATGCAATATATTTGTTTTCCGTGGAGCCGCTAATGCTATTATATACGGAAAATTATAAATCTTATATAAAATAATAAGGGTTTTAAGAAATATTTAGGAGAGCCACGTCACCCCCTAGTTCTATGTTGTTTTTGCCACTTACTGAAACTAATAGTCCGTAACAACTCTAACGGAATAATTTATCCAATGCATTATTTTTTAGGGTTGTTTGTAATTTCCGATACTACATGGACCTTAAAATTATTTTACCGTAGCTCAGGGGTGTAGGTGTAATTTGCCCTTTTTTGAAATAATATGGATGCCCCATTAATTACCCAATTGAAAAATAAACCGGGTCTAGACTCTACCGTAGAGTGTAGCCGCCCCTCCGGGTCAGCCTTTAAAATATCAACTCCAAGTGGGAGACCCTTTGAGCTTCAACAATGTTAATCTCACCCACAAGTGTACCTCCTCTTCCAACAACTAACTAACCTTGAATATATGGTTATTATATTATGAAAATATTGCCAAAAATATATTAATGTTTCACAAACATATGTGCAAAAACATATTTTGACATAAGCCGGTGGTAAAAAATAATAATAATAAAAAAAAAAATTAAAATCGACATTTTTTTTTGTATTTCTACTTTATTATTGAATGTTCGTAAAACTAGATTTAGAGCCCGTTTGGCTAAGCTTATCTAAAACATTTTATAAGTTCGTATATCTGATAAGATGTTGTAGGAATTGATAAGTTGTTAGATATTATTTTAAAAGTTATTTTTTAAGGTGTTTGGATATATAACTTATAAGCTACTTTTAATTTTTATAAGTTTGTTCAAGTGTTTTGAAATAAAATGTATGATTATCGCTATATGACAAAAAAGTACATGACATTACATTTACCTATCTTAAAATAAGTCGTATAGTACACCCTCGAGAGTAAAATATAATTGTAGTATAGTACAGCCTCGAGAGCAAAATATAATTACACCTACGTAAATAATTGAAAGTTGTATAAAATATTTACGCTCTTGTTATATTTTTATCTAAGTTCGATTTTGTCCTCTTTAATTATTTAAAATACTTATTTCTATTTGAATTATTAACAAATTGTTTCAATATACAAATCATAACAAATTTGACATCCGTGCATCGCACGAGTGATATACTAGTTTTTATAAAATTTTAGTATCAAAATCTATAATTACTATTTTCATTTATAGGATGTTTTAAAATATGATTTTTATCTTATTTTATAATTTATAATAGCAAATCATTTTAAAAGTCTTCTTAATTAACTAATATAACAATATGATACTTTTGTAAATATAATTAATTATTTATATATAAATTATGATATTATTATTATTATTATTATTATTATTATTATAATATATTATTTCCAGATTTAGTTGTTCAATAGATTTATGCCATATTGGGCGACTGTTAGCATTTAGCTAGCCAGCTTAAACTACAGTTTTTCTCTATCCCTGTGTTTGGAACCTAGAATCTAGAGAGAGAGAGAGAGAGAGAGAGAGAGAGAGAGAGAGATGGCGACGGCGGCGGCGGCGGTGTCACAGTGCCCAATCACCGGCGTAGAGAAGAAGAAAAACCGACTACATTTCAGCAATTTAAGCAGCAGAGTTCAATTTGGGGGGATTAATTTCAGGAACCACAAGCAATTACTGTTAGCCAATGCAGCGGTTAATGGCGGAAGCTCGGAAAATGGCGGTGCTGTTTCCGTCACTCGGAGCTCTTCTCCTTCTCCGCCGCCTCCCCCTGCTACCACTCGGTACATACATTTCGCGCGCGTCTGTCTGTGATTTTACTGTGCATGGATAAAATGATTTATTATTAAATTTTGTTTTAATCCTGAAAATTGGTTGGTGGCGTACTGTTTAATTGATTTTATTTATTCAATCAGGTGTTTGAATTGTAAGATTCGCTTGTTTTGTAACCCCAAGTGGGGTTTATTTAAGTAGTATGATTGTTTTCCTTTTTTTAAATTTCTTAAAAGATTTCTCTGTTTTGTAGTGATTGGCTTGGATTATTGATTTTGGCATTTGGTGGATTAATATTTAAACAAGATCGTGCTTCTCTGATGGAAAGAATATCTGTACTTTATTATGTTGTTTTTTTCTTAGAACTGTTTGTTGGTTTGAGGTTATATATTTAATTTTCCAGGAATTCAAATTTAATCTTGGGATATTATATTGTTGTTGGTAGAATATTCACGGAATTTGAATTAAAATCTCAGGGCAAAACGTCATACAATCTCAGTATTTGTTGGGGATGAAAGTGGTATAATAAACAGAATAGCCGGTGTGTTTGCTCGTCGAGGCTACAATATTGAGTCTCTTGCAGTTGGTCTGAATCAGGACAAGGCTTTGTTCACCATAGTTGTGTCTGGAACAGAAAAGGTTTTGCAACAAGTCGTGGAACAGCTCAACAAGCTTGTGAATGTCTTAAAGGTATGTCTCTACGTGTGAATTCATAATGCGATTCGATAATATAGTCCAACATACTTTCATTATGTAGAGCTCTTTTGGTTGTTTTCAAGAAAATTTATGTTATGTTATCTTTCGGTTAACTATCGGAAATTTATGTTGTGCTATGGGATTTATCTGTGTACAAGCACAGGCGGGGAAGCAACTTGACTGTAGTTAATGATGCTTAATAATGAAAATTGTGAGGGTTTTATTGTTTAGTCAATCTGAGGCATCTTTTCATATTCCAGGTAGAAGATTTGTCGAAAGAAGCCCAAGTAGAACGTGAACTAATGCTAATAAAGTTGAATGCAGATTCTAACACTAAAGGCGAAGTATGTGGAAGTTTTCCTTTCCTTTTTGTTTTAATTTTTTTTTTCTTTTTCAGGTTGGCTGTTCTTCTATTTTATCTGATATGTCTGTTGTTTTTATGCTTGGACTTGATTTTCAGATTATGTGGTTAGTAGACATCTTCAGGGCAAGCGTTGTGGACATATCAGAACACACTTTGACTATCGAGGTTAAGATTTATTTTATTTTCCATGTTTCTTTACTGAAGACTTGTATTATTTCACAATTGTGGAGCTAGTTATCTTAAATGTCATCCTCTAGTCTACGTTCGTGATTGGTGCATTTATCTTGGATCCTATCATTTTGTAACCTTATGCTATAATTCAGAGATTCTTGCTTCTGGCTGATATAGGTCACTGGAGATCCTGGAAAAATGGCAGCTGTCTTAAGAAACCTCAAAAAGTTTGGTATTAAAGAACTTGCAAGAACTGGGAAGGTATATCATTTATTTGGTTATGTGCATTAAGCCATTAACTGATAAACATACGAGTACGATTCTTACTTTTGTTTGAGCTTGACTTTAGCTATTGTATGGATGATAATTTCTGCATTGGGGGGTGGTGGCATGGATGTGGGTTAGGAGGATTATTCCATAACATAGTATTTGGAGTCTGGCAAAGTATTCCTAAAGGCCCACGCGTGCCATGATTTTAGGAGACTCCCTTATTATTCTTTAGTCTAAAAATGTTAAATATCTTCAAAGTATTTGTCCTTATCCCCCAAATTTGTAGTAGCTAATAGTTTTAAGTATATCTCTATATATGACTTTTAAAATTAATGGCACTTATAGATTGCATTGAGGAGGGAAAAGATGGGCGAGACAGCTCCATTTTGGAGGTTTTCTGCAGCTTCTTATCCAGATCTTGAAAGAACTGTACCCATTGAGGCTATTTCGGACGTTGCTGCTAAGCAAGTAAATGTTAAACACACTAATGGCAGCTTTATTCCTTCCTCGGGGGTACGTACTCAGAGTTAGTGTCTTACACTATTTATGTAATTGTGCATTTTTCTTATTCATTGCCTCTAAATGATCAGGGCGTTTGAGTTAATTTCAACTTTTGAGCATGAATCTGGTTCACATTAATAACTGTTCCGATTTTCAAAACATGGAACTGTTCACCGCAGTATCTTTTTTCCTTTGTTTTTGACCATATAAATTGTAAATCAAATTTAGCTTGGGTTGGTAAATGTTTACAATTTTATGCTTTGCCCCGCCATACAGCTTTTTCATTTTGGCGATTGTCAGTTAAACTCTATTACACCTTGAACTCACTGTCGTGTTAAGAGAAAAGTATTATTTTCCACAAAGAAATGTCATTCCACAATTGTTCTGTTGTCTAATCGGTTTGGCTCTGTTGTGCAATCATAAACTGTTTTGTTAGTGTGAAATCTGTAGTTTGGTATTTGCTATCCTCGGAACAGATGCTATTTAATGGTTAATGAGTGTATTAGGCAATCAAAATTTTCACATTTATTTTCTCCACGAGTTGCATTTTTCATTTAAATTGAGTTTCATGTGAATTAAGATATGTTCGTGATTGAAGGGTGATGTTTATCCTGTCGAACCTGACGGTGGCTTCTATAATCGAATTCTTGATGCTAACTGGGGAGTTCTCTACGATGAAGATGTAAGAATTTTATATAGTCATTTATTCATATGCTGAAACTTTTAACGTTCATGACTGTGATAGTATTGACTTATGTAGATCATATTTAAAAAAAAAAACGTTAAACTTTTGTTCTAATGCAACAGTCAAGTGGCCTTCAATCACACACTTTATCCATGGTCGTCAACAACTCCCCCGGAGTTTTGAACTTGATAACTGGTGTCATATCTCGAAGAGGATATAATATTCAGGTCAACTTGGTTCAATTTAATGCTCTGCTTTCGTTTACTGTAATATATATTAGAATCTTACACGATTTGCTTCATTTCCATGAAGATTCTCCGATTGTTGCCTAAATTAATTTGTGTGAAATTATGTTCAGAGTCTTGCTGTAGGCCCCGCAGAAAGCGAAGGGATTTCACGCATAACAACTGTTGTTCCTGGAACAGATGAAAGTATTGGAAAATTGGTTCAGCAATTCTATAAGTTGGTGGATATTCATGAGGTGAAGGATTTTCGTTTTCTCAGTTCTGAATTATTTAATAAGCTTTTCTGAATAAATTTTACTTCTCCCATTACGTAATTGGTGCCTTGAGATATATTACACTCTTCACAAACTTATCGTTTGTAGACTTATTGTTTTCATATTTGCCTCAACTAAATTTTTCTAACTGCTACAGTACTAGCTGATTTATTTCTTTATGTTATTTAATTTCTGAAAGGTGTTTATTTTTCCCATTTTTAACGAGAGACAAAAATAACTAACGAAAGAAATACATTGATGAACTGTTTCAGGTTCAAGATATGACACACTTGCCATTTGCCGAGCGTGAACTAATGCTGATTAAAATTGCTGCAAATGCTTCTGCAAGAAGGGATGTTCTTGACATAGCGAACATTTTCCGGGCTAAACCCGTTGATGTCTCTGATCATACAGTGACATTAGAGGTAATAGCTTTCTTTCGTCTCTCTAATTTAACCACTAATTTATTAATTTCTGGTGCATGAGACTGTTGCAAGTGTACTTGCTTTTGTTAGAGGTGGGGATATGTATTTTGTTTCCGAGTGACGCTAGCATGCGTGCATGATTAGGTTTGTGGAAAAAAGGAACTAAAAAGACTGTATTTACTTGTAACATTCTCAACAAATTAGTTGTGAAATTTATGAAGTCGGAATTTTCCTGTGGTGCGATTTGTAATTTTTTATGAATGAATATTTCAATTTATTTCTTCCAGGTGACGGGAGATTTCAATAAAATGCTTGCACTCCAGAATTTGTTGGAGCCTTACGGTATTTGTGAGGTGCGTTTTCCGAAATAACATCCTAATCGACTTTTTCCTTGCATGACTTCGATTTCTTAAGTATCATTTTGATTGTGCCAATTAAATTGAAATATTGTGTTTGAGAAACCTCGACTTGCGAAAATTGCTGTGTCACATTCTATAGATTATTGTAAAATTGAAATATTTCATTTATATCAAGGTGGCTAGGACCGGAAGGGTGGCGCTGGCTCGGGAATCTGGCGTAGATTCCAGATACCTCAGAGGATATTCTATTCCCTTGTAATAACAAGTAATGTATCCCTAATTTTATCTTTGCTTCTTTGTTTTCTCTCTCTTAACTTCCCACAAGCAAGAACTGCTGTTGTTTGTACAACAATAATAATAGATTTAGGCGAGCACCGTCGTCTCTCATGGTTTCTGATTCGTCGGAATAAAGAGATAGTTCCGAAAATGTTATTCTTGTTCTATTACTGATTAGGGTATATCACGGCCAACCTCCTGAGGCAAGGTCAAATTACGAAAACCCCCTCTTGTTTGGGTGATTACAACCACTCCTCATCTATGAATCTTCTTACACGTCAAATTCAACAAAATCTTCTTGATTCAGTGGAATGTTCTCTAGTTTGTACTCGTTTTGTGAAAAAATGGAGTTTCTAATGCACCACAATCTGATATATACAAGACAATAGACACATCTTATGATCATCTTGTTTCAGCGGTAAAACGGATACAAACTGAATATTCCACATAATCTAGAAGATTCCACTAAATTCGACATCGGAAGGATGGACATGTAAGAAAATTCATAGTGAAGGGGATGGTTGTAATTACCCGAACATGAGTGATTCTTTCGTAATTTGACCTTATTTCTTAATTTACCCTTGCTGATTATCAATAATAATATTTTTAAAATTAAATCTAATGGATATAAATTTATACTTATGTATGATGAATTGATGATTACTTTACAGGTGCATGCTCATCAGAAATATTACTTGTATTTTACATAGAAGCAAGATCAATTATAAATTTTTGAAAGTAATACAAATAAAAACATATTTTTATTGAATATGATAAACTATAAGTAGTACAAATAAAAATAAATGCATATTTTATTGAATATAATAAAATGAAAAATAATAATATGATAAATAGACAAATAAAACAGATCTCTCATTCATGAGCTACACAAATAACCTGCTTGCCAATATTTTTGCCAGAAAACAAACCAGCAAATGCAGAAGGCCCACTTTCCAATCCTTCATTAATATCTTCTAAATAAGTAATCTTTCCTTGTTTGTAAAGACCTCCGACTTTTTCGAGAAAACTCGGAAACAAATGCAAATAGTCGTGCTGCAGAAAACCCTGCATTCTTACGCGCTTCGAGATCAGATTGAATAAGTTTTTGATCCCTTTTTCATCGGACATTCCTTGCTGAGAAACCATCCCACAAACTGCGATTCTGCCGTGGATTCTCATGTTGACCAAAACTGCCTCCAGCATTGACCCCCCCACGTTTTCAAAGTATATGTCGATGCCTTGTGGAAAGTACCTAATTTCGTATTTCAAATGAATTCGTTAATTCAATGTGATGTGAGAGAGAACAAATGGTTGTGTCGATGGATGGATTTTCGTTTCTTCGGATTCGAAAATTTTCAATTATTTTCTTGAAATTCTAATTTGATTCATCCGATATCAGTTCTAATAAAATAATCGTAAGGTCAAAAAAAGGGATGCCGTGTTTATGTTTTTCTCGAGATTTATAACTAACCTTTTAAGAGCTGCATCAAGATCCGGTTCTTCCTTATAGTTGAAAGCTTCGTCGAATCCAAGCTTATGCTTCAGGAGATCAACCTCGACAAATCACAAGAATCAATAGTTTTTTAAATTCAAATGTATCACTAAATTCTGTATGCAACAAAAAAATACATAGCATTTTACACTCACTTTCTGGCTAGACCCTGCACTCCCAACAACGTAGCATCCGTGTAATTTTGCCAGTTGACCGACGAGTTGACCAACAGCTCCAGAGGCAGCAGAAACGAAGACATACTCGTTTTTCTTTGGGGCACAAACCTCGTAAAATCCTACGTAAGCTGTAAAACCTGGCATGCCTGTAATGAAGTTCTTGATCAAATGATTTCCCCAAGTAGTAGTATATAAAAAGCGTCCGCGCGCGCGCGCACACACACACACACACACACAACGTAAGTGTATAATGAAAGCAAAAGCTATTGTAGTTCAAGAGGACCGTCTAATTCTTAGGAAAGGACCATCTGTGAAAATCGGACGGATCGGATTAGAATTAACACTTTTGAAAAATAATTGAAAGAAATTGGAAATCGGAATTTCTGAAATGAGAATGCAAGAACTTGTTCCAAAATCGGAAATTTTCGAATTTGAATATGTGGAATTGGGAATTTCCAATTTTTTTTTTTTTTATCACCTATAATATATCACAAGTCCGGAAAAAAAATGGAATCTTTTGGAAATTAAAAATGAGTTTGGAAATCGGCATCTCATATGTATCCCAATTCCTTTGAGAAAACGGACATTGTAACTTTCGGAATTCGGTATAGAAAAATATTGTTCCGGAATCGGAAATATTCGGATCGAAAGCGGTGGAATATACCGAGGAGGCCAATAAAATATGAGAGAGGCATATTATCCGGCTCAACTTTCCTCAACTGCTCGGGTTTATGGATTAAGGTGTATTCTTCCCAACCCGTAAAACCCGAAACTATATCTCCTGGTTTGAAGTTCGGGTTATCCGAGTCGATTACTTTCGACACTCCAAATCCTTCGATAACCTATTTTTCCCCAAAAAATAAAATAAAAAAAATCAATGGTTAGGTATTGGAAGTGATAAAATATATATATAAAAACCACGGTATCGAAAGCTCGATTGCTAAACAAACCATGCTCGGACACATTTTTTCGTGATATAAAAATAATCAAGATACTCGAGCTCGATTCTTAATCAAACAAAATGCAAATACAATTTTATAAACTTCGTAAAAATTTCGAACACGTGTAAACAATCATACATTCAGCTCGACTCCGACCGATCAAACTCAAAAAGATACTAAAAGAAGTGCAGACACTAAACAATAGTCACCAAAATTAACTTATTCTGAAACCATTAACTAATGTTCAAGATTACAAACAAAGAAGTAAAATGTGTGTGTGTGTGTGTGTATGTGAGAGAGAGAGAGAGAGAGAGAGAGAGAGAGAGAGAGAGAGAGAGAGAGAGAGAGAGAGAGAGAGAGAGAGAGAGAGAGAGAGAGAGATTCTTACAGAACCGGGGAGAAAGGGGGGAATGTAGGAGCCATGGAAATCCCTCATACGACCACGCATGTAAGGATCACAAGAGAGATAAAGATTCTTGACCAAGAAAGAACCAGACCCTTTTGGAGCCTCCATTTTCATCTTCTTCCCTAACCTCAACTCCATATCTGTTTCTTTTGGTGTTCCTTGTATGTACCCTTTGAATATTATCTGCTTATTCTCTACTGTTTCTCCCACCATTTTCCCTTCTTTCTTTTCTACCTCCCACAATTAAAAAAATTAAAAAAAAATTGAAAATCAAGCAAGAAACTTTGACAACCTTGTTGAAGATTTTTGTATTTGTGGGAGGGCAACACTTGTTTCCGTTCGAATCAATTGGATTTATAATTTGGTACTGTGAGTTAGGTGCACATAAGAATTATCTAAAATTGTAATTTTTGCCCCTATATTTTGATCTCTTTAGGAATTTAGTCCTATAAGTTATCATATTTCAATTTTACATGCAATAATTATGCAAAAGTAGTATTTTTAGTCATATTTCACTCGAATTTTGAATTTTAGCCACCGTTTAATGATGTACCTAACAAACTCGTACGTTTATATGGACACTTAAAAACTATAAATACTCTTCTAATTTGAGTTATAGAAGAATCGTGCCACATAATTAAAGTTCTACAAATGATAAGTTAGATGTCAAATTTATAAATTTCCAAGCGTCCATACAAGTAAACTGCGTCAGGTTTATTTGTCGCGTCATCAAATTAAAAATCATGCAACAAATGACTAAAAATACTATATTTGCAAAGTTATTGCATGTAAAATTAAAACATGATAAGTTAAAGGATTAAATTCTTAAATAGAAATAACACAGAGGACCAAACTACAATTTTCCCTGAAAAAGAATTCAGATGACTCCAATTAATTGTCATTATTTTTACTTGTGTCGGTACAACTTACTACGTGGCGAAAAGTTGTTGGAAGAAGGAAACTACTACAAAGGCTAAAAGTTAGTTGGGATAGGAGTAAGATAGTACAATTTTTTAATATTTTCTTTTTTCTCGTAAACTCAGCATGTTTCAATTGACTCAAGTTCGAATCTCTTTGCCAACGATCCTTAGGTCGAACTTATCGTACTTGAATCATGATATACTTTAGATTATGATTTTCGATCCTATTTTGATTTTGGGAAAAAAACCAAAAAAGTAGTATTTCCCGAAAAATATTATTAATATGTATGCTTGGTTAGTTGACCAGCGCGAACATTGCGGATTTCAATCCGAAAATTTCTAATTTTGAAACATTTCTTTTCATTCCAATTTCTAAAATTTCCGACAACGGAATTGGAACTACTTTTTTTTACTTTTGAAAAATAGACATTTTAAGAGTTTTCGTTAGATTTCATCGTTAGTTTTAGGAGGTAAATTTAGTTTTGCAAATAAGAGGGGAATTTTGTAATATTGACATAACCTTAATGATTTATTTGTAACTTATATGTTTTCTTTAGGGGCAATTTGAACATTTTATACTTATTAGTATCTGTTAAGAGTTTTTTTTTTTTCCTTTCTTTCTGATTGTTGAAAAAACTGCTGTTTATATGCAAAAATAAAATATTTACAGCAAGGGCAAATTACGGCCACACCTGATTTATGGTCAAATTACGAAAAAACTCCTCTTGTTTGGGTAATTACAGCCACCACCTCTTTTTAAATATTTTTACATAAAATTTATGTAATTCGTTTAATTACCGAACCAAATCGTATATTCAGTTCGGTAAACGATATGAAATGTTGACGTACCAAAATTTTGGTTCGATTTTACCAATTTAACATCCCTAAATTTACCTCTTGAGTAGTATCTTCATAAGATAATACATAGTTGAAGGGAGTGACTGTAATTATCCAAACATGAGGGAGTTTTCGTAATTTAACAATAACTCAGGTCGCCGTAATTTGCCCTTACAACAAAGATAAAAAATGATAAACAAAATCTCAACTATTGAATTATTTCAATTAATCCCTATCCACATCACTCAATTGTACACACACACACACACACACACACACACACACACACACACACACACACACACACTCACTCAATACAAATAAAAGAAAAAAAATCAAATGACAACACAAAGGCAGAGAAAAACTAAAACACTTTCTCTACCCAGGCTGTTTGTTATTTAATTCATAAAAAATTACTCTTACAACAAATTTCACTTACCTCTGTCAGCAAAAACCACTCTGTATTCCTCCTAACTCAAACCTCAAAAACCAACTTCCCGAACGTTGCTACTGAAGAAGATCGTATATACATCCTATATACACATTTGCTTCCATACGATTGGACCAAACGAAAAACGAGTAAAATAGTGAAAAATACTATCTTCAACCAATAGAACGGTACAGTAACAAAGATTCGAACACTCTGTCCATCAAGGACTATCTAGATTTATCAAGTGGTCAACAAAATCACAAGAACCACTTAGTTGTTGAAAATCGGATCGGTGAAGCATATTTGATTGGACTGGGACGGGGGTATTATCGTCTTTGCGGATCATAGGTGTCAGTTTACCGGTAATGCTGTAGCGCACGCGTATTCGATGGAATTTGGGATCTACTGTGCATCTCCCTTGCACTTTTACTAATAGAACTACTTCCTTGTCCCTCGAATCTTCGCACCAAAAGTTTTGTGGGACCCCGTCGACGAATTCTTCTAAAGTTTGGTATTCGTCTGCACGGATTGATATTTCAGCGATTTGATCTGCTTCAATAATTCCAGCTGCAGGGCTGACCTGTTTACATATGAAACTCATGATAAATAATATGAAGAAAAAAAAAAGTATTTAATTTTAAGGGTAAATTACAACCACCCCTGAGGTATGGTCAAATTACGAAAAAACCCCTCCTATTTGTATAATTACATCTACCCCTCAACTATGAATCTTCTTAGATCTCCACCCTTATGGTGTCAAATTCAACATAATCATCTAAATTCCGTGGAATGTTCTCTAGTTTGAACTCGTTTTGTGCAAAAATACAGTTTTTTATGCACAACAATCTGATATATACAAGCCAAAAAACACATCTTATGATCATCTAGCTTCAAAATGTGGAGCTCGAATGGGACAAAACGGGTCCAAAATTGAGAATATTCCATATAATCTAGAAGATTCCACTAAATTTGAAACCGCAAGGTTGGACGTGTAAGAAGATTTATAGTTGAGGGGTGGTTGTAATTACCCAAACAAGAGGGGGGCTTTCGTAATTTAACCATACCTCAGGGGTGGTTGTAATTTACCCTAATTTTAATCATTCCGGGCAAGTGGCTACATATAAAAGATTATAAAGTGTAAGACCGTATAAATTAGAAAATTACCTCAAGCCACATTGGGAAGCCAAAAGAACCTCTTGGGCGATGATCGGTTGCTTGTCCATCCTCGATAGTAGACAGACCTTCACAAACGATTTCATATAGAGCTCTGTCTTTCTTCGATTTATTACTGATTCGCAAAATGGATATGTCCTGGTTCTGAAGGATTATGTTATTCGTACTGACAAATGCTTCTGGGACTTTGGTTAGTTCTTTAATCAAACGTTTGATTTTGTCGTTTGATTTAATGATTTCTCCAAACTCTTGTCTTCTTACTGTCTCGTCGACTCGAGCCACCTCCACATTTAATATGCAACGGACGGGCTTGTGGTCGCTATCGGTAACATCCATGCAGGCTTCGTACCTGTCGAAAGATGTTAGCCTTAAAACGAGTAGGAAAATAAAGAGACGATTTGTAATAATTTATGCAACTGAAAATAGGATGATAATATGATTTTTTTTCACGAGCAACTTACTGCAATATTGAGGCGGCCACAGGGCAGTCTAAGCTGCAGGTAGATGCTGAAGTCGAACGGCTATCACGATATAAAATTCTATCGCACCAAGCAGGAACCCGTTTCTTCTCTCCAGAATCGTACCCTTAGCAAGAATTATCGAATCAAAGTCAGACTTCTAAAGAAACGAAGAAAGATAAACAGAATTTTGCCCTAATATAGATATGTACGCAATTTATTGTCGAATCGAGAAATTTCTGGATCACCTGCCAAACCAGGTTGATTCCTTTCAAATTTGTATGTTGGAGGAAACTTGATAACAGCTTCCCGCATTCCTTGGAAGACGTGTCCAGCTTCCATTTCTGCTCGCAACTGATCCTTTTCTCTAAGCCAGTCGAAGCATCTTTGCGAAACGAAATCCCTCGCTTCGTCGTAAGATATGCCATCGAGTCTATAATTGAAGTCCCCCAGAAACACAACCATGTCTGCCTCAGAAATCTCTGGCGTTCCTTCCACGGTGTTGATCCCCATAGTCTGTATAATCAAATACGGGTTATATTAGATTATATAATAAGCATAGAAAACCTGAAACAAGAAAGTTAAGAAGGAAACATACGTTTGTACGAAGCATTTGAACTGCAGATGAAACACCAGCTGCAATTGAAAGGACCAATGGGAGGCTCGAACAGTAAAACAAGTGATAAAAACAAAATCAAGCAGGCTAGGAAAAAAAATATAAGAGTAAATGCAGCACCGTACCAGCCACAACGTTCAAATTATTAGACGGCCGACTAAAAATCATTGTTCGATATACATGATCGAAATCCGCATTCCGGCGATTAATAGCCTCTAAGTGCGCGGCAAAATGACAGTTCACGAAGCACATCACTCTACCATACACTCTCATCCTCAGCCCAACAGCTCCCTGCCAAGAGAACCTTAAGTTTTCATAACAAAGATGAAGAAGCAGCAAATCATTTGAAAATAGACTCTTGAGATAAAAGGAATAATACTTTATTTCCGATAGCTCGTCCGAAACCACAAGGAACTGCTGCAACATCAACATCCCCAACATGGGCCTGGATGTTGTTTCGAACCCTGAAACATTATGAATAAACTGAATCTGGCATCATTATGAATTAACTGTTCCCAGATCAAACACCTATGAGTCGAACTGACAAACAAGATATGGAAAATGGATTTAACTTTGAATGGCACAATTAATGCAACAGTACTAACCACACAGAGATAAGAAGCCCTGCCAACTGCCGGGAGCCAACACTTGAAAAGGTAGAACCCTCGTCCAATGTTTTTGCAATCATATCTAGCCACCATTGTCCTGCAGAACTACCCTCAAGACCCATCTGCAAGTGTCGCATGAGTAGACATTAACATGTTTGAAAACAAAAGTGAACCGAATGATCCACAAGAAAAAGGATAAGGAAGAAGAAGGCAGTATTTGAAGCTAACAGCACCTTCAAACCATATTTTACCACTCTTGATGGAACATTTGATCGTATAAAAAACTTCAGATTTTGGAACAATATTTTTCATTCCGAATCCCGGAAATTCCAATTTCCATTTTTTTGAATCAGAATTGGAATATATATACGAGATTCCGATTTCCAATCAAATTAAATTTTAAAAAATAATTCTGAAAATTACATTTTCTCCCAAAAATTACGCTTACAATATTAATATTATTAGTTATGTTATATTATAGATGAATAAAAAATGGATTTTCTATTTTTGTTTATCTCGATCTGAAAAATTCTAATTATGCAATACATTTTTTAGATCCAATTCCCAAAATGCCAATTTTTATTTTTTCGGAATGGAATAAGAATTAGTTTTTCATTTCCAAAAAAAAAATGGAATTTTTCCGAAAGTGCTAATACTGATCTGATCCGTCCGGTTTCCGAAAACGATTCTTAGTTTGTGAGCTAGAGTCGAAATGCGAAATTATATGGGATCAAAATAATTTTGCACTTATATGCACAGCCACTCAAGACTTGTACAGATTGTAAAGATTTCTTTTACCAATTAAAACAAATGAACTAAAACATAAAAAAATGAAATAGAGGTACCATACAGTTTCTTTAGCAGCCGACACGGCGAGAAAACCAGCACCCATTTCCACCTCCTGCAACCCAACGACTATAATATCAACGTCTGCAGCAGCCGAGCCAAGCCACGATATAAAGGAATCCGGAGCTGCTCTTTCTTGTCCAACATTCCATGTTCCAGCCAAGATTTTCAGATTCTCGAGCCTCGTGTATAAAAACTCCTTTCCAGCCAACTCTGCACGAAACACGTTATCAAGTGGTCCGGGAGAGGTGATGCTCCACCCTCGTATACCACCATGATTAGCCAAGGTAAAAACATAACCAGCCCCAACAGCTAAATCAATCACAGGGCTACTATGAGCTACCCATTGTCCAAGCACATCACCGTTGAGATCCAAAACTTGCACAGTGCCACTCGTGTACCCTACCCATATTCGAGCCCCAACTGTGCAGAGGCTTTGAACTGCAAAAGAATGGTGTTGGATATCTTGCAAGCGGGTCCCGTTTCCATCCCACTGCAGAAGTGAACCATTTGAGCATCCGATCCAAATCATTCCGTCGGACGTTGCCACCAGTGCTTCGACCCTCCGGCTGTCATCTCCAAAAGCTCCTTTTACTGCAGCTCGACGAACAGCATCTGCTGCTCCTAATATAACGTTACGCGATCGTTGAAAGAAATTAAAAGAATTTTGTGTCTTTTCCTTTGAATTACTAGATACGTATTTCATCCTCATCTCATCCTCCGCCAAAGAATCGAGTGACATATTCTCAATCTGGCCGTCAATGTTAAATACTTTCAGTAACTCTCGGGTTCGAGCATCCCTGTTAAAGAAGAATGGAATACATAACTACTAAAAACACGCAAAAGTACTGTGAACTGATGCTTTAAGCACTCATAACTGTGAACTACACCACTTTATCCACTCTACAAACTTCATTTTCTTCACCAATTATCCATTTTCGTGAATATAGAAGAATCTCAAGTTTGAACTACTTGTTCGACTGAGAATGCTCAAGAACATGGTAATCGTGATTTGAAGTTGTACAAAGCACCTACTCAAGAAAGAAATAGAATCACATATTACAAGCAAATGTCCAATTTTCTTTTTTTTTTTACTACAATGTCTTATCAGCCACTAAGAAGAGTCCGAGAAGATCCAACAGATTCTCTATTGATGCATTGAAGCATATCCTAGTACTGATTTTCCTTAACAATACTAGACAATAGTAATCCACACAACCACAGTTACCAGATGTGGTAATTAGCATAAAACCCAATTTAAGATTAATTTTCTATCAGCTAATAATTATAGAATAATGACTTTAATAATGACATACCACAAAGCGAATGACTGATAACCGGCAGTCCACACCTTGGCCACAGAATGATCCGATAACATATACTTGACATCTGAAGTAAATATGTTACTGTAGATGCTATTCTGGCTCCTGAGGTCAATGTATGACCTTTCTACCGATAAAGACGCCATGTGCCTTTCCCCAGTTGTCAGTGCAAGTGATTTCTCAATAGCTTCCCAAGGCCAAATCTTAATCGCACCACCCTCAGACCCGCACCATAAATCCCCTGGACAAAAAAGAAAAATAATGCATGATCTATGAATATTACTTTAACTTAAGATAGTTAAAAATCATTTATCGTAATTTCAATACCCAAAACAATTCTTGGAACAATCATCGACAAAACAAATGTGGGAAAACGGAACTTCGTGATGTAATACCTCCTAGAACAAAGCCAAGAAGATCTATGGTTCGGCAATAAATTACTTGTGAGATACAAGGAAGATCCAAACAAAATGTACTGTGTAGCAAGGAGGCATGAATAAAGGGAGAGAAAATCAACTGAATATTGTGCACACAAGAAACAAAGGCCCTAGAATCTTGAATTATCTGTTTCTCTCTCTTTGAGATAAAGTTCCTTAACAGTTACAGATGAATAGAAGATACTTAATGTTCTTTAATTTCAACTCGAAGCTTGACAATATCCCCTCCACCGCTCGATTTTATCCAGCAGCGGCAGGCTCGCAAAACATCAAATTGTGCCATTTGTGGAACACCAATCAGTGGAGAGAGATGCAAAATTTGGCCTAATGTAATGACTAAAGATAAAACCCAACAACAAAGACATTCCAAACTAACCAATTCAACAAAATTCACTTTTTTACTCGTTCCAAAATCATTTCTCAGCACGGATGCAATCAATTCGAAGTTCCATAACATACACGAAGCTGAACCGAAAGAAACAAAAAAAATAGCAAGATTACCATAAGAGCTTACAACCATGGAGAGCACAGGCCCTCGGTGCGCCTGCCAAGACAACAACTCCTGAAACTCGTTACCCGAATCCCCATTCCCCCGACCGTTCGAAAAATCCAACATCTTCCAACACATAATCCTCCCATCCTTATGCCCACTCCACACCAATCTATTTCCTCCATCACCCACCACACACAGGGCGGCAGCCGCCACCTGTGCCGACTCCCGGAATCTAACTGTTCCGTCCTCTTCCCCCTCCACAATCCCACCATAAATATCATTCTTCAAATCCCATACCCGGAGACCACATTCCGACCCGGCCCACAATTGTGACCCATCACCATCGCTTACGCAAACAACATTCCTAAGGAATCGCCCCACTTGAGTTTCTCTCAAAGGGTGTGGCCTTATCTCGAGACTAACCGGCCGGTTCGGGTGGACCGGGCCCCGAATTGGGGGTTTGAATACCCCGATCCCGCCGCCAGAACCAGTGAATTCCGGCAACGGCTGGCTGTTGGAGGAAGAAGTGGACAGCTTCCGGTCGAGGAATTGGAGCATGTAGTCCAGCCGCCGCTGGTAATTGGAAGAGCTGGCGGCGTCTTCCTCATCGTCCTCCTCCTCCGACGACGAGTTGTAAAACCGGTCGAAGATCCGCGGCGCCTTCTGGTGATTCGACGAGGCGTCGTCGAAGCTGAAATTAGCGCCGCCGTCGGCCGATTCCTCGTCGGAATCGGAGCGGAAAGCGAACTTCTCCGAGTAGCAGTGGTAATTCGACCCGGGGAGCAAAGCGTCGTCGTTTTGGCCGTCCATTGGCAGCGGGAATATAGCGATTCGCGGATGATTTTTTTTCCGGACAATCGGAGCGATTACAGCGGAAGAATCGGAAGAGAATTTCTAATTTTGTCAAGGGCTTTTCAGTAATTTTACGTTTCAGCAATGTGAGCTTTCTCTAATGGCGGAATAAGACGACGTCGTTTTCAGGTTGAGAGACCCGCCAAACTGAAAGAGCAACAAACTACCACGCGCCGGCCAGGTGTGTATGTATAATGTCAACTATTCACCAAACTATTAATTACTTATTTTTATGATATGGTGGGTTGATTGGATTAAATATTATTTGGTTGAATTAATTTATATTGAATTGATTAAAATAATTTCATATTTACTAACTAATTATTTAATTTTGTATATTAGAACTGTAATAAAATTAATGTAGCACGGACACGAGAACGAGGACATGGGAGAAACTCGTTTTTCAACAAGTTTGATACATGAATGTGGGGAAACGTGTAAACAGTAAAAATATGTTGATACATTTGCGATTTCTATACAATATTATAACGTTTAACTTATATATAATTTACAAGTTCCAATATCAGAATTATCATTCCACAAATTACAATTAGGGCATACAAATGCATTTCAGCATCAATTAGCATCTACAAACAATATTAAAACACCACTAAAAGTGAAAAGGAGACATAAGATTTAAGATTTCTTAAGCGTAAGCAATTCCGAGTCTTAATTTAAAATGGGTTTTGGAATTTCTTTTCTCGGTGGAAACGGACACTCATTACTACAAGAAACGTCCCCAAAACTTTTAAAATGTCTACGAAAACAGCCTCAAAATATTTTAGACATGTATTATGGTGTTTCGATTTCCAAAATATATGCGACGCATGTGTATAAAAGTTTCAGTGCATCATACATAAATTAGAATATTAAATATGCAAAACCAATTGAATTGTGACGTAGGCCCTCACATATTTTGATTTATATGGCAAAAGAGAAGTATATAATAATAGTTGAAATTAGGGGATTCATTACTTTTCAAACATGATTTTGGTTAGTGTCCCACTTCCTAATGTGGATAAGAAACACTAATTAGGTAAATGATAGCAAAATTTATTGCCCCATAGCATTACATGTAATATTACTTAGAATTTTGAAGCAATATTTCACTGTTAATTTGACCATTTTATGGGAAGCAAACATGTCATCTTCTCCATTGTTTGATATTTTGATTTAAAAAAAAAAAATTGAAGTGTGCGCGAGTCATTAATTTGCGAGAATATAACTAGTGCGTTCAAAACGAGTTTATAATGTGCAGGTTTACAATATGCTGGTGTATAAGTAGGTTCGTGGTTGAGCTCTGAGTAAAAGTAAATTATCAGATCATTTACATCTCTTGTATGGTTCGCGGAGCTTCTCCATGAGATCGAGTGGAGGTTTACTAACCAATGTATATGGTTGGTTGTGTGTTCATTTATTACCAACAAAAAAAAAGTTTATTAGGAGGGCCGATTTTCTTGTGAAATTAAACAATAGTGGGATTGTTAAATTGTTGTTTTTTACAATAATTCATAAATATATGCAAAAAAAAAAAAAAAGTAATATTTATAAATTTTATTTAAAATAGTATAAGTTTTAACCATAATATTTTATGTTGTAATGATAATATGAAAAAGTAAACAAATTTACATGACAATATGGAGAAAATGAAGAAAATTGAAGGGTCAAAATCATATTTATAAGAGATTGGGGGTCAAAACCTATATTTTAAAAATATTGAACATTAGATATGACATAGCTGCAAGAGGGGTTTAAATTTTAATTAAATTGCTAGGTAGGAGTTTGGTCATCAAACTAGAGGAATTCTAGATGGTTAATTTTCTAAGTGATTATTATTTAATTTGTATGTATATGGAATGTAAATACCTACATTGACTTTTTGTACTATGTCGACTGCTCTAGATTCAATTATTTCTTTATTGATGAATTAGAAAGTCAATTATTAGGGTCTTTGTTTGATAGGTAGCACAACTTTTTAACGTTTTAGTGTTTCGATCATTTCGTGACGAAAATTCGAACACACCTGCCAGACAATTTATGGGTCATTTTATAATTAATAAAAAGTTAGAAACATGTTTGGATAGTAAATTTTTAAATATTTTTGTTGTTTCCCTAATTAATTACATGATTTAATGATCAATTGCAAATTGATAGTTGATAATTTAATTTATTTTGAATATGTAGGTATGAAAATATATAAAAAGAGTTTATATATAAATAAAAACTTGTACACGTTTATATAGTTTATTTATAAATATACCCTTATACTTTTAATATTTACATGTTTCCCTCAAGTTTCCGTATCTCCATTTTCGGGACATGTCGGTTCCCCGTGTCCGTTACTCTGTTTTCCCGTATCGCCGTTTCTGTATCCGTGTTACATAGCTTCCTTGTATTAAGTTCGTATTAAAACCGTTAAATTTAATATTAAATGTGACTTTCAATAATATCCCTAACTTATCAATAATTATATCCTACTTTATAGTATTTAATACAAAATTGTGATGTTTATTTATAGTCATTATCTACAAAATTAATCGTTGGTACTAATTTTATTGAAAGCAAAACTTTGGGTAAATTACAACCATTTTCCTGAGGTAAAGTGCAATTATAAAAATACATCCATATAAAATGGTGTTAATGTAAGAAGTGTACAAGTAACAGCGGATGGATGTAATTATGAAAAAAAAATAGAAGATTTTTCGTAAATAGATATTACCTTAGAGGGCGATTGTAATTTACCCTAAAAATTTAATGCGGACATGTGTAAGGTTGAAATTTACCGGTCAAAATCAAGATTTGAATTCTTCCTCATTCATCGTATAATCTAAAGAAATTATTGTAGAATCTCGTAAATTTAATAACGTTGCTTAAATAATAATTTATTCATGTCCCGATTCGTTAAAAACGTACTACATTATTAGTTGGATAAATCAATAAAATTTTGCAAAATCAATAAAAAAAAAATTAATCCAATTATATTTATTTATCGAGGTTTAACCGTACAATATTTAGGTATAATAAAGCTAGTTTGGGAAGGTCATGATGCTGCTGCCTGGTCAGGGCAAAATGGGTCAAATGTTGGGCCTTTTGTTTGCTGACCCATTTAGATTTTCGGGCTCAAAACATAATTTAATTGGGCCCGAATTAAGCAAATGATAACCTTGTAAGCCCGGATAATATTATTTCCGGCCTCGTTTGATAGCCGAAATAGGATTATACTACATAAAATAATTCTTACTATAAATTAATTAGACACGTACTTCTGGAATTTCGATTTCGTACTTTTATAAAATTATTTAAAAAGGTTCTGAAATTAACTAATTTTACCAAAGCCTTCCTCGTTTTGTTGGGGATGTTAATAATTGTTGTTAACTAAATAATAGAACTTTGTATGATATTAGAAAACTTTTTTTCTTACAGATTCCGATAACATAATTGAAATGAACCCGATAACATAATTGAATTTTCATTAAATTATTTAATGGTATCTGAACTAATTTTTATTTAATTATAATACCAATTTTGTGCAAGGTGGAAAAAATTTCAATAGTAAAATCCAATAACTGTTGAAAAAAGTGTATACACACTGTGAGCACACGCACAAACATGTGTATCTGTGTGTGCGCGTGTCGATCGGTGTCTCTGTGTGTATCTTTGACCATGCAGTAATTTTGACTTACTGAGAGAGATATATAGAAAGAGAAACAGCAACAAGAAAAAAAAAAGAAAAAAAAAACACCTTCCAACTCAGCAAAATTGAGTGTGTGTGTGTGTGTGAGAGAGAGAGAGAGAGAGAGAGAGAGAGAGAGAGAGAGAGAGAGAGAGAGAGAGATAATACAGCACACAGTACACACAAATAGTCTCTGCATCATAAGCAACAAAAGTCGTCCACAGGATAGTTGGTGTACAATTCACATATATTTATATATATTAATTTATTATTTTAAAATAAAAATAGTAATAAAAGAAAATGAATTTCAAAAAGAGAGGGAGACAAAAGGGATGTAGTTGTAGTAGTAATTAAGGAAGAAAGAGAGAAAAGGTGTAAGAGAAGATGTATTCCTCTCATGATATGTTGTTTTCTCACCCCCCCCCCCCCCCCCCCCCCCTTAATTCCACCCCCACCCCCACCCCCTTAATCCCACCCCCACCCACCCCC
This sequence comes from Erythranthe guttata, assembly GCF_056151865.1. Lineage (NCBI taxonomy): Eukaryota > Viridiplantae > Streptophyta > Magnoliopsida > Lamiales > Phrymaceae > Erythranthe > Erythranthe guttata. The sequence continues at coordinate 17,409,944 of NC_142538.1, read as the reverse complement.
CACCCCACCAGGTTGGTTGTTATTGCCTATTAATAATTTTGTAGGAAAATGTGCAGTGAAATGCCCAACTCCAAGAAATTGAAGAATAGAGAAAGGAATAGTCAAGAGCCTGCAAGATTTAATTAATTTGCATTTTCTCTAGAGAGTGGGAAAAACAAAAAAAAAAAAAAAGTACAAGGATTAGTCAATTCTAAAACAAAATAAATCATATATTGAAACCTAGCCAGCTAGTATAAAAGTTTGGATCGTCGATTAAATGTGCATTATATAATCGCATAAAGCTTTTGACTGTTTTGACGAGCTCGAGCTCTTCGAGTATTATTTTTTTTGAGTTCGAGTTCGAGTCTGAGCCCATTTAATACATTTTTTAAGGGTTAAATACAAAAACACCCTTGTATTATGCATTTTGTATTATGTACCCTCTTGTACTACACATAAATACAAAAATCTACATACCATTACATTTTTTTCAAAATCTGATGAAAATACCCCTGCTAAAGCCGATAAATATTACGGTTTGTTTGAGCTATTTTCCACTATATTTTTAATTTTTTCTGTCAATTTTACTTGTTAATTTTGGTATTTTTATTTTTTTCCAACAAAACATCTAATTGCTTAGATTTAAAAAAAAAAATTCTGAATAAAACCTTTTATTTTTGTCATTTTGAATTGCTTCATTTTTTTTAAATGTCTTTCGGTAGTTTAAATTCTCAACAATCATAAGATTGTAAAGATGTTTGTAACTTAAGATATTTGAACTACCGGAAGACATTTAAGAAAAAAAATAATAAAAAACTCATAATGACGAAAATAAAAGATATATTCAGAAAATAAAAAAAATAAAAAAAAAGCAATTAGATGTTTTGGAGAAAAAAAATATAAATACAAAATTTCCCAAGTAAAATGGACTGAGAATGTTAAAAATATAGTGGAAATGGCTCAAACAAACCCTTATATATATATATATATATATATATATATATATATATATATATATATATATATATATATATATATATATATGCTCTAGGAGGGGTAATTTCGTCATATTTTTTTAAAAAATATAATAGTATCGGGTTTTTGTATTTATGTGTAGTACAACTGTACAAGGGAGTATATGATACAAAGTTCATAGTATATAGGTGTTTTTGTATTGGGCGAATGGCAAAAAGGCCTATCACATGGGACTTAAATGCATTTTGGTCCACAAAAAAAACAGTCTCTCAATTAAACCCATCCCCATATCTTTAGTCTAAAATACCCTCCATAATATAATTCTTATTAATTCCACCCATTATGCTCTAACTTCCTTAATATTACACTTTGACCCCGGATTTAAACAAATATATCACATTAACCCCCAATTTTTTTTTTTCAGAATTTTTTTTTTTCTGAAATATTTTTTTTCCGGCCAGATTCCGGCGTTGACTTTTTTTTTTTTTTCTTTGAAAACTTTTTTTTTTCTGAAATTTTTTTCCGGTCGGTCAACCACCGTTGACCGCCGGTCTCCGGCGTTGATTTTTTTTTTTTGAATTTTTTTTTCTTAGAAATAAATATTTTAATTAATATTACTATCTTGACTACTAAATTACTGTCTCAGACAGTAATATTATGAATATTAGTTTCTTGAACAGTAATATTATTAATATTATTGTCTAAGACAGTTAAATTACTGTTGGAGACAGTAATTTAGCAGCCAAGGCAGTAATATTAATTAAAATAATTTATAAAAAAAAAAAAAAAAAAAAAGTCAATTAACAGTTAAATTACTGTCTCCGACAATTAAATAACTGCTGGAGACAGTAATTTAGCAACGAATACAGTAATATTAATTAAAAATATTTTTTTTAAGAATAAAAAAAGTTAATTAACAGTTAAATTACTATCTCCGACAGTTAAATAACTGCTGGAGACAGTAATTTAGTAGCAAAGACAATAATATTAATTAAAATATTTTTGAAGAAAAAAAAAAGTCAATTTACAGTTAAATTACTGTCTCCGACAGTTAAATAACTGCCGGAGACAGTAATTTAGCAGCCATGACAGTAATATTAATTAAAATATTTTTTTTAAGAGAAAACAAAATTATAAAAAAAAAAAAAAAAAGTCAACGCCGGAGATCGCAGTCAACGGTAGTTGATCGGCCGGAAAAAAATTCTGGGGAAAAAAAAAATTTCAAAAAAAAAAAAAAAGAAGTCAACGCCGGAGACCGACCGGCGGTCTCCGGTGGTGGCGGGTCAAAATTTGGGTCAAAATTGAAATTAGGGTTAAAATTGGTTAATTGATGAAATTTGGCTAAATTGTGGTGTAAATTATGAAATTGGAGTTAAATTGAGTTTCAATGAATTGGGGGTAATTTTGGTATATATAAAGGGATTTTCCTTATTTGCAAATAAGTTTGAATGGGCTGGATTTTTTTGAAAGACAAAAAAGTTGGATGTCCCTCTTTTAATTAAGTTCCATTGTCATGGGCTTATTTGCCATTTACCCTTTTGTATTTAAACTTTTTTCTTAAATATGTATTAATATTATGGCAAATTACGGCCAACCCCTGAGGTATGACCAAGTTACGAACAAATCCCTCTTATTTGTTCAAACAGTATGAAATGTTGGCGTACCGAAATTTCGGTTCGATTTTACTGAATTAACATCCCTTAATTACCTCTGGAAGGGTATTTTCAGGGAATATCTATGCTACACCTGGTGAATATAATCATGCACCCTAATTGATAAGATTTCCACTACGAGTTTAGTTATGGCCCATGGGGTTTTAGAAATATAATTATAAAATAAATAAAAAAAGGACACATGTCAAGAAAAGAGCCACCCGGTGAAAATCACCGGGTGTAGCATCGTATTCCCCGTATTTTCATAAGATAATACATGGTTAATAGGGGTGGTTGTAATTACGCAAATAAAAAGGAATTTGCGTATACTCAGGGGTGACCGTAATTTGCCGAGAATATATATATATATCGGAACTAAAAGGTTACTAACCATTTTTGCTAGAATTAGCGTTCAGTTATTTGAGACCAATAGAAAATAACAACCTGGTTCTCATATCAATTCAAAATTAATCATTACATCTATATATATATTTTAAATAGGAGTATATACATACATACATACAAATTTTCAAAATGTATATTATATATCGAGATTATTATCCATCTCTTTAGAGAGAGAGAGTAGAGAGAGAGAGAGAGAGAGAGAGAGAGAGAGAGCATGGTACGTGTTGGCACTGTCCAATAAATGCAGCTAGCGATGGAGGGGGGTCACTGATGAGTAGTGCAAAACGGATGTAAGTAAATTCTTTGCATGATATGTAATGTAATGTCTTGTAACTTAGTGCTGCTGCTGCTGTATCTGTATCTATACATATATATATATTGATATAGAGAGAGAAAGAGGAGAGAGAGAGAAGGGAGGGGGGTGATTGCAGAGGGGTGGGGTGGGGGTGGGGGGGGTCAGAGGGACAACCCGAAATAAATGCTACTTTTCCTTTTGGTATTTGGCTTCGTTAGGCGTGCATCTGTCGGGATATCCCCCTACCTTTAAAACCGTCCCTTTCACTTCATGCACACACATTTTATATATTTTATATTTTATATTATTATGTACACATGCACCGATATCAAACACACACTCAAAACTTTATCTTTTTACTTTTTTTTTTCCTTTTTTTTTAGAGTAAATTACAACCATCTCTCGAGTTGTGGTCAGTTACAAAAAACTCTGTTCTGTTTGGGTAATTACAACCTTTTCACTAACAAAATTATAAATCTTCTTACACGTTCATCCTTGGGTTTCATATTTAGTAGAATCCTCTAGATTATATGGAATATTCTTAATTTTGTACCCGTTTTTATCTCATTCGAGCTCCACGTTTTGAAGCAAGATGATCATAAGATCTGTGTTTTTTTGGCTTGTATATATCAGACTGTGGTGCATCAGTATATTTTTGCCAAAACGAGAACAAACCAGAGAACATTCCACGGAATCTAGATGATTATGTTGAATTTAACATCATAAGGATGGACGTTAAAAATAGTTGAGGGGTGCAGTTGTAATTATCCAAACATAAGGGGTTTTTTCATAATTTAAGCATACCTAGGAGGATGGTTGTAATTTACACTTTTATTTATAAGTATAAGATTTCAATTATTTTTATTTTTATTATTTTATTTTTAGGGGCTAGTATGAAAATCACCCCTAAAATAATTAGTATTTCGTTCAATTTACAAATATACCCTCACATTTTTGTCGATTTAAAGTTCATAGGAATAATGCATCCCGTAAATAGTACGGGTGCGATAGTTAACCCCGTAGAAATTTAACCATTACATCTATATTGTTAGTCGTAAGTTTCTTCATTCCATCTCCTCAAATAGGAGCCAATGATTATTTATATATACGAGAGTGTAAGTTTACCTACAGTTGACTGCGAGTTCCTTCATTACAAAAAAAAATACTATGACCATTTTGCAACCACATCCTCGAAATAATGGTTCCTTCATTAACATTGTTACAAATATTTCAGTGTTTAAGTAAAAAGAAAAAACAATAGTCTTCATTACGAATTTTAGTAATTAGAATGGCAAAGGAAATTAGAAGAATCAAAATCAAAATTATAAATCTTGAGTCAAATTCAAAAATAACTTTATTCAAATGCTAATTCAAAATTATTGTTTTTAATTCTTACCCATAAATATAGCTAGAAACTATTTTTATATTATTATTGGTACTAATAATTTATTATTTGCATAAAAATAATGGGAAAAACATAAATAGAGGAATGTGGTTGTCAAATAATGAATACCAAATTTTTAAATATTTGAGGCGGTTGTTGAAAATATTATAAATCAAGAAAGAGGGATTTCAAAATTTAAAATTAAATATTTGAAAAATATTTTATGCAAATTACCTATATTCCCTGTGTTTGGAATTTCACAATAAATGCAAATGTGACATTTCACCTAATTAATTAGAGTCGTGAGAGATTCTGCGCCCATATGGAGCTTTAATTGTTACAAATAAATGTGGAATTCAATCCGTTATATTCCCGATTTTCTATTAAATTAAATTCACCTCTATAACTTGTATTCGATTCAATACTAATTTAATAAACGGTTTATACCATGCTGCATCGGAAGATATACATCGAGTGAATCTTCACACAACCATGCATATAACCCACATTGGTGCGTGTAGACCAACGAAACAAATCTACACGATGTAATCAGCAGGTGTAGTACAAAAATAACCCTAATTAAACCCTATTTCGATCTGAAAAACTAATGTTGCAGTCGATCTTTTGACCAATTTTGACCGAATCAGTAGGTAAACTATATTTAATGCACTCTTAGTACGATATTTTAGACAAAGATGTTGAAATATGTGAGTATATATATATTCTTAACATGAATTTGGATTATTTAGTTTTTCTTCTAATAAATTGTGAAATTGATCAACTAGATATTGATTTGATAAATTAAACACAGAATAATCTTGTTTAACGTGTTTTTTGTATTCTCTTGCGAACTTCATTTCGTTTACTTTAGTTAACTATTTCAAGATTCTTCGTATCGCAATTCGATCGTTTAGATAAAACTTAGGATATAATTAATTATAATACAGTACTTAATAATTTAAAAAAAAAACACATAGTATATATTCGATCAGTCATTTTAATTTAGATTAAACAGAGGATATAATTAATTACAATCACCGTACTCAATAATTTACGAAAAAACACATGTTATTCGATTACAATGATCGCAACGCTCTACAACATATAGAAATAACAACCCAAGAAAATATGGAAGATTTTTTTTTTATTATTAGAATTCTCAAGGCTGTGTATTAATAAATTTCCAATAACACGTATTTAAAACAAAAATAAAAATAAATAAAATAATAAAAAAGTAATAAAATGAAAAAGGAGTAATAACTAGGAACATATATGGGTCGGACCCATATACCAAAACAAACTAATAGCTATGTTTTAGGGTTGTAAGTTTCTTACCCAATCTCTCTCTCTCTCTCTCTCTCTCTCTCTCTCTCTCTCTCTCTCTCTCTCTCTCTCTCTCTCTCTCTCTCTCTCTCTCTCTCTCCCCATAACATTCGCTGACCTAACATAATAACACCAACCACGTACCCCCCAACCCACCCCCTACCCCACTGAAAATACAAAATGGACTCTTCCTGTTTGTTCTCTTTTAATAAGTCTCTTCTGATCATAGATCAGATCAATGAAACTCGTGCAGTATGTACACACACACATACACGCTCATGTAGGTGTGTGTATGTATACTATACTATACACACATACAGAACACACACACGTACAGTAGCGCCACAGAGGAGAGAGAGAGATGGGAAACAATGGCGTGAGCAGTAATACCCCTGATGTACATGCATAGTAGAGAGAGAGAGGAGAGAGAGAGAGAGAGAGAGAGAGAGAGACCCACTGGCGAATGCATTAAAAGCTTGTGCATCATTACACAGGTACGTCATCATTGTCCATGCATTTGTATTTTGTTTTTCCTAATTATATATATGTTTTTTTAAATTAATATATTATACTTAATTAATTGGTGGAAATTGAAAAAATTAAAGAAAAATATACATATAAATTATAATTGTAATATTATTCAAGAGTAGGTTAAATTAATTAAATGAATAAATTAATGGGCAACACATTCGGTTTGTTCCTTGTTTTTGGCGAATTCGAGCTCTTATTTGTTTTTTGGTTCGAGTTCGAGTTCCAGTTCGAGCCATTTTGTGTTTTTGTTTATTTATTTATTAGTATTGTTAGAATTTTATCATATTATTATAAACTATAATAAATTTGAAATAAAAAATGACCTCCAATTTTTTATTTTTTTAATTACTTTATGAATTTATTTTTTATTTTATACTAATTATTATATTTAAAATAACAATTAACAAGAAGCTCACGAGCTTACGGACAACTAAGAATGAGCTCGGGATCAACTCGTTGGAAAAGTTCGAGCTCAAGCTCGAAAAATTCGAGTTCGAGTTTTTATCGAGTCGGTTCGTTAGTTGGCTCAGCTCCACTATAACCTAATAATTTAATATCATATTAGCGAAGAAACTTAGGTTATTAAAATGTGTAAAATAAAATAACTAAACAAAAACAAAAATATCTTCTATTAAAAAAAAGTAAAACTACCAATTTTCATTTCTACTTAATAAATTTTGATTGAACAAGCTATTTTCGTTCTTTACATGGACGAAACCAAAACCGAAACTGGATTGAAACCGAAACCTGAAAACCGCTTATCGTTCGTTGAACTGGCTTATATATAAACTACTAGGCACTAGCTTATGTAATAAGTTTGTATCATATTTTTTATGTACATATTTAATTATGGATCTACTAGAAAAAATATAAATCAATCTATTAAAAAAATATTAATTAATATATATAGATATTAATAATCCCGAATTATATTTTTCATTAGATTGACTAATTAGAAAATTAAATTAAATTAAAACGAATAGAGATATCACAAATATATAATGTTATAATTAAACACTAAAAAAACAAGAAAATTAAAATAACGAATAACAACAACAATTAAATAGAACAAAGTTTTTTTTTTTTTTTTTTTACTTTTTTACTTTTACCTATATAATCCCGTTCTTGGCTTTTACTCACTTACCGGTGATAACATAAATCACCCTAAGAGGGTTCAACCGGCGTCCGGCGACCATCCGCCGCCGCACCCGCCGCCCTGGTCTGCTGAAACCCACTCAGCTGCCCAATACTGGCGGACATATTCATAGCAAGTAGGCTTCCGGCGGCGTCGTACCCATTTCCGCCGTCGAAGGCGGCCCTGATCACCTGGTGGTTCTGGTGGTTGACGGGGAAGAGCTGGTGGTGGAAGTGGTGGTGGTCTCGGGCGCCGCCGCCGAGGAGGTTGATCCCCTGGTGGTGGGCGGCGGCGGCGGCGATGAGGCCGTGGCTGGAGATCCCGCCGAGGTTCTGGTACTTGGAGAGCTCCGACTTGGCGCAGGTGAGATCCATCTGCAGCTGCCGGAGCTGGTGCTGGAGGAGGGAGATTACGCCGACGCAGCCGTACACGGGGTCGCGCAGCCGCATGTCCGCCTCGTAGGCGAGGGAGTTGACGGCGTCCTCCCTCTGGTGCGGCTGCAGCTCGTTGAGTAGCTTCGTCACGTTGCTTGCGCCGAACACTTTGTGGACGTTCGCGAACTTCTGCGGCTGGTCCGGAGGGAAGTATGGCGCGAACACGCACTCCGGCTGGCATTTCCGCCGCAGGAACTTGCACGCCGCGCATGGCGATGTCGACGAAGAGGCCATTTTAATTTCCGCCGCCTCGACTCGATCGATCGATCTCGTTAATTCTGCGTCTATATATATTATATTTGTCTTCGTAATTTCTTGGATCTATTTCTCGAACCTTAAACCAAAAAAAAAAAGGTTACAAATAATAATTTTTTAAATTACAGAAATTAATAAAATTCCAACCCAAAAAAAAAATTAAGAAAAAAAATAGAGCAATATTGAATAATGGGGAAGATGGGTAATTAATTAATGAAATTTTAAATTAAATATTTTGTATAGGGTAAATAAATGAAAATATTCAGGGCATGATTGGTAACAAACAGCTAGGAATTTAAGACATAAAATTAGCTAGACAAACCAAATCATTGACAGCTTTAATGAAACAAAAAACAATAAAGGTTGATTGGAAATTAATAAAGATGGAAATTAAATTACAGAATTAAAAATAAAATAAAAAATAAAGAATCTGACCCAAATCTGGAAAAATTAATTGAATGTATTGATCTACCTGCCCTTTATATGCGTAGTAGGATCTCTCAATCTTTCTGTATATGTATATATTAAATAAATTGATTATAGCTGTAATTATGTTATATCTATAGCTTCTGTATTCTATATATTCATATTTATATATAGATAGATACACACATATATTTCTTCCTGGTAATTATAAGCTATGAAAAAAAGAAAAAAAGAAATGTTGTAATCAATCCCCGAAAAATACGGGTTTCAAATATTCTTGAAATATTATTTAGAAATGGTGCTGCTCTTAGAACCCTAAAGAAGTTTTTCATGCCATTGTTTTAGAGAGAGAGAGGAGAGAGAGAAAGGGAGAGAGAGAGAGAGAGAGAGAGAGAGAGAGAGGGGAAGCATTGTATTGTAATTATTAGGGTTTTATTAAAATTAAGAGAAGAAAGATTTTGGAATTGGATCTCGTGAAAGTGAGGGTCTATTAATTATTTTATTTTTTTAAATTAATTATAAAGATGCTACTGATATCAATGTTAGTCTTGTAATAATCAGAGAGATCTTGCTTAAAATTCATTTCATTCTCACATGTTAGCGAGTGACCAAGAAACTATAAAAAATACATACACACACATAATATATACATACACATCTCTCTCTCTCTCTAGAGAGAGAGAGATTGCTTCTGTATAAATATATTTTACCTATGAAAATGAGACTTTTAAGAGAAAGCCAGTTGTTTCCTTTAACTTGGATATTGCAAAAACACACACACACACAAGCAAGTAGTAGATAGATATAGAATATATATATGTATGTATGTGTGGCCGTGCGCAATGTGAAAATACTACATATTCAAGAGAGAGAGAGAGAGAGAGAGAGAGAGAGAGAGAGAGAGTGAGTGGTATATACCTAGAAGGGATAAATAAGTTTGTTAAACAGCCGTGTAATTCTCTTCTCTTCTCTTCTTTCTTCTTGGCAAAAATAATAAAAAATTAACAGTGCGCCTCGATTTCTGCGGTCAAATACTAAAAATTTCCACACTTTGACAAAAAACAGATCAAAACCCACTTCGGATCTTGCCCTTTTTTCTTCAACGAGGAGAGAGAGAGAGAGAGAGAGAGAGAGAGAGAGAGAGAGAGAGAGAGAGAGAGAGAGAGAGAGAGAGAGAGAGAGAGAGAGAGATTATGCAGAGGCACAGCCTTTGGTGAAGAAGAAGAGATTTTGCAAAGTACTGACCTTTTTTGGGTTGTCTGTAATACCCTAATGATATGATAATAATACTATAGATCTTCTTTTCTCTTTTTTTTATTCTTAGAAAGAATCATGCAAAAAGGGCCTTTCTTTAGTGGGGGGTGGGGGGTTTAATTGCAATCTTTTGGGAGAGAGGGAGCAAAAAGAGAGAAGTTGTGCATATAAAGATGGTGCTGCGGAAGAAAAGGAATAGCCCTTATCTCATGAGTGAAGAGAGAGAGAGAGAGATATATGTAGAGAGAGAGAAAGAGAGAGAGAGAGATGTTAGAAAGAGACAGAATGTGTGTGTGTGTTTCCACTGTGTGTAAATGTGTGTTTTTTGAGGTGAAGGCGGAGGAAATTCCCCCAAGACCAGAGGCTATGGAAACGGGGAGAAAGCAAATAACAAATTTTAATTTAATTTAAATTAAATAAATAAAAGAACACACACACACACACACACACACACACACACACAAACTATATAGCTAGCAATTAGTAGTAGGAAATATAGCAAAAAGAACAAAGCTCACTCACTCACACTCACAGTGTATGTATGTATTTCTAGAGAGAGAAACTGTACTGTATTATATATATTGTCTCTCTGTGTGTATGTATGTGTGTGTGTCTTCTTGTATGTATGTTATAATATGTATGTATATATCCATAGAAGCAAAGGGTTGAACTTTGAAGTGAATTATTGTATGTTATGGGGGTGGGTGGGGGGTGGGGGTGGGGGGTGGAATTAAGGGTATAAGTATAATCACTATGACTATCTTACAGATTTCAGAGTGCAGAGATTTGAGAGCGAGTTGTCTACTGTCTTGATATGACCTTTCCTTTTACAATTTTTTTTTTATTTATTTATATATATTTTTGTGTTTTTTTGAAATAATATTTTTGTGGGGGGGGGGGGGGGGGGGGGGGGGGGGGGGGGGTAGGGTTAGTATTGTGGGATGTTGCCCTTTATTTTGTGTTCTGGCCTGGGGTTTGAGTCATCTACCCTAATCCCTAAATGCCTATTTATGGCAATTGAGGTTTTGATGCCTAACCTATTACATCATTTTTTTTAGGGCTTTTTTTTTTTTTTTTTTTTTTTTTTGGAGGGAATTAGTTTGCATATATGTATCTCAATTGAAAAAAAACATCATAGTATAAGTTACACAAAACGAAACTATGTGCGCGAGTCTCGCAACGGTGAGGGGACCGCGCCCGACGAAGCTAATTGTCGATTTCCAAATACTTGTTATCGTTAATTTTTAGAAGTTCGTTGACTATTTTCAGCCGTGTTACTCAAATTTTTGCAAGTGCACTGTGAAAATTAGTTCATTGCTATGTTGTTCCGTGAAAATTAAAAGTCATATTTATTAACATTGAAATAAAGGACAAAAAATACGAAAAAATAGGGTAAATGACAAACAATACACACTTAAATCCCAATCCAATAGATTCTATGAACAACTCAATTTGCAGAATTGAGATTTCATTTTTCTATTAGAAATGATTACATTTTGAAAACTTACCTAACATCGGAAAAAATGCGATTTGAAGGCCTAAACGACGTTAAATTGCATAAATCGAATGTGCTTCAACAGTTAAGGTATCGAGTTTGGTACGGTACATTTTTGTCGTTTTTTCTTCAAATAAGCTTAAGCGCACATCAATTAATCATAAGGATAAAATAAAGGGTAATGTAAGCGTTAAACATATTTAAATACTAGTTAAATGACTTTTAGCAAATGAAAATTCACTAAAGGAGATTAAGCTTAATATAAAAAAAAAAACGTTAATTTGTTGTTTATATTTTTGGTAATGAAGAAACGGCAACTAACCATATAGGTAATCGGTAAACTTACAATCTAGTGCAATAGCTCGCAATCGTACCAAAAGATGTAAACAAAACTATGTTAAATTATATGTGACAAGTTCGGCCTAAAGAATATTGACAACAAAACTATTTTTTTCTATTTGAGTTCTATATCAGGGAATAGTAGGTAATTTTTTCTTGAAATAATCAATTATGATATTAACATTGTAGAACCAAATAAAAAAAAACAATGATTCCAACTGTTAAATAAAATATTTAAGTAAATAGTAAAATCATGTTCTAATATTAGAGAAATTCAATTCAATATGGGGTGGGTAGTTGAAATTGGGCCGGGTTTGCGTTTTCTTTAATGTTGGGCTTATCTCTATTATGGGTTCCATGGGCCCAAATAATATAATATAGTGTCACATCCGAAAATAAATAAATTAGAGAAAATAGCTAAAAAAAAAAAAAAAAAAAAGAAGAAAGAAAAAGAATGATAATTTAAACCCACCCCCCCATATATATATAATATAAAAAGAGGATCTATGCCCTCAATGATTGACATGTGGCAAATGATGATGTCATTTATCAAAATTGCTTAGTTGGAGTTCAATTGATGAGGTGGATTCTTCAATTGATGTGTTGTCAATTTTATTTTGGTATGTATTTAAGTTATTTCCTATTTAACATTTATACACTCATTTTAACAATTACCACGTGTATATATATTATTTCCGAAATTAATATTTTATAAATTCGAAATAAAAAATCTTATTTACATTTCCAGTATTTCAAAATATATTTATTGGTAGTCTTTTTAAAAAAAAAATCAGAATATTCAAATAATTTTCAGAAAAAAAAAAACATTTTTTTTAATATTCAAATATTAAAATAAAGAAATACAATTTTTTTTTCAATATTCTGGAATATTCGAATATCCATTCAATAAAAGAAATTAAAATAATATATTAATATTGTTTAATAATGCATTAAAATTCGATTTCAAATTAACATATTAATAATATATTATGAAATTTATAATTTTATTATTAAAATAGAAAAAAAGGACAAAAAAAAAACGAGTATATTTTATTTATTTTAAAATTTCTAAAGTAAGAATATACATTTTATGATATGAAATTTGATTTCTTACCTATTTAAGATGATTATATTTAATGATATTGTTAGTTTAATGAAAATATTCAATAACCATAAATATTGTTTAATATTTTAAAATTAATTCCTAATCAATAGTAATCAAATCATCCGAATTGAATTGATTTGATTTCTTACCTTTTTTTTCCCACCTATAATTATGTTTGAAATTTGAATTCAAAAAATTTCCTAATTACTATATACTTATCAAAACTATATAAACCCCCATCTATTTATTTCACCATACACTATTCTTCTTCATCCATTCCATTCGAGTTGTTTTTGTTTTTCGTTTTTCGTTTTCTCTTTTTGGTTTTTTTTTTTTGTAATTTTTTTTCAATTGATTTTATGCATTTATCGTATTATAATTTAATTTAGATGGTTTAAATCCGTTTAATATTTTTATTTAACAGCAGAACTATGCTAATACTTTTTCTTTATGTATTTCTTGCAGGTGTTGTTTACGAATCCAACTTATGTCATATGTGCTACATTGTTATGGTTTGCATATAATTTTTGTAATTTCATTTATTTATTTTTTCTATGTAAAAGTTTGTATTTTGTTTTTTTACTTTAATTGACTTATATATTTATCTTTATCCAAAAATCGATTATTGTTTTGTCAAACATAAATGAAAGAAAATCGACATTGAATCATGTATTACATGTGGAAACGTGGAAATCAAAGAGTTTTTTTTTATTTTTCTTTGATTTTCAATTTGAAAAGAGGATTGGACAATATTGTTGCATGTACAAGTTTCACCACAATTGACATGTATCATCTTTTGAATGTTTTTTTTTTTAATAATAAAGACAAACAATTTATGTACATTTGCTTAATTAGTGCTATTTTGGAGTTTTATTTTATTTTCTTATAGTTAACATATTTTACATTCATTATACTTTTCTATTTTATGTTTCAATCTTATTTTTTTTGGATAAATTACTACATTAACATTAAGAATATTCAAATATATTCGTTTGAACGTCTATTTTTTATGAATATACATATAAATTTTAGGAATTTTTTTCATTGTAATAATCGACTAATTTTAATAATTAAATATATACATATTTTTTTAATTTTCGTAATCATAGAATATCGGAATATGCATTCAATAAATTATATTTTTTTTAAACTACAACATATAAATATTTTTATTATTTCACTATTTCATTTCATAGAATATAATCATATATTAATAAAATTCAATAATGTACAATAAAAAAAATTCTTTCCTTTTTTCTGAAAAATATATAATATTTTTTTTTGCAATAGATAAAATTTCCATATGAGTATTACTTTCTCTTTCAAAAAACAAAACAAATATATATATATATATATATATATATATATATATATATATATATATATATATATATATATATATATATATATATAAATATATTCAATTAGCTCTATTTTAAGATATGATTCATTCAAATCAACTTTATTTTTTATTTTTCGTTCCAGATTATCTGTATATATCAAATCATGACAATTTTTACATATTTTTTCATAATTATATTTTTTTTTCCATATTATATGGATCATAAAATAGGATAAATTATGTATTTTATTGTGGCTTCACTTTTCTCGGATTAGGTGGCTCAATTAGTTGTCAATTAGTAGCAGTAGAATTAGAATCATAATTAGCATTAGTATATTAAGATTAGAATTAGTATTGGCATTAGAATTCGCATATTAGTATTAGTTTAGTATTATTATTAATACTAATATTTGTATTAGCATTAGGATTAAGATTATGATTAGCATTAGCATTACCGTTAGCATATTACAATTAATATTAATATGAATATCAGTATGCATATTAGTATGAATATTAACATTATAATTATGGTCCATATTAGTATTAGCATTATGATTAGAATTATTATTGAAAATTAGCATTAGCATTGTCCTTAGCATTAGCATATTAGTGTTAGCATTAGCATATTTGCATTTCTATAATGATTAGAATTATGATTCGTATTATTATTAGAATTAGGATTATAATTAGAATTAATATTAGAATTAAGATTTGCATTACTATTATGATTAGGATTGGGATTATGATTAGGATTAAAATTATAATTGAAATTAGTATTAGGATTACAATTAGGGTTAGTATTAGTATTTTTGTTAGGATTATGATTAATGTTAGTACTATGATTAGGATTGTCATTAGAATTACTAATAGTTATAGTATTATTATCATATTAGTCTTAATATTAGTATATTACTATTAGTATTAGTAATGGTAATGGTAATTGTAAAGGTAAAGGTAATGGTAATGATTGATATTGGTATCAATATTGATATTGGTCCTATAATATTGATATTGATCCTGGTATTGATGTTAGTATTGGTAATGGTAATGGTAATGATAATGGTAATGGTAATGCTAATGATATTAGTATTGGTGATGGTAATGGCAATGGTAACAGTAATGATAACGATAATTGTAATGGTAATGGTAATGGTAATGGTAATGGTAATGGTAATGATAATGGTATTGATAATGGTATTGATATTGATATTAATATTAGTATTTTTATTGATATTGGTATTAGTATCGGTAATGTTATTGAAATTGAATTTGTATTGATATTGATATTGGTATTGGTATTGGTATTGGTATATATTGGTATTGATATTGGTATTGGTATTGGTATTGGTATTGGTATTGGTATTGGTATTGGTATTGGTATTGGTATTGGTATTGGTATTGGTATTGGTATTGGTATGTGTATTGGTATGGGTATATATTGGTATTGGTATTGGTATTGATATTGGTATTGGTATTGGTATTGATATTGGTATTGGTATATTAGTATTGGTATTAGTATATTAGTATTAATATTAGTATTAGTATTAGTATTAGTATATTAGTATCACTATTAGTATTTTAGTATTAGTATATTAGTATATTAGTATTAGTATTATTATCTTAGTATTAGTATTAGTATTACCATTTGTATATTAATAACACTAGCGAATTAATATTAGTAATAATATTAGTATATTAGGATTAGTATTAGCATTAGCATATAAGTATTAGTATTAGTGTTACTTAGTATTATGATTAAGATTAGAATTAGTATTAACATATTAGAATTGATATTAGTATGAATATTAGTATTCAGATTAGCATTATAATTAGGATTAGTATTAATATCGGCATTATGATTAGAATTATAATTAGAATTAGGATTTGCATTACCATTAGCATTAGCATATAAAGATTGGTATTAAAATTACCGTTAGTATTAGCATATTGCATTTCTACAGGGATTGGAATTATGATTCGTATTATTATTAGGAGTAAGATTATAATTAAAATTAGTGTTAAAATTAAGATTGTCATTACCATTAGGATTACAATTTGGATTAGAACAATGAATGAGATTAGTATTAGAATTAAGATTAGTGTTAACACCAGGATTAGGATTAGCAATAACATTAGAATTACTAACGCTAATAGTAATAGTATTATTATCATATTAGTATTAGTTTTAGCATTAGTAATGAAAATGGTAATGGTATTGGTATTGGTGACGGTAACTGCAATGGTAATGGTCATGGTAATGGTATTGATATTCGTGATGGTAATGATAACGGTAATAGTATTGGTATTTGTATTCATATTGGTATTGATACTGGTATTCATTAGTTACACAATATAGAATATATTTTTTTTATTTTCTTTTACTTTCTACTAATTTGTATTGCATATCATTGATCTTACTATTTCGAGGACTCTTTTTTAAATAAAATATTATTTTTTACGACGAATACCCCGTGCAACGCACGGGTGAAGTACTAGAACAATGTATTAGTATTATTATTAATATTTATCGTTGTATTAGTATTAGTATTATTATTAGTATTAATATAAGTATTAGTAATAGTATCAGTATCAATATTAGTATAAATAGTAGTATTAATATTTGTATCAATATTAATATTAGTATTAGTATTAGTATTAGTATAAGTATTAGTATTAGTATTAGTATGATATTAGTATTAGTATCAGTATCAGTATTACTATCAATATCATTATTGTATCAGTATCACTATCAGTATTAATATCATTATCAATAACAACATGAGTCTCAGTATGAGTATGAGTATCAGTATCAATATATGTATCAATATATGTATGATTATTGGTATGACTATTGGTATGAATATTAATATTGGTATTAGTATTGGTATTAGTATTAGTATCAGTATCAGTATGGGTATCGGTACCGGTATCAATTTCAATATCAGTATCAATATGTGTATGTGTATCAATATGTATATTAGTATTAGTATCAGTATTAATATCAGTAATAGTATCATTATCAGTATCGATATCAATATCAGTATTATTATCATAGTTATTATCATTATTATTATTATTATTATCATTATTAAATTATTATTAGGATTCAAATTCATATTAGTATTGGCGTATTAACATTAACATTAGCATTAGCATTAGTCTTAATATTAATATTAATATTAATATTTATATTAGTATTAGTATTAGTATTAGTATTAATATTAGTATTAGCATTAGTATTAGTATTATTATTATTGTTCGTATAAATATTGGCGTATTAGTTTTAACATTAAATATTCGTATTCGAATAGGCGTATTATTATTAATATTAGTGTTGATATTAATAGTAGTATTAATCATCGTATTAATATTAGGATTGGTATTAATATTAGTATTATACTATTATTAATGTTGGTTTTAGTATTAATATTAGTATTGTATTAGCATTATCCTGAGGTGGTAAGTTGGTGCAATGTCCTAGGATCGAATCCTGGCAGCCGCAGTGTGGGAATTTCAACTCCAAATGAGGGTTGGTTCCTTATGGGCACCAGGTCCGGATCCGCTACCTTAACGGGCCGTTGAGTTACCATGATTTACATCCTCCATCAATCATTGTCGGGTCAAGGGATGGGGGCCCTGGGGGCGAGGGATTCGCCTTTTGGTGCATTATCAATGTTGGTTTTAATATTAGTAGCAGTAGTGGTTGTTGTTAGTAATATTAGTGTTAATATTAGGGTGGCATAGATAATTGTACGCCGCAATGTCTAGAGTTAAAAGTAGATTTGAGATAAATATATCTATCAATTCAGAATCGGGCGATATGACTAAATTACGAGCAATGTTGTGTGCACAAAATATTTTCAGCGAATATGAAGGTAAATCACAAATAAATGTATATCTTGATTCAATAAAACATTTTCATTTGTAATATTTACATGTATATCAACTGTTCAAATTTTTCGTTCTTTTTATTTTATCCAAATTTTTTTCTAAAAAAAGTTGATCCCGTGCATCGCACGGGTGAATTACTAGTATATATATAATTAACAAATTTAAATTACTAAATTTTAAAAGATGGTCAAACAAAAATTTTATATATAATTATTTTTATGTGTATTTTAGCTAGCTGGAAGCGAGTTTGTATAAATTACAGTCGAGAAACGCGATTAAGTTTGACGGAAAAATTAACCGAAAGTCCGAAACTACACCCTACATCAGGGTACATCTGCAAAAGCTTGTAACTATGGGGGATTAAGTGCAATTTAATAAGTATTTTATTTCTGACCAATAAAGGAAAAAAGAAAAAGAAAAAAAATTAATTAATGAAATTCACTTCTTCATCAAGGTCCAGTCATCTAGGTTAACATTTAACGGCGTCAGTGTATATTTGTGTGTAGTTAGGTTTTCAATTGACGGCCGTCCTCTATTTATCCGGCGACAATCTATCTCTCAATCTCCGACGTCAAGCTATGGGTTCCGAATCCGAAGGGAAGAAGAAGCAAAAAAGTGCGAAGAAAAACAAGAAGAATAGTGGTGGTAATGGAACGGCGAAGGATGTTGGCGGCGGCGGCGGCGGCGGCGGTGGTGGTAAACATATCACCGATGATCGATTCGCGTCGGCGCAATCCGACCCTCGCTTCATGGAAGCTCCGAAGAAGCGTTCGAAGGTGGAGATTGATTCTCGCTTCACGCGCGTGTTTACCGACAGAAGGTTCACTTCCTCCAATGCTCGAATTGACAAGCGCGGCAAGCCGAAGAAGAACGATGATAAATCCGCCGCCTCTCTGAGTCACTACTACCGTCTTCAACAACCGGAGGAAGAAAAAAAAGCGTCTCCAGTTAAGGAAGAAGAAGTAGAAGAAGAAGAAGAAGATAGCGACGCTGTGAGTGAAAGCCACCAAATTGGCGACGAGACTGAAAGTGAAAGTGAAAGTGAGAAATTGAATGAGAAAATTGAGGAAAGTGACGACGATGAAGATCAACAAAGTGTTGATGAATCATCATCTACTAGTACAGGTTCAGATTCTGATTCAGATGTCGAATCTGTGGACGAAGAGGATGATGATTTTTTGCAGCCGGTGAGAACGCTAAACCCTAAATCTCCTGCCCCTCCCCTGTTTTCGCATTCGTATAGGATTCAATTTTCGAAGAAAAGGGAAAAAAAAGAGTACTTTGAAATTTTGTAAATTTTCTCTAACTTCCTTTTTTTATTGTCAATGGTGTGTGCAGGAGAGCAATATACCGATAATTGATAAAGAAACAAACAGACTTGCAGTTGTTAATTTGGACTGGAGTCAAGTGAGGGTGGGTATTATCAATTTTATTTACTATTTGCATTTCTCTTCAAGATCAATGTATATGTTGTTTTCTGCTATCCCGTATCTATTATTCTCACACATGAATAACACGATGGATCTCCATTATTTATACTTCTTTGAAATGGTCAATAGCTTCTGATTGCTTTCTCCAAGTGCATGCATAGTTATATTTATATATCATAGTTTTCTATTGAGTATTAGGGATACTGGCTTCGTTCCAATCATTTCTGGATTGAATGAGATTGAATGATATGTCAGCTCGTGTGGTGTGATTTTCTAAGTAACATAGGCTGGGTGGCTTGTGCGTATATTGTTTTGTATGTATACTTTCATTGTAGTAGTTTACATTGTTTGGTTAGAATTGTATATAATTTTTGGAACTTGCTACGGGAAGCTGTTGTAGTCCAGTATACTATATTGTACTTCTGTCTTCTGGTGCTTGCCATGTAGACTGTCGTTTAAAGATTTATATGTAAAGTTTTAAATTTGGAAGTTCAGTTTGGAAGTAATACAGCTCTGCTTTCATTGATTCTGCGTTCATGCAGTCCCCGTGTCTATTTATATTGTTGTATCTCTATGCTGTTAGTTTCATACTGAGAACTTCTTTGATTTTGTAGGCTGTTGACTTGTACGTTTTGATGAGTTCCTGTGTTCCAAAAGGAGGACAAATTGTGTCTGTAACTGTGTATCCATCTGAGTTTGGACTTAAGCGCATGGAGGAGGAGGCTGTACGTGGTCCCGTTGGATTATTTGACGATGACGAAGAGGAAAGTGATGGGGAGGATGATGAGATTGATAACACTAAGCTACGTGCTTATGAATTAAGTAGGCTAAGGTATCAATTTCTTATATGTCTACTAGATCTGCGGTTTTTATTTGGTTATGTTTGTATTCTTGAAAGTTTGTTAGGTTATGGCTGTATTTGTATTCTTGAATGTTTTTGTAATTATCTAAGCATGACTAATCATTTGTTTAAAGGATAAAAATGGTTCTCTGTAAGCTGCAACAAGGAGGGGTATTTATGGTGTGTTATCAATCAATTAATTACAGTGTCTTATCTTACATTTATGGTTTAGGTACTATTATGCTGTTGTGGAATGCGATTCAGTTGCTACAGCAGATTACATTTACAAAACTTGTGACGGGATTGAGTTCGAAAGATCAGCCAATAAGTTGGATCTGAGATTTATTCCAGACTCTATGGAGTTTAAGCATCAGCCTCGTGATACTGCTACTGAGGTAATTTCCGCCTCTAGATCAGCAGATGCAACAATTCTTTTTTTTTTCTTTGTTTCTTCCATTATGGTTAAGATTCATAGTTTCTCACTCTAGTCCGGTTCCTGATTAAGATGTAATCAACAATTCATATATTTGAAATAGACTATTCAGTCTGTAAAAGTGTATGTCTAACTTATAAGGATTGCCTTTTTGGGGATACCAGAGACTCGAACAAAACCCTGGCTGTTTTAAAGAAATTCTGATAAATTTTACAAATGAACTTTTCCAAGACTTACTGATTCTTTCTGCTATTTTAGGCACCAGCTGATTACGAAGGTATAGATTTTCAAACTCGAGCACTGCAACACAGTAACATTCATCTCACATGGGATGAAGATGAACCTCAGCGTGTAAAGACCATGAAGAGAAAACTCAATGATGGACAGGTTGGTTCATGTGAAACGTTTAAAACATAGAATATCAGTTTTTTTTTTTTATATGTATATGCAAGTTTGTTACTAGGTATCCACCTCCATTTGGTTGCACGTATGTCTATATATTCATTATTTTAATCCAAAAGTGAACAGGGGGAAGTCAAACCGGAGCACGGAAACCGATAAATCATAATTATTCTAATTAGTTAGCATTGCAACTGCAAGATAATTAACTCAAACAGGGTGCATTATCTGAACGGAACTGTGGACTTGTTTGTAAATTTTATCAAAGTTCTGTTTTATGTCTCCTATATAATAATATTTCGACTATTTTTCTTTTCTTTCAGCTTGCTGAGTTGGAAATGAAAGAGTTTTTGGCATCTGATGACAGTGAATCCGATGAAGAAGATAATGTTGATAACACAGAAGAAAAATCTCTGAAAAAATGCAGCAAACGAGATAAGTACCGAGCTCTGGTCCAATCAGGTGACGGCTCAGACGAAGATAACGAAGATGATAGTGATCAACAGGACATGGAAGTTACTTTCAACACCGACTTAGAAGACATAAGCAAACGTATATTAGAAAAGAAGAACAAAGAAGCAGAGACTGTGTGGGAGTCTTATCTCCGAAAGAGAAAGGAGAAAAAGAAAGCATCGAAAAAGGGGTCCAAGTATTCTTCATCAGATGATGAAGGTATTGATCATACTGAACGTGAACAAGTAGATGATTTCTTTGTTGAAGATGAGCCTTCGGTTATTGGGAGTACTAGAAAAAGGAAGGCTGGTCAAGAAACAGCAGAAGAAGCCGAAGAAGCCGAAGAAGCAAGCAGAGCAGAACTTGAGCTTTTAACTGCTGACGACAATGGAGAGGCCAACTTAAAGGGCTACAATTTGAAACCTAAGAAGATCAAAGGAAAGAAAGGGAAGGGAGTTCAAGATGAGGCGAAAATACCGACTTTCGAGGTTGAAGATCCGCGTTTTTCAGCTATATTGACATCTAGCCACTTTTCTATCGATCCAACTGACCCACAATACAAAAGGTACGTAGTAAATCATTTTATTGTGTTTTATTTAATAAACATGAAGATTTGATCAAGAAATATAAATAACAGCAACCCATGAGGCATGGTCTAATTACGAAAAAATACGAAAAAACCCTCCTTGTTTGCATAATTACAACCACCCCTGCAAATAACCCTTACGGAGTTAGCACTAGCGGAATCATGAAGATTCTATGGAATATTCGTTATGAATTGACACTTGGACGCCTATCCTATTAAAAATATGGTGTCCCAATTCCCATAATACGGTTAGGGGTCTAAATGTGATGTTTTGAAATATGGAGAGTTTTTTTTATGAAGTTTTTAATTTCTTTTTAAAAATTTATGCCCATAATATACCCTTAGGGGTCGACATGTGATGTTTTCCATTTTCGATATTTCAAGAGAGATGCCATTATTTTGCTAATAAGACTACGGTTAACAATGATTTCTTGCATCGTTTTTTGCTGATACAGGAGTGCAACTTATGTTCGGCAAGTTGCACAAAAACAGAAGATTGGTGACAAGAAAAACTCGGAACAAACGGATCACTTTGAGATTCCCGACGAGCCTTCAATGCACAAACACGACAAGGTAATATCTGAGGAATCTACTAAAAGAAAAGAGAAGAATGAGCTATCTTCACTAGTCAAGTCAATCAAAATGAAGTCGAGTAAATTATCTTTAGCCTCTCAAGCTAAAGTACCTCAGAAACGCACAAATTTGCAGTTCAATGCAAAGAGACAAAAAAAGTAGGTAAAAAATTGATGCGACTGTGTGCTACATTGTGTTACCAAAACGAGAGTTTGAGGATGCAAGAGAAAAACGGATATTTATTGATTAAGGTTTTTGGCAAAGATGATGATGGATTGTTGTTTTTGTACGAGACAGGACTTGCCCGTTTTACTGTTTGTCTCGAGAATTTCGCAGTTTTGATATTGAAGTTCATTTTTCTTAATGTCACATTATTTCATTGTGATTCTACAAAATTTGACTATGTTGTATTGTATGGATAATTGGATAACTCAGTTTTCTGTTGCTTTTATTTGGACGAAAACTCGAAAATACTTCTTTTTTAATTTTCCAATTTTTTTTTCCATTTCCTTAAAAATGGATTTAAAAAACTCGTCTATCTTAGCTTTAATGGTCACGGTCGAGCACCAACTCTCCTAATGAGGGTTGGGTTAGGATCGATTGTTTTTCACCGATTTTAAAAAAAGTTTACTATTATTTTTTGTTTAAAACACTTAAAACAGAAATTTAATGTCGATTTTAACAAGTTACTCTCATATGTTTTTTTAATAAACTTTAATTTTCATAAGCTCATATCAAATTTCAGAAGTCCACCTATTTTGCAGAAATTCAATATTCAAATTGGGCTAAACCAATTTTTCAGAATTCCGCGGTCAATTTTCTTTTTATAGATTTCTTCTACATAAAATCAATTTCAAGAACACATAATGCAACGTAAAAAAAAAAAAAATGAAATCAACATAAAATGGTTACAAGATTCATTTTTTTTTTTTAGTAAAAAAGTAACTTTTTAGTACCTTTGAACACAAACCATTAAAAATAGCATGAAAAATATCCATCGTTAAAAAAAGAAACGGCAAGAAAAGCAAATCAGAACCACATGACCAAGCGAAAAATGCAAGAGTTTCCACAACTTGCGGAGTCTTTGCCTAAAAATATCCACACAAATACACATATAAAACACCCTCCCCATTCTCCATTATAAAAGAACAAACACCCTTCCACGGACAATCAATCCAATCATTCAATAAAACCAAACCAATTAATAAAACATCGGATTGTCGAAAAAAGAAAAAAACCAAAAAAACCCAAAAAAAAAAAAAAAAAACAAAACAAATGATGGGCAGGGTGAATTCACTACTAGCAATATTACTAGTAGTTTCCACCACATCATTATTATCGGATCTTGCCTATTGCGAAGATCCATACGTTTACCAAACATGGGACGTAAAATACGCAACCCTCTCCCCGTTGGGCGTCCCGCAACAAGTCATCACGATCAACGGCCAATTCCCGGGCCCGAAGATCAACTGCACCTCCAACAACAACATCGTCGTCAACGTCTTCAACAACCTCGACGAGCCGTTGCTGCTGACGTGGAACGGCGTCCAGCAGAGGAAGAACTCGTGGCAAGAGGGTACATTGGGCACTAACTGCCCGATCCTACCGGGGACTAACTACACGTACAAGTTCCAGGTCAAGGATCAGATCGGCAGCTACTACTACTACCCCACCACCCCTCTCCACCGCGCAATGGGGGGTTACGGCCCCCTTGCCGTCCACAGCCGTGACCTCATCCCTGTCCCGTTCGATCTCCCCGAGGACGATTATTTTGTTTTCGTTGGTGATTGGTACAAGAAGGGCCACGCTTCGTTGAGGAAGCTTCTTGATGGGGGCCGGTCGCTCGGCCGCCCTGACGGTGTGATCATCAACGGGAAGGGTAGTTTCGGAACTGGAAATAAGAGCGGGGGCGACGATTCTCCCATGTTCACCATGATCGCGAAGAAGACGTACAGATACCGATTCTGCAACGTCGGGATGAAGGATTCGGTCAACGTGAGGATCCAGGGCCACACGATGAAGATCGTCGAGATCGAGGGCTCCCACACGGTGCAGAACGTTTACGACTCCCTCGACGTGCATCTCGGCCAGTGCTACTCTGTCCTGGTGACCGCCGACCAGAAGCCCGAGAACGACTACTACCTGGTGGCGTCCACCAGGTTCTCGAAGAAGGCCCTCACTTCCACCGCCATCATCCGATACGTCGGTGGGGGTCAGGTGCCTCCGTCACCGGAGCTGCCTCCAGCTCCGGTGGGTCTCCCCTGGTCGATCAACCAGTTCAGATCGTTCAGGTGGAACCTGACCGCCAGCGCGGCCAGGCCGAACCCACAGGGGTCGTACCACTACGGGAAAATCGACATCACGCGCACGATCAAGTTCGTGCTGAAGCCGTTCAGCAAGGTCGGTGGGAAGCGCAGGTACTCGATCAACGGGGTCTCACACGTGGATCCAGAAACCCCCTTGAAGCTGGCTGAGTACTACGGAGTGGCCGACAAGGTTTTCAAGTACGACATGATCAAAGACCAGCCGTCCGACAGCGACCTCGCCGCGGAAGTCATCGTTGCGCCCAATGTGATCAATGGGACCTTCAGGAACTTCGTCGAGATCATACTGGAGAACCACGACAAGAGCGTGCAGACTTTCCACGTGTCCGGATATTCTTTCTTCGCAGTCGCGTAAGTAAAAACCACCACATATACATACATAAATAAATATGACATCGAATAGCAACATAATTTACGTACGCATGCATGCATGCATGCATGCAATATATATGAACAGGGTTGAGCCGGGGAGGTGGACAGAGGAGAAGAGGAAGAACTACAACCTGATAGATGCAATAAGCAAACACACAGTGCAGGTGTACCCGAACAGCTGGACAGCGATTATGACAACGTTGGACAATGCCGGAATGTGGAACATGAGATCAATGTCTTTGGAGAGACAGTATTTGGGGGAGCAAATCTACGTAAGCGTTCTCTCCCCGAATCGATCCCTTCGCGACGAATACAATCTCCCGGATACGCAGTTGCTCTGCGGGATTGTCAAGGACATGCCAAAGCCACCACCATACAGTTCTTGATCCATTATATACTTATTAATTATCATCACTACTTCAACTGGGATTTTTTCAATTTTATATAATATATAAGTATATCTATATATATGTGTGTGTGTGTGTGTGTGTATTGTTCTACTATGAAGAAATAAAAGAAGAATGTAATAATTATTAAGGTATTATTAATTAGAGAAACAATAAGGGAAGAAGAAGAAGAAAAAAAGGGAAGACAATGTAATAGTGGTTTGGTGTGATAATTAATCCAGGGCCACCGTCACGTGAGTTTTGGTAGAATAGGGTTTTTATTTGTAATTTGTTGTACTTTTTCCTCATTATTTTTATTTATTTTTCTTTTCCCCGTGATTAATAATTTATATTTACTTTATTTTATTAAATCGACCTCATTCTAACACACAACATTCACAGTACTCTATATGTATTGAATTGTGTGTAAGATAGGTTTTTTTTTTTTTATTCATGCTCTGTAAGATGTTTAAGAGCTTATAATAAAGATTTTAAAATTCTTAAAAAAATAAGTTGTTAGAGGGGAAAGATCTGTTTTTCACGTAACAACTTATCAGCTCTTAAAACATCTTAGCAAATGTAAGAGCTCATTTCTCCAATCTTGTATTCAACCGTCCTTAGAGTTTGCAAGAATTTGTAATTTTCTTGACAATATTGGTGACTCGGACACAAGTAATTAATTACTTGTGTATCCATTTTTTTTTATATAAGAATAGCATGTTTGCAGTAAATCATTTATGTGTGATTGGTAGTTATTTTTTTTTTTTTTTTGATCGGTAAATGTGAAATATATAGATCAAAACGGACTTTACAAATACACTGGGCATACCCAGGCAGTGTAATCAAAAAAATATATATCAATGCCTATACATGAACAAGACCCCATTGGTAGTTATGATCTATGTTACGAGTGAACAAGCAGAATTCTCAACGAGTGTTGTTTCTAGAACTGTATCTGTTCTGTTTAGTGCATCAGCAAAAATAATAATGCTGACAAGGTTGGTTGATTCGACCTCTCGCCTTTTTCCTATCATGCGTACATACTATGTTTGGTGGATTTGTGATAATTTATCAGAAGATGCTACTCCGATAGAAATGAATAAGGTAGTGCGTATATCCTTGCAACTTTCGTATTTGTGCTCATTCACAAAGGCCACTCCAGTGACATTGCGCAGAGGGGATGCTTTGAAGTTTGAATACAAGCTTTCTTTGTGAATACCAGATCTCACACTCCTATTATTTCATTTTCGATTGTTGTTTTGTTGATTCTCCCGAGATTCTCTGTATGCACTTCTTATCTCGTTGTTTATTACTCAATGGTGCGAAATACACACGATTTATTTTTTGCCATAATGCAATCAATCGTCCACATTTGCCAAAATTTGCAAGGATTGTAATAGCATTAGTAGCCCAAGGATAAAGTGATATATATTCTCAGCAAATTCTCATTTTGGAAGCAGGATAACTACATCAAGTTCCCTTTTGTCTACCAAGGTTAAAAAAGCTCCTGTTTATCTACCAAGGTTAAAAAAATTTGTTTACTATGAATTTTATTACACTTTCACCCTTGCATCTACGAAGGTTAAAAAAATTTGTTTACTATGAATTTTATTACACTTTCACCATTGCAGTGTCAAATTTAGTGGAATCTTCTAGATTATATGGAATATTATCAAATTTGTACCCATTTATCCAATTCAAGCTCTACATTTTAAAGCAAGATGACCATAAGATATGTTTTTTGGCTTGTAAATATCAGATTGTGGTGCATCAGAAACTGCATTTTTGCACAAAACAAGTACAAACTAGAGAACATTCCACAGAATCTAGAAGATTATGTTGAATTTGACACCATAAGGGTGAACGTATAAGAAGATTCATAGTTAAGGAATAGTTGTAATTATCCAAACATTAGGGTTTTTTTCGTAATTTAACCATACCTCAGAGAGTTGACTGTAATTTACCTTAATATTAATAGCGTTCGACAAGATGATGGTGTAAGAATAATAAACATCCAACGGTCAATAGTAAATGCTCTTTCATCATTCTACAAAAAAATTTACACGAGTCGAAAACCTGACTCAGTAAAAAGTAAAAACACATCCTATTCCATTTTTCCTTTCCATATCTATATTATATAACACCATAATCTTGTAGAAGTAAGAAATACCAAAGATCTGCAGAAACAGAAGTCGAACAATAAAAAGAGAATAATAATACAAACCGAAGGGGAAAAAATTGACTCTTCTCCGACTAAATTTCCAAACACGATATTACCCATGTTGAGAGAGTTAGTCGAACTTTCTGACCTATCCGGAAGAAGAAATTTCATGTGGCAACAGTCTGTTCAACTGCATCCTAAAAAGGTCAGTAAGTGCAGCACGAACTTCCATCTGCAAAAGGGACTTTGTTATTAACCCGAGCATAGATATTTAAAAACCATCAAAATTTAACAGCTCAATAGGAGCGTCGTGTCGCTTTACCTGGTCACAGCAGACAAGTTTCGTAATCAAAGGATAGAAGTCCCGGAAGTGATTTCTGAAAATCTGAGCATTCATTTGGCACATGCTTTTCAGCACCTGGAATACGAAAAAATAAGCTTACAAGTCACAATTAAAAACCAAACACCTTGTATCGCGAATATAAGCGATCCTCAAACCGAACACCTGGCATCTTGATTTATTTACGGATGATACAGATTTTACGGATCCCTCACTAAAAGCCATAACTCACTAGGATATTGATGACCATTTAATTTAATCACGTCTATAACTCAAGTTTAGACAGTACACTTTAATTTTTTTCTAACCATCTTCCCCAACCTAAAAGCAAAGAGAAGAAAGTAATTCGTACCTTTACAATAATAGGAGATCTAAGTTCTAGAACTCGATGAATATCCATATTAGACACCTCTTCCATGCTAGATTGAAAATCAGATGCCTCTTTCAGCACATGTTCACAAAAAAACACAAGCTTTCCTTCAGCTATTCCTTCAAGTTTCTCTTCTTTAACGTCTTCTTCTTTCTGAATATCAACTGTTTCTGTCGTCTTTTGGAGGATATCCAGATAGATACAAGTTCCAGCCAACTCCTGACGGAGAAGATTCAGCGGTGGTCTATTCAGGGGGAAAAAAAACCATGTCTTAACAGAAAAATCATAACGTGGAAGCAGCCAGCTCAAAGCTAATGAATTTGCAAACTCCAAGTCAGAAGCACATATCAGCTAACCTTTCTGCGGGAATTAGGTGCATTCGTGATCTGAGATTAGTAAAAGAATTGTACGAGGCAGCAAAATCAAGGACAGAGAACAAAATTTCCATAATGGTGATCTTCTGGTGCGTGTTCAACTTGTACCAGTACTTCTTCTGCAAATGTAACATTACGTAGATAATGTAATCTATTAAATCCTAAGAGTTTCATAGCAACTTAATGTCATTTTTTAAAGTCAGCATGTATGAGATAGATTAAGCAATTGAGGAAGCAGTAGTAGATTTTAACAGTCCCCAGTAACAGAAGGCTTATGACTTACTGTCACATGCAAGTAGGATTTGACCAATCAAATAGAAACTATAATAAATCACTTAATTTGGAAATAAGATATCTTAAGTACCTGAATACTATCAATGGCACCTAACAGTAACAATTGCGTTACGCATTTACTCCTAATGGTCCCCAGCATTAGACTTTGCTCCTCGGCTCTGGAATCAGGCTCCACACTAGCATCAGGAGACTACAGAACAAACAAAAGAAAAGGTCAAAACCAGTTCCTATCATATTTAATACATCTTGAAGGTATTTAATGAAGTAAATGTCATCGACTGTTACTGCAAGAAAAATATCATTTATGAATACTTGTGTCTTGAGAATCAAGCCAATCATTTCATACACTAAACACTACCGAAGACCAACAGGTCTGGTAATTTACTAAAACTGTTCACCATGTAGAAGGGCTCAAATATGTTATTGTGATAGTCCTTGCATACAGCAGCTGCGCATCTAATGTATCCTTCACAATTACATATTAAGAAATGAGTGTGCACATTAAACAAATAAGGCCAAAAAGGATATGTTAGATGCGCACTACAATATACAAGGA
This sequence comes from Erythranthe guttata, assembly GCF_056151865.1. NCBI lineage: Eukaryota > Viridiplantae > Streptophyta > Magnoliopsida > Lamiales > Phrymaceae > Erythranthe > Erythranthe guttata. The sequence goes on along the minus strand of NC_142538.1, from coordinate 17,379,832 downwards.
GTACCATATAAATTTGCAAAAACTTGAATGCAATACCAACCTTGGATGGAGAAGATGGTATCATTACATCAGATGCACGGTCTTTTGGCTTTGAGGTAAAACTTCTCACAAACATGTTGTCCATCATATTCCCCATGAATTTTTGTCCAAATGTTTGACTACGTTGAAGACTTCCATCGTCAGTAGCTCTAGTAGTACGCCCAGATGGTGATGGTGTACCTACAGAAAGACGTCAAAATTTAAGCTTATAATATATTTATTATTTACTGTCAACTTCAATATAGTTACCAGACAATAAATTGTATAGCATATCAACATGCTAACCTTCAGATCCTTCCATGTCCACTGGACGCACAATTTCTTGATTGTGATCCAGTGCATTTCCATTAATATTGGTATCTATTCCCACCGTATTCCCATTTTCATAGACAGTATCTTGACGGCTGTATGAAAAATTACCACCAGAGGCTACGGGTGATGCGTTGTCCAAGTCTCTGGCCAATACTTTATGATGTTTATTGCTCTCAAAACCCAGATTACTGAGAAGCTCAAGGGGTTGGGTTGTGTATGAAGCATCCCTGGTCAAAAATAAGACGCTCGGTGAAACCAAAATAACATCACCATACAAAAAAAGAATGCAACTCACAATTTAATAGCGAAAACAAATTAAAATCTCAGTTTCTCTCTTCAGTGTGTGAGTGTGAGATTGAGAAAGTCTGTGAGTATATATATGTATATATGTTTTCATGTGTACCTTATACTTTTCAACAAAGTATCCCAGTCATTATCAGTGAACTGATGTCCTCCAACTTCAATAAGATGCACTAATGCACCCAAAGATATTGAAACTACTGATTGATCTGTTTTCTTGGCACAATCCAATAGTAAGCTGAGCAGTGGAGGTAGCATAAAACACACATCCTACATAAATGAGACATCAATTATCACAAAACTAGTTTAAGCCTTGAAGAGCAATTCTCAAATATGAAAGGCTGTTGGAATCATCAAAAGTAGTTTCTACTCCAGACGGCAACCATGTTTCATGGATGACTTTTGAGTTACCTTGTAGAAAGTGTTGAAAAGATTGCATAACAATTGTAGTGAATGAACGCTGCTTTCACGAAGCCATTCATCCCCAGAAGGCATAAAACTCTCTTTTCCGGCATGCCTCACATTATCGAATATAGGAAACAGGACTCGTTGGAAGATATTCTCCCAGAATGAAGATGAGAATTTGCTCCCTCTCTCATTCAGCAAGTCGAACAAAACTTCAAGTGCACAATTTCTGACCTCAGCTCTTGGATCAGAAGTCAGATCAGAAAGACCAGCCAGCATAGGGAACCAGTAATGCTCAGTAACATCACAAGTTTCGTCTGCAGTTATGTCAATAGGTTTCAGTGCACCACCTGGTATAAGGCCCTGGAATGAGAAAAAAGAAAAGAAATTACTCATGTATGCCTCAGTAAATATATTTTAGCTTTCGAGCCATCACTGTTATAGATAATTTTCTTTTCATGCAACCAGACGAATTAAATCAACGAGACATTCCTTCTAGGGTTTTTGCCATTCTGAACACTTGGATTTTTTCTATCCCAAACAAGGTTACTGTAATACATAGATGCTAGTCATGATTATTAATTTCATGAAAAGTTTCTACAGCAAATTGAGGTCCAGCAGGAAATGAAACATCCGCCCGAGCTGCATTTACTCGGACAGTGAGAGTAGCATATAAGACCATAGAAATAAGGAAAACGTCCAATATCAGCATTAGTAGGGAAATCTCCATCTTATAGGAGTTCTAGCATATATCAGCTATGCCGGGGGTTAATAATCGACAAATTAACGCAGATTACGTGCAAAATAACAAAATAAGATTCAGTATTTGCTCCTTGTTCAATCCATGATATGAGTCGGCAAATGCAGCCATACAATACCAATGCACTTATGTAAGATTCCATTTCATCAATGACCACAACTATAATATATGTCAAGAAAGTAGAGAAATAAATATTAGAAACACACATCATGACTGAAAACACAAATTCTTCAATAAATGTAAAAAATAAAAATACTTGACAATAAACCTCTGCAAGACGATCCTCGCAAATGCGGAGCAGAGCAATGGCCTTCAAACTTATACGAGGAGAACTTTTGTTATTCGCAAATCCGATAAGGCAGTTGACACAATCCATAAAGCAATCCCCGACAACCTGATCGAAGTGTTCCAGTACAACTGCACCATTACTCTGTGTTAGACATAACTTCCTAACACATTACAAATTTGTTAAAATATATCTAACAACAAAAACAGGAAACAGAGAAGTAGTTCCAACCCTGTTCGACATTTTCAAATGCACTTTCAACTGTGAGTTCCAAGTCATCATCTGCGGCAGCAGTGAAAATCATGAACACGCTTCGCCAGCCGGACTTTATGCTTCCAACTTTAGATTTTATCATCTGTTCTACCCACTCAAATATTTTATTATCCAATAACACAAAAAAAAAAAAGGAAAAACATAATATCTGGCTGACATACCTGAACAATGCAATCCACTATAAGCCTGCGTATATTATCACTTCTACTGCTTCGTATGAGAACAACAAATGGCTTTAAAATATCATTCTGGAAAGTGAAATTTGCAAGTTCAGCACGTTCCAAATATTTCATAGCAAGTTGCCTTAGAGAATCTATGGCATACATAGCAACTTTTTCATCAGGATGGCTTCCAGCAAAGATGAAATGATGGGCCAAGACAGACCATATTCTAGCCCAAACCTGAAAATATATCAAATGTACTATGATATCGAGCAGGCTTGCATTCATAAAATTCATCCACGTGCATACAGAGATTTGCATATCCATGTCAACAAGGTAATAAACCAAGTCTCGGGAAGTAAAAATATATTTATAAATAGTATGTCGATGAGATAATGACTGAATACGTGGAAGTATTACCAGGCACGTGTACAGAGCTAAAACTAGCGTAACTAAGGAATCTAAAAAATGTAAGCTATCGTAGAAGCATACAGAAAAGCATTGAAAAAATCAAAATAAACATAATATGAGGTGAAGAAATTACCATGCGTATACGAGCCATATTATAGTAGCTGATTTCAACAACCTTTTGCAAGCTAAAAACGCGAGCTGGATGCTGTTTTAATTCCTCAGCTGACACACTGCACAAAGCAGTAAAAAACTCCACCACTGTTTCACTGGGTAATTTGCTGCTGTTCACAAATACTTGCTCAGTTGGTTTGCCAGCCAGCTCTCTCAGAGATTGAAGGGTAGCTTCTCTGGAGATCTGATTTGATCCTTGCATGACAGTTGCAGTCATAGCAGGCCATGATACCGTATATTCAAGACGGGAAATGCATTCCAGGATGGCAAACCAAGAGTCTTGAAAGGCATAGATATCAGTATCACATAAAGTAAGTAGCGTACGTAGTGCCTCTACATTTTTCCCACGCATATCTCTTGGTGCATGCAAAAAGTTGTACCTGCAATTCATTTTCAGAAGCATCATATCACACTTAGCAAAAGTTTTTATATTGTCAACATGTAGGTAGAAAAGTTAAGCAGATCAATTGCTATTATACATGTGTTATCAGCAACAATAATCAACACGCGGCACTTCCCTTTTTCTTTGTTTTTTTAGGTTTCCTGATCTTCATGACCCAATACAAAATTATTTACTACATTTTCTTTAAAAATGGAAAGGGTGTTGATATGTCCTATCCAAATTGGAAGCTCACCCTCTTCCACACATTACCAGTGGATGTTACAAAGTAGAACCACTATCTAAAGCTTCAGTTAACTTCTGCAAGTTAAAAAACTTATAATACTTTTCATAGACACAATGTCACTACATGGACAAATTCATAAGAGATCCAAGAATTTTAGGATCAAATTAGATGATAAAAAGAAAAGAAAAGAAAAAAGAGTGACGCTTAAGCAATCAGACACAAGAAATAAGACGAGAAAATGATGAAATGAGATTTACCTTATCAATGAAGTCAAAAAGGCATAGCGCATAGTGTCCATTCCGAGAACATGTGTTATGTGAATACCTTCTCTGAATCCTTCCATACAAAGACCAACTCTGGGTTTGTTATCTATTTCACCCATGGTAACAGCAAAAATAGCAAGTAATGGCCATCCGACAGCTTCAACCATGAGGCGTACGAGTTCAATTCTATGCGAAGTGTAAAAGACCCCCCTTTTCCCCCCTTTATCCTTTATTATAGCCTGAAGTTGCTTGACAATTGTCTCGTTCTCAGGTTTGGATTCATTTGAAGAACTCCTTTTGGGAATAGCAAGGTTGAGAATATTGATGAGACCGCTCTCCTCCACTTCTGGCTTTTGCTTACTGTTTTTCAAAGCTCCAGCAGGATCATCTTTCATTTTTATCTCCTCTTTTACAATGGAATCATATATTTCCTCCAAGAGTTCCTGAGGAGCAGATTCTTCTGCATCATTCGTGGCATTTATACGTACAAAATCACTTTTGGACATCTTCGGCCACACCATTGGATTATGAGCATCAGTATTCAACATAATAACTGCATAAGCAAGAACATAAGCTGTGTCTGCATTCTTGAATAGACCAGGATTGTCTGCGCAGTAGCTGCAACGGAATAACACATTGTTATAATATGGAAATACCAGCAAATGGCTAATAGTTTCACTGCCTCAATGTTGCAAATATAGGCATATAGCATTGCATTACTTCATATATACTCTCTGAGTAGAATGCATGTATCAATACTTGATTTTTCTTGACATTAAAGCTTTCAATCATCAATCTCCCAAGCAATGCTATGTTACATGTCAGGGTGTAATAACAAATGTTAACATCTTTACAGACTTCCTTGAGTTTTAATTTAGATTAAATGTCCAATCCATGCTCAATTCAATGACCTTTTTACCCTCCATAATTTTTTGTTGTAAATTACACCAACCTCCCTTGAAGTTGAATTTTGGAAAACAGTTAATCCTATTTAATTGTTGATTTGTTATAGAAATAAACGATAATAAATAAAAAAATGCTCATGAACATAACTGAGGATCTCTTTTCTAGTCAACTATCCGTTTCATCCTGAACATAGTATGAACTATGTAGCCTCAACTAACTTCAGCAACAAATATGTAAAGAAGGGCACCAGTACTAAGATGTAGTTCAATATTGGTGCAAAAGTAAAACAAAATTCTACTTACCAAAGAAATAAATAAAAACAAGTTGCCCATTTCACGGGACTTCTGTGAAGCAAGTGGGAGGCAACACGGGCTGCTTGTAATTACAGAAAACAAATATTGAATCCTCATTAAAGTCCTTTTGAGTGTGCATCATCAAAATGCTTCAATTTTTTGAAGGTGATTAAATATTTTAGCTTTATGCAAGATCCAATTCTGTCCTCATCATCAATTTTATGTGATTCATTCATGTTTGAACTGTCTTTTCTCTTGTATGAAGCTGGATAGCATGCAAGTTTGATGCTCTTGATGCATAAATGAATGCAGAAATATAGAGAACATACCGCTCTGCAAATTTTTCCATTATCCGATCTATCTTCTGAGCTTCCCCTGGAAGTCGAAACCCTTTAAGGAATTCACGAATTGCCCTGTCAAACTTCATTTCAGAAAAGTTCATAGAATCCACATATGCATGCATAACAGCAAGCGGGAACTCCTCGTGCTGGCCTAAGTAATCCCCAAGCATAGCCTGGAAATACAAGCCAGTAAGATGCTCTCTCTGGTAACTCTATCAATTAACAGAACTACAAATCCAAAAGCAGGATATAAATTTCTACCTTGTCTAAATTTGGAGTATTTCGTAGAAACTGAGCAACTGCAGCTGGAGTTTTCTCCACCAACCCACTCGAGATTAGATGTTCTATCCCCTTCCCTGGCTTCCGATTGAACTATAATATTTGAAGCAAGCAGTTAAGAGTCCGTCAAAAGAACTCAAAAGTATATTTTGGATTAAATAGTCCAAAATTCTCAGTTCAAAGCAGCTCATAGTAGGAAAACAAAAGTATGGCATATTCACACACCTCAGCCACAACAGATTCAATAGTGGATTTATGAGCCTTCAACTTCTCAAAGTTGTTTGATGAATTTTCCCTACTTTTTAATTCATCAAATTCTCTAGATGAAACTTCTTCCTCAGAGGAATCCTTGTCCTTATTCTGCTTTACTGATTCTCTGTGAGACTTTTCCCAAACCACTAGCGATTTAAGAACATTTACGAGACCCTGAAAATATCAACATGTTCCAATCAGCCAATTCAAATAGGTGATGCTGCAGACTAAGCAAAAAGAACAAAAATCATAAGGTGCTTTAACGATAGGCAAATCATAAGATATACCTGAAGGGATGATGTTTTTATTGATCCGATCTGCGATGTGGCAGCAGACTTTGGGTCCACATTTTGAGTACCTTGAGCAATTTTGGATAATGTCGAAATCTAAATAGGAGGAGATCATAGAATGAGGAAGTTTTAACCGTAAACTAGAAGTGTCATATGTTTGAAGAAGAAAACATACCACTCGTTCAAACAAGTTTGGTGCATCAAGATCACAATCATAGTTCACATAAAGGTCAACAAGCATCTGAGAATCCTTGCATACTTTCTCCAGCATCCTGATAAGTTAGATAGACGAAAAATACTGCAATTAGAATCTAAAGAGCATCATGAGCTGCAACAGCATCAGATATATGGCACACTGTCAAGCAGAGTAGTCTTTTATGAGGATGGTAGAGGATAAAAGTCAAGCTACATGATGACATACACTATGCTTATATTGGAAACCAACATTGTTTAAAGGACAAAAGACATACCGAAGAACATTTAATTTTTGGTTAAGATCTGAGCTATCCAGAGATCGTAAAATAATCACAGGAAAGAAGACTCCAATTTCAGCCTGAAAGGGATTGATGCATCAGCTCGAAGAACAAGTGATCAATTGTTTCTTTCTTTTTTTTTTTTTTTTTTTTTTTTTTTTGAAAAAAAAAGTAGATGAAACAAAATTCAGGTCTAGTCATACTTTGAGAATTTCCCTAAACCGCAACAGAAGAATTGCAAAAATTCCTGTTGCATACTGCAAAAAGGGCCAAAAAAAAAAGAAAAAGAAAACCATTAGCACTATACTGCAAAAGATTTTTCAGATATAACACACAAAAAAAAAAAAAAAAAAAAAATCAAAAGGACGTAATAAACTATACCTGAAATATTACAGGAGACTGAGACACTGATGCTCGTAATAATGTATATGAAAGGTGAGCTTTGATCGAGTCAATGAATTGAAAGTTCTTTGTGAATGAGTAACTAACACCCTCCAATAAGCCCTGCGTTTAACGTACATAGCAGTGAATCATCATCTTTGCTACATGATCTATTCCAATTTTACGGTCATAATTTATCAAAGCACAAGCAAACCTGTTGCTTAAACTTAAATAAATCCAGCCAATGGAATCTCGATGTGTATCCACAATATATGTAACAGAACAACTAACATTACATACAAAACAAATAAAATAATTTCTCTAGAAAGCAGAAATTGAGAGTTTTCCACCCATTCCAACCATAAAATCCCACTCTATCAAACCCAAAATTCAAAATCGGTAAATTCTTTACTTCTCTCCTTATCTTCAATGTAGTTATTCAACAAGAACAGAAAATTATCTTTCTCGAACAGCTATAAATGCATGATGGAACATAATTTCAGAAGTTAAAAGTTTCCGTCCTACAATATTTGTCTTTTTGGAACTTTTTTTGTCCCAAATTATTTGTCACTTTAGAATTCCAATATAATTGGACCTTTTTCAATTTTGCCCTTTATCACCCTTAATTAATCAAAAGATAATTAGTTCAAAAGATCTAGGCCAATGTGTCAAAATCTTGAAACAAACATTAAAAAGGTGAAACAAAAAATCATTCGGTGGCAAGAAAAGGCAGGTGGTATCAGGGAAAAAAGTTAAGAACTAGAGGGCTTATTCTGCTAAAACACTAATATAGAGCACCATCATGTAGTAAGTTCAAAAGAAATAATAGGTCCTTCAAATTTATTGTTTCTCTAACCCTCCAAAAAACTATGTTAACGCCAAGTGCCATCCTTGCAAGAATACACAACAAGTATGGAAAAAAAAGTTGGCACATATTCAAGCATATTGGTTACAGAATAAACACCAATGTAGATCCTAAGACATTGAAATCAGTGAAATAAAGAAGAGTTCTCAATTTTCCTACTAAGAAGGACAAAATTTCTACAAGCAGAAGGATCTCAAAACTAACCTGCAGAAGCTCCAGTGACAGAATACGTGTTTTTGTAGTAACTTCATCATTATCCTCCTTCATACCCATCTGAATGCACATTATATGATTCAGTAAATCTGGTAAGACAGAGAATCTTTGAACTAGATAAAGAAGATGATTAAGAGACAAACCTTACAGAGAGTACGGAAAAGAAGTAAAGCATCACGTTCTCCAACACTCATGCTATCTGGTCCCATCCCTCTAAAAAGATATAACAAATTAAGGTTTCAAAACCCCAAGTATAAATAAAAGTAGTAAGAGCATGAGATAGTTTTAAGTAAAATTTCTCAGAAGGTGAAGATAAGTGAACTCCAAATATTTGATCCCTGCACTCCCCAGTTTGGGTGTCTTTGCAGGGTGAACAATTCACATAATAAAATTTGTATATTAATTCTTCTCCAACGTATTCGATCTCAACTTCAGATTTGTACCCATACCTAGTGACCTTTCCACCATCTTCCAGATCCACAGCCTTCTCGAGAACAGCCTCTAAACCCTATACAGGAATGAATTTCAAACCAAGGCATATTAGATATCCGAATCGCAGAAACTGCAGACACAGAACATATTTGGTAAAAAGGGAAAGAGACAGAAGTAAAGTGAATTATCATGTAGACATGGCCCAGCCAAGTAATTACCACTATACCTTTATGTCGTTGCCACCAACAAGATTGTGGATTTCTTTAACAGAAGCAGGAGATGCAACCGTGGACAGTTCTTCACCCAAAGTCATGCTTGGTTCATTATGATCACTGGATGAAACTTCTTCAACCATTGGATTCGACCCATCCTCCACGTAAGAGTCTGCCGGCTCAAGATTGGGAGAAACCTGAATCACCACAGATTAATTACTTACTGTGTATAAATAAGTTCAGTCCATCTACTCCATCACGCGACCAAAAGATTTCTAGAGATTATTCAATCAAATTACCACATCTGTTTCCATCCGTCTAAAAATGGTACTGAGCATTTGTGTTAGCATGGCCTTTGATGTCATCTGGTTTATAGGACTCTTGCTAACCATTTAAAAAATTGTTATAATCACTAAATATTATATAAATCAAATTGACAAGGAAACTTTTCAAAGAATACCTATTAAGAGCAATATTATAGCACACTCTAATGACTCCCAGCAGTGGTTCACCATGAACTGCATAAGAATGTATTCAAGTGAGTCAATCAAATCACAGGAAAGTATAAATAGATTAGGAATTAATGATGTAGGTCTACATCGTAGAAGAATATTTGTACCGAGAGTCAAGTTTAGGAGATAAAGATGTGTATTCATTGAGTTACGAAAGCTCCCGTTAGCGATGACAAAAATTGAGGATCAAAATGTTTCAAGGTCTTAGTTCAAAGATGTAAGTTTGCAGTTATTGGATAGCCATGAGATTATTGTAAAAATGCAAATAGCAAAATTTAAAATAGAATTCAAATGTAACAAATAATATGCAATGAAATCTATGAATTGTGGCCGAACCTCCACGATTCGCTAATACCATTGAAGGTAAAGATAAAATTCAAGATGCAGAATGGTTGAGGAAGAAGAGAAAGTATTGGTTACAAAATAGAGGTTCAGTCCCCTACTGAAAAGAGATCCAAAACCATAAGAAGTTGAAAAAAAGCCACGGGTGCAAGGCCATTGGAAAAGGGTGTGGCGATTGGTCTAGAAGGAATAAGAGGATAGCCAAGATATCAAGAATTTAAAGGAAAATCATCGGAGTACTAAGTGACTGCATCTTTATCCACAAATTAAAAACAAAAATCAATATATATCTTTTTAACTTATTCGGTTTTAATACAAAATGAAGTTTTCCATTGAGATTGTGTATGAAGTCCAATGACTAGCTAAGTTCCTCCACAAACACTTGTGGACTCCATTAGCATGGTTTCTTTCCGCTTTTCCAATGCTATATAGATTTTTATATGCAAAACTCCAACTGACTTATGGACAAAAGAACGCTCTTACTGGACAAAGTTCAGGATTCAAACAAATAAGTTATTATATGAACAAATACCATAACCACCTATTGACAGAATGAGAACAGCACAGTGTTAAAGTCATAACAGAAATTTGTGATGAATAAGGTAGTAAGCAACTGGGCAAAATATATAAAAATGAGGACCATTGGGGAGTAACAAAGAAGGTTAAAATGGCAAACCTCGCATCTTTGTTGATGCTACGGCAGTAAGAAGAACTTTCAATACTTGGAGGGTGGTACTGCATTTTATTTCCACGAGAATATAGTGAGGAATTTCAAAGATACAGAAAAATATCAATTTCAATCTATCAGCAAAAAGGTACCTGTCAGGTGATGAATTATCCACAGAATTGCAAACCATGTTGAGGATTTCTGTAAATAAACGCGCATTTTTACCACCATCAAGACCAGGGTCACCCTCGAGGTGATTGTATCCAATAAGTTTCTGCATTTAGAAGAGATAAGAATTATGCTAAATTATCCCCCACAACATTTGAAACTCGTCCATGAGAAATTTCTAATTATTTAAAAACTTATATTGATGAGCATAACGGGTGATGTTTGTACTCAAGGAGATGGGGCCTGGAAAAACATCGATTTCTAATTTACTCCCTCCATTTCATATTAAGTTCACTTTGACAATATTCTTTTTTCTCATATTAAGTGTCACTTTAGAATTTCAAGGTAAGACAAATTTTTTTTATTTGGTCCAACTTACCTGACATTGATGAACTGATAAAAGAGAAAATAAAAAACCACAAACGGGTAAATTTGTCAAATATGGACTTTTTTCACCTAAAATCGAGGCTATTTAATAACTTCCCTAATTAATGTGCATCAACCTTGAACAACACTTAATATGAAACGGAGGTAGTAACGCCACATATCACCTAGAAGTGGAATACGAAAAGGCTCAGAGTGGGGACAGAAAAGAGAATATAAGGAACCAACATCAACCGCAAATATCAACTTCTTTATTGGCAAGTCTTGAAAGTTACTCACCCTAACTGCAAAAGAAACTTTCTAAAACTCAACAACTATGAACAAAATGAACACCTACATGAAGACAATCCAAAGCAAGCTCCACAAGTCTTATGTTTTTCGTTTCAAATGCAAGCTTAAGTGGACTAAGAACAAGTTCAGCCTCAGCTCCCCCTAAAGTGTGGCCTGCATTTGCCAAGACTGTCGCGATCGATTCACTACTGGTTGTAGGCCTGCCCACAGGTGCAACCTCCTCAGCACCAGATGGAGTGCTAATTGAAGAATCATCTCCAGTGTTTTCAGCCCCAGCCTCAGGCTCTGAACTACTAAAAGAATTTGCAGCAAAATATCAAACCATATGTGAGCAAAGATGTAGAAATAGGAATACTGTAAACATGGAGACTAGTTCATCTGGAGTACCATTCTCTCTCAGTGAACTAAAACAAAGTCAGTTCCCAGTCTTAACATCGATGAACAAACAGATCAAAACAGTTCCATCACAAACTAAACCACATCCTAGATGCTCATAGAGGGTGATAGATCCACTAATGCTTCATCAGAAGACATTTTACTTTATCTATCTAAACAGACATTCTTCCCCGCACGGGATAAATATTCAATAATCTGAAGTGAACACCAATCAGTTCTCAACCCTGATTTCATTGACAAACAAATTAGTTTAGTGTACTTGTATCTAAATGCACGTTTCACATCAGTAATGTCATTAGGGCACACGGTGAATACCAAATTAACTGGCCCCAGATTTTGTAACCTTTTCGATTTGATCCTAAGACATTCAGGCTGATCTAGAAACAGTTACGCATGCAAACACAGAAAGAGATTTTGAAACGTCCAACGCTTCTCCCCCACAATACAGAAACAACAAAAGGTATTAATATCTAAACAGAACAGATTATCTTGGAGACCAACTCGAATATGATACTCAAGCATATATAGGTTTGCTATAAGTGCACTTTTTTTTCATTAATCTAACAACTATTCATTAGTTTCTTTAAAGCATGCTCTGCTCAAATATCAATATTTTTTTATCTAATGCTCATCTGGAATTCAGCTGTCGCATTGCCTATTGTGTACTTAGTTCCTTCTTATGTAATATGTATTATACTTGGCACCAATTTGAAGGAAGGGTACAGTGCACAGATATAAGAAAAGGGAGCACCGGAACTCATAAATTCTCGATGTAGTTAAAACACCTTTCAGTTGAAGCTGCTGACAAAGCTCCAGTAGTCTCAGCAATGTTTGACTGTTGATTGGCGTTCTTTTCACTGTCTGAAAGGTCAAAAAAAAAAAGTTAAACAATGAAGTTTAATCCTAGGAGCACCAATTCACATCACAACGAAAAAAACATAAAATATAACTACGATAAAGTAGTTAATATAAACAAATCTGTCAAGTACAAGCAAAGAAGCATTGAATAGAGCTACACTGCAAGCAAAACAATTAATGGAAACATAACTGTCAAGTAAAAGCACAGAAGTATTGAATAAAGCATCACTGCAAGCAAAGACTCCATGTACGTCATACGCCAGAGGTAAAGCACCAAAAAGATAGTGCATAAAGAGATATGTCAATATCACCCAAACCATGTCCAAGAAAAGAAACTAACGGGTGAAATCAAATACATAAAAGGAAAAAGAAAGATAGTTTATACTTCCTCCTTTAACTGACTTGTTTTTCCTTCCGTACATGAAACTTTCAAGTCCTGAAATTGCAAATGAATACCCATATTCGAATAGGTTCTCTATCAAACCATGTATCCGACCTTATCAATGACCTATCCCCTGCATTTACCCTCACTAGCATTCATTTGACGAATTCAAAGTAGTTTTCTCCACTTAATGCATACCGCACATCAATTTAGCATCTCTATACAGAAGTGGTCTAAAATTCCCGCAAAAGACACTAGGCCTTCAAGAGAATTTGATTCTCGCACTCGAAGGCCAAACCAACCAAACAGACACGAAATTCTCCTTCTCTTTTATGCATACAAGAAGAGAGTAAAACAACTCTAAAGTTGATTATGCATCTTTACAAAGGGCCAACTCCTATCCTCGTAAACCATATTCAAATGATTGTGTGCAGATCTACAGTCGATGCTATTATCAGCTATACTTATATTTAACACACTATCAACAATAGAAATATTGGTAAAGGGAGTGGCCAAGCCTCTAAATCTCAAAATTACACGGAACCATAGTCAAGCACAGTAATACCAGGTTTAGAGGTTACAGGTTTTTCTGTAAGAGTGATGGAAGTACTAATCCTAATGTTCCCGAAACTTAAAAATTTTGCCTTCCGTTCATTGTGAAATACTAAGACATTCGGTTGAGAGAGATAAGAGCTTAGTGTGCCCTGAACCTATCATTTTTATACACTATTTGGTATATCAAAACACATTTGATACACCAGTACTGAAAGAACTCGAGCAACAAAGAAAAACTATGACCGATTACTGAAGTTCCCCACAGCCATCCCCTCCATTCATTGTAAATTCAAAGACTGAAAATAGCATAACATTCGAAATTCAAGTATAGTGTGCGTCCTGATTTTTTCATGTTATAAACTTTTTTGGGCAGATAATTAACGTTTTAATCAAGCACGAAAGTAATTAGATAAACTACTACTGAGAGAACTCAAGCAACAGAGAGGAAAAAAAAACTGTGATCAATTAACAGAGCTCCAGTAATTGCAATCCAAAGACTGAAAACAGCATTGCATTCGAAATTCTCGAGTAAGGAGATCTACGTTCAGCATAGGAGGAGTGTACCGTAATAAGCCTGAATGGCGGACTGGAGAGCAGCACTGTGTTTCTTGTTAGCACACTCTTTGAGCATCGACTCAAATGCTCGCGTGACGAACCCTCCCGCCGCACCACCCGCCATTTTTCACTCCTCAACTTAGTTCAACTCAATCTCCTGCCCAGAAAATTTGCAGTGGGATCGGACTGGATCGAGAGCACGGAATTGCGAACACTGTTAGGGTAATCGATTTGAGATCTAAGGAAATATAATTGGGGATTTTTTTTTTCTTTTCGAAATTACCAAGTGTTTGAGGGAGGTTTGCGCAAAAATCTAAATTGTTGAGAGAGAGAGAATCAGAGATCTGCCATGGAAGAAAGAGGACAGAGAAAGAAGAGAGAGAGAGAGAGAGAAGACTGGAGCGTGAAAATAGCGCTTTTTGTGTTAGATTCGGACTGCTAAGAAACGTAAAGAGAAAGTCGCGTTCTTTTCAATACTATCTAGTTTTTTTTAGTTATTATGCATTTTTATTGAGTAATAAAATATATTTCCCCCCTATTACTATTGGTTGCATCGATTTGCGCCCCCTGTATTTGAAAATTTGTTTTTATGTGGCCCTCAGCGATAGTTTTCAGACATTAGCATCGTCTGATCTAAGAGGGTGTTTGGCTAAGTTATTTTAAATAGTTGATAAGCTCTTACGTCTGATAAGATGTTTTTAGAGCTGATAAGATGTTACATCTTATTTTTATGATTAATTTTTAGAGTGTTTGAATAATGAGCTTATTTCTTATTTTTACTCATTATAAGATCTTAAATAAAAAGGTGGGGTAGAGGTACTTATTTAAAAAGATCTTATTTTGTCTCCAACAGCTTATTTTAAAAAAAAATTAAGATTTTTTTTTTAAATTTACCAAACACTTTAGAAGAACTTATAAGCTCTAAAACATCTTATAAGCTCATTTTAACATCTTATAAGCTTAGCCAAACACCCTCTAAGTCTGAAAATTCCAAAAAAGCCGCTCCTCGCACTTTAAATAATTATAAAAAAAAATTTGTGACTAGCATCGTAGACTATGTTTTCTCGTTGTCTTGATTTTATTATTATTGTTTAAAAATTATTTAAACTGAGAGAAGTGACGTTTTTGTAATTTCAGAGCTTAAATCAAACAATGTTGAGGTCAAATGTCTGACAACTAACAACGAGGGGCACATTGAGACAATTTTTCAAATACGGGGGCCAAATCGATGCAATCGAGAGTTGAAGGGGGTAAAGTGATATCGAGCAAAAGTATAAGGGGCGAAAGTTGAATTTACCGCTTTTCATTTTATTTTTTTAATCAATAACTTGGTTTTATTTATGTATTTGCCAATCTATTATAGGGTAATTTGCGTATACATCCCGTGAACTTTGATCTTTTGGCAACTACACCACAAAAAAATGATCATTTGGTACATACGTCCCCGCCATTTATTTTTGTTAATGGTCCGTTAGGTCAGAGACCTTCATCGTGCAGAAAATAGTATACCATATAGGTGACGCGTTCAGAATAACACCTTCTACCGAACAACCCAAAATCTATGGGTGGTTGATTTTTATTTTTATTTGTTTATATTATAGCAGCTAGTATACTGTATGACATCAAGAAAAAAATATTGATAATTAAAAGCTTTTTCTTAATAAATTGATAATTGTTACTAATGGTCAAACAAGCAGATAAAGTGTTTCAATACATTACTTTGAAAAGAAATGTTCGCTCTTTAGTCAATATGTATTGTATTTCTTTTCAACCAAAAAATTAACTGGAAATGAGTGTGTGGTTGCCGAAGTTGGGGGTGATTCATGTATATTACTCTTATCGTTTCTAAAGTTAAGGGTAAATATGTATTTTCTAGCCAAAATTAACGGTTCCTTAACGAAAAAATGTATAGAGGGGCCGAGGGGGTGTGCATGCCAAAAGACCAAATGTTTGGGGTGTGGTTGCCAAAAGACCAAAGTTAAGAGGAGGTGGATGCAAATTACCCAATCTATGAATGATATAATATTTTTTTCATTTGGGCTTGGGCTTGGATATTGAGCCTATTGGCTCATGGTCCAATATGAAACATATAAAATATAATTCATTATATTATTTGTTTATCTATATCATAGTGATATGCCTAATTGGGCCAACCCAATGGGCCTACAATTTCTTTACCTACTGGGCTACGAGCCCAATATCGAAGACCAATATCACCGAGGCCCAAATACCTTCAAGCAAGGCTTGGGCCCAACAAAGCAAACCCAACCCAATAAACGACATATAAATAGAGGTTTTACTCATTTTATTAAGGTACGTCCTATTAACTGAGCAATACACAATGTATATTCTCTGAACTATTTCTATGATCAGCACGTCTGACTTGAGCGTCGGAGGGGTTTCCGCCGGATCAACCCCCGGCTTAGTTCATGTGTTCTATGATCGCAGGTACCTTTGGATCATCAAGTTGTCAAGCTACTGATCTGCTTTGCTCTCCCAGTTCATTTTCTACACCACCCTAGGTGAGCTATATTTTAGCATCATCATTTTGGCGCCGTCTGTGGGAACGATGCAAACCAGATCACGTAGCCAACAAGATCCTCCTGAGGCGTCTGCTCGGAGAGAAAATGACACAGCTAACGACCTCCCACCTCGTTGAGGCTCTGGCTTGCCACCTCCTCTACATCCCATGGATCCGCCTCGCGAGGTTCAGGTGATCCCCCTCGGGACCCACCACTCGCCGATCCACCACTCCCTGCTCCTCGAATGGTTCAAATAACCGGGGATGCGCTTCAACGCATGATAGCAGAAGCTTCAACTCGCGCAGCCACAGAGGCCGTGACCCAATATATCGCTACGATGGGAGCAGATGCTCCCAACGCGATACCAGCACCTGCTCCACAAATGGAGCCACCTATGGCACCACCGCCATCGACTCCCTGGGGGCTTACATCTGCCCCCAAAATATTTCGCTCGCCAAGGGTTATCGACTCCCTGGGGGCTTACATCGCCCCCAAAATATTTCGTTCGCCAAGGGTTATCGACTCCCTGGGGCTTACATCTGCTCCCAAAATATTTCGTTCGCCAAGGGTTATCGACTCCCTGAGGGTTCACATCGCCCCCAAAACATTTCATTCGTCATAGCAGGAGCCAACGCTCCTCCTCGTGAGGCCCCACTGGGTCCCACCCAGTGGGGTCCTCAACATGATCAATTTCTACTTACTTCTCGAACGGTTCAGATAACCGAAGAAGACCTTCAGCGTATGATCACGGAAGATTCAACTCGTGCTGCCACTGAATCAGTGGCACCATATATCGCCAAGGTGGGGCATCTCACCCCAGTGGTTCGTGATCGCCTCATCATAAATGGGGGGTTATCCCATCCTAAAGTTGGGCATCTCATCTCAAGGGTGGTACATCCACTGACCTTTCAACCCCAAGGGGTTTCACATCCCATCAAGTGTTTCACGTCCCTACTTCAAAAACAGAAAAAATGGTCTGACGCGCACGCACAAACCAATGACACAACCGTGCGCATCAACCTCAGACCATAGGTCTCGAGCGCCTCATCCTACAGTGGACAGTTATCCCCATCCTAAGGTTGGGCATCACCCTTACCTTTCAACCCTAAGTGGGTTCACATCACATCTCAAGAGACGAGTATAATCTCCCTACTCAAAAAATAGAACATCCCCAAGCGGGTGCACATCCCATCTCAAGGAACGAGGATAATCTCTGTACTCAAAAAATAGAACATCCCCAAGGGGACGCACATCCCATCTCAAGGAACGAGAATAATCTTCCTATTCAAAGAATAGAACATCCCCAAGGGGGTGCACATCCCATCTCAAGGAACGAGGATAATCTCTCTACTCAAAAAATAGAACATCCCAAGGGGACGCACATCCCATCTCAAGGAACGAGAATAATCTCCCTATTCAAATAATAGAACATCCCCAAGGGGGTGAATATCAACCAAATAAAAAAGAAAAAGAAAAAAGATGAAGATGAAAAAATAGAAGAAAAAAGAAGATGATGAAAAAAGAGAAGAAGAAAGAATAAGAAAAAAGAAGATGAAAAAATAGAAGAAAAAAGAAGATGATGAAAAAAGAGAAGAAGAAAGAAGAACAAAAAAGAAGATGAAAAAATACAATAACAAGAAGAAGACAGAATAAGCCAAGCCGCGCCATCGCCCACCAAGCCGCGCGCGCGCCAAGCCACGCGCAGCCTTATTTTCGGGGCGCGCGCGCGTCAACATAAAGCCAAAAAAAAAAAAACAAAAAAAAAAAAAAACAAAAGTGCAAAAGTGCTGTCAAAGCGCGCGCGCGTGCAGCACACGCGCCAGACGCGCGCCGCCCTCAGTACGCGCGCGCGCTGGGAGCGAAAAAAAAAAGGCAAATGGATGCAGCGCGTGCACAGTAGCGCGCTAGGGGCAACGCACACCTGGAAAAGTCACGCCTCGATCCGCGCGCACGAGTGAGACAAAATAAATAAATAAAAAAAAAGAAAAAAAAAATTAAAAAGGGCAGCAAAGCAGGCACGCACCTGCTAATGCTGAGCCACCCATCACATCATTGCCATCTTTTCTACACTTTGTGTCAGGCCTCCCATCACACTCCCGTGCGTGCCCCCTATACCATATTAAATCGCGCGCGTTTTCCCATACCACATTAATTTGCGCGCGTCTCCACTTTACTTACCAAATCGCGTGTATATTTTGACGCGCTTTACCAAATTGCGCGCGAATTTCATCACGATCCACCAAATTGCATGCCGATTTCACCCCGTTTTATCAAATCGCGCGAGAATTTCAACGCGCTCTACCAAATCGTGTGCTTTCTCCAAATAAAAAATATTATTTCTCCATGCCACACCAACGATTAACGAAACACTACAGCACAGATCTACTCTCGATACGATCCGATATCATTTTCGACTAGGCTCCCACATCGAATCGAGAGTGGGGGGCTTGCGAGACAAACCCACCGCGAGACAACTCCCACGAGGAGCAAACTCGCTCGGCCCTACACACCCGTTGCGAGGCAACTCCCACGAGGAGCCAACTCCCTCGGTACTACAACTCACAGCGAGATAACTCCTACGAGGAGACAACTCGCTCGGTCCTACAAACCCGTTGCGAGACAACTCCCATGAGGAGCCAACTCCGTCGGTATTACGAATCCACAGCGAGACAACTCCCACGAGGAGCCAACTCGCTCGGAACTACAACTCGTAGCGAGACAACTCCCACGAGGAGATAACTCGCACGGTCATATAACCCGTTGCGAGGCAACTCCCACGAGGAGCCGCCTCGCTCGGGTCTACGAAATCACAGCGAGATAACTCCCACGAGGAGATAACTCGCTCAATCATATAACCCGTTGCGAACTCCCACGAGGAGCCACCCCGCTCGGCACTACAAATCCGTTGCAAGGCAACTCCCACGAAGAGCTACCTCGCCGCCAAACAACTCCCACGATGAGACAACTCGCTCAGAGCGACCTCGATACGCACGCTCCTCAGTCGCGCGTCATCCAATGCTTCTACAACTTCGTTGCGAGACAACTCCCATGAGGAGACAACTCGCCCGAAATTCAATATATAATCGCAAGCTCAAGATAGCACGATTACGACCCTAGAAACACTTAGAAATATTATGGGAATCTATATAGCCTGACCAGCTTGATTACTCAAATTTATCTACTTGTTTTCGATGGGTCCTTCATTAAAACGTGGCCACGGTCCAAACATACTTACGACCCACGAGGTCTAACAAAGGGCACGATCCCCATATAAAAATCTTGAGAGCCTGATCCCCTCCTCAAGTACATCACGCAGAAGGCTATATGTAAACACATACAAGCAACGCGTCAAAACATTGAAATGTCGAAAAATAACAACTCCCACGAGGAGAATACTAGCTCCGTGCTACTACATTATCGTGAGACAACTTCCACGATGACGTAACTCGATCAACTCGATTACCCCAGACACAACTCCCACGAGGAGATTACTTGATCCGTGCTACTATATTATCGCGAGACAACTCCCACGAGGAGATAACTCGATCAACACTATTACCCCGCGACAAGACAACTCCCACAAGGAGATAATTCGCTACTACATCGTCGCGGGACAAAACCGACGACTCAATTAACTTATATCGCGGCAACTTTGTCGCGCTATGCGCCAACGCGCATTCACACCCCTCCGACACACGCTCCAACGCGTTTTCGCATACCATTAAGCCATACGCCAACGATCGACTTCTACAATTTTTACTCTCAACACGATCTGAGACCCATCACAACATGGCCCCCACATCGACTCGAGAGTGGGGGGCTTAATGATATGCCTAATTGGGCCAACCCAATGGGCCTACAATTTCTTTACCTACTGGGCTACGAGCCCAATATCGAAGACCAATATCACCGAGGCCCAAATACCTTCAAGCAAGGCTTGGGCCCAACAAAGCAAACCCAACCCAATAAACGACATATAAATAGAGGTTTTACTCATTTTATTAAGGTACGTCCTATTAACTGAGCAATACTACAATGTATATTCTCTGAACTATTTCTATGATCAGCACGTCTGACTTGAGCGTCGGAGGGGTTTCCGCCGGATCAACCCCCGGCTTAGTTCATGTGTTCTATGATCGCAGGTACCTTTGGATCATCAAGTTGTCAAGCTACTGATCTGCTTTGCTCTCCCAGTTCATTTTCTACACCACCCTAGGTGAGCTATATTTTAGCATCATCACATAGTAATATAATTATTCGAGCATTAATCAGAAAAAATAAAATAAATTATATATATATATATATATATATATATATATATATATATATATATATAATCATGGGACCATATAAAATTGAAAAGCAAATGAAATGCAAAAAGTATGGCACGAAAGGAACACTACAAAGAACAAGTGGAAAAAATTTGATGATCCTTTTTTTTTTTTTTTTTACTTTTTTTAGTGCAAAAAGATATACACATTAATAACAATGATTCTTAATTAATATTAGTAAGTTTGTACTAAAATGGATTTTACCAATCAAGTTTACTCCAAAAAAAATAGTGGAAAACTCATACATTTAATAAGTTTATTTTAAATAACTTATAAGCTCTTATATATAATAAGCTATTTTAAGGTGGTGTTTGCAAATGATTATTTAAAAGCAGAAGTTAGTGATTGATATTTAAGTTAGAGGGTGTTTGGCTAAGCTTATTTTAAACATCTGATAAGCTCATACGTCTGATAAGCTCCTACGTCTGATAAGATGTTTTAAGAGCTGATAAGCTGTTACATCTTATTTTTAAGATTATTTTTTAGAGTGTTTGGATAATTAGCTTATTTCCTATTTTTACTTATTGTAAGATCTTAAATAAAAAGGTGGGGTGGATGTACTTTTTTAAAAAGATCTTATTTGCTCTCCAAAAGCTTATTTAAAAAAAAATAAAGATCTTCTTAAAAAAAAAATACCAAACACTTTGGAAGAGCTTATAAGCTCTAAAACATCTTATAAGCTCATTTTAACATCTTATAAGCTTAGCCAAACACCCTCTTAGTTTTAAGTGCTTATTTCTAATTTGGAGGTCTTAAAAGTTGGAGGTGTTTGCAAATATTTCGGAAAATGAACTAATTTTGAAAAAGCAGGGTTAGAGTTGCTTTTAAAAAAATAGCTTAAAACAGATTATTTTAAGAGAAGCAAAAGCAAAAATTGATTTTGCAAACACCTAAAAACAGATTATGAGCAAAAAAACCGCATAATCATTTTCAAAAAGCATTTGCAAACACCACCTAATAATTAATAAGTTGTTACGTCTTATTTTTAGAATTAATTTTAAAGTGTGGATAATAATTTTAAATAATTTCCTCATTTATTACTCTAGAGAGAGAGAGCGCGCTAGAGAGAGAGAGAGAGAGGAGAGAGAAAATGAGAACACGTGCAGAGAAGGTGGTAACTGCAGCAGGTGGCCTAATTCCAAAGGCAAGATTTCCTCGGTAACGTGTCTTTCTCCCACCTTTCTTCATTTCAAGCACAAGAATCAAACCAACAAAGCAAAACAAAAAAACAATAAACCCCGATTCAAGAGAGAGAAAGAAATTTCAAGAAAAAAATCAGAATCGAACTTACTTTCGACCAGAAACAGCACATCTGCATGCATGAAGATGCCCTAAAGGCGCCATCTTTCTTGAATAAAGAGAGGCGAAAAAATAAAGTGTCCGCCCAATTAGTTTTTTTTTTTAATTTATAAAATCGATTGTTTGTATTAGGGTTTTCTGAATTTCACGCCACAGTTGTAACAATGGCGGAGGTTCCAGTGGATTTTGTGGTGGAAATAGAGGGAGATAATAACGGAGATGGGGAAGTAGTGTGTATTACAGAGGATGAATCAAAAACCCTCGAGGATATTATTGGAATTTCACATAAAGATCATCCCACTTCTAATTCTTCAGGTAATTTTTCCGGGCTTTTGATCTCAGTTTGTATGTATGTTATTTCTTTTGGGGGGTACAAACTGTTATGCTCAGGGTACAACTCCTGTTGGGCATTGGTAATTCTACTGTTTTTTTTTTTTTTTTTTTTTTTTTTAATGATTTTGTGGAGTTCACATTAGGCACTTGTTTGAAGGGTGCAAAGAGAAGGAACAATTAGTAAATAATACTGATGTGATTAAGCTAAATGATTTGTGTGCATATACGAAGATAAATCATCGGTACATCAGAAAAAAAATGGAGATAAACATTTGTTGTTTGGATAGTTTATAATTTAATCAAATTCAGCTTCCAAATTCGGATACGTTATGTACATTTGATGAAATAAGAAAACACTACGAATTGCATGAATTTGTTTAAAGTTTATATACTCTGTTTTTATCAGGTGATTTCGTTATTCGTGATTCGATTATGGTTTAGCTTAGGCCGTACAGTATTTGGTTTATAAGATGTTTTAGTGCATTAATTTTTATTTTATTAAAAAATCTAATCTGCATTTCTTAGGATCTATCGACAGGAATCCGCCTCGTCAGAAAATCGAGTGCGTGGAGAAATCAATTGAAGACCAATCAAACCCTTCCTCCAGTCATCTTACTACGATCGAGAAAAACAATTCAAACCACTCTCGTTTTGTTCTGGCAAAAAAGTTTTTAGATGATAAAATCCCCATAAAAAAGAAGGTCGACTTCAATATGATAATATGCATGTTTTTTGCGTGTGATCGTAAAATTAGGACTTGTAATATTTTAATATTTAATATTCCGTCTTTTTCGAACAGCTGAAATGGTTGAAGAAATATGCGACCGTTCAACAAGACGGGACTGTGAAATTCGAAGTACCGGGAGATGTTAAACATCAAACTCTCGATTTCGGCACTGGAGTAATATATGATGGTGATAATATTATAGATAAAGTAAACGCAGATACTACGGAAGATGCTTTGTTCTTGCCTCCACTTCAAATAGTGATGCTTATTGTCGGAACTAGGGGAGATGTACAGCCGTTTATTGCCATTGGAAAACGCTTACAGGTTAGAATATACGGGTTATTTTCGTGTGTTTCTTTTCGTCTCCAAATATTAACCTCTCAGCATTTGATAAAAACAAAAATGTTTCTCTTCGGGTTTTTTTTTTTTTTGTGTGTGTGTGTGTGTGTGTGTGTGTGTGTGTGAAATCTTGTGTTGAAAAAATAATGGTGGAGGTATTTTGGGCAGGCAGATGGTCATAGAGTGAGACTAGCGACTCACTCGAACTTCAAAGAATTTGTCTTATCGGCCGGATTGGAATTTTTCCCTCTCGGTGGAGACCCGAAAGTCCTCGCTGCTTGTGAGTTCTTGATCATAATATTATATTAATTTTTCCCTCTTTTTTTTTTTCTTAACCTTTTTATTGTTTCAAATATTCAAAAAAAGTAATTCAGACATGTACGATTTTTTTTTTCACAGACATGGTGAAGAATAAAGGGTTCTTGCCATCTGGACCGTCTGAAATACCTATACAACGGAACCAAATAAAAGATATTATTTTCTCCCTACTTCCTGCATGCACAGATCCCGATCCCGACACGAATGTTTCGTTCAAAGTCGATGCAATAATTGCCAATCCACCTGCATATGGTATAACTTTGTATCTCGTCTTTTCTCACTTTCTGTCTCGTAGGCTCGTCGTTTTTATTTTTTTATTTTTTTTTAAAGAAGACAAAATCTACTAGTAGGGTCTCGTATAATGTATAAACCTATTTATTCAGGACACACACATGTTGCCGAGGCGTTGAAAGTACCACTACACATAATATTCACTATGCCGTGGACGTAAGTATCTCATGCAATTTTATTTTATTATTATTTTTTTGTTTCTTGTTATTGGTTAATGAAGAAAGTTTCTCATCTTACGAGTCGACTATTTTTCCGATCATATAAATACATGCAGTCCCACGAGTGAATTTCCACATCCTCTTTCTCGTGTTAAGCAGCAAGTTGGTTATAGAGTGAGTACATTACTACACTAATGATTATTTACGTCAGTATACGGCACTCGTAATTTGCTTCTTTTTAAAACAAATTTTTTTGCAGTTATCGTATCAAATTGTTGATTCACTAATCTGGCTGGGAATACGCGATATGATAAACGAGTTCAGGAAGAAAAAACTAAGACTAAGGCCTGTGACATATTTAAGTGGCTCGTATAGTTCTCCTCCGGATATTCCTTACGCGTATATTTGGAGTCCTCACCTTGTTCCTAAACCCAAAGGTGAGTTCTTTTCTAGGCATCGTACTTGATGAAATTAATTTATTTAAAAAAAATCATTTAATGAGTTTAAATTCAATTTTTAGTTAAAAATTAAACCTTACGGGAGCCATTTGTAATCTTTTTTGAAATACGAGGAGTCTATATATAATTAAATCTAACACCACGGGAGGAAAATGTAATTTACTCGATGTTTGGTTAAGGGTAAAATTGAAAACTTCAAAAAAGTCAAATGGTCAAGTGGGTTTAGTGTTGGCTAATATCAAACCTTGAAGGAGGTATGCGTAATTTTTCAAACCAAAGGGGGTTTATCTGTAATTAATTTATTTGCGTAGTTTTGCTGATTCTTCTGAGGTGTATGTATGCAGATTGGGGACCGAAAATTGATGTGGTGGGATTTTGTTTCTTGGATCTTGCTTCGAATTATGTACCGCCGGACTCACTTTTGGAGTGGCTAAAAAACGATAAAGAGCCTATTTACATTGGTTTTGGAAGTCTTGTATGCATCATACTCTTCGTATTTTAATTGATTTATCGCATTTTGTTCTTCTAATTCGAGACGAAAAGCGCCACGTCATATATATACATACATACATACATATTTTACTTTATTTTTTCTGATTTTTTTTTCAGCCTGTGGTGGATCCTGAAAAGATGACTCGGATAATTGTACGAGCTCTTGAAATTACGGGACAACGTGGTATCATTAACAAAGGATGGGGTGGCTTGGGAAACTGTATGTTCTCTTGTATTTTTTTTTACAATCTAAAATGTTTATTTTCATATTTATAAAAAAATCTATAGACTTTCGACACTCTAAATATTTTTTTCCTCAGTGGCAGAGCCGAAAGACTTCATCTACTTGCTGGATAATTGTCCACATGATTGGTTGTTCACTCGATGTGCAGCCGTGGTAAGTCAACCCATATATATATATATATATATATATATATATATATATATATATATAATGCTCGAGGATCTAATTTTTTAAGTTTTGGTGTTTATTTGAAAGGTTCATCATGGAGGTGCTGGAACAACGGCTGCTGGTCTTAAAGCTGCAGTAATTAACGTTTTTTTCCTCACTAATTAAAGCTAGTTCACGAATTATGCTTTTTTTTTTTTTTTTTTTTTTACTGTATCATTTTTTTTTAGTGCCCGACGACTGTGGTACCTTTCTTCGGAGACCAACCATTTTGGGGAGAGCGAGTGCATGCTAGGGGAGTGGGTCCCGCACCCATCCCTGTCGATGAATTTTCCCTCGATAAATTGGTTTCTGCCATACGGTTCATGCTAGATCCTAAGGTACCAAATATTAGATCTCTCTCTCTCTCTCTCTCTCTCTATATATATATATATATATATATATATTGAAATATCTAATTTATTAAATCTAAGGGTGGAAATTTGGATTTGGTCGATTCCGATCCGATTTTCTTCAATTTTGAAACAATATTTTTCATTCCGAATTCGAAAAGTGCTTAATTTTTTCGGACGGAAATTGGAATACATACTAGATTCCGATTTCCAATTTGATTTTAATTTCCGGAAATTTAGGCTTTTTTTCTTTCGAAATTATACCTACAATACCAATATTACTATGTATTTTTGTTACTTTTGCATTATAAAATAGGGTAAATTACACCCACACCCCTGATGTATGCTTAAATAATTTTAAGGTCCCTATGGTATCAATAATTACACTCACCCCCTTGAAACGTAGTTAGAAACTCTAACGAGATAATGCATCGGATACATTATTCCGATAGGGTTCTAATGGACTATTACTTTTAGCTAGTGGTGGAGATAACATAGAGTTATGGGGTGACATGGCTCCCCCAATATTTCTTAAATCACCCATAACTCTTTGTTGTCTCCATCACTTCCATCACTTCCTGAAACCAATAGTCCGTTAGAACTCTATCGTAAATAACGTATCCAATGTATTATCCCATTAGAGTTTATAACTACGTTTCAAGGGGGTGAATGTAATTTCCGATACCACAGGGACCTTAAAGTTATTTAAGCATACCTCAGGGGTGTGAGTGTAATTTACCCTATAAAATATTTGGAATTTTCGAATTCCGCCGATTCTGCCATGTAAATTTCAGATTTTGGAACAAGTTTTTTCATTCCGATTTTTTTCAGAACGCAATTGGTATTAGTTCTCGTATTCCGATTTTATCTTTTTTGGAATTTTCCCGAAAGTGCTACTTCCAGTCCATCCGGTCTGTTTCCACCCCTAATCAAATCTGAATGGAGTAGTACACTTTCTTTTTTCAATTTCAATTTAAAATTTTATTTTCGTAGTACGAATGAATAATGTGTTATTCAACAAATGAAGGTAAAACATCGAGCGGTAGAACTTTCAAAAGCAATGGAAAACGAAGACGGTGTAACAGGTGCAGTGCAAGCTTTCTATAAACATTTCCCGCTGAAAAGCCTAAAACCCGAGCCTGAAAATTCACATTCTTCGTCGAGTTTTTTTTCTTTCAGACACTGCTTTGGTTGTTCCAAATCTTGACTTTTTCTTGTCGCTGTTTTTTCACATTTGACAATTTCTTACGAATTGTCCGTTTTCGATCAACTTGTGAATGTATATATATGTATGTATTATTGTATACAAGCTTTCTTGTTGTAGCTTCTTACCCAGAATTTTTTGCCACTTTTTTCCCCCTTCTTTTTTGTTAACAAAATCAGAGAACTTAATGGTGATGATTACCAGTGAGTTTATATAAAAATATAAAAAACTTTGTACAATAGCATTAACGGTCTCCCCTCGTATTCTTTTTAATGCATTCGGCCCCCTCGGATTTAAAATCCTGGCTGTACTAATGACGGTTGCTGCAAGGGTGGAAGGTGGAACACAATTTTCAATTTCCGCCAAATCCGATAATAATATTTTTTTGATTTTGGAACGATATTTTTCATTCGAAACTCCAAAAACTTGATTCCAATTTTTTTTTGGAATTCTTTGGATCAGAATTGGAATACATATGAGATTTCCCATTTCCGATCTGATATTTCATTTTACAAAAATAATTCTGAAATTTCCGATTTTTTTTTCCTTCCGAAATTTACACTTATAATATCAATATCATTATACATTTTATATTTGAAGTCACTAAAAAAATTTGTACTTTCTTATTCCCGCCGATTCCGATTCGAATATTTGCTATTTCGGAATAAGTTTTTTCATTCAGATTTCTAAATTTTCGATTTTCGATTTTTCTGATTGTTTTGGAACATAATTGAAATGGATCTTTCACCTCCGAAAAAAATAGAATTTCTCCGGAAGTACTCATTACAATCCGACCGCGATTTCCACCCCTACACATGAATGTGCAAAATTCTATAGTGGACTTAAATTTACTAAAAAAAAAAAACAAAAAAAGCAACAACAACAATTGTATATAATAAGGAAAACATAACTAGATAAATAATTCATCAATCTCCGGAAAATAAATAAAAAAAAACAATATTTTTAGCAATTTCTAATAAGAAAGAAAATAAAGTAAAGCAATAGCTTTCACAACAAAGTACATGAACAAAAATCCATGAATCTCTTTGGATAAAAAAATAAAATTATAAAATCCATAAATCTCTCAAGAACAACATCGAATCCCTTAGCCAAGAAAGTAAGTTCGATTTTCTACGTCGATCGGCCTTCTCCCATACCTAAAAGGAAAATCGAAAAAACGAACATTTTTCATATTATAAAACTTTCACTTAATTCATATAAATAATATAAGAAATTAATGCCAAGTATTATTGAAATGGAATTTTTACCATTTCCTTTGGTTGCATTGAAAATGCGTAGATGTGGATCCATAGGAAGACCAATTTCTTCATACCTCTTATCATAAATTGTGTATCTGGAAAATCCAATTTCATTTCATTAATTACCAAAAAAAAAAAAAAAAAAAATTATAATGTATATATACTAGAATTTTACTATATTTAAAACGTAAAAAATACAATTTTATTTTACCTTTCCTCAGTAGTAGCATGCGAGCTCGAGCTCTGTCCTTGATCTCCCTGCCCGAAACGACTCCACCTTCTGCGAACCGGAGCATTTTCCTCATAGCATAACATTTTCCTCTGCACAATAAGAGAAGCTCGAAAATGGTAAATACTTCGTTTTATAAATATTTATTTTTATTAAAAAAAAAATAAAAATCAAGGAAGTATGTGCAACTTAATTAGCTAACCTTTATCTATAAACAAGCCAATTTTTAAGGGTAATTATGTAATTTGTCCTATTTTGGTCATCTATATTTGGTATATTTGGTATTCATACAGTAAAATCTCTATAAATTAATAATCTCGTTTAAATAATACATTTTTCCGGTCCCAACTTGATAACAACATGCTAATAATATTTCGATAAATTAATATTTGACTGAATTAATAGTATTCTATTGGTCCCAACTGTATTAATTTATAGACATTTAAATGTACGTACGGGTATAACAACAAATTACCTTCTGTCTTGAATGTGTAGTAGCTTGGTTTTGGTATGAGCTGTCATCTTCTTCATTGAAAACAATATTTGGTGAATTTATAATTGGACTTGGAATATTTTCTTGATTATTTCCATCCAATCTACAATAATTTTCACAAATTTTGGATTAGCAATGGAAAAAAGATTAATTAAGGTAATTGCTAATTAATTAAATACAAAGAGATGCAATAGTTATTGCAGATGTTGCACTTAGTGAAATACACTGCATAGATTTTGTATCGTAAATCTACGCACAATCACACACATACATGTGTGTAGAGTTATATATATTGTTAGTTTCTAAACAAATGCTTTCAATATTAATCACATACTACAATTTTTTTTTTTAATTATTTACCTCACGATTTAATTAATTAATTAATTAATTACCTTGATGGAAGTGAGGATCCTTCCATGTTGATAGCAGCTGAATATGCTTGTGCTTCCCAATTGGGAACTAAATTGTTCCCAATTTCAAATGGAACCTGTAATAATTAAACATTGCAAATAATTAAAAAAAGAAGGAGTATTTTGCAAAAAAACCCCTCAAATCATAGTTTTTCGGTTTCGACTAAAGCCCCTCGTACCGTCTTTTGCCTAGAATACCTACACAATTTCGTTACTTACTTCCACCTTCTCAAACGCTACAGTTCAAGTGCTAGTCAATTAAAAGCTCGATTGGGTTCGGTTTGTAATTAACATAACAAACCAAGTATGAATACATTTATTTTCGTTCAATAAGCTATGAATAGAAAAGAATTATAACATATGTACAGAAAATCAAGCTACTCGAATTCGATTCTGTTCGGTTTAATCAAAACTCATTTGAGCTCGACTCGATTGCTTATGTAACCAATCAATCTCAAACACAACTTTACAAGGTCAATAAAAATTCAAATAAGCTTGAATAACCATACGTTCGATTCGACTCGATTCGTTTTTCGCCCCTATATATATATATATATAAACACATTTAAAATTATTAAAAATGAATAGAGAGTTAAAAGCAATTACTTACAGAAATTGAAGAGGATCCAATCAATTGTCCTTCAATTGGTAAATTAGGCACATTATGCATTGCCACATTATTTGGATTTCCAGCCTCTTGATTTTCCTGCAACCTATTTAAAGAGGGAAAAAATAATTAAGTTGGAAATTATTTATAATTATGAATTAATTCATTCAATCCATTAAATAACACTTACCGGCGTTGTTCGCGTGTATACGCAATTCCTTTCATATACACCGTAAATAGATCTTCGTTTCTACTATACGATTCTTCTTGGAGTTGTCCCTATATAAATTATTTAAAAATAAACCAAAGAATATTTATATTTAGGGTAAATTCCACTTTACCCCCTCGTACTCTGCCCGAGAGTCACTTAACCCCCTCGTACTCTCAATTTTATCGATGTACCCCCATGTACTTGTACAATTTCCCAATACAACCCTCTCCGTCAACTTTTTTCAATTTTGACTCTGACGCCGTTTGGTCAACTCTGTAAATTACAAAATTGCCACTGCCTAAACATCGTTTCTTCTCCTTCAACATTATCGTTTCTTCTTCTTTCACCACTCCCCCTTACAAGATATCCCCAAATTGGTAGAATTCACCCTAAGGTAATATAATTTGCATATAAGTTACACCACTTCTATTTAGTTGGTGATTACATAACATAATTTTGCTTCTTTGTTCAGGTAATAAAGAAATCAACAAGATTCGGGGACATACTCTTCAGTCAAGGCCCGATCGATAAATCTGTCTAATTACCTTGTTTTATATTATGAGTATAATTTAATTTTCTTGTATTGGGGGAGTGGTGGAAGAAGAAGAAACGATAATGTTGAAGGAGAAGAAACGATGTTTAGGCAGTGGCAATTTTGTAATTTACAGAGTTGACCAAACGGCGTCAGAGTCAAAATTGAAAAAAGTTGACGGAGAGGGCTGTATTGGGAAATTGTACAAGTACAGGGGGGTACATCGATAAAATTGAGAGTACGAGGGGGTTAAGTGACTCTCGGGCAGAGTACGAGGGGGTAAAGTGGAATTTACCCTTATATTTATTCATCTACAAAATAATAGATACTTATTCAAAATATCACAAATATATAATTAACCATAATAATATTCAATAATTAAATATATATATATATAAGGATATGTTAAAAGAAATTACAAATAATGAACCATCTTCTGCCTGCTGGATTTGTGAAGAACCCCCCAACTCAAGAATTGATTGTTGATATCTAATTGTTTTTGCCACAATTAACAAATATATATTATCAGTTAAAAAAAAATAAGAAAAACATATAAACGCATGATAAAATGTCGAAAATTATATATAAAGTCGTTATATACTATTATAGCAACTTTAGTTATATATATATACACCTGAAATCCGCTTCGATTTGATTAGAGGATCTCTGAGGCAATATGTTCATTATTTGACCAAGTTCGGAATTTATGTTCGATTCGTCGAAATAAGGTAGCTCGTTTTGCTCTGAAGAAGCCAATGCGGAATTTTCCGGGAATCCTTGCTCCATGATCTGTTTCAAATTAAATTATTATCCATATTAAAATTGAACAAATTCACAAAGTAGATCTAGTATATTATTATGGATTAAAAAAAAAAACTAGTTCTAAATATTTTATTATTATTATTAAGTATATAATCCATATACTTAATTAGGATAAAAAAATTATTGTGAATATTGTTTTTTGCTACACTGCACCCCCTAAAAAGTTACAAGATTAATACATTTGAGTTATTCAAGTATATATATAGCAAATGCAATCTTCTGTATATGTCGAAAAAGTCGTTTTAATATAAACGGCAACAAACACAACGATCGTACTAAAACGACATTTGTCGTGAATTAGATCTGTAAATTTAGGGTATTTAAACAATTTATTATCTACACAATCATCGAACTTCAATAATTTTTGTCGTTATCGGTAAACTTCATTAACGGACATATAACCCTATAACGGATCTGGCTAGACGACAACTTCAAAAATTATCGTAAACATCCAAAACTTAGTTAAACTACGTACGAGCAAATAAATTAAACTCAAGATTATAACCACCACAAAAAAAAAAAAAGCTTTATATAAACACAAGTAAAAAGAAAAACCCCATAACCAATTCCAATCAAGGGTTCATCATATATATATATATATATATATATATATATATATATATATATATATATATATATATATATATATATATATATATATATATATATCGACAACTAAGGAAACAATAAAATCATTGAATATACCTCAAACTTGAATCAATGAATAGCTCCAAATTCTTCAAAGCTGCAAAAAAAAAAAAAAAAAAAAAAAAAGAAAAAAAAAACACTAATTGAAAATCAGTAAAAGAATTAATAAAAAAAATAAATAAAATTATATAAACCTTGTAAGAACAATGAGGGTGATAAAAAAAATACTTACAACTTTGTCAAGAAAAATGCAATGGTTTCAAGTGAATACCTTTGTAAAAGACTCTCTCTCTCTCTCTCTCACACACACACACACATATATATGTGTGTGTATATGTATATATTATGATTAATTAAAATATAAAAGAATAAGCATTAAAATGAATTTTCAGTGAGGAGCTAAATGTAATCTGTGATAGTGCATAAGGATCTAGCTGGAATACATAAAATTTTAATGCAAGGTTTCAAATTTAATAGACAAGGAGAAAAATGTTTAAAAAGTTGTAACCACTTACCATGTAAAAAAAATAAAATGGGCTGTAATATAATGCGATTGTGCATGATAAGCATGACACACGTTTTGTCTTAATTAATTAAAATTAATTTGTTTTGTCACACTCACATGATAGTATTTTAAGTTAGTCACCATGTATAAAATGTCAATTTAAAAAAAAGAATAAAAATAAATAGTTTGTCTAGAATTTGCAAATATATTGTGTTGAGGTTGAGTCCAAACTTATTGCCAATCGAATCAAGCTTGTTTGAAATTTTATCGTACGTAGAAAGTTTGTATAAGATTTCGTCGAACTGCGAAAATTATGTTTGAGATCGATTTGATTAATAATTGAGTCGAACCCAAAATTTTAATTGAGATGAACACGAGTTTGAGTAAGTTATAATATTTTCATTGTTGTTTGTTGAATGGAAAAATATGTTCAAGATGATTTGATATGTTAAAGAAATAGTAAAGAAAACAATAACAAGAGTAGGGTTGGGCGTATCGGTCGGTTTTATCGTCGAACCGACCCACTTTCGAAACCCTTATTTCTTAGCCGATTCGATTCGGGTTCTGGATTCGGAGGAACCATAATTGGACCGTATACAACAGGTTATAAGTTTAAAACGTTTCAAATCCTTGGTTCCGAATAAAATTAAGATTTTATCTCTATTTTGTAGACGCTCGTATTAGTATAATTTACAAAATTAAAATAAATATCAATAGATTATTAATAGTATAAATTTAGCTAGTTTATTATAAATAAATTAAAGGGCAAACTACTCTTCGCCCCCTTAAAAAACTTACAATTCGTACTTCCCCCCATAAGAAACCGAAAAAAGACTTTTCCCCCCTTCAAAATTGTGTCACAGTAGCATTTTGCTCCAAAATTAGAATTTCGGTGTATTTTTTACCGGAAATCAAATTTCTCCATCCACTTAGGGGTATATGCGTCAAAATCATCTTTTCCACCTATTTGAAACTTTTGAAGGGTGCAAAGTGTATTTTTCCTTGAAAGTTTTTATTTGTTTGTTTAATTATTTGATCTACAAATTATAGTTTTTAATGCAATATATTCAACTTTGTTTAACCCAAAAATATTTTCGTATTTGTTATTCATGTTACAAATAATTTCACTATTGTTTAATAAAGTTTTAATAGTATTGCAATTTAAAGAAACAAAATGCAAAAATATAAATTTAATGTGTGACTGACGTCGTCGTTTTCATCGTCACATAAATGGTCGATTTTGGTGACGCAGAAGGTGGGAGCGGTGTCAATCGAGCTGCAAAAATTAGTAATGTAAATATAAAAAATTGAGCTAACAATGGGAAGGGGATTAGGGTTTTTAAGGCAATTCTGAAAATTGCAATTTAGTTCTTACAACTTAGATGGAGAAATTTAAAATCAAGTGAAAATTTTAAAAGAAAAACATATATACCTTAAAATGACGCATATACCCCTTAAATGGACGGAGATATTTGAAATCTGGTGAAAAATACACCGAAATTCGAATTATGGGGCACAATTTGGAAGGGGTAAGTCTCTTTTCCGGTTTCTTAGGGGGGAAACTGCGAATTATGAGTTTTTTAAGGGGGCAAAGTGTATTTTGCTCTAAATTAAATTAAAGAGTAGCTTTTGTAATTAAAAGAATAAATAATCAACCCCCACAGAAATCACTATATGTCATCTTCCCTAAAGAGTTCAGACATACGTACTCAGAATCATATCCAAAAATAAATAGCAAATTACGGCCACCTTCCTGAGATAAGATCAAATTACAAAAAAACCCCTATTATTTGGATAATTACAATCACCCCCAACTATGTAGTGTCTTACACATTCATCCTTACGGTGTCAAATTTATCTATTAAATGTGAGGTTTTTTCATAAGTAATACATGTTTGAAGGAGGTAGTTGTAATTATCCAAACACGAGAATTTTTTTCATAATTTGACCTCACCTCAGTGGCGTGGCCGTAATTTTTCCAAAAATAAAACATCATCAGAAAAAATGTTTATATTTCCCTCAAGAAAAATAAAAATAAAAAAGCAAAACCAGATTATATCAGCATCTATATAACTCCAGCAAAGAGATCAACACCAAAAAAAGAAAAAAAGTTAGATCAAATTATTCAAGAAAAGAAAACCCCTCCAGATTGAGTTCATTACAAGAAATACATCTTCGTTAAAAAAAGAAAAATGTTCTCGAAAGTCGACATTATTGCAAGTAATGCCGTATAAGCCCTCTACTCCGCGGCCCTCACCCGTTTCCACAGCTTAATCCACTCCACCATAGTCTCCGCCGCACGAGCAAACGTCGGATCATTCCCCCCAAGCACCTCCTTCACCTTCGAAGCAATCTCGTCCACACAATCCTCAGCCGTGACAGCACTCTCGGACAACCTCAAACCCTGGAAAAACGGGACCACATCCTCCATCAGCTTCACCCCTTCCCACTCCTTCTTCAAACTCTCCACCGCGTTTCCTCTCTCCTGCCGCCAAACGTACGGCACCCCACTTTTCACACCGATCTTCAAATGGTCGCAGACAACCTTAACACACATCCCGCTCCAAATATCCTCCACGGTTTCCCACCTCAGCTTCCCTTCTTTCCCTAACCTAAAAGCCGGCATCAAAGCGGGACCCACAAGCTCACTATTAAACCCTATGTTAATCCCACTAACCGGCAGCATTGTCCTAGCTGGCACTGTAAGAACCATGTCGACGTATCTCGAATTCCTCAACTCCGGTTTAAGTGCTTGTGTAGGTGCGTCGAGATCGGCTAAATTAAGCCATAGCCCGCACGACAACCCGCACTCGACTCCCGTTCTCAAGCTAAACGGGTACCCGCGAACGAAATCCGACCCGTCAACATAAGGGTCGTATAACGTATTAAAGAAGAACGGGGTTGCTGGTGTGGTGAGGTTGATTATATGCTGAGAAACCGCGTCGGTTATTTTGTTGTTGGTGTCTCTTGCAGGGGTACAATCGTCGTCGACTGTGATTATGTATTTTTTACGCGACATTAGATAGCCGAAGTGGCGGCACGAGTAGCCGGAGAAGGAGATGGAATTCGACGCGGGCCCCACGACTCTGTCTATGTCGGATTTCGTGTAGAGATTGAGATTGAATCCTTCCGGGATTTTGATGTCGCCTTTTAGGTCGGGATCTTGGACGATTATTAAATGGAAACGGGAAAAAAACGGCCTCCATTCTTCCATGAACGATGTGAGATCCGACTGAAGGGCGCCGATAACAATGTCCACCTCGTCGTCTTTGATGATAACTTGAGACATTTTCGTTTTTTTTTTTTGGAATTGAAATTTCTCTGAGAAACCTGAAAATAGTTAGGGAGTCGTTAATTAGATCGACCAATCATAATCGAGTAATTGCAAAATTAAGTGATTTAAATGACTGAAAAGGATTTCTGGTTTGCCATTTGCAAGAAATAACTTTGAAAATCTACTCATTCAGTTTATCCCAGCTTTTAATGTTTTCTACCGATTAAAAAAAAAAAATATGTTCGTGCGATTCAAAGCACGTACGTACGAGCCATTTGGTATAATAAAAATGTGTACACACTACACACCAACAGAATCTTACCGAGCAATGTTAACTGATACTCGTATGTCTAGAATCGGGATAAACAATCCAAAAAAACTTAAGCACACTAACCACGAAATTAGCAGATATAAAGCAATGATCTACCAATCCTGTAACATATTAAATCGTATTGCGTAAATTAGTTATAAAAAAATAAATTGGAAACATCGTGTTCGAATGCCACTCACACAGATGTTACTGTAATATGCGAAGAAACGAATGTTCGATACATACATTCTTAGTGTTATGCCCTTTCATCTTATTCATGATTTTCTTCGATTCTTATTTAATTTTTTTCTTTTTTTTCTCACATATGGTTAATCCATGGTCAAATCAAAATGACAGCATGATTAAAGTTTGCATATAATCACGAATCTTTTTTTACCTCTGCACAATCAATCCAAAAACCTTCCTCATTCAAGAATTAGCCTAAAAACAAATACTATTCCCCATTCAATTAAAATTCAAAAAAGATAAATAAAATAACCCCATCACTGATCCACATCCAATCGGCGGAAAAATGAAAAAAATTTAAATAAATTACACGCAATCCAGTAAAAATCAACGAAAAACTCAAGAAATCAATTCATATTCAATAATAAACACTCATTCGTAAAATCAATCCAAATCCATTTTCACAACCATCAAGCAAAACGCGCACACACACACACACACACACACACACATATATATATATAATCGGATGAAATTATACATATAATAAGTAGATACATACCAGCAAGAAGGATCGAGAAGAATGTGATCAGGTACAAAGCAAAAGATCTGAAAAAAATGCGAGAGAGAGAGAGAGAGAGAGAGAATTAAACAAAGGGCAGAGTTAATTGCAAGTGAGAGAAGAGTGGGCGGATTTCTCATTCATATTATTATATGTCGTCGATCGTGCTTTCCCGATTCTTGCGCTTTCTCTCTCTAAAAATTCTAGCAATTTATTAATTGAATTATTTGATTATTAATTATATTAATTATTTGATTATTTGGGTCAAATGTTTATCCATAACTAATGCTTGACCGGCTCGATTATCTCAACTCGATTTAAGTTTTTAAGCTAACCCGGTGAGATTTTTATTAAGATAGATCTCGGGTTGGTTTTTTTTTTGACACAGCAGTCGATATTTTTAGACGGATAATAAATTTATAATCAACTCATTGAATCGGGTCGAAAAATTCAATAAACCTGTTAGATTTTTTATTTATTTATATATTGGATTTCTAATATGTCGTATGGAGTGAGCTTGATGAGAAGGATCGGGTGGACTTAAAAACATATAAATATACTAATGGAAAATTTATGGGATAATTACAGTTTTCATCCTTCAAGTTTGCACCGATTTCACATTTGGTCTCCCGTGTTCACAAAACATACATTTGATCCTTCGTGTTACAATAATCTAACATTTTTGGTCATTTTCGTTAATTTATCATTAGTCCGTCAGTTAAGCAAGTGATGGACACACGCTTCATTCCGTTATTAGTTTTAACGGAAAATTGACATAAATGATTAAAATTGTTGATTTTTTTGGATCAAATGTATTTATTGTAAATACGACGGACCAAATATGAAATCGATACAAACTTGAGGGATGAACACTGTATTTTACCCGAATATTTGTAAAAACAATTGCGAGTCTCGGTTAAAGTTCGCCCTAAACATAAATTCGCTCCGTCACCAAGTAAAATTAAATGAATCAAAATAATTTGATTCATTTCTCATATAACAATATAGCCTATTAATGTTTTACTTTTTGAAGTTTTTTCGTTCGAATTTCGAACATTTTACTTAATAGTTTTGTATTTCAGCACGGATACTTAGCTATAATAAACCAAATCAGACTAATTTATTACTCTCTTTTATATTAAATGTCATTTTTAATAATAATAAAAAAATTCTTCATATTAAGTGTCGCTTTAGAATTTCAAGTCCCGTTAGTTTAGATATTAAAAGCTCATTTAATTCACAAATTTTACCATTTATCATTAAAAAGAAGAACATTTATTAGATTTCTAAATTTGTGTTCATTTACCTTAAGTGACAATTAAAATATAATTAATTTTTTTACGATACAAAGGGAATTATTTAACCTATTATGTACAGTCTTTAATAGTTATACCCATAATTATTTTTTACCGTTGTAATTACTAATTATGCCTTCTTGAATTTCAGTCATTTCATTTAATGTTTTTTGTATTGTCATATCAATTTTTTCATCTTTATGTATAAATATAGGATTATTATTTTATTTTGCCAAGTTCAAAAAAATATTCCATTGAGAAGTTGATTACGAAGCTGTGTAATGTTAATCCTTTATTGCAATAAATTATTTTAGAAATTATAAAATCTATAAATTAACAATAATTATATTATTTTCGCCAAGAATATATGCTAATTAATTAGGGTTGATGTTTATTCAGGTACAAATGGAGCAAGGATCACCGGAAAATCCACTTTCGTCCGAACAAAGGAGGTAGCTATACGAACAAACGTCCAATGTCGAAAAAAAAATTAAATTAATTAAATTACTAATTACTTATTTTATTATTGTAGAATAACGGAAGATCTCGAGATTCAGCCATCGTCGTATCTTGCGTTGTTGATGGGTTTACAAAATCCAGAAGCTCAACAAGTCGGAACATTATTTTCGACACCTCTGGTATTCGATTTTTTTTGTTTATTAATTCAAATAAAAGCTTATTTATATGTGCATATTTTCTGCGATAATTATTATTAACCTATTTTTTTAATTTTTTTTTGTAATTATGTTAAGTTAATGACATAGGTACAAAGCAATTTCTTTGGGGAAATCTTTCTAACATCTAATCTTAGGGTTCCTCGAAGTGAAATTTACTCCCTTTTGGTTTTTAAGTGTCGTTTAATATAGATGCGCATAAATTAATTGGAATAAATAATATTTATTTTGGTATAAAAGCCGAAAATTATCCTTTTTATATTCATAAGAATGCTATCAAATGATCATTTATCTCCACATAAACACTCACTAATGATAAACGAACAAAATTGGTGAAAGAAATAATAAAATGACACGAATTTCATAGAGTAGAAGAAGAAATTCGCATTTAAGAAACTTATTTTGAGAATATTCCGATTTTAAATATTTTTTTTTATCGCAGATACCATTTGGAAACCCAAATCTCAACACACATCACGCGTACTCGTTGTCACCAAATGCGACAATGCTCGACACTTCGATTTCATTAAGGTAAGATTTTTTTTTGAACGAATTTGAAATTAGTATTTAACAGCTGCCGTAAAAAAATATCATTTTTTGATACGACCCATCCAATATATTTCCACCCCACCCCTAGCGTGCCATTCAAAAATCGTTAGAAATCCTCGTATATAATACATACTAGTCTTAATTTTCATACGTTAAACGACGACTCAATACATAAAATCGCAATTTAAACCTAAATTATCGCTTAATCAAGATCGACAGGAATTTATAATCAAGATACTCAAAATCCAACAAATGTAGCTAGTGGTGTTTCATCCTCTTCTCAACGCCCTTTGGCGCCAACACCTAAGGTATAACATTTTATTTAATTTCTTACATCATTATTTAATTAAAATAAATTTGTGTAATCTATAATACTTAATTAAAATGCAGAGAAGAATGATTTATGAAGCTGATAATGGTCCAAATTACCCTGGAAATTGGATCTCTTTAATGCGAGGCGATCAAGGATTTTTATCTTTGGGCACTTCTGGGCAAGGGTAAAATCGGACAAAAATATATATATATATATATATTCCACAAAAATAATCCAATATTTTTTATAAGTCCATATCGATTTTTACGTTACTATTTATTTATTTAAGTAACTCAAGAAACAAAATTGATTTTTCTAGGTACACATTGTACGATCAAAGGTATCAAGCTATGGGTCTTCCCGTCGATCCGCATTTACGTATTTTTAACGCAATGAATGAGAATGGTGAGTTTTTTACTCCGATATTTTACTTTTCGTTTTAGTAAATAATTAGAAGCAATTTTATTTTAGTTTATATCAAACTGAATGTGTACGAGGTGTGTTGTAATATTTCAGGTCGAGGTGGATCGTCATCGAAAAATAATTGATTGCTTCGGAAGAGCTTTTCATTATATAGATTTAATTAAATTTGTGATTTCTGCAATTATCTTATTTAATTTCCTTTGTGTCTTTATATATTTAATTCATGCTATATACTTTCCAAACCATCTATATATTTAATGTTTAAATCTTTAATATTCATGTGTTTGCAAGTCATCATTTAATTGTTTTTGGATAAATCATGACTTAATATGCATGCAATTATATATTTTTTATTTAATTATTAGTGATGCAAATTTAAATTATTTGCATCACTAATAAATAAAGAAAAAGTTTACGAATTGAATACAATTTACGACATCCAAATTCTATATATATTTTTTTTACAATGAAGATATCTGCATCCAACCATATAAATACATGCTAGGGGCGTATTTACTAAAGGGCAGGGGGCAGTCGCCCCCTCAAAAAAGAAAATACTCGTACTTTTTTAATTGCTTTTTGATCTAATATTATATAAATATGTGTTTTTCTACCCCACCACCACCATTTTTTTCTTCTCTATTCCTTTATGTAATTTTAGATACTTTTTTATATATTTTTTTTACTATAATATAAAATAACACTACTAAAATATATACTTTTTACTTCAAAATTGTAAATGTATACTCATTTTTTGGTGAATAACCCTAAAATAAATTCAGGGGTGCTGCCCCAGAACCTCGAAAAATTTATCTTACCTTTAGATGTAGTATTTCCTAAAAATATTATAGGTACATCGTTGTTAATTTCAATGGCTCACGAGACGAAAATTCGTAGGTACACATTGTATGATCAAACATATCAAACCATGGCTTAGGTTTTTTCGTATATCATCGACATTTACAACGTTTAACTTAAGTACTTAAATGAAAAATTGTTTTAAATATTTACTTGGAATAATATACCTAACAAAAGTTGTATAGCATAACCACATAAGTAGTAAAATTATCCAAAAAAAAAAATCAAAAAAATTAAAAAAAAAAAAAAAGGAAGAAGCTAAAAAAATCTATGAGACAATGTTTCATGTTCATCAGATACCTCAGTTTCCTTAATTATATATAAATGCTTCCTCCATGGAACACTTTTCTGTAAAAAAAGAATTAAAATTAAAATTATAATTATAATTATAATTAAAATTAAAATTAAAATTAAAATTAAAATTAAAATTAAAATTATAATTATCATTAAAATTAAAATTAAAATTAAAATTAAAATTAAAATAAAAAATAAATAATCTTGATCTGTCAAGGTGAGAAAAAAGAAAGTATATTTTCATCAAAATGAACTTAAAAAAAAAAAAGTTCACCTCCCATGATCATCATCTCCTTTGTACACGATACACGGTTCTCGTTTCGTTACGGGCTCGTTCTTTTATTCGTTGGTGATTTTTTTTTTCGTTTTCAGTTGTCATCGTGCGAATCCCCTTTGCTCTTGCTTCTCGAATTCACGCCAAAACTTTTCGTGTGCGATTCATTCCAATGCTCTTCGTCGCTACTCGAACCGGAATCATAATTATGATGCGACTCGTGAATAATATCTTGCCTCGTGCTTTTCGCCGACGAATTCGACCGGCTCTTAATACGCACCGATTTCTTCTTACTCTTGCGTTTCGAGCTCGACCCCAACTTCTTCGACGGATCACGTTTCGGAACCGGCTTTTGATTATCATCTTCTTCTCTCTCCTCGTAATCCGAATTGTCGTCCGAACTATCGCCGTACTCATAATCCGAGCTCGATTTATCGTCATATTTGTCTTTACCGTGGTTCGTATTTCCGTCTTCATCTTCACTGTCGGAAAAATCTTCTTGATTGTGACGACCGGAAACATTGCTATTATTATTGCTAGTACTCTCTTTAATTGAGCCGAATTGAGTCGAGTTATCAACCCTAGAAGATAGTATAGGTACGAGCCGGGCGGGTATGGGGGCCTCCGGTGGGGCCATTGCCAGAAAACTTAGGGCGGCCGAAATATCGCTTATCAAGGGACGAGCCGAGGGCTCCTCCTGCAGACACATGGCGGCTACTCCGACGGCTTGGTTTAAGCCTGTCACGTTGAATTGCTTTCGGAGGAGTGGATCGGCCATATCGGGGAACTTCGATGGATCTCGAAAAATTGGTTGTGCCTGTTAATTGTGATCATATGCACAATAGTTAATACATTATTAGTTATCGAGAACAACGAAACATTAGATTAGCTTTGAGACGAAGATCGGATGGATCGAATTAGAATCAACAAATTCTCATAAGTGAAAAATGTATTTCATTATGTTCCATAAATTGTTAGAAAAATCAGAAATCGAAATTTCAGAAATAAAAATAACTAAAATTATCTGAATAGCAGAAATTTCTGGATTGAAATTGCCGGAATTCGGAAATTCCATTTCGGTTTGTACCCAATAATATAATGTACATACTTATATAGTATTTCTATATAGTAGATTAATATTATAAATATATTTGAAAAAAAAAGGAAATTTAAAATCCGATTAGAACCAAAATTTCATATATAATTTGAATTTCGATACCACAAGTTTCGGAAAAATAAAAATAAAAATGATTTATTGAAATTGGAATGAGAAAAACGTTGGAAATGTTCGGATCATAATCGATGAAATTCAAAATCAGAAATTGGAAAATTCCAAATTAGAATTTCCAAATTTCAATTTTGATTTATACCCATAATATATTACAATATATTATGGGTATGTCAATATAGTTTCGGAATTTAAAATCACACCGGAATCGAAATTTCATATAAAAATTCTTATTATTAGGGGTGGTAAACGAGCCGAGCCGGCTCGTGAGCTCGACGAACCGGCTCGTAAAAAGCTCGAACTCGGACTCGAGGTTTTCGAGCTCGAGCTCGAGCTCGCGAGCTCGAGCTTTCTGACGAGCCGAGCTCGAGCCCGATTTTAGTTGTTCATCAGCTCGCGAGCCGGCTCGCGAGCCGGATTTATTAATATTTTTTTATTTTTTTTTATTATTTTTTTATTTTTTATATGTTATTTTTATTTAAAAATGTATAATAATATAAAATATTATAGAAATAAATACAAATATTAAAAAAATATATAATCACAATTTTGTGTTTATTTTGTAATTTTTTAAAATATTTTTTAATAATAAAATAATATTTAAAAAAAGAAAAAAAAAAAAAAAGGGATTGGGCTCGAGCTCGACAAAATTAACACGAGCTCGAGCTCGAGCCAGAAAAAGAAGAACTCGACGAGCTCGAGCTCGAGCTCGAGCTCGACAAAATAAACTCGAGCTCGAGCTCGAGCCAGCCAAAAGAGGCGAGCTCGGCTCGTTCACACCCCTACTTATTATGATACCAAAAGTTTTAGAAAAAAAAAATAGAAACTTGATTTTTGGAATTGGAATGAAGAAATCTCAAAGTCAGAAATTTTCAGATCAGAATCGACGGAACAAAATTTGAAACACTAGCGATCAAATATACTTACCCAACTAACTAAATTTTGCTCTTCCGTCGGTCGTGCAGTGTCCATGGCCGGACGGCCCGTGATAAGCTCAAGGAGGACGACACCGAAACTATAAACGTCCGATTTCAACGTCAATTCACCTTGTCTCTCGTATTCCGGTGCACAATATCCATATCCCGCCATTACCCTCGGTTGCATCTTATTGCCACTCTGCACGAGCTTGGCTAGCCCGTATTCCGAGAGTCTCGGATTGTTGGCATCATCGAGCAGGATATTCGATGATTTCAAATCACGATATATAATCGGGGGATCGGCTTTCTCGTGCAAGTACTCGAGCCCTTCTGCGATACCTAGAGCAACTTTCATTCTTGTTGACCAATCTATTGGTTTTTTCCCAGCTGGAAGATCTGCAAAATACACAAAAAAGTGTTACTTTATTTCTCAAATTCTTTTCCCCAAAATACCCTTTTGCCGAAAAAGGGTAAAGAAGAAAAGGAAAAAAA
This sequence comes from Erythranthe guttata, assembly GCF_056151865.1. Classification (NCBI taxonomy): domain Eukaryota; kingdom Viridiplantae; phylum Streptophyta; class Magnoliopsida; order Lamiales; family Phrymaceae; genus Erythranthe; species Erythranthe guttata. Next base: position 17,335,140 of record NC_142538.1, on the reverse strand, counting down.
AATGTATGCAGATCGAGAGTACCGAATAGATGGTTTTTCAAAGAACCGGACGACAAGTATTCGTACACCAAAAGCCTTTGATCTCCATCGGCACAATATCCGATTATCTTTACTAGATTTTGGTGATGAAGGAAACTCAAAGTCGAGACCTCGAGCACGAAATCCTTTCCTCCTTGTACTCCATTTCTGTCTAGTTGTCTAACGGCAACAACCTATTCGAAAAGGGAACATTAAAAAAAAAAAAAAAAAAAAACCGGTCGGAAAAAAAAAATTAAAATTTGCGAGACTTTTAGTCTATTATACTGACCTGTCCACTTGGCACAAGTGTCCCTTTAAATACTTTTCCAAATCCGCCTTCCCCCAATAGACATTCTTGACGAAAATTCTTTGTTGCGGTGGCTAGTTCACGGAAAGTGAAAGATTTCACCGCACTATGTTCCGTTTCTTCGATATGATCATCGTTGTCGTCTAATGGATCTTGCGTATTGCTATTATTTACTGCACAAAAAAAAAAAAAAAAAAAAAAAAAAAAAAAAAAAAAAACAAAAAACGCGATATTTAGAAAGTGACTTGTAAATTCTCGACAAGTGAAATTGCAACACAATATCACATCAATTGAACACAACATGTCGTAATTAGACAGAAAGTACAACGAAAATTTGTTTGGCTTCCAAATTCCACAAGATGCTATAATACATCACATCATCAAAAACCTTAATTTCAACAAATTTTTCAATCAATAAATCCAATTAATCAACAATATGCATTTGCATGTTTGATTTTTAAGGTTGAAATTCAATTATGGGTCGACCCGACCCGACCCACTCGATCAATTGTTGCCGTACACAGGCTAACACAATACAAAATCTTGTAATAATTCTATGTATGCATGCATGCATGCACGTAAATAATATGTATATAATAATATATGAAAGAAGGATAGAAGTGAAACCAGGAGGAGGAGGAGAAGGAGAAGGAGGAGTGAAATCTTTCGGCTGAGCTATCGGCAAATCATTGTTATTCTCGTTGCTGCTTTCTTCTTCCTTTTTTTGAAAACATGGGAAGCAACTCATCTCTTTAGGCTAAAAACCAAAAAAAGAAACGAAAAAGCAAAAAAGAAAAAAAAAAAAAAAAAACGGACTCGAAAAAACAAATGTATGTAGAAATCGAAAAACAAAATGGCTCCTTTTTCGTCAGACGACAGAAAAGAAGCACGAAATTCCCTCCTTGTTTTTTTTTCGTTTTCTTGTCTCCAATCCTCAAACTGCTCGAAACCAAACATTAAAGAACACGGAGCCAAACTGAAAAAAAAAATCTCGTTTCTTGAATTAATTCGACTCGTTTTAATTTATCATGCATGCACGAAAACTTTCGTTACAAGATATCTTTTTTTTGGGGGGCCCGGGGAATGTGGGGGTGGGGGGGTGGGGGGGTGTGGGGGGGAGGGTCCTCCAGAAGAATGAAGGACCCCTTAAGATGAAGATAATGGCAAGAAATTGTGGAAACCTGGAGGAAAGAAAATCATTTGGAGAAGAAGAGAAAAATGGATTGTTTATGAACAAGCATTTTTTGTTGTTTGCCTCCAACCAAAACTTTTCCTTACAATTTGCTCATTTTGCTCCGGAGAAAAAGGGGGAGGTTTCAATGGAATGGAATGGCACTCTCTTTTTCTTTTTTTATTATTCAAAAATGAAAATAGAACATCTTTTTTTTGTTTTTAGGGTAAATTACGGTCACCCCTGAGGTGGGATCAAATTACGAAAAAACCCTTTATGTTTGGGTAATTACAACCACCCCTCAATATTCTTGCACGTTCATCCTTATGGTATCAAATTCAACAGAATCTTCCAGATTAAGTGAAATGTTCTTTAATTTGTACTTATTTTGTGCAAAAATACAGTTTCTGATGCACCATAATCTGGTATTTACAAACCAAGAGAGACATCTTACGATCATCTTGTTTCAAAATGTGAAGCTCGAATGAAGTAAAATGGGTACAAACTAGATAATATTCCACATAATCTAGAAGATTCCACTAAATCTGACACCACAATGGTTGACATGCAAGAAGATTCATAGTTGCGGAGGGTGATTGTAATTATCCAAACACAAAAGAGTTTTTTCGTAATTTGACCATACCTCAGGAGGCGGCCGTAATTTACCTTTATTAAAAATTAAAACATCTTTTTTTTCTTAATTCTATTTTGAGGGACATTTATATGTGAAAATAAAAATAAAATTTATGAATGTTGTTGCCATCTTTATTTATCACTTATTGTTTTTTATTACAAAGAAATCTGCAACCACAAATATGTGTAATAACTCAATCAACTTGATCACACTTGCATTAGCTCAAGTGATCCTGAAGGCGTCGAACTAACAACCTCATCTCCCTTCCTTGCTATCTGCAAGTAATAAACGATACATTATAATTAGGGAAAATTGCACATCACTCCCTAAAAATTTCTAATTTTTGCACTTTACCCACTCAATTTTTTTAAAAGTGAATGCCCTCCTTAAAAATAAAATTCTTGTTGCACATTGCCCCGATAGAAAAATTTCGATGGATCATTTATCGGAATTGAGTATTTTTGTTGCATGCTGCCCCTTTTATATGTTATTTTTGTTGCACGTTACCCCTTAAAATTAAACGTTATCTTTTTTTTTGCAAATTGCCCATTTAAAATGTTATTTTTATTGCACAATGCCCACAAAAAATTGGTTTCTGGGACAAAGTGCAACCAAAATAATATTTTGAAGGGAGATAATCCTGTTTTTGGATTTTTAGGGAGGAAGTGCGAAAATGGAAAATTTTTAGGGGGTGAAGTGCATTCGGTCTCACACACACACACACACACACACATATATATATATATATATATATATATATATATATTAGCAAAAAACTAACCATCTGATCAGCAGCCATTGATGTGTTATTCCAGGCTCGTTCCAACTCGTCGAAAACCAAATCGATGGTGGGTCGACCTTTGCTGGAATTGGCTGCACAAAGAACAGCTATTTGCAATATGGACTCGAAATCGACGTAGTTAACATTTCCTTTCATCCTAGGATCTACAAAATCCGTCAGTGGCCTTTTTCCAATGCTCACATCTTTCGCCTGCGCAAAGCCACGTTAGAATTTCAACGAAACATTAATTATATTTTTCTCAATTATGCCCTTACTGTTCTTAATTTATTGAGAGAGAGAGAGTTAATGGTGAAATAGTTTATGAGAGGTGGTTTATATTCTGGTCACTTTATTAGGGGTTTCTTGATACGTGTAAAGTATTCAATAAACGATAGTAATAATTTTAAAAAAATAGGGTAAATTACAACTACCCCTGAGGTATGGTTAATTCACGGAAAAAATCCCTCTTGTTTGGATAATTACATCTACCCCTCAACTATGGTTTTTTCTTACACATCCACACTTATAGTGTCAAATTTAACATAATCATCTCGCTCTAGTTTGTACTCGTCTTGTGTAAAAATACAGTTTCTCATGCACCACAATCTGATATATACAAGCCAAAAATCACATATTATGATCATCTTGCTTCAAAATGTGGAGTTCGAATGGGATAAAACGGGTACAAAAGTGAAAATATTCCATATAATATCAAAGATTCCACTAAATTTGAAACTGGATTTATAGTTGAGGGGGTGGTTGTAATTACCCAAACAAGAGGGGAGTTTCGTAATTTAACCATACCTTAGGGGGCGGTTGTAATTTACCCTAAAAATAATACTCCATCCGTTCCTAATTAGGTGTTTCTTTTCACTTATGTACAAGTATTAAAAAACACAATAAATGTGGCCTGATTTTAGGGAAAAACATATAAAAAAGACTAAAATAACCTTTATCACCTATTAATGATTTATTTATAAGAGAGTTAATGTATTTAATGCAGTATTGGATATGTAAAATGACAGATAACATGGAATAATTTTTTTGAAAATGTGAGTTATTGTGAAACAGATGGAGTAATGAAAAAAAAAATCACCTTTCGGGTGAGTTGGTCTCGAGCGTCTAGGTCGAGTTGAATGACTCGTTGACCGGATAAAAGTTGGAGCATGACAATTCCGAAGCTATAAATGTCACTAGCACAAGTTAGTTTAGCGTTGGTCATATATTCGGGGTCCATGTAACCCATTGTTCCTCGAACGTCCGTAAACACTTTGCTATGCTCCATTAGTTTCGATAGTCCGAAATCGGACAGCTTTGCTTCCATGTCATCACTCAGAAGAATATTTGTCAGCTGCATGTATATATATATATATATATATAGCAAGATTAATAAGTTAATTATGTGCTTATAATTTGCTCTCATTTAAAACAAGGAAAATGTCACTAGAGTAGGGTTGAGCTATACATATTATGCTCGATGAAGTGTACACCGGGTGAAGATGAAGACCGACTACCCTTCATCCATACATACACACACACACCAACACGGATGTGTGTGTTTTTGTGTGTGTATAGATAGATGAGTACTAGATGTTGTACTTTGTGTATTTCACCTAAGGTGGAAATTGGAATTGAATTTTTTGGAAACAATAATTTTCTTTCCGAATTTCATAAGTTCATATTTATGATATTTTCAATTTTTTTTTTGGAACAAAATTAGAATACATGTTAGATTCCGATTTCCAATCCCATTTTGAATTTACCAAAATATTTCCAAAAAGTTCCGATTTTCTACCGAAAGTTACACTAACAATATCGATGTTATTATGTTTTTCATATTATAGGCGGCTAAAAAAGAAGACGAAAATTCCGATCCAAAAATTTCCAAATTTGGATCTAGTTTTCCCATTTCAATTTCCGTTTTTATTAACAAAATTGAAATTAGTTTTTCATTTTCGAATAAAAAAAGATTTTTTTTTTTCCAAAAGTGATAATTTCAATCTGATCCGTTCAATTTCAACCCCCGAAATTTCACCTAATAAAGACCGACCCTTCATCCAGGCACAAACAACAACATGCATGGGGATGTCTGTGCTTTTGTACGTAGATGAGTACTATATGTAGACAATGTACTCGATATATTTCACCCGAATTAAAAAAAAAAATTAAAAAAATCACCTTAATATCTCGGTGTACGATGCATCCGTCGGCGTGATAGTGCAGATATCTTAGAGCACAAGCACAACCCCTCAATATTTTCACCCTCAAATCCCATGTTAGGACACAATCTTTCCCTGTCACAAATTAATCCATCTCAAACCCTAAAAAAAAATTAAAAATAATAATAATAATAATAATAATAAAAAAAAAAAACATATATACTCAAAAGATGCTGAGCAAGATTCCCATTAGAACAATACTCATAGACCAAATACTGCACCCCACTCGCAATGCCGCATCCGAACAGACAGACGAGATTCGCGTGCCGAACCCTCGAAAGACCGTCGATCTCTCTAGCAAAAGAATCCGACGTGTTTGTCCGAAAAAGCTGTTTGATTGCAATAAGCTGTCCACTTGGCAGCATGCCTTTGTACACCTGTCCTGCACTTCCTCTTCCTAGGAGCTGTTTACTGTCGGCGGCTGTGCAGTTAATCGCGTTCTCGATCTCCGTTTTCGAGAATCTGTAGAGGCCCGAGCATCTCGCGGCGAGTTCTTTGTTTAGGGTTTCTGTCTTTTCTTTCTTAATTTGTTTTTCGGTTTTCGTCACGTGCTTGATTAGCATGATTATCATTGCTAGGCCAATCATTACTAAAGTAACTGCTAAGAGTGCTTCGGATAGATCACCTGATGAATTAATGACATGTTTTTCTTTGTAAGAATATTTTACTGAGTTAGTACTAAAGATGGAAATTTATTTTTAACTTACTCTTCTTGACTTGGATGTAATTGACTGGTTCTGCAAAAGGGGAGGGGTAAAAATGAAAAAAAAAAAAAGATGAATGTCAGATCAGTTATAAAATTGTTTTATCCATCCCTGAGGGAAGGTTAAATTATGAAAAACCCCCCTCGTGTTTGGGTAATTACTACCACTCCTTGAACTATGAATCTTTTTACACGTTCACCCATGAGGTATCAAATTTAATGGAATCTTCTAGATTATGTAGAATATTCTCTTGTTTGTACCCGTTTTACCCATTCGAGCTCCACATTTTGAAACAAGATGATCATAAGATGTGTCTCTTCGCTTGTAAATATCAGATTAATCTGGTCATCTGAAAAATGCATTTTTGCACAAAACGAGTACAAACTAGAGAACATTTCACGGAATCTAAAGGTGAACGTGTAAAAAAGATTCATAATTGAGGGGTAGTTGTAACTACCCAAACATGAGGGTTTTTTTCGTAATTTGACCTTACCTCAGAGGTGACCGTAATTTACCATTGTATTTAATTTAAAACATTTTCTTTTTAATACGAACACAAGCCAAGATTCATCGATCACCTAATGGGAATTGAAACGGAATTTTGGAATTCAGCCGATTCATTTCTAAATATTTTCGAATATAAAACATTCTTTTTTAATTCGTCATTCCAATTTCCAAAATCCGATTTTCATATTTTTCAAAAACTTTTGGGAATCAGAATCGAAACTTTTCCTAAAACATTAATTCCGATCCGATTTTCACCCCAATACCAACGTTCATAATTCTAAAAAAAAAAATTATAAAAAAAAAAGCCAAAATTTGGACAAATAATTAAAGACGGCGGTTATATGCAAGCCCATTTTTTTATTAGTTCAAGACCTCCAACATTAAAATACTAATTTACCCTTAATGAAATTTAAAATCAAATAAAAAATACAAAACATTAAAAAATAAAAAATACATTTCCTTTGTGCAAGACCAAATAAAATACATAAATCCAGAAATCCATCTTCCTTACTTCACGACTTAAAAATCTCCTCTTTCTTCTCCTTCTTCTTCACAAACCCACCAAGAAATCCTACACACCAAAATTATCAAATACATACCAAACATTTACGATGGAATCAAAAACAATGATATGGTAATTTACGAGGGTGGAGAACGCAATGAAGTATGTTTTAACCGTTTATTTTTGCTTTTGGGTCGTTTTTTTTGTTGGAAAAAAAATTCGACGATACTAAAAATCGGTCTGCAAATACCGATTTTTGTTACTAAAGTCGGTAACCACATTCCGATTATTTTAATAAAAATTGGTACTTAAAAACCGATTTTTGTAGTAAAAATCGGCATGACAACACCGATTTATTTTTGTATTATCGGTATTGTCATTCCGACTTGTACTACAAAAATCGGTTTTTAAGTACCGATTTTTATTATCTGTGTTTTTTTAAGACCGTTTTCTCATACTTTCGTGCAACAACCTAGGGGATTGATTGAGGACTATTCAAATGAATTATCTAATAATAAATATTTGAGACACGGAAAGCTCTACTCGGTTGGGTTAAAGGAGTTGGTAGACACCACCGAATGGGGATAAACATTTCCGTTTCAAATATTTAAAAAATATCAATTAATCAAATATATAATGTATTATTTAAAAAATTCCGAAAAATATCGGTATCCGAAAACCGATTTTGTACTCAATAATCGACATTAGAACGCCGATTTTGACTTGTAATGTCGACGTTATGTCGCCGATTTGGTTAACAAAAATCGGCATTATGACGCCGATTTTCGTATACAAAATCGGTCTGGGTAAACCGATTTGGAAAACCAACGAAAAAAAAAAACCAATTTCAACCTCAATTTTTTTCCAAAATCGGCTAAATCATTGCAACCCAACAAGAAATAAGCATAGATTAATGTTCATCCATACATATTTATCAAGAATCGATGTTCGATTAATGTTTTCGAATTACAAATAAAAATTTAGTAAAAAGGACATCGATACTCGATTAATGTTTTCGAATTTACGAACAAAAGTTTAGTAAAAAGGACTCGCCGGTCGTGATATTTTTTTTTTGTTTTTTTGTTTTTTTGTTTTTTTTTTTTTATGATTTTTGGTCTTGAACAAATTAGAAATAAGATTTATTTGTATTTGAGTATTATTTGTGGATAAGGGTATATTTGTCATCTTTGGTCTTGATGAAATAAAATTAGAATAATTTACGAGCTTGAACTAATAAACTCTTTTATGTGGTTTTGAAGTAATAAAAAAATGGGCTTGCATATAACCGCCGCCATAATTAAATGATATAATTCCTACCTGGATTAGCCAAAGCAGGCAAACATCTATCAAAATCATCAGCAGATGTACTAAGATTCATTTTGCCAGCTAATACCGAGACAACAACAGCAACAAGACAAACGCCTTTTTCGTCGCTAATATTTCCTCGAACACCCAAATCAGCGACCAAATTATCCACTTCTTTCGATATTGCATTCGTACATTTCCCACACGCATCATCGAACGAAGAAGACGACCCGAAAATCGAACACTTTTCAAGAACGTTTTTGTCGATATTTTCCAGCTTAAGATTCGAGCATTTTCCGCTTCCATAGTAGAAACCGTCGAATCCGCATGTTTGGACGGATACGTTTTGCTGAGGGCGAAATGGTCCGCTGCAGTTGCTCCACTGATCTTTAGCAAGGAAGATATATTCCGACGGACTGTTAAATAAACGAAGGGCTAACGCATTGGTAAAAACGAGGAGGGCGTTTTGGCAGCAATTTGTTACGGGGAAGGTGTTCCAATTCTTGATGTTTTCTTCGACATTAGTGCATCCACCTATCGGTTTGTATGGGAATCCAGTGAAATTTAGCCTGCATGCTGTAAAAAAAAAAGATGGATTTTTTATCTTATCAAGAAATTAAAATATTTTCGGAAATCAATAATCGAGAATGAAAAAAACGGCATTTATCGTAACAGCGAATATTTTTTTCAGTCTGAATTACGATTGATCAAGAATGATTTTTTTTTTCTTTTTTTTTTGAAATTTGAGGAATTAAGCCCTTTTGTGTAATGATCATGAAACTGAAATTAAAAAAAAAAGAAAAAAAAAAGGAAATATACGAAGGGAGGAATCGAGAAAACGGTATAAACCTGGATCTCCCGGTGATGGAAATGAAGAGGCTTCAATAAAAAAAAGATTAATTAGTAAAAAAGAAAGAACCCTAAATTTCATGCATATTTCTTTCATCTTTAATTTTCTGCTGTCACAAAATCTTAATTCCGGTAATTTCTTGATGTTTGAGAAAATTACAATAAACGAACCATATTTATAATCAGGCAATTTTGGCCTCAGTCGACTGACGACGAAAGAATTCGTACAACGTTCGTCGTGTAACCTTGGGAGTATCAATCAACATGGAAAGGCTAATCTGTACTGAAATCCAGGCTTAATACATTGTCAGTGCAGATGATGGTCTTTTGGCATTTTATTGCAATAAATTTACTTATATTATCTACTAATTAAGAAATGATTCCTTTTGGCATTTATCAACTTACATGCAAACGAGATTTTCGACTTAGTTTTCGCCGTCTTAATCAATATGGGAAAAATAAATCGAGACCCGATGGATTTGGCTCGAAATTCGAGCCTAATGCATTACATGACAATATTTACAAGGCCAAACTGCTCGTTTCACGGACAAGATCGATCAATTAAAAAGTGCTTCCATATCAGCTTCAACTTCTCTTTAAGCTTTTCTATCGCAATGTCATTATTTACCGTCTGCTCCTGCATTTTGATCACAGACATACACACAATTATTCAATAGCAAGTTGCACAGTGCCAAAACGAGATAATAAAATCAAGACTCAATTAAAAACGATGATTTGGAGCCAAAACGATGAACATATATCGTAAATGCATAAAAAGAAATAAAAAAATAACTTACCGGTATTAGTAGAGAGATAATTTCAGGCATTTTAAGACTGACTTCATTGGAAACCTCTCCGCTCGAAGATCTAAAATCAAATCTATCTGCAACTCGAACTTTAAGTCTCGTACACGAATTTCTAAATATTTTAGCATTCGTATGCCAAACTCCAATCACGGAGTATCGATCGCCCGACGACTGATTTCCGAACGACCATCTTAATCCACCCTTCACTTCTGAATCTAATCTGGCAGAATTTATCAGCCCTTTTATTTTCTCGACCTCTTCATCCTGGAAAATAGAAACCATAATAATTCGTTACGGATAATTCTGTAAGAAATTAAGAAAAACTCGGATAAAGTTTAAAGAACTTGCTGTTAAGGCTGATAAAATTCTCTTCGTGCAAAGCATCAGCCTCAAATCGAGGTTCTTGTCGGGACAGGACATATCTACAACCAGGTGGCGCACTCGGTTCAACTCAATCTAAGAAAACGAGAGTAATATTTTTATTTTTAAACATAAGTTAGAACTGGAAAAGCAAATACACGTGCGGAAAAAAAAAAAAAAAACTTGCCTTGCAAAGTTCGAGTTCGTTTGTGTGTTTGGAAACAGCACACTTACACGATATGGTTGAATCAGGTTGTGTGTTGTCAGACAACTGCATGACGTGAGCATCGGTCTGAATAATGGAATTTATAATTTAAAAAAAAAAAAAAAAAAAAAAAGCATGGAGTTCCGGGAAAAAAAAATACCTTCACGTGGTATAACTCCTTCTCCTCAAACTCGAAATCCAGTTTCGGGACTACGTTGCTAGTAATGTATTCCACATACGAAGGCGGAAGACTTGTGTAAAATGATTTATGCAATTGTTTCAAAGTGCCTCCATGCGGAGAGCTTCCTTTCATGGATTCTCGTGTATACGAACGGTTCCTGCACGCCCAAAATTTTTAACGGAATTATATCTTACGTTTTTATGTACGATGAATTTACATAAGCAAATGGGACTAAAATTTCATTAAAAAAAGAAAAGAAAAAAAGTAGAACGCAAAGTTAAGTTTTCAAAAAAAAAGTAATACATTTTGATAAGTTAAATTTGGGATACGATTAGAAAGGTCACGCTCGTCCACAAACAGAGAAACACTAACCCATGGAAATGAATTTTTCCGAATCGGAGAACGAGAGTAGGTTTTATTTCTCCGAACTCGTTTCCCGTCATCTCTTTCACTTGCCGAAAAGACGAAAACAAGTCGTGCTTCACTGTTTCAGAAACAGAAATCCACGGATTTTCTGACAGCTCACTTGCCTTGTCAACATTTTCTACACAAGAACTTATCATCAGCAACGAAAAAGGATGTGCGGAATACCTTCCGACACACTTAGTGGGTCAATTTTGCAATTTTCAATAAAATGAAAACACATTTCGGTACCAAATCTGCAAATAATTTTGTAGCTTCCTTAATTCTTTACATTGATCAATTGCAAATTCACAAACGATAACAATTTACAAGAATATATTTGTATATTTTGCACGTCACCCCCTATAAATTTCTATTTTTCGCACTTTACCCCCTCCAAATTTAAAAAAGTGAATGCCCCTCTTCAAAATGTTATTCTTGTTGCACATTGCCCCGATAACAAAATTCCAATGGATTATTTACCGGCTATGTAGCACGGACACGGGAACGCGTACATGAAGAAATAGGGAAACGAACACGAGGAAACTTCATTTTCCAAAAAGTTGGATACGGGAACGCGGGGAAACGCGTAAATAATACAAATATAGGGGTGCATTCATAATTTCTAAAAAAATTATAATATTTAATATATTCCACAAATTACATTCGGGGCATATAAATTTATTTTGGTATGGAATTAACCTCTACAAAAATATTAAAACACCACAACAAGTGTAAAGGAGACATAATATTTAAGATTTTTTTAAGCGTATGCAATTCGGAGTTTTTATTTAAAATGAAATTTGGATTTATTTTGTTTGGAAACGCGTTTCCAATTTTTCATTATTATCATAAATGTTCCCGAAACTTTTAAATAGTTATGGAAACGACCCAAAACATTTCCGACAGGTGTCGAGTTTCGGTTTCCAAAACGTGGAAACGCGTGTGGGTTTAAGTTTCCTTGCATCATAATTTACCAAAATCGAGTGTTTTTGTTGCACGCTGCCCCTTTAAATGTTATTTTTGTTTCACATTGCCCCTTAAAAATATTATGTTTCTGCACGCTGCCCCTTTAAGATGTTATTTTTGGTGAACAACGCCCACTTGTAATTGGCTTTTGGCGGCGAAGTGCCACCAAACAATATTTCAAAGGAGGTTATCCGTTTTTTGAATCTTTAGGGGGGGAAAGTGCAAACATGGAAAATTTATATGGGGAGTGCAATATTTTCCTATTATATAATTTGTAAATAAATAGAGACATATTTATTTTATAATTTATAAATGTACCCCATATTTTTAATATTTATGCAATGTGCTACAGAAACAAGACGTGCTTTTGAAAGCATAAATGCAGGTTGTACATTGTGCTGCTACATCTTGTACCTTAAGATATCGAGTGAAAAAAGAACGAACCTTTGAGCACTAGAGCAAGAGGCTTTTCACCGGATTTTCGGTCAACGGACTCCACATCCACCGGCTCGAGGCGAGTCAACTCGGAAACCCTAGACTCGTCGCTCAGTCCGACGACGAACCATTTAGATATAGCATTTTCAGCGTACACGATTTTCTTAGGATTATTTTTCGACACCAGATTCAGATTCCTCTGGAAGCGAGGGATCGCTGACTCCGGCGGTGGCGCTGGGGAAGGCGGAGATGAGGCGGCGGCGCCGCCCCTTGACTGCCTCTTATGCGGGGGTACGTATGCCATTACAGTTTACAAATTGCAATACGCAACCCTTTTGAATTTTCCCGTTTTAGAAAATTCGGTACTTGTAGGATTTGCATCTTTGACAATGAATTTAGAGTATTTGAAGATTCACCCCTCACGTTTCACCGTTTTCGTTTTCGTACTTTACCTCCCAAATTTAATAGACTATTTTTTCTTAATGATCTCATTTTTATAACTTAATCAATTAATGCTTCACTATGCAGCACGGGGAAACGGACATTGGAAAATGACATGTCCAAAAAATAGGGATACAGAAATTTGGGGGAAACGTGTAAATATTAAAAGTATATAGATATATTTATAAATATGCTATATAAACATATACTACAAGTTTTTATTTATATATAAATTCTTTTTATATATTTCCGTACAAATATATTCAAAACTGCTATTATTATCAACTATTAATTTGCAATTAATCATTTAATCATGTAAATATTTAGGGAAGCAACAAAAATATTTGAAAATTAACTATTTAAACATGTTTCTAACTTTTCAGAAATTGCAAAATGGCTCATAAGATGTCCTGCATGTGTCCTTGAGTGTTGAACACGACACTATCCTAAACACGGATACGTTAAGAAGCTGAAGTTTCCGTACTACATACATGCTTCATATTTTGTTAGTCCAAAAATTTATTATACTTCAAATTTAAAGGCTAATTTTGCAAGAGCATCTCCATTTGAAGGCATATCCAATATCATTTATCAACTTTACATAAGACTATTTACAAATATGAGCAATGCTTCTACAATATCTAGTATTTAATATAAAGTATACACATTTGTTATTTTTCGAGTAGTGTAGTATCGTTTGCCACCTTTTTTTTTTTTTAAGTATATTTTGGGTCTTCGAAGATAAAATTACGGCTCTGCCACTGCACGTGAAAAAATCCCGGTTATTGTTTCAGTCGAGCAAAAGCAAACCTATTCATCCTCTCAAGAATCCCGTTCGCTTTCCTCTTAGCCCTCGAAGTTCCACTCTTGGCTACTCGAGACAAAATTTCGTAAGCATTCTCCACTTCACTTATCTCCCTCAACTTTCTCCGATCACTAAAACACACATTATAAATAATCGAAACGCAATTCTCCGTGCTCTTTTCACTAACGTTCTCTCCCAAAACACCAAACAAGCAAAATATCACCCCACACTCTTCGATCTCCTCGATCGCCCTCTCGTGGCTCGAAAGCATTGCAAGAATTTCGAGCATTTCATCGACTAGCACACAATCGATAATCTTCTCAACAATAGCCATAACGGCTCCTTCCCGGACGACTATTTCCCGGTTTTCGAAAACGGTGCACAAATTCAAGATTGCGAAACAAGCATCTCTCAAAGCGAATGGATGCCCTTCTTCGATTAGCTCGATCAAAGCCCTGATAGCACCCGATTTACTAATCGAGTGTTTGTTTGAATCGAGGGTTGATAAAGAGGAAATGGCTGCAGCAGCATTGCTTCTCGTTTTTACATTTTTGTCTCTCAACGACTCGACGAGAAAAGAAACGGCTAATGGGCTGTTCTCTCCTGCCACTATCCTTTTCTTGTTGCTTTCATGAGTGGAGATATTCAAAACTATTGCAACCAAATCATTGCGCAGATCGGAATCGGAATGCGCGTTTCGGATCAAAATCGGAGAGAATAATCGGGGAATGGCATCCTTGGTGTCTCCAAAAAGAGCCCGGAAAGAGGAGAATCTTTTCGTGAGAAAACGAAGCTCTTTCGCAGCATCGGCTCGATCGGAAGTGGACGAAAGTTTTTCGAGCAATCCAATCAAATACTCTGCGTTTGCGTTTGCCGAATAGTCTTCGGTTTTGTTGTCGTCGATGGGGATCTCAAATCTGTGCAACGTACACCAGTTGTCAATCATTTTCTTGATTGAAAGATTTGGGATTAGGGCAGTGTGGGGAAGAAGCTGATTGGTCAGTGGGCATGTTTGATGCCCATCTTTCAGCCATTCTTCAATAATTTGCTCCTCATATGTCTGCCAAATAAATATATATGAGAGAGAGAGAGAGAGAGAGAGAGAGAGAGAGAGAGAGAGAGAGAGAGAGAGAGAGAGAGAGAGAGAGAGAGAGAGAGAGAGAGAGAGAGAGAGAGAGAGAGAGAGAGAGAGAGAGAGAGAGAGAGAGAGAGAGAGAGAGAGAGAGAGAGAGAGAGAGAGAGAGAGAGAGAGAGAGAGAGAGAGAGAGAGAGAGAGAGAGAGAGAGAGAGAGAGAGAGAGAGAGAGAGAGAGAGAGAGAGAGAGAGAGAGAGAGAGAGAGAGAGAGAGAGAGAGAGAGAGAGAGAGAGAGAGAGAGAGAGAGAGAGAGAGAGAGAGAGAGAGAGAGAGAGAGAGAGAGAGAGAGAGAGAGAGAGAGAGAGAGAGAGAGAGAGAGAGAGAGAGAGAGAGAGAGAGAGAGAGAGAGAGAGAGAGAGAGAGAGAGAGAGAGAGAGAGAGAGAGAGAGAGAGAGAGAGAGAGAGAGAGAGAGAGAGAGAGAGAGAGAGAGAGAGAGAGAGAGAGAGAGAGAGAGAGAGAGAGAGAGAGAGAGAGAGAGAGAGAGAGAGAGAGAGAGAGAGAGAGAGAGAGAGAGAGAGAGAGAGAGAGAGAGAGAGAGAGAGAGAGAGAGAGAGAGAGAGAGAGAGAGAGAGAGAGAGAGAGAGAGAGAGAGAGAGAGAGAGAGAGAGAGAGAGAGAGAGAGGAACAGTTGAATCAAACCACCACCTGACCAGAGGCGAGGACAACAGGGTGTCTCATAAGAACACCAGAAATCGGACAGTTGAATTCTGGAGGTGGATTTTTTTGAAGAGCAAGACAAATTTCAATTGCATTTTCGGTAGCGTCCAAATCGTCGTCGTCTTCCTCCATTAAAGCATCCACCACTCTTTGAAGCTCTTTCTTCAGCTCTGCTGCAGTTGCCATTTTTTTTTCCCCAGCCTAATTGGCCATTTTTTAAACCCTAATTTATTCAATTTTCCCCCAATCTGATGGGATTGTTCACTCAAACAGCAGTTTTGCAGATTTTGCAAGAAATAAAAATGAAGACTATAGTGCGACTCTGTTGTGTCATACTTTTCTTGCATTTTTTTTTTATTTATTTCTTTCCAAGATTTGCTTTTAATTGAATTTATTATAAAAAAAAAAAAAAAAAAAAAAGCAAGATTTTTTTGTAGATTTTTAATAGTTTCTTTACTTTGTGAAACAATTTTATTTGCTTAATATTAGTATTCCTCATTTGTAAAGTAGAGGATTATTTATTGACATTATTTACAGAGATGGAAATAGTGATACGCGAAAACGATAAAAACAAAAACGGCATGTCCCGAAAAATGGGAAAAAAATGTAAATATTAGAAGTATAGGGGATATTTATAAATATGTTATGTAAACATATATATAAGTTTTTATTTATATTAATATATATTCTTTTTATATTTTTTTATTCGAAATAAATATTATTATCAACTATCAATTTACAACTGATCAATAATTTATGTATATAATTAGGAAAGAAAAAAAATTCAAAATTTATTATTCAAATATATTTCTAACTTTTTAGAATTTGATAAAATGAGCTAAAAGGTGTTTGACAGGTGTCCTTGAATGTCGGACACAAAACGTATCCGAAACACGAATACGTTAAGAAATTAAAGTTTACGTACTATGTAAATCCTAATTCTTAGTAATAGTTCTATAAATCCAATTGAATTATATAAAAAAAAAATCATTTGTTGGAGAAAAATATTCAAATTTATTTGATTAATACGATGCAAACAAAACATGTAATATCAAATATGTGGACGTAATTATTTAATAATTTTAATGGTGGATCATTAAATTCATAATTACAATATTGAAATAAAATTAGTACTCCCACTGCCGCCAACAATTAAGAATAAATTAATGAAAATGACTAGACCATAATTCGGAATTCCATATGCCGACATCTATAAAAATATCACTTTTTTTTTTTTTTAGTGGTCACTGGGACTACATAACTTCTTCTTTGTTTTAATTTTTTTCTTAATTAAAAAAAATAAAATAATAAATAAATAATTATAGAAAGTGACTGCACTTGGAAATTTCTTTTGTCCCAATTTGAAATATTTGGTGGCCAATCCCATGTCATTAGGTCAAATTGTCAATTTTTAAATTATCAAATAACTAGTATTTCTCCCCAAGCGATGCAACAACCGTTATATCAATAATTGACCGAAACACGTGGGTTTTTAGAAAATAACATAAAATATTGTTGTGTATTCTTTGAAGAGAAAAAAAAAATAATAAAAGTAAAAAGAAACGTGTAAATTCAATTGAAGATTTTAAAGAATTTTATACCTTTTATAATTAGAAAATTAATAGATAAAAAATAAAGAAAAAATATATAATTAAGAAAATGTATAATTACGAGAAAAAATAAAGAAAAAATGTAAAAAATATATAGTAATTGACTTCTTATCATTTATTATTATTAAAAGTTAACGTTTATATACGAACAAATCAACTTGTAAATTAGAAATTTAGGTTTGATTATCCTTATTATTTGTGCATACACATAATCACGAACTTTTATAGTTGTAAAAATTGAATGAATATTAAAAAAAAAACGAAAAAAAATCAAATTTAAGACAATTTCGTATTTTCTTTTATAATCATTTTTCCATCATTCTATCTTAATAGTACCCACATAAATAATTAGGTTATCTGTTTTTGAAATGGACCGCAAAAGTTGAAATGGGCTAAAACATTCGTCGTTGGGCCGCGATAAATCGAGTGGGCTGAGAGCTCGCCGTATGCCCCCAATACCTTAGAAGGTGAGATGGGAAGGCGCGGTACGTGGCAAACAGGTTTTATGACCACTGTACAACGTGATTCAGAGATAACTTCTATAAATAAAGGGGTCATTAGCAATAAACCCCTCATATAGTTAATAAATAGTGATATGTCCACCCCTTAAATCTTTCTTTGTGATAAACCCCTAGAAATTGTATTCCCAATTCTACCCTTGTATCAATTAGCATAATTTCACCCAATTATTCCTTTTTTTCTCTCTTTCCATAATCATAATTTAATTCCTAAAAATATATTTCCAAATTCCTAAAAATTGCTACCAAATTAAAAAAATGATTTTTTTTATTTTTTATTATTTATTATTTTCGGATTTTATTTAGTCATTTTTTATTTTTATTTTTATTTTTTTAATATTTTTTTAATAAAAATATTTTTTTTTTTATTTTTCTTAAACAAAAAATTGAATTTTTTTGGACAGTTTACAATGCCGAATATGACTATAGTTGAATATGACTATATGTGACTATGTCAATTGTAGTCGTATTATTTCTTTATATTGCACTTTTTTTACATTTTTAGCTTTAAAAAATCCGATTATATAGTGTTGTACAGTCATGTTTACCAAATTATATAAAACAACTAAGATTCCCTATTGTTTAGGGAAACAATACAATCAACATCCACACAAAAAATCGCAAAAGAATCACAATTTGAATCTTGTTTTTTCAAGTCAACTTGAAACGAGAAGATAGAACATATTCGAATATGACTACAATCATATTCAACAATAGTCGTATTCAAAATGACTACAGTCATATTCGAAAAAAATACATAAATATGACTATAGTCATATTTGAATATGACTATAGTCATGTTGTTGCTACTGTACAAATTTGAAATTATATTTTCAGATCTGGAGGGAAAAAAAAAAGAGAGAGATAAATCGAAAGTACATATAAAAGGGGAGAAAATTAACGAACAAGATGGAGGGGGAGTACGCTTCAATTCATCTAACTAAATACATAAATATGACTATAGTCATATTTGAGTATGACTATAGTCATGTTGCTGTTACTGTACAGATCTGAAATTATATTTTCAGATCTTGAGGAAAAAAAAAAAAAAAGAGAAATCGAAAGTACATAAATAAAGGGAGAAAATTAACAAACAAGATGGAGGGGGAGTACGCTTCATTTCATCTAACTAAATACATAAATATGACTATAGTCATATTTGCTGCTACCACAGTGAAGGGAATGGGAAACAACACACCATTGCAACCTTTTCCGTAGCATATACCGCAAGTAAGAGTCTGTTCCAATAGAGCTGATTCCCATGTACTTGCACATATTCACTAGACGAGGCCTAAATTGCAAAAAACACAACCATATCATGTAATGATTGTTGTATATTTTAATCTTAAACAATGAGATACAATTATGAATACGAAAAAATGAACCTGCTGATATTATCTAGTGTGAGTTCATCATTGAACAGCTTAGCAAATCCCAAAATTTCCTCATTATCACCATCGCAAGCAAGGAAACATTGATTTATCATAAAAGTGGAAACCAGGTATTGAACCGGCACATCATCTTCTATAAACGAAAAATCTAACAGAAGTACGAAATATAGGCAGGTGCAACTGATGCATACTTTAGTAAATTTTATGATACCAAATCTATCAAAAATTAAACAGTTGCACAATCATCATAAGCTATGTTCCTCGGACAACAATGATTAGCTTTACTATGTAGAAATGACCCATATGCACAATTCCCAAAAAGAATATTGCTGCTACTGATACATAAATATGTTCCAGATCTGTAGAAAAAAACAAAAAAAAAAACAGAGAGAGAGAGAGAGATAGAGAGAGAGAGAGGGAAAGAGAGAGAAATCGAAAAATAAATAAATAAAGGTAGAAAATTAATGAAAGAGAGGGAGGGGGAGTCGACGACAACGGAGATGGCGGTGGTGGCGGCGCGGCGTGAGAGAGGCGGCGGTGGCGGCGGCGTCGACGATGAGCGGCGGTGGCGGTGGCGCCGACGATGAGCGGCGGTGGCAGCGGACGATGAGCGGCGGTGGCGGTGGCGCCGACGATGAGCGGCGGTGGCGGCGGACGATGAGCGGCGGTGGCGGCGCGGCGGCGGTGGATGAAGCTTGAAATTTTAGGAGTGTTTTGAGAGTTTAGGTGGAGAGGTGGAGAAGAAGATGAAAGTGGTAGGTGAGCAAATAATTAGGGTTATAGTAGTTGAGGGTAGGTTTGTCTTCTCACACTAGTCTAGGGGGGTCTCACTAATTAAGAATGAAATTTGGGTGTTGGGAAAAGTCTTTCCAAGTCAATTGGGTTTAGTTCAAAATATTTTCTATTTGAGGGGTGTATTGCATATTTCCCCATAAATAAATAATAAAAACGTGTACATTAAAATCAATGATTTAGCAATCAGTGTAAATCTCGGGCGAAATAAAGAGATACTAAATTAGGACATAGCCATAAACAGTTCTCTATATAAACAAGTCACGAGTGTATCAAACCCTATTAGGGTCACATTTTTTTGACACAGTTGAAAATACAATTCATACTTTCTCTCGAATTATCTCTTTTTTTAATTTATTCTTCTCTTTTATATTATTAGAATTTTGATGATCCAATATAAAACATATATACAAATCAAGATAATCAAACCGATAAATTATAAAATAAAATTTAATTATTTAATTAATTATAACTAATTTCTTCAACCAAACGAAGCCTCAGTGAATCATGTTCGAAATATCCCAAATAATTGGATAAGATAACTGCTCTCACATGTATCTAAATGTTAAACTCAGTTATCCTAGATTCTTCTGCAGTTCGTTTGTTT
Organism: Erythranthe guttata; assembly: GCF_056151865.1. NCBI lineage: Eukaryota > Viridiplantae > Streptophyta > Magnoliopsida > Lamiales > Phrymaceae > Erythranthe > Erythranthe guttata. The sequence continues at coordinate 17,314,828 of NC_142538.1, read as the reverse complement.
GTATAATATATTTGTTTTTTTAATTTATTTATTTGTTTTTTTTTTCTGTTTTTTTTTTTTGGTGATAAAAAAGGATTCTTCGTAGTTAAGTCTTAAAGGTAACATGTGTTCTAAAAAAAAAAAGTCTTAAAGGTAACACATAATAACGAGTAACAAGCAACACGCATGCATCAATGCATCGTGGCCTTCTTACAGACCGACACGTGTAACCCACCAACACAACAACCATAAACGCAAGTCTCTTGGCCAATTTCTGAATTTCAGGCCCACGTGCTTATCCATAACTATTCTCTGAAGTAACTTTGGCCGTATTTGCATGTTTATTTATATGGGTAAATAAAAAAAAAAAAAAATTATATGGGTAAATTATAAACACCCCTGAGGTATGGTCAAATTACAAAAATACCCCTCTTGTTTGGATAATTACAACCACCCCTCAGCTCCTCAAATTTAGTGGAATCTTCGAGATTATATGGAATATTATCACTTTTGTACCCGTTTTATCCCATTCAAACTCTACATTATGAAGCAAGATGATCATAATATGTGATTTTTAATTTGTATATATCAGTTTGTGGTGCATCGGAAACTGTATTTTTACACAAAACGAGTACAAACTAGAGCACATTTCACGAAATCTAGATGATTATGTTGAATTAGGCACCATAAGGGTGGAGGTGTAAGAAAAAATCATAGTTGAGGGGGTAGATGTAATTATCCAAACAAGAGGAGGTTTTTTGTAATTTGACCATACCTTAGGGGGGTGTTTGTAATTTACCCTTATTTATATTTATTATTTAGTAGTAATATATTTTTATACTCGGTCACTTTGGCTCGATATTATTTCACTCAATTCTTCTCTCGATTGCATCGACTTGTCTTCTTGTACTTGAAAAATTATCTCAATGAAATCCCTGTTGTTAGTTGTCAGACATTTGACATCAATACCATTTGATTGAAGCTCTTAAATTACAAAAGCGCCACATCTCTCAGTTTAAATAATTATTAAAAAAATAAAAAAAAAGGAAAAAACAAAAAAAAAAGATTAATTAAAAATTCAAGACAACGAAAAAACACAGTCCACGACGCCAACCATAATTTATTTTTAATTTTTAATAATTATTCAAACTGGGAGGGGCAATTTTTTTTAATTTTCAGATTTAGATCACACGGTGTTAATGTCAAATGTCTAAAAACTAGCGGCAATGGTCACATTGAGACCATTTTGTAAGTACAGGAAGATATATCAATACAATCAATAATAGAAGGAGGTAAAATTAAATAATATCGAGTCAAAGTACATTGAGTGAAAGAGGAATTTACCTATTCATACAGTCATGCTAAACAAACAATTTACGAGGAAAAATATCTCGATTATAATATAAAAAATAGACTAATATTATATTCGCTGAAAATTTTGTATAGTTGATGTTTATACATGAATATAAGGGTAAATTACAACCACTCGTGAGGTATGATCAATTTATAAAAAAATCTTCTTGTTTGAATAATCACATTTACTTTCTTAATTATAATTTTTACTTACCTCTCCACTCTTACGGTGTCAAATTCAACATAATCAACTAGATTTCGTGGGATGTACTATAATTTGAACTCGTTCTTTGTACAGTTTCTGATCAACCCCCGGCGTGTCACCTAGTGTTTTCGACTGTTTTGTACGTTAACGAGTGGAGCGATCCCTTCGACTACCTCGGACGCGTGGCAATGACTCTCGGCATTCCCGATATTGGGCTTGAAGATTCCCGGACTTAGGAGACCTGTGGGCTTCAAGACCATTGGGCTGACCCAACATTTTGGAGCAACATCATTTTGGCGCCGTCTGTGGGAAGGCAAACTAGATCACGTGTCATGACGAAGAGGATCAAGGCGATCCCAACCACTCGCCTCAAGGTAACGGAAGAGTCTTAGAGCCGCCTTGAGGAAGCGACGGAGACTCAGAGCCGCCTCGAAGAGCGGAAGAGTCTTAGAGCCGCCTCGAGGAAGCGACGGAGTCTCAGAGCCACCCCGAGGAACGGAAGAGTCTTAGAGCCGCCTCGAGGAAGCGACGGAGTCTCAGAGCCGCCACGAAGAGCGGAAGAGTCTTAGAGCCACCTCGAGGAAGCGACGGAGTCTCAGAGCCGCCTCGAAGAGCGGAAGAGTCTTAGAGCTGCTTCGAGGAAGCGACGGAGTCTCAGAGCCGCCTCGAAGAGCGGAAGAGTCTTAGGGCCGCCCCGAGGAAGCGACGGAGTCTCAGAGCCGCCCCGAGGAGCGGAAGAGTCTTAGAGCCGCCTCGAGGAAGCGACGGAGTCTCAGAGCCGCCTCGAAGAGCAAAAGAGTCTTAGGGCCGCCCCGAGGAAGCGACGGAGTCTCAGAGCCGCCCCGAGGAGCGGAAGAGTCTTAGAGCCGCCTCGAGGAAGCGATGGAGTCTCAGAGCCGCCTCGAAGAGCAGAAGAGTCTTAGGGCCGCCTCGAGGAAACGACGGAGTCTCAGAGCCGCCCCGAGGAGCGGTAGAGTCTTAGAGCCGCCTCGAAGCAAAAGAACTACGGGAGCGGACAACGAAGAGGATCAAGGCGATCCCAACCACTCGCTTCAAAGTAGCAGTGGAGTCTCAGAGCTGCCTCGAAGCAAAAGAACTACGGGAGCGGACAACGAAGAGGATCAAGGCGATCCCAACCACTCGCTTCAAAGTAGCAGTGGAGTCTCAGAGCTGCCTCGATGCAAAAGAACTACGGGAGCGGCCAACGAAGAGGATCAAGGCGATCCCAACCACTCGCTTCAAGGTATCGGTGGAGTCTCAGAGCTGTCTCAAAGGAAGAGCCGCCTCGAAGCAAAATAACTACGGGAGCGGCCAACGAAGAGGGTCAAGGCGATCTCAACTAATCGCTTCAAGATAGCGGTGGAGTCTCAGAGCTGCCTCGAAGGAAAATATCTACGGGAGCGACCAATGAAGGTGGTCAAGGAAATCTCAAACAACCGCTTCAAGGTAGCGCAGTAGTCATAGAACCACCTCGAAGGAAGAGAACAAGCCTTAATGGAGAAGACGGTGGCCAAAGTAGCAGCTTGGGCAGCAGGGGACGTTGTAGCTCAGTATATCAATGCTCAAAACACAACTGACTTTGAAGAAACTATTCATATGGGAAGCGATCCTACGGATTTCGTGCATGTCCGTACCACTCCGCCAATCTTGGAGCTCCATGTCTCAGAGTAAAGAGTATTGCTCAACGGCCAAAGTTATTCCTCCGAACAGGCTCCTCGAAGAATCGCTCACCACCACCCGCCTCAGAGTAGAACATCCTCAGACCGCGCGCCTCGAAGATATGCTCACCACCACTCGCCTCAGCGTAGCACATCCTCAGACCGCGCGCCTTGAAGATACGCTCACCACCACTCGCCTCAGCGTAGCACATCCTCAGAAGGCGCGTTCACCGCCACTCGCCTCAGCGTAACACATCATCACACCGCGTGCCTCGATGGGAAACTCGTCGCTAATCTCAGCGTCCACTAAGGCAAAGAGCCTGAGCCCCTTAAAGGGAAAGCGACGCAAAGCCGTCGGACGAGAAGCGGTTATTCCCGGTCGTATGACTATCGTCAAAGGCCTCGAGGCGGGGGACATCGCGAGCATGCGCACCCCCACTAAAACTCCCCTCGAAACCAACTCGGAAGTAGAGCTTCCCGACACCAGGAGGCAAGAAGGCATCGAGCAGGCTCCGACGACTGCAACTCAAGGAGTCCTCGACGAGAAGTCTCGAGGTCGACGGCCGCTCACTTTGGGGCATTGTCCATTCGAAATACCCATTTGTTCATGCTATTATGGAAGAAGTGTTGCTTCTCGGATTCAGGATCCCAATATCTCCCAATTTGACAAAATTGGGGATCCCCGAGATCACTTGAATATTTTTTACGCCAAGATTGACCTCTACGGTCTTAGTAACGCAGCTCACTGCAAGATTTTTCGGACCACCAAGCTGATCAGGTATAAATTTGGTTCAACGGCTTGCCCGGATCCTCCATAGACAATTTGGACCAACTAGCGACGATTTTCCGTCACCAATACTCTATAAGCAAGAAATACGCCAAAAGTGGTCGTATCTCTTCAAGGTCATACAACGGGACGAAGAGTCGCTCATGAATTACCTGCAACGACTTGTCAAAGCAGTACATGAAGTGCCGTTCCTTAATCACGGAATGTTAACCGGCATACTGCAATACAATTTGAAGCATGTTCGTTTTCAAGAGTACATCGCAGGCCGACCCCCTATGACCCTAGAGGAGCTCCTGAATCGCACTGAGAAGTACATTCAGACTGAGGAGACTGCAGAAATGAGGGTAGTCCTTAAGCAAAAGCGCAATGAGGGAATCCACAACTATAATAGAAAAGAAGAGAGGCGTCCCGCCAAAAATCGCACCTTCGAGAAGTCCTCACCTCTCAAGGATAAGCTTGTTGACATAATGATTATCATAGAACATAAATGAATTCAACAACCACCGAGATGGATGAAGGAGAATCCAGAACAACAAAATTTGGATGATTACTGTGAATACCACAGAGATCGGGGTCACACTACTGAGGAGTGTTTTCAGCTTATGCGAGCGCTCGGAAGACTTGTCCACAACGGGCACTTGAGAGAATTCCTAGAACAATCGCAATCCTTAAGAAATACTTTACTTAGTATTTACTATTGCCCCATGCGGGCCCCATTTAACTTATTTTCAGCAATAAGTCGGCGGCATACCGCCCCGCACAATATTTTGAAGGCATACCGCCAGCATGATTCTTAATAAACTATTTTAGTCGGTGGGATACCGCCACCATAATTTCTACATCAACCATTTATCTTCTCTACTCATTCTCGTTCGAGGCATCTACAATCGATTTAACAAAAAATCAATTGACTCAAAAAATAGCTAAAGGGGAAGATATCAAGGATCACAAAGGGGTCTGGCCAACCCGAACCTTGGTTTCTCGCTCCCCAAAACTCCAAAAAATAGAGCAACTAAAGCTCAGGGAAGTCTTACCCGCCTCAAAAAACTTAGGTAAATGGGCAGACTTCCTGCATAAAAAACTTGAGGGTCTGATCAACCACCAAGTGCAAAAATACGGACTTCCCACTAGGCGATATAGCCAAGGGATACCGTCTCACCAAAAAAGATGAAGCATAACTCATTTTTTACAAAAATACGGACTTCCCACTAGGCGTTAAAGCCAAGGGATACCGTCTTACCTAAAAAGTTAAAATAAAAACTTATTATTTACGAGAGCCGAGCTTCCCACTAGGCGATATAGCCAAGGGAAACCGTCTCACCGAAAAAGATGAAGCATAACTCATTCTTTACGAAATGCGTGCTTCCCACTAGGCAATAAAGCCAAGGGATTTCGCGCCGCTAAAAAGATAAAGTAAAGCTCATTCTTTACGAGAGACGGACCCCCCATTAGGCTATATAGCCAAGGGATACCGTCTCGCAGGATAAGTTGAAACATAATTCATTCTTTAGGAAATGCGCGATTCTCACTAGGCAACAAAGCCAAGGGATATCACAACTTCCTCCAATAATTTTGGCGACTGATCGCCGCCGTACAACAAATGGGCCTCCCTTCAAAAATTATCATCACCTAACTGCAGCGCCCGCCTCTGCAAGATCCCGGTAGCCGACTTCAAAATTTCCTACGACCTTGAAACTCAAGGAAAACAAGAAAATTATTTCGTCTTCGAGAAACTATTCCTAATTACTCCCAGCCAGACCCACGGGCCCGTGGCTCAACCTGGGAGTGGGGGGCTTAATGATGTGCCTAATTGGGCTTTAACCCAAAAAGCCCATGAGGCTCATTCAAAGGAAAAGCCCAACACAAATGCACTTAATTAAGAACCTCATAAGAAGCTATGGGAAGAAATCAAATGTTTTTGTCCCACATTGGTTTTCTACAAGAAAACCATACCAAACTCCACCTATAAATATGTGTTATCAATCACATAACAAGGTAAGCACTATTTAGGCAATTAATTAATATTATTTGCTTATATTGTGATAGTTTTCTGACTTGAGCGTCGGAGGACAATCACCGGGCCACCCCCGGCGTGTCACCTAGTGTTTTCAACTGTTTTGTAGGTTAACGAGCGGAGCGATCCCTTCGACTACCTCGGACGCGTGGCAAGGACCCTTGGCATTCTCGATATTGGGCTTGAAGATTCCCGGCCTTGGGAGACCTGTGGGCTTCAAGACCATTGGGCTGACCCAACATTTTGGAGCAACATCAAATTTGAAACTGCACGGATAACCGTGTAAGAAAATTTATAGTTGAGGCGTAGTTATAATTACCCAAACATGAGGTGATATTTTCGTAAATTGACCATACCTTAGGGGTGCTTGTAATTTACCCTTTTAAAAGGGATGATATGCGTGGAAAATATAAAATAAATTTTATTTTTCCTTTCCTCATTTAATTATTACGAAGCTATAAGTTTGACTAGATTACAAATTAAAGATATCTCTAGGATCCTCGTATTTTTCTAAACCCTTAGTTCTTGAAGTTTGATCTACGATACTAAATTAATATTATGTCACCCTCATTCTTACAAATAAGCATTACCTATATGCTTCGAGTGACATTACGTGAATAATAAAATTACCACTAATAATATCAAATTATCTCTATTAGCTTAGAAAATTTATTCGGGGTGTATTATGTATGATTTATAGTAATTCGAAGATGTAAATTGATGTTAGTTTTTTTCGAGGGTGTAAACTCTAAAAAATATTCTTCAAGAGTGCAAAATGGGATTAATTAAGCTAGAATAAGTAATCTATATATTTGTATTTACACCGAGGTCCGAGTGGATTTGAACCGTACATTTAATTGAATAACTACTATTTACTAAGCATGCATACATAAGGATGTGTGTTATTATATCAATCCACCCGATATACATAACCAAGTATAGGATCAAACTTTCCCAAGAACCAAGCATATATATATATATATATATATATATATATATATATATATATATATATATATATATATATATATATATATATATTACATGGAGATAAGTTGTATCATATTTTCTATTTCTTGATTTCGTATTATCGAGAGACCAAAAAAAGTTACTAACATGGAAATTACAACCATCTTCCTAAGCTAAAGTGCAATTACAGGAAAAACCCCTTTTTTTTCAATTTATAAATGTCTTACATCCACACACGGCACACCTTTTAAAAATGTATTAATGTAAGAAATCTACAAATTGCAAGGAGGTGAATGTAATTATAATAAAAACGAGGGTTCTTTTTTTGTAAATAGACCTTATATGGGAGTGGTTGATTGTAATTATTTACGCTAATAAAATGCCAAAAGTAGAAAAATATCCACGGAAGTAAGCAAATCTTTGCTGATTTGGCACCCAACTTTCTTCATCTCCCGGTGCCACGTGTCACATCCTCCACATTCTTACACGTACTACGCCGCCACCTTCTATAAATTGCGCCACCACACTCTCCACTTGTCGCTCTCCAACAAAACCTAAAAACAAAACCCCTCACTTTTCCGGCAACCATGGCCACCCACTATCACAAGACTACCGACGGCGGCGGCAGCTCCTCCGGCAATCCCCCGCCGCCGAAGACGAAGCCGCCGTCGGTGCGCCGCTCGAGGAAGGGATGCATGCGCGGCAAAGGCGGGCCGGAGAACGCACTCTGCACCTACCGCGGCGTCCGGCAGCGGACGTGGGGCCGGTGGGTCGCCGAGATCCGCGAGCCCAACCGCGGCGCCAGGGTCTGGCTCGGCACCTTCAGCACCTCCCTCCAGGCGGCGCAGGCCTACGACGACGCCGCCCGCCGCCTCTACGGCCCCTTCGCGAAGCTCAATCTCGTAACCCCTGACTCCGGCGGCGGCGGAGGAAGATGTAAAGTACTCCCGCCGGAGGCCGGCGGTTTTCCAGCAGTACTACCGCACGAGGCGGAGCAGTTGTTTGATGAGAAGAATGAGGTATCGTCCGTTCTGGAAGAAGCTAACAGCATATGGGATATTCCGGCGGCGCCGACGCTGCTGGACGAGACGAAACAGGATCTTCTGAAGTGGCCGGAATATTCTCTGGAAGATTCCATTCAATATGATTACACGAGTAACTGGAATGATTATGATCAGGTCCAGTGGACCTTCTAGATTGTTCTTTCTTGGCATATTTTAGAGCTTTTTAGAGAAGCTGCATATCAGTTGAGTAGTATTTTACTTTTCTACCCCTTTGTTGGCTCTTATATTACACTTAGTTTATTTTGTATAATATATATTTATATTTAGCGAAAACAAGTTCGGATTTATGTGTGTTGTGTGTGTGGGTGTGTTTGAGTGAATTAATTACTAAGATGTTCTTGTTTTTTATGTGTTTTACTTGTTGGTTCTTAATTTTTCCCTTTTCCAATTCTTGATTTTTCCTCTTCTAGGATTAATGGGAAATCATTGAAAATATATTGCAATTTTTATGGAAAATTAGATGCTACATCTGTGTGAATTTGTGAATTTGAACCGTTGATCTACACACAGTATATGTATGTGTGTTTAGTGGGTAGTTATTCAATCAAATTTATGGTTCAAATCTATGCGCCCGATGTTAATTATCAGGTGTAGCATCTAACTTTCCATGGTAATAACAATTAAAAAATAAATAAATAAACAATAATAACAACAAAATCAAAAAGAATGGGAAGAAAATATACACAATTGGTGAGATGTGGAGTTGAAGTTTGAACTTTGCACGTGGTTGCCAATTGGAAGTATGTAAAGATTGCATGCATATCCACATCAATGATTATAGCGTGCAAATTTAGACCGGATAACCTCTTTTAATAGAAAAATCGGATGTCATAGGATGATTAATACGTGGATAATTTAAATAAAAATATAATCAGGATTCTAATAATTGGAAAAGAAAAAGAAAAAGAAAAAGAAAAAAGAAAAAAGAAAACCCCAGCATAACCCGTAACTCTCTAACCCTAATTATAATCAGCATGATTTATTAAGAGTTTAACACTTAAAAATGTCACATGTCAAAAAATTAGTGGAATCCGATTTATATTAAATATCAGCTGATCCGCTCAAAATTTAATCTCATTATTATATTATCTAATATTTGTCATGCATTTGCAATATATGCTGAATCACAAGAAACAGCTTAAATATATATTATTATCATTATCAAAACAAAAGGGAGCACACAAAGGGGATGCTATATATAGAAGGGCGTTCGTTCCGTAAATTTGTACCGTACCGCTTTCGAATTTTAGTAAAATTACGAAATTTCGCTACGCCAAAATTTCATATCGTTTATCAACAAACTGTATACTGAACCGAATTACTGGTTTCGGTATTTGGCACTGATGATGCTAAAAATAGATCACCTCAAGTAGTTGAGATCGAGGGAGCTGGGAGAGCAAAGTGGATCACTGCTCACGTGCTAGATGGTCCTGAGATACCTGCGAAGAGAGAACACATGAACTAGGCCGGGGTTGATCCGGCGGAAACCCCTCCGACGCTCAAGTCAGACGTGCGGATCGTGGAAATAGTTGAGAGAATACAAATTATCGTATTACTCAAATAATAGGGCGTACCTTTAGCAAATGAATTATATCGTTATTTATACCATAGATGAGATCGTTGAGCCCAAACCTTATTTGAAGGTGATTGGGCCTCGGTGATATTAGTCTTCAATATTGGGCTCGTGGCCCAGTAGGTAAATAAATTGTAAGTCCATTGGATTGGCCCAATTAGACATATCAGGCACGTACCTAGTTTTAGTTCGATTCGGTTAGGTTCGGTCCGTTTATTGGTCCAAATCCAGACGATCTGCAACCATTAGAAAAAAATGGGCCTGACCCAGTACGTGGAGAGTAGGCTAATTTAAAAAGTTTATTTATTTTTCTTTCCTTTTTGCAATTATCTATAAGCCCGAGGACCAACTTATCAAAAAAAAGTCCATAAAAAGTGTATTTTACCAATAAGCCAACAATGGAGAAAATAAATTTCATTCATCAAACCTGTTTCACCCTTATACAAAAAATGTCCCCGAACTCAAATTTTACACCAATTTCACCCCTCAAAACCTAATTTCACTATGATTTCATCCACTTATCGTTTGATTGCCGTTGAACTTCGATCAACACAGTAATATGAATTTTCGGTTTTTCTTTTTTTTTTTTTTTGTCGTGTTGACCAGTGAAAACAGTAGTATTAAATTCTTTTTACAGTAATATATAAATAAACACAACATTGTCGGAAAAAAAGTGTAATGCCAATGTGTTGATTGGTCAATACGATAATATTACTGCATTTACCGGTCAACAGAATAAAAGATGAAACAAATTAAAATTAAAATTAAAAAAAGGTTGATATTACGCTATTGACTACTATTGACATTATTGTGTTAACCGATCGACAAATTAAATAAATATTAATATTTTACTAAGCCAACGGGATCTCTTGTCGAAAAAACTTAAATATTATAATCAAAGAAGTTTTTGAAATTAAATTATACTAGTTGTTCGATTGTTTATTGCCATAGTTATTGATGACATTTTCTTTTTGGGGCTAAGAAATAAAGTGGTTTCCATTATGGTTGAATCATACAAAGTTAAAGTACTTGTACACTACAACATCGATTAATTAAATGTAGTACTCGTTTGGTTATGGAGATTAATTATTATCAACTAAATAATTGATCTACTGCGTTTGATGTTTGATAAACCTAATAACTTTTTCGGGTCGACCCAGAAATATTAATTATGTTATCATGTTTTATCTTGCATTTTAGTGAATTTTTCTGTTGAACGTCCTAATGTCCGATAAAACAATTGAATTTTCATTAGATTCTTTAATCCTATCTTGACAATCAAACGAGAGCCTACTAATCTGATGGAACAAGATAAATGGCAAAATATAATATACATAGAAAGGCCAACAATATTCAAAACCAACAAGTACACACAAATAATACAGCACTAATTGAACCCCATCAATCACACATAAATAACTGCATTGTCAATAGCCATTTGACTAATTTTTACTAGGTCTTTTGTGACAATTATTAACTTATTGCACTAATTGCACCACTTCATTAGTTGGAAAATTGTTCATATATATACATATAGATAGACGCATACATCTCTCACTACTTCAAGCATAACTATCTAAATCTAAGCAAAAGAAAAATTCTTATTACCCCAAATAGAGAGTACTATACACTTAGATATTTTCTTCTTTTTCGGTGTGTGAAAATGACTAAGTTAGTGAAAATCTCAATAGGTTTTGCTATTTTTGGTCTAATTTCGACGATAATGGAAACTCAAGCAGAAGCGAGAGCGTTCTTTGTGTTCGGAGACTCGTTGGTCGACAACGGCAACAACAACTACTTAGTCACCACCGCTAGGGCGGATGCTTATCCATACGGCATAGACTACCCCTCTCACCAAGCCACCGGCCGTTTCTCTAACGGACTTAACATCCCCGATATTATCAGTAAGTTTATACTTTTTTAGGATAAATTACAACTACCCTCTGAGGTAACGTTTATTGACCAAAAAACCCCTCAATTTTCCATAATTACATCTCCATGCCCTATAATTTGTAGATTTCTTACAATAACACCCTACTTTTTTAGAGGGTGCATGTAAGAAATTTACAAACTACAGGGAGCTGGATGTAATTTCTCAAAAAGAAGGGGTTTTTTTGTAATTACACTTTACCTCATGGAGGTGTTTGTAATTAGCATTTTTCATATTCCTAGGGCAATTTAATCTTTTATTATTATTTAAAAGTATATATTAGTGCCATGCATGCACAAAATTAAGTTGACAAAATATACATTATTAAAAATATTTAATTATAATTTATTATTGTAATCTTATTAATTATTAGGTGAGAGTATGGGTTGGGAACCCACATTGCCATACTTAAGCCCAGAACTTATGGGGCAGAAACTGCTTATTGGTGCTAACTTTGCTTCTGCTGGTGTTGGTGTACTTAATGATACTGGGATTCAATTTGTAAGTATTTATGATCAATATATTAGCTATATATATTTTATTAACTAATAATGTTTGGAGATGATAATCGGAACGAAGTTTTTAAATTCCGTCGATTTTTATCCGAAAATTCCGTGCTCGAAACAATGTATTCTTTTTTTCCCAAAAACATTGCGGTCACAGTTAGAGTATGTATGAGATTCCGATTATCGATCTGATTTCAAATTTCTAAATTTACTAGTCATTTTTTCAAAAAATGACATGTGTAATATTTTATATTATTATTATATTATAAAATGGAGTATCGTTTCCAATTTCTGCTGATTCCGATTCGAAAAATTCAAAATTTGGAACAAGTTTTTTTTCATTCAAATGTACGAAACTCCGATTTTTCAACTTTTTCGGTATTTGTTTGAAATTAATTTTGTAGACACAATAAAAATTAAATTAAATAAATAAATAAAACAATTAATTTTATTTGTGGTGCAGGTTAATATAATAAGGATATATCAACAGCTGAATTATTTTGAGGAATACAAGCAAAGAGTGAGTGAAATAGTTGGAGAAGATGAAACTCAGAAGCTAGTGAAAGAATCTTTGGTTCTTATTACTTTGGGTGGAAATGATTTTGTCAATAATTACTTTTTAGTCCCTTACTCCGCAAGATCTCGACAGTATTCCCTCCCTAAATATGTGCCCTTTGTCATTTCTGAATACAAGAAAGTTTTAAAGGTTAATCTCTCTCTCTCTCTCTCTCTCTCTCTCTCTCTCTCTCTCTCTCTCTCTCTCTCTCTCTCTCTCTCTCTCTCTCTCTCTCTCTCTCTCTCTCTCTCTCAACAATCTGTTGATTTTTACATTAGGGTTAATTACGAAATCTTCCCTGAACTTAAGCTAAATAACGAAAAACACCCCATCTATTCGTAATTACAAAACCCCCCTGAGGTTTGTTTCCGTGTTACACCAACCCCTTATAGTGTGACTTTTCACGGATTTTTTTTTATTTAAGGGAATCGACTTTACACAATTTCAGATATTTTCTTTTATTTATCACCTATTTAATAGATGGTATAATAGACTGCACACATTTTCTGTTAAAAAAACTCGATCAACAGTTAATCAGAGGGGGGGTTTGGTTATTAAGGATAGTTGGGGGGTGTTTTTCATTATTTAGCCTAAGTTCAGGGTTTTTTTTTCGTAATTTACCCTTTATTTTATTGTTTTATTTATTTATTTATCGATAAAAAAAATGCATGCAGAGGCTGTACAAACTTGGATTCCGTCGAGTTATAGTGACCGGAACGGGGCCGCTAGGGTGTGTGCCGGCCGAATTAGCGCAACACAGTACGGACGGCGAATGCGCAAAAGAACTGCAGAAGGCTGCATCACTCTTTAACCCTCAACTGGATAAAATGCTTAAACAACTTAACCATGGTTTAGGCAAAGATGTTTTCATTGCAGCTAATACTAATCTCATGCACATGGACTTCATTGCCAATCCTACACGTTTTGGTACATTCCTCTACTTTTTTTTTAACAATGTTTTATTTATTTATTTGTTTTATTAAAAGATTCGGATCCAATCGAGCGAGTTGATTAGTACGAGTCACAATTGCCGGATTACATTATCAGGGTCGTTCCTGAAATTTTAGTAACTTAAAACCTCGTTTGGTTGGTAAGATAAGATTAGCTAAGATAAGCCATGATAGTATAAATATTTGCAGATCGACCTGACAAATTATCAGGGATGCCAAAAATCAAGCAAAGTCCAATTATTTAGTTAATCATGACTAATTTTCCCAACCAAACGATGTCTAAACTGTGTTCTCTATATGGTGAATTAGATAAATTAAAGACTTTTACATTAAAAATTAAATTAGTGGTTAACAAAATTTAAATTTTGTATTATGTGCACAGGATTTGTAACATCGAAGATAGCTTGTTGCGGACAAGGACCGTATAACGGGCTGGGGCTTTGCACGCCGCTATCGAATTTGTGCCCAAATCGGGATCTATACGCGTTTTGGGATCCGTTTCATCCATCTGAAAAGGCGAATCGGATGATAGTCCAGCAGATATTGACCGGGTCGAATCTTTATATGCACCCGATGAACCTTAGCACAATCATGGCTATGGATTCAAGGGCTTAAAAGCCCAAATCCAGAACAAAAGGCTTGTCTATGGAATCCAAGTCCAATTCAAGTGTTTATTACCTGTTTGTTTTTTTTTTTTTTTATTGCAAAATTTGTTGAATTCCCAAATTGTATTTTCTTTTGTAAGTCTTAGAATATTTGTACTCGTGTGGTGATGATGTCTTGTGTCTTTGTAAGGATCTAATTTGATCAATTTCATCAATAAAATAATAAATAAAACTTATAGTTGCTCTTATAATTAATTTATACATATTTTTTTTCCTATAGTTTACTTATTGCAAAAAATTAGAATAATTAAGTAGCTCATATATCCTTTTCAGTAGTATAATTATATATTATATATAATATATATAGTTAATTGTAACGTGAAGACAGTACGTATCGTGTCTATCCAGCATTTCACACACTAGACGTGAATTCTAGGTCAAGAAAAGCCCTAATTTACGTAATTAAAAGGAAAAAAAAAAAAAAGAAGAGGCATACATTAATTACCTCAAGAAACAACTTAGCTTGAAATATTATATTATTAAAAAAAAAAAAAAGGAAATTGAAGAAAGCATACTAATTAAGGAGTGACTGAGAAGAAAAGAAATCAAGAAAGGGTAAAATGGGAAAATTAATGGGAAAGATTGTGTTGGTGGCAGATGGCAGATGCGTAATTATATTCTAAATCTGGTGCTGCAATAAAGATGGAGGAGGGCTGGTTGTTTTCGATATTTAATGTAATGATTTATATTAATACTTAAATAATTACATTTATATACCCTTCTTCAATTTTATTTTTTTTGGTTTTAATTCATGCCTGTGGTTCTGTAATCAAATATTTCATATATTCATTTTTTGCCATAAATCCCATGAGCATGTGTGTGAGTGCGTGAGAGAGAAAGAGAGAGTATAAAATAAGTGTGTGTGTGTGTGTGTGTGTGTGTGTTTTGGTGAGAGAGAGAGAAAGCAGTGTGTGTGGGTGTGTGTTTTGGTTTCTGGGAATCTGAATAAAATAATGTGCAGGGTTAATATGGGTAATCTTTTATTGATGTTTGTTGTCGTTTTGTGCGAAAGATGTACGGCCGGTTCAACATCCTTAAACTACACGAAGATGTACAGCAGACAAGTTAGCAGCTTGAGACTAGACCGGATTCACCGACATCTGGACAAGATCAACAAGCCTCCTCTCTTCACCATTCAGGTACACACACACACACGTACACGTGTTGGTGTGTGTTTTTTTTCTTCAAATATATTTTTTATTTTATTTTTATATAATATTTGCAGAGCCCAGATGGAGATATAATAGATTGTGTTCATAAAAGAAAACAGCCAGCTATGGATCATCCTCTTTTGAAGAATCATAAGATCCGGGTACCAAGTTAATTACCAACATGCCATTGCCATGCATTTATTTCAACCTTCATATTAATTGAGTGGGGAAAAAATAATAGAATTAAGAGATTAAATTCTGAGCGAATCAGTCGATATTTAATATAAATCGGATTTTACTAATTTGTTGACATGTGGCACTCTTAAGTCTGGGCTCTTAATAAATCACGCTGATTATAATTAGGGTTATGGGTTATGCTCGTTCTTTTTTTTTTTTCAATTATTAGAATCCTAATAATATTTTTATTTAAACTATCTACGTGTCAATCATTCTATGGCATCCGATTTTCTTATTAAAACACTTACCATCTCAATATCAATTATTTTATATTTTAAATTGAAACATAACTGAAATTAAATTGTTGGATTTTTTTAAAAAAAGTAATATATATTGTATAATAACGAATGAAAATATATTTTAAGAAATTAACGAATGAACTAAAATAAATTTAAAATACTTAAGAGTTAAGATTACTATTATTAGCTATGTATTGATTTATTAAATTTTATCTATATAAAAATATTCGATTAAGTGGTCTAACAACAATTAGATGTTATATATCAAACATGTACCTAACACATTATAGTTTAATTATTCATTTAGTTATTAATTTGAATAAAAGAGAAAATTTTAAGGGCATATTAGAATTTAAAATACAAATTAAATTGTGTTTGACGGGGTAAGTGTTACAGATGGTATACTTTAGGGGTGTAAACTATATTTTAACCCAAAAAATATTTGAGATTTATATTTTAGGTAAAATTACTTTTAATTAAATCAGAAATTAATTAATGGCATTAGAGAGTTCCACCGGCGCTGCCAAAGTCAACGAGAAAGGGTCAAAGAACGAACGGCAGCACAACAAGTGTAGATGGATGGAAAGGAGTTTGGCAGACGTGGCATCAAAACGGGCAGCTCTGCCCGAAGGGCACCGTGCCCGTTAGGCGCACCACCGTGCATGATGTGCTTAGGGCTAAATCTCTCTTTTATTTTGGCAAGAAGCATTTTCCCAATAGCTTGCCTTTTTCGCCGACCCGCCGTAGTGGGGCCCACCCCGATAGCGATAGCGATTCCGATCCACCCGATCTTTTGAGCGGCAACAACGGCCACGAGGTATATATTATATGTATGTATCTATATTGATCCTAGTCTACTTTTGAACGTGGTTTTTAAATCGAATTGAAAACCGTTTTGTTGAATGTAAGAATCACGGTAAATTACATGTATACCCCTGAGGTATGTTGAAATAACTTGAAGGTCCCTGTGATATTGATAATAACAATCACTCCCTGCACATTGTTAGAAACTCTAACGAGATAATGTATTGGATACGTTATTCGGATAAAATTGTAACAGACTATTAGTTTCAAGAAGTGACAGAGACAACATAGAGTTAGGGGTGATTTAAGAAATGTTGGGGGAGCCATGTCACACCCTAGCTCGATGTTGTCTCCATCACTTCCTGAAACTAATAGTCCATTATAATTTTATCGGAGTCACGTATTTAATGCATTATCTCGTTACAGTTTCTGACAATGTTTTAGGGGGGTGATTGTAATTATCTATACCATAGGGACTTTAAAGTTATTTCAACATACCTCAAGGGTGTAGGTGTAATTTATCCAAATCGTAACAATTTTTATTTAATATTATTCAAAATTTCTGAAAAAAAATATATTCATGTGCTTATTTTATAATGATACAAAAACATTTTCTTCAATAATGATATAATAACATTTACAAGAATTTAATTAATAGTAATAATTAGACAATGAAAACTAGTTTTAACATTTGTTTAAAAATAACATTTTTCTAAATTTTCTAAAAACAAATAATAATAAAAATAATTTCTAAATTCGAAAGCACGCGATAGCGTACACAACAGCGTCGGATGAAGTGTACGGGGCAAAAGCGACAATTAACGTGTGGGACCCGTCGGTGGACGAGTTAAGCGAGTTCAGCCTATCTCAGATCTGGGTTCTGTCCGGCTCGTTCGACGGCTTAGATCTCAACAGCATTGAAGCTGGCTGGCAGGTATTCTTAAATTTTACATTAATTATTTTAAATTATTCAAAATTTTTACAATTATTAATAATTATTTAAATTGAATTTCTGAAGATTTGATGATTGTACTAGTCAGGTTAGTCCGGAGCTGTATGGTGACACCAGGCCAAGATTATTCACTTATTGGACGGTTAGTATTATTGGATGATATATATATATATATATATATATATATATATATATATATATATATATATATATATATATATATATATATATATATATATATATATATATATATATATATATATATAACAATAAATAATTAATTAATTAAAGTATTTTTTTAATTTTTTTTATTGTGAAATAAAATCTCAATTATAGACCATATATATATATTATTCTAAATAAAATGGCAGAGCGACGCATATCAAGCGACGGGATGCTACAATCTTCTATGTTCGGGATTCGTGCAAACGAATAGCCGAATAGCAATCGGCGCAGCTATTTCACCGGTGTCATCCGTAGGCGGAAACCAATACGATATCACTCTCCTCATATGGAAGGTCGGAAATTTTCGCCCTTACAACGTTATCTATTGTAATAATAAAAATAAATTTAACAAAATATTATGTAATAATTAATTAATTAATTTTGCATTTGTCTCTTAAAAAAAAAAAAAAAAAATAGGACCCAAGGTTGGGAGATTGGTGGTTGGGCTTTGGAGACAATACATTAGTGGGCTATTGGCCTAATGAACTATTTACCCACTTAGCCGATCGAGCCACCATGGTCGAGTGGGGGGGCGAGATCGTAAATTCACGGGCAAATGATGAGCACACTTCGACTCAAATGGGCTCGGGCAATTTCGCGGAAGATGGGTTCGGAAAAGCGAGCTATTTTAGGAACCTCGAAATTGTGGACTCGGACAATAGCCTAACCTCGGTTCGAGACATTAAAACCTTGTCCGAGAATGCAAATTGTTACAATATTCAAAACTCGTATAACGAACCATGGGGCACTCATTTTTACTACGGCGGGCCCGGCAAAAACCCGCAGTGTCCGTGATGATCGTATAGAAAGGAAAAAAGAAAGAATGTAAGTATTGCGGTACATAATGTAAGTCATTATTCATCATATCTTCGTAACGAGTCTAGGGTTTGAATCGTGCATCTTCTCTCGTACTGAATTATTTGTAACATGATTTGAATTAAAAAGCAAAAATTTAAAAAGGAAAAATAATTACCCAAAAAATATAATAAATTTATATTGACAATTGTGGACAATTAATTAATTAAATAATTAAACATAGCAAACACAAAAGAGGTCTTCTACATTAGGAGTAAGCTTAATACATTTTCCACCACCAACAATAAATCCTTTTTCTTGGCAATGTTTGTTGCAGTCTGGGAATTCAGAGCATTTCCCTTGAAGTACTATCTCTTTATGCTCCTCTCCCTTCACTAAAATTCAGAAATTAAATAATATATATATATATATATATATATATATATATATATATATATATATATATATATATATATATATATATATATATATATATATATAATAAGTCAAGTCAATCTAAAGGATTTCACATGAATGAAATGGCATATAATATAATTATTACATAGTGGCGGAAATTGTACCGATCAGATCGAAATAAATACTTTCAAAAGAATTACAACTTTTTTAGTAAATCAAAAACTAGAAAATTACCAGATGTTAAGAGCAACGCCATGAAAATTAGAACGATGAAGAAAGATTTTTTGGCTTCCATTACTCGTAAAAAACTTTGTACTACCAATTGCTCAAGTTTATAATCTATGAAATATTTTAATTACGTTCCCATAATATATATAATGTCTAGGTCATTTTATTTTAGGGAAAAATATATAAATTACATTTTTTGTATTTTTGTAATATTCTGAATGCGTAAGATCTTTTGTTCCATATATATACACATATAAGATTTCATATCTTTATATAAAAGTAAGAAGCCCTAATGACATATTTGTAAAGAAATTAAAATTAATTACATCTCTTATTTTACAGCCTGTTTTTTTTTTCTCTAATGACTTTCAATGCAAATTAAATTTGCAAATCGGCTAGCAAAATCCTAATTCACTCGATATATATATACATATAAGATTTCATATCTTAATATAAAAGTAAGAAACCCTAATGATATATTTGCAAAAAAATTAAAATTATTTACACCTCTTATTTTCCAGCTTGTTTTTTTTTCTCTAATGACTTTCAATGCAAATTAGATTTGCAAATCGGCTAGCAAAATCCTAATTCACTCGTGTATAGTTTATTTTTTTCTTCTTTTTTTTTTTGGTAAATAATTTATGCTGTGGTTAATATTCCTTACGGATAGCACTAAATGGAAGTCAGGTGACTTAATTAATTTATGTTTTTTGTTGGGAGTTATATGATCGTACTTGCAGTAATATTAATATTATTTTGTTAATTTAAAATTCACAACTAATTATTTTAATATTGTAATTTTTTTAATACAATTTAATTAACAAATATTTAATTTTTTTTTTTTTTTTTTTTTTTTTTTTTTTTTTTTTTGCAATACTGGCCGTGCATTACATCTTCAACACTAGCTAGATTGCAAAGAGTTATTGATACGCGTTTTTCTCACGTATAAATTACCGTAAGTATACAGTATCGCATTTTGCAGAAAAGTGGTTCCGGATATCGATCCACAGGGACCTTGTAGATTCACATGCTGAGTAGTGTAATTAATAATTATATTATCGTTATATTATCTAGCCGATCGTAAATATTTGGAATGGTGAGAAGCCCTAATTTAAAAGCATGCAAGATCGTAAACATGCAAATATAGAATGTACGTAAATAAAGTAACGACAACTCAACGCGGGGGACTTCGATTTAAAGGGGACTTCTAGGGCCAAATCCACATATGTATAATCAACAACGATCTACAAATCCGTTATCTAAAATCACATTCATATTCGTTAACCCAGACGCTAATGTACTCTAACCCCCGTCTCCAGTGTAGTTAGAGTCTACCCACAGGTCCGACGTCTCCGTTCAGAACCTGCTATTAAGAGAGCATTTAGGCCAAGTCCTTAAGGGCTACCCGAAGTGCATCACGTCTCCGTTTCCACACTCCGAGCTATGTTTTCCTAACTTCAAACAAGAAATCTTCTCTCGAGTTCATTCCTATTTAATATCAATCCGAGAGCTGATCAAACAATCAGAAGCATTTAATACAGGAAAACATAAACGAAATCAAAACACGACAAATAGATAACAGAAATGACGATCGAAATCAATATATACAAGGCTTCATCACCCTAGAAGAAAATGTTCTTAGTTCATAACAAACATAGTATCAAAAGAATGTACAAAGGAAATGAAGAACAAAACGTAAAGAAATTGCGTAAGAAAAACCCAAGTCGGAACCCCCGTTGATGATTCCCGCAAAGAACTGTCAAAAACCGTAAAAAGTCGAAGAAGTAATGAAGAATGAAAGGGCCTTTCTATTTATAGTGAAATACAAAGCTTCCTCAAGAAGCTTTGCAAAATAAAATATCTTCCTCAAAAGGCGTGCCCAGATCGCGATCCAGGAATGTGGATCGCAATATGGGTCCTGTAACATTTACTCTCTGTAAGACCCCCCAGATCGCGATCCGACTTTCTGGATCGCGATCTGGATTTGACCCCTATTTATTCTCTGTCTGCACCCCCAGATCGCGATCCGGAATGCTGGATCGCGATCTGGGTCTTGATCCATTTTCGTACTGTGACAACCCCCAGATCGCGATCCAGAGATGTCAGATCGCGATCTGGGTCTTCTTGGCCCCAAAATTGGCTTGAAAATTCGGTTTCGCTTTCAAATGGCTTCGACTCGGCAAAAATACCTAATAAAACCCTGAAATAGAAATAAAACAAGAACGCAATAATATATACAAATAAAGCCGAAACTCGGACGAACGAAGACCAAAACTCGAAGATTTGATAAGCAAAAATCGTGCAAAACGAACACTTATCAGTTATAGTGTAAGGATTGATTTTCTTTATTTTCCAAATAAAGTTTGTAGATTAAATTTTAATTTTGTGATAAATTTTAGATCACCATCTAGAGTAAATGGTTCTCTAGTTGCTCTAAATGTTTAAGAACACGTGACAATTAAATAAACTAACAAAGATATGTTGTCACTCTCTAAATATATAATATAATAAATTAATAATTGAAGGTTTTATAATTAGTTGTTTACCTACTAATTATTTTACTAATATAGAAGAAGATAATATATGGTTGGATATTTCTTGTTCACTCATTTTTATTATTCTAAATTAATTGATGTCACACATATGAAATAGGGTTCCATCATATTCATGAATCTTTCTTGTCTCAAACTCCATCAAGAATCTTCCATTATTGAGTTCTTGAATTTTTAATTGTTGTTTAGCTTCCTAAAATCCAGCTCCTATGAAAAATTCAGATTCTTCTTTTATTTTATTTTACATGGAATATTCGAGTTCAAGTGAATTCATTTTTTTGTTCCATACAATCGTTTGGAAAGTAGAACCTCGACCAGATTTATACGGTCTTTGAGATGCTACATCGAGGATACTTATTAATTGTTGATGTGGTAAAATAAGTTTTCACTAAGCATACATACACATGGGTGTGTGAGATTGTGTGCAGTTCAACAAATACTAATAATAATAATAATAATAATAATAATAATAATAATAATAATAATAATAATAATAATAATAATAATAATAATAATAATAATAATAATAATAAATAAATAAATAAAAATGAAAATAGAAAATAGATAGAAAGTATTCACACCCACAATTTGCTGAGCGTTGACCGACAACTAGGCCAACCAAACATAGTTTGACAATAACCTAACATTAAATTTCTCTAATATGTCAAAAATTCACATAATTGATATAGAAAGTAAAAAATCAAAAATCAAAAATCAAAAATAAAAAATAAAAAATAATTAAAAGAAAAAAGAAAAAGAAACACACAGTATAGTGTGTTGTGTGTGTGGCGCACAATAGCCACCACAAGTCTATAAAATCCTATCCCAGTCATTTTTTCCTTCTCACACAGACACACACACATCCCCCAACAAAAGAAAAAAAATGGCTGACCCCCTGAGCTGCGCCGCCGCAGACCTCCTCCCCCTCCTCGGCGGCGGCGCCAACGCCAACGCCAACGCCACCGCCGCGGCAGCCTTCATATGCAGCCGCTTCGCCGCCGCGTCGGAGAAGCTCTCCGACTCGACGTACGCAATCAACAGCACGTACCTCCTGTTCTCGGCGTACCTGGTGTTCGCGATGCAGCTCGGCTTCGCCATGCTCTGCGCCGGCTCAGTCAGGGCGAAGAACACCATGAACATCATGCTGACGAACGTCCTCGACGCCGCCGCCGGCGGGCTGAGCTACTACCTCTTCGGCTACGCCTTCGCCTTCGGCGGCCCATCAAATGGGTTCATCGGAAAACACTTCTTCGGCCTCCGGGAATTCCCTTCGCCGACGGCGGATTATAGCTTTTTTCTTTACCAGTGGGCTTTCGCCATTGCTGCAGCAGGTATATATATATTAATTATCAAATTATCACTATTTATATATTTATATTTAATTTAATATAATATTAATGTAATATTTCCTCTTTTATAATTTATAGTGAAAAAATATGTAGAATTTATGATAGATTGCTGGCTTTTGAAATCTATATGTATCACACTTTTTGTTTTAGTGATAAAGAAAGTCAAATAATTGTTAGTGTATGATTTTACGTAGTACAAAAATTCATTACATCTTTTATTGCTATATTTTTATTAATTAAAAATTATATTTCGGACAATGGGAAATTATAAAAAGTAAGTAGTAATTAATGAAGTAATTAAGGACAACATTAAATGAAGTGAGAAATTTTTAAATTTTCGTGCGGGAAGTTAGATGCTACACCTGGTTATTTACATTTGATGAATTTGAACTGTAGATTTAATTCTAATCCACCACTCAGTGTTATTCTTGAAAAATATTACTCCCTCTGTTCCACAATAACTGTCCCTTTTTTAAAATATTTTTGTTTCATATTATCTGTCACTTTAGATTTCCAATACCATATTAAATGCATTTTTCCTATTTTAACCTTATTAATCAAACTTTATTCATTAATTTTCTCTTATAAATTATTAAATATTAAAGGTTGTTTTGGTCATTTTTATATGATTTTTCTAAAATCAAGATATATTTATTGAATTTCTTAATCTTTGTGAAAAAAGTGAAAAGTGACAATTATTTAGGAACGGAGGGAGTAGTAAATTTATTTATCATGTATTTTTAATATAGTATGGGGGAATTATAATTGAAAAAATATGTATTTTTATTAAAATTACTATAGTATTTTTATAATATGTTCGTTTTTGTTATGTATAAATTGTATTTTTATAATTGAAAATTCTGTATTTTTATTAATATTAATATAGTATTGGTTGGAATTTTAATTGAAAAGGAAAGAAAAAACCGATTTAAATAAATTATTATTTTTAATCATGTATTTTTTTAATTAATTTCCATATTGTGCACAATTCCCGATCAGGTATAACAAGTGGGTCCATCGCAGAAAGGACACAATTTGTGGCATATTTAATCTACTCCTCTTTCCTAACCGGTTTTGTGTACCCGGTTGTCTCTCATTGGTTTTGGGCCGGAGACGGTTGGGCCGGTGCAGCCAAGTCGAGTGGCAAACTTCTCTTCAACTCGGGTGTGATTGATTTCGCCGGTTCAGGTGTGGTCCACATGGTTGGCGGCATTGCCGGTCTATGGGGTGCCCTAATCGAGGGTCCTCGAATCGGCCGGTTCGACCATTCTGGTCGATCCGTCGCGCTGCGAGGCCACAGTGCCTCGCTGGTTGTGCTCGGCACTTTCTTACTGTGGTTCGGTTGGTACGGGTTCAACCCCGGTTCGTTTCTAACCATAGTTAAGTCGTACGACACTGGCAGTGGGGCCTACTACGGCCAGTGGAGTGCGATCGGGCGGACAGCTGTCACGACTACACTGGCCGGTAGCACCGCGGCCCTGACGACCCTTTTCAGTAAAAGGGTCCTCGTGGGCCACTGGAACGTGATTGACGTGTGCAACGGGTTGTTGGGCGGGTTTGCCGCCATCACCTCCGGCTGCGCGGTGGTGGAGCCGTGGGCCGCGATTGTGTGCGGTTTCGTCGCGGCGTGGGTGCTTATCGGGCTCAATAAGTTGGCAGAGAGATTGAAGTACGATGACCCGTTGGAGGCGGCACAGTTGCACGGTGGGTGCGGTGCATGGGGGGTTTTGTTCACCGGATTATTTGCCACGAAAGATTACGTGAACGAGGTTTATCCAGGTCGGCCCGATAGGCCGTACGGGTTGTTCATGGGCGGTGGTGGGAGGCTATTGGCCGCACAAATAGTGCAAATTTTGGTGATTATTGGGTGGGTCACGGCTACGATGGCACCGCTATTTTTGGCTTTACGAAAATTGAAATTGCTTAGGGTTTCGAACGAGGACGAAACGGCGGGAATGGACATGACTAGGCACGGAGGGATGGCATATATTTACCATGACGAAGGCGATGATTATAATACCAATAGTTCCAATTTGCCACAATTCAAGATGAGCCGGATCGAACCGGGAGATACTCCCACGCCGGAGTATCACCCGTAATCGACCCGACCCCGACCCGTGTGTGATTCACGTTCCGAAATTCTCGATACTTATCATAAGGAAGTCAAATTAGGGTTGTTATTTAGAAACTCACAATGCAAGTGGTTGCATAAATAAGCCAAATTGCTCTTAATTTTTCTTGTATTGATGTTTTGGCAATGGGATGGAGAGATACTAGTTTGTAAATCAATTATATATTATATGTTTTTCTTTTATATGATTTGTTCACAATCCAACGATCACGAGAGCATGGTCCGTCGGATCGGATCGATAAGTTCTCGTTCGATTTTTATGTCGTTTTATTATAAATTTATTTTAATTATTGTCCCCAAGTGAAAATCTTGATTCTCTGTCATCTATAGATAGATAGATACACATGTGGTTAGGGATGTGTAAGAGCCACTAGCTTTGTAATTTGTCCTTATCGGTGATTAGTGAAAACTTTTGGACTTGGCAGCAAATAATGTAGGGTAGAGGTTTAATGAGAGATCAAGAAAAGGAATGGTTCATAAATCTCGTCCAGTGAATAATGCATATGCACAATTATCAAAAAAAAGAATAATGCATATGCACTTTATTTGGTCCACATCAAATAATTTTATTTATTTATACTTTTTTATTATTTTTGGACAGTATTATTTCATTATTGCAACATGGCTTTCTTGTAATTAAAACCATACGAACATTTCTTTTTTATTTTTTGGATGGTTCCAGTCCAAAAAAAATCGAATTTGGAACAATATTTTTAATTCCAAATTTCGAAAATCTCAATACACAATTTTTTTTCGAATTCTTTTGAATCGAAATTAGGACAGCCTGCCTCCGTCATTTACTAATCGTCGCGTGTTCTCACGATTACATCTGCAGCATGATAAAACAACAGAAACTTCAGAAAAAGAAAAAGATTGCATAAAATTCATGAATAATAGAAACTTCAGATGAAAAGACAAGTGTTTGCTTTAGTTCAAAAACTAGAAAATGCGTCTAATCAAAATTTCGGGACCTATTTGCGTATCGAGCGTGACAATCCTACAAAATCTGATTGTGTTGCTGCCAGAGATTGTAAATGCAACCCAGCAATCAAAACATGAATCGAAAAAATTATTCCTGGTTAGTGAAAGAAATCGTCGAATAACATAATAACACCGGACGATGGTGCAATACCGGTCGAAGAATCAGGAAGTCAATGAAAGCAAGCGATCATGCTAAAAAATGACGTAAGGAAAAAAAAAAACCTCGAAGCGTAATCGATTGGGGCAAAAGATGCAGAAAGCAAGCCATATCGAAGATGTTCGTATATAAATCGAAATGTCACCAATAATCCCCACACGAACAAACCCCATCTTTAAAATGGTGGAACCTACTAGAATCTCTGACAGTAATTTCCCTCCGAACAATCTCCGAAATCACCTTTATTGCAGCATGGCAATCCACGCAAGCCCTCAAGTTTTTCATTACCAATACAGGCGAACCCTCTGGAGTACTGATCAACGCAAATGCAATTGCCAGCCTTTCGCTATGATACTTAAGCGATTCTGCTTTCATTACATCGTCGACATTTTGAAGAACACAACTCAAGTCCGGCTTGTACCCTTTCTCTTCCATCTGTTCGGACAAATCGTTTATCTTTATTCTTATCTCCTCGTTTAGTGGGTGGCTCCTATCATTGGCTGAAAATATATGAACTTTGCGTGCGATTTCAACCCAGCTATAAGCAGGCACTTTTCGAACCCCTCTTTCTCGCATGGCTTTCTTCACCTTCGCCATATGTTCCCACTCCCCTGCCTCTGCGTAAATATTAGACATGGTGACATAAGCAGCGGCATCTCTAAGCACATCGAGGCTAAATAGTTCGTCAGCGGCTCTCTTAGCGAATTCTTGATTCTTGTGGATTCTACACGAATTTAAAATCGAAGACCACATGATTTCGTCTGGCTTGACTGGCATTCGAGCCATCAAAGACTCTGCTTCGTTAAATCGGCCCCTTCTGCAGAGCACGTCTACTAAAGACGCGTAGTGTTCTTTCCTTGGAGCGAGTTTGTATGTCTGAGTCATGGTGTTGAAATACTGCAGTGCTTCGTCGACATGCCCGCAGTGGCTACATGCAGTTAGAACACCAAGGAAGCTAACTGGATCGGGTTGAAGGCCCGATTGTACCATCTGCTCAAAGGACCGTAAAGTGGCTTTGGCGTCTCCGTTTTGAGCGTATGCCGAAATCATTGCATTCCATGAGATTGAGTTCCTCTCAGGCATGTGTCTGAAAATTGATATTGCGTCTTTTAACGATCCGCATTTAGCGTACATGTCCAAGAGTGCACTACCGCAGAAAATATTTGATAGGAATCCGCTACCGATTATGCACGAGTGGAATTGCTTCCCTAGTGAAAGCAAAGCCAAGTTTGCTGAGGCTCTCAAAGTACTCGCAAAAGTTGCTTGGTCGCCACAAACATTGTTTCTACGCATTTCGTTAAACAGCTTAAGGGCTTCATCGTTTAGGCCTTGTTGAACATATCCCGATATCAGGGCAGTCCAAGGAACAGAGGTTTTGTCGGCCAAATTTTTGAATATAACATTGGCTTCGTCGAACCTGCCACATTTCGCGTACATGTCTACGAGGGAATTCCCCACTTGAATTTCTGTATCGGCTGTTGTCATAATTGCCTGCGTGTGGATTTGCCTTCCCATCTCTATATCTTGTGTATTTGCCGATATACTCAGCATAGTTGCAAAAGGAAAGTTTCTTCTACTAAACTTGCTTAACCGCAACTCTCTGAAGAGATTGAGGGATTCTTTGAGTTGTCCGTTCCATGCGTAACTTGTTATGACAATATTGTAAGAAACACCATCCAACTCCGGCATTTCATCAAAGAATTTTCGCATGTCTTCAATATAATCATGCTTGGAGTAAAAATCAAGAAGCGCATTTCCGATAAATACATCGTGCACAAAGTTACTCTTGACAACCAGTCCGTGGACCTGTTGCCCGAGGGTAGTACCATCCAAACCGACACAAGCACGCAGAATCGCAGCAAAGGTGAAATCCGAAGGCCTAAAACCGTGATACTGCATTTCTGAAAAGAGCTTTATTGCCGGTTCATTCAGCCCTTCTTTAGCAAACCCCGTTATCAATGTGTTGAAAGTAATCGTATCTCTCGTGATCATTTCTTCAAAGAGCCGAACTGCTAGATCAAGACTCTGAGATTTGCAGTAAGAATCGACTAAGCTGTTACACACTGTAAGGTCAGAGCCAAATCCTAATCTGGTGATATGCGCGTGGACTTGACATACGTCTTTTCGGGTAATTTTTTCGTCACAGCTAGATAAAAGAGTTGCAATAGTGATTTCGTCTGGTTTCACCCCTGTCCTAAACATATCAACATAAAGATTAAAAGCTTCGATAGGTTGATTGCTCTTCGCGTAACCACCAATCAGTATCGTCCAAGATACCGCTGTTCTGTCACCCATATTATCAAACAGCTCCCTAGCATGAGAAAGATTGTCCGACTTGAGGTAGCAGGAAATCATCATGTTCACAGAGCACGTATTTTTCCGAGGCATTTCGTCGAACAGTTTGCGTGCCTCGGAGAATTGGCTATGTCTGAGAAAATTCTTCAACTGGAAATTGTAGCGACTAGTCTCTACGTCGAATCCCGTTTTAACGGAACGGGAATCCACCAAATTTGAGCCATGGATGCTGCAAATTTTTCATAATGAGGTTTACATTTTGTCTTAATTGAAGAAACTGTTGAAAGTATAGAGAGAGAGAGATGGCATTACCTATTTGTACGGTAGAATCTCTTTGTGAACGCAATGGTTCTATTCCATCGGTTCAGTGCATTTGAAGTGTTCATATGGCTGAATTTGATCTGTGAATTAGATAAAATAAGATTACCATTGAAGAGGGAAGAAGAAACACCAACAGAGCAGAACGAAAAATGGCATAAAAAGAAGAGAGAAAGAGCCTAAGAGGAGAGAGAGAGAGAGAGAGAGAGAGAGAGAGAGAGAGAGAGAGAGAGTATATAGAAGAGGGAAAAGAAGAATGGGTTGGGGAGAAGAGAGCGGCAAATTTGTTTGGGAGGAAAATGTTATTTATCAGTGCAAATTACGGCCACCCTGAGTTATGGTTAATTATGAAAATTCCCCTTCTGTTTGGGTAATAATTACAGCCACCTCCATCAATTATGTATTATCTTACGAAAAAACCCCTCCAGAGGTAAATTCATGGATGTTAAATCGGTAAACCAAACCAAAATTTCGATACTCCAACCTTTCATACCGTTTACCGAACTGAATATACGATTTGGTTCGGTAAATAACCGAATTACATAAATTTTATGTAAAAATATTTAAAAGGGGGGGTAGCTACAATTACCCACACAAGATGGGTTTATTCGTAATTTGACCATCCCTCGGGAGTGATCGTAATTTACCCTATTTATTAGTAGGTTTGGTGTTTTAATTTTTTTTTTTTTTTACTTTTTATTATTTTTATTTTATTTAGATTTGATTTAATGTCACATTTTCTAACAATTTAAAAAAACATTTATTTTAAGGGCGCCTGTTTTAAAATCATTTATAAGGTTCGTCTTGGGCCCTGAAAATCTTAGGAACGGGCATGATTGCAAATATATTTAGTTGTTCGTCACAAAATAGTATATCTTAACTTAACTATAACTTAACTAATAATAACTCAAAAATAACACATTATCATCGAAGTTGTGAAACTAGGGTTCGGTTTCCTTTCGAGAATAAGGGTGTAAATGAATCAAGTCGAGCAGAACTCATAGTTGTTCGAGTTTGTTTGTTTTTTTTAATCGATTTTTCAAAGTTGTGTTTGAGTTTGGTTAAATAACTAATCAAGAAGTACTCAAACAAACTTTAATCAAGCCAATCACGAATCGAGCTCTAATAATCGAGTTTCATAGTTCAAACAAAAATACGTTTCCGAATTTGTTACAAGATCACACATCCATATTACATTTCAAAAACAAAAACAATTGCTGCAAATAATGCAAAAAAACCTATGAACTAAAGTACTAAATAACAAACATGCAAACTATACACAAAACTATAGTACAAAAACAGCCAACGCCATCGTAATCAAAAGAAACCGGCCATACATAATCAATTTTTTCCTCCTATATTTTTTTTCATCTCTTCCCGAATAAACTAATCGAATCCCCTAGTACATATCCACGTTTCGAGTTTTTCTAATAATACAAATATACATAAATTAGAATCTGTACAAAAATCGCCAGGTCAACTTACCAAGTTGTCGATTCAAAAAAAAAAAAAAAAAAAAAAACCGAGGCAGTAAATCCTCCTTTTGTAGCTCGGAAAAATTTGGCCATCTTGAAAATGATTTTGATTTTTTTTTTTTTTTTACAAACTATTACACGATTCGGGTTAACCGGCAAAAAACGAAGCAACTGTTTCTGAACCCTCGGAAAGTTGAGCTGCTTCTGCAATTCTAAGAGCCAATATTGCTTTATAAGTAGCTAAGTCGGCATTCTCCATTAGCATTTGTGCTCTTTGTCGTTTTTCAACTGCCAATGCTTCGAATCTTTCTGCAGCAGCTTTTGCTTCTTGTAATTTTTGTGCGTTGTTTTGTTGTTCCAAAGCATCTCGTTCGGCTGCTATTGCTGTAAAAACATAATTCACGATTTAAAAAATACATACAAGGGCTTTTGTATGTAAATAGCCACTATTTAATCAAGGGTAAAAGTGGAAATTCCAATAAATTCCAATTGGGTATAGCTGTAGCTACACATAAATTTCCATTAATTTACCCTTTTTGTTAATTGGGTAAATAGCACTTACACCCCTGTGGTTTGAACTTTGTGCACATGACCCCTTCTATTTTAATATATGCACATAACCCCTTGTACTTTGAAAAATTTCATCTTCCGAGTTCCGAATGAACATGATTATTTACCAAGTGGAATACCATCGGGGGTTATGTGCTTATTTTAAAAGTACAAGGATGTCATGTGCACAAATTTCTAACTACAGGGGGTCATGTGCACAAAGCTCAAACCACAGGGGGGTTAAGTGCAATTTACCCTAAAAATTAGTGGAAATTGGTATGACTAGAATGTGCAAGAGGCCGACTCTCGGAGCTTTTTTTCAGAAGATTCGACTCAAAATTAGGTCAAAAGGAAAATTTACCTTGCAAGATAGGTCGCTGTTTGCCTCTCCCACCCTGACTTGCTTGACGTTTGAACGATCTTTTCTTTCGAAAAACAGACTTTGGTATCACTTGAATTCTTCGAGGCTGGTAAAGCTGCCATTAAGAAAGAATTCATTGTTTTATATAATTTAAATCCGGGAAACAATCGAGTAGTAGCACAGAAAAAAAGCGCATTCTATCATCACTTCCGAACAGTAAATATAAAATCACACGGCTAACACGCGTGCAAGAACATGCCTTAAATAACCAGCTAATTTAGATATAACAATTCCTCTTATTTAATTGGATATTATTAACACGAACAAAGCAACATACTAATCCAGCGTTTTAAAAACCGAACCAGTTGGTCAAACCGGTCAATTAATCAAGATAACCTACGCGGAAGAAAACTTATTTACCTGGAAAATCCTTACTAAAGCCGACCGCTTCTGTTTCCGCTTCTTAACCCAATAATTACGAATCGCCTCAATAACCTCTCTCCTCTCCAAATGCATACAAAAATCGTAAGCAGCGAGCTCCTCAAAATTCTCATCGGGATTACAATGAACACCTTTCTCAAGAGCATCAATAACCAACTCAAAACACTCTGGCGAAACGGGTTCTTGCAATTCCATCCCACCGCACAACTCGTCATTAAATTCAGACAGCCACTCCTCGTCGTCAGAATCCATGTCGTAATTTGCACCCTTCTTCACCAAAGCCCTAATCAGCTCGTCGTCTTTCACAGTAATGTAATTATCAGGCCGTACGTACGGCATAAAGTTGTTATAAAAAGGCATCGACACTTCTTGCACACCTGGCACAGGGATCACACTAACCGAAGGTGACTGCATGTTTCGCTCGGAGCATTGCTTGTACAACTCCTTGAAAACGAACCAGTCTTGCTTGTTCGAAAACTCGAGTTTAAAATTACAATCGCCGCTCCAAATTACAGCATGAGAGAAGCGGTTCGAACAAGACGGTCTCATGACCTTCTCCGCTGTCAGATTGTACCGCTTCGTACCATCCTTTCCGATAACAAGAAACCATTGTTTCGAAGGGGATAGTTCTAAAGCAACAGTGGCTCCTTCTTCTCGATAACACTTGTCGGTTTCGGTTATTAATATGTTAGCAGAACACGTACTCGGATATATGTCCTGTGTCGCAGGTTTCGTCTCTTTGATGTTCGATGTTGAACTCTTCTTGTCCGAACTCTTCTTGTCTGAACTATTCTTGTCCGATTTTTTCTTGTCTGAATTTTTCTTGTCCGAACTTCGAAGTAAGCGAGTAGGCGACAAAGCGGAGAATTGGACGGCATCGTTTCTGATTCTGAAAAAATCGGAAGCTAAAGCTCCGCTAGATTTCTGGGTTCGAAAGGAAGATGGTGGTCTGCCTCTCTTACGCCGCAGCGAACTTCTCCTTTTCTTGATGTTACGACTGTTTCTTAATTGCAAACTGCGAAGAGCAGATGATTTAGGTAACCCTAGAGGCGAATGCGATGAAGACTCGATCTTCCCCCTCGAGTCATCATTACCAAATGCTAACACGTCACTGCAAGACACATCTCTTATAGGAGAATCTAGAGAATCTTGATTTTGTTCACAAGAAGGAAATAAATAAGGTTCTTCGTCCATAGCTGTCACTTCTTCATCCTCCTCGTAATCATCATCTGTTGAACGAGCCACGAGCAAGAAAGCCAAGTGTTCGGACCTAAGATACAAACTTGTTTGCATATGCACAAACACAGATGGGATTGCAGAAAAATCGACAGAGAATATCGGCACCAAAGACCTAGATCCAGAAATTATGCAAAGACCCGGTTTTTTGATACCATTGTTCCTGGCAGTAATAGCATCCTGTAACCGGGGAAAAAAACATTTTAACGATATATATAATTACAACAATATAACCAGTAAAGAACAAAGCAAGTAAACAAAATTTCGACTCTCGCCGGCAACTAGCGGCCTCACTAATCAGTTGTCCGATCAATTTAGAAAACGAGTAAACATTTACAATAAATATCAACAATATTAAAATTTTACCTGGACAAAGAGAACTCCATGCGAGGAATAAACATCGAATATCGGTTTCGACAGCATAAATGCAGACATCCGCCTCATTCCGATTCGAACCTTAGTCATGTAGCTCAGTACACAACTCAAGAAGCACGCAACCCAATAACCACACCAGTTAGAAGACTCGTTAACTACAACAACAAGCTCTCGACGCCCAAACTTGGCACAACTCTCAAAAGATTCTGTAGCTCCGAATCTTTTTCTCCACCGCTCCCTCACAAACTTCTTCCCGTACCTTTTATCTTCCGTAAGGCCGGTTTTTCCCAACTCCACCAACTTCCTCTTTCTCTTTCTTCTATATACAATCCCACACATCCTATCTCGATCTTTTACCTCAACCGCACCACCACCTTCCGGCGCACGTTCCTCGATCGTGGGGTCTACGATCATGTCCGACGAAGCGCTGTTTTCGTCTTCGCGCGGTGTGTGGTTAAGGCGATCGGAAGCGGCATCACCACCTCCTCCTCCTCCTCCATCGGGAATATCGGTCCATTTATTTTCCGCATGAGATGCTCTTGCATTTTTATTATTACTACCTTTGCTGGGTTCTGTCCATAGCCTCCTCCCCGAACGCAATACTCGTGTGCCAAACACCCTCGTGTTCCTTCTCATTCCAACTGAAGGCATGGGCTTCGGTTTGTTCTTGCGAGGCAAGGCCCCCGAATTATTTCTCCTCTTCACTTTTTTGTTCTTGGAAAAGACCTAAATTTAGTCCCGATTAGATTTTGCCGGAATATTTTCTAGTTGACTGTTTCACAACTTGGGTTCAGTCCAAAACGATGAAGGACGAACTCAGCATCCGAGTCAACTCAGGCTCCAAGAACCAGTGAGAACTCAATCAAGACAGTAACTCTGCAGACCACTAAGGCAGAACAAAAGCGCAACTTTCTTGGCTAATTCCCCCCCTTAATCCACTCTGATTCTGATACTCAGAAGCAAAACTCGTTCAACAAACCCAGTTCCAACTCGGCCCCTTAACTCGGCCAAAATCAGCCTTAAAACTCGGTCACTTCCAAGCATCCAACCAAAACCAAACTTCTTCACACCCCTCCCAAAAACAAGAAACGGTAGCAACTCAGTCGACTCGGACCCACCACAGACCCAGAATTTTTTTTTTCAACTCATTTTTTTTCCACACCAACAAAAAAAAAAAAAAGAGAGAGAGAGAGAAAACAAGTAGTACAGAAATCCTAGAAAGAACCCATCACATAGATCCAAACGACATCTCACAAAACCCCCATTCTTTTGCCCCTCTCAAGCAAAAAATCCCATCGGAACGGAACGCGATAATAAATAATAAGAAAAAAATTAAATATTTTTACCTGACACGAAACCGATTAAAGTAATCCCCTTTTTCTGCGTCAAGAAAAATAAATATCCCTCCGATTATTTCAAATCGGTTGTTTTTTCTTTTCAATTTTAATGGTGATTTGGGTAAAAAAATTGACGGCTGCGGGGGTGGTTCTAGGGTTTATGAGAGAGGCGCGAAAGAAGAGGGTGACTATTAACTGCTGCTACTACTACTAGGCCAAGAGTACTGTCGACCGTTCGATGGAAACGATGGACGGCTGAGATTTCAATGATTTTGATGACTTTGAAAAATCGGGTCCCATGACTTTTTCCGAGTTGCGGAGAGAGGGAAAAGAGGGGGGATTTTTTTTTTTTGGTTGAAATTTACGTTTTGGTCCCCTAATTATAAATAATGTAGCATTCCCACCCCCAGCCAAATTATAGGATCTTTTTCCAGACAAAAGAAAAAGAAAAAATAAATTAGAATATTCACTTTACGATGCTCGGCTCATTGTTGTTTCTTAATTATGTTATAATTTTGGGTAAATTACAACTACCCCTGAGGTATGGTTAATTTACGAAAAAATCCCTCTTGTTTGGATAATTACATCTACCCCTCAATTATGAATTTTTCTTACATCTCCACCCTTATGGCGTCAAATTCAACATAATCATCTAGATTTTGTGGAATGTGCTCTAGTTTGTACTCGTTTTGTGTAAAAATACAGTTTCTGATGCACCAGAATCTGATATATACAAGCCAAAAAATACATATTATGATCATCTTGCTTCAAAATGTAGAATTTGAATGGGATAAAACGGGTACAAAAGTGATAATATTTCATATAATCTCGAAAATTCCACTAAATTTGAACCGTAGGGATAGGCGTGTAAAAAAAATTATAGTTAATGGATGATTGTAATTACCTAAAGAAGAGGGGATTTTCATAATTTAACCATACCTCATGGGTGGTTGTAATTTACCCTTGTTTTTAAACTATATTTGGATTATAGCATTGTAGTTACTTGATTATGTAAACTTAATTTCATTAATTAATATGATTTTAAATACTTTAAATTTATTTAATTAAACTTGGGGTGAATTTTATCACAAAGGCTCTCAAATGTAATTTCATTCACAAATGAACATGCTTTTTTTTTTGATTAAATTCACTTGTTGGTTCGTTTTAAAAAGGAAGCAATAAATGGTATTTCAGTTTTAATAATTTCATTTCAACTTCAAACGTGATTTTGCCGATTTACGAGTTTGAAATTTGCAAAACTCAAAACACAAAAATTATAGTTCTTTGAGTTATATTCTCAATCCAATTCGAATCGCCAAAATGGGATATCGGATTAAAAAGATATTCATGAATCAATGAACATTGCTCACAAGTTTATAAAATTTAAAATATAACTCATTCATGCATAACTTTATGAAAACACATCAAATCTTATTAATTCAGATTAGATTAGAAAAGTCAACTCAAAGTACTACAGTTTGTACATTTTTAATTGTGTCAAAATCAGACTAATAAATTGGTCAAATCACGTTAGTAATCAAAACGATATTAATAAAATTGAAATGATATTTAACGTTTCAGTTTCGTTACTATCTCGTATTTTTTATTAGCTAAATAAAAGAAAAAAAAAAAAAACCGGCCCACCTTTTCTTTTTAGAATGACCAACCGGCCCATTTAAGAGTGTGTGTAATGGGCTTTTTTTGTAAAGTTGTTCTCTTTTGCCGCCACGCCGCTGACGTCACTAAAATTTTGAATTACGCGTCGTCGTTTCGCTTTCCCCCAAATCTCGCCTTCCCCCTTTTGCCACGTAGTATATGTAATAAGCACAGTCCCACTGTGTAAGAACAAAACAATTTGATTTCGAAGAAACAGATTAAAAATGATGGATTCAGCAGAAGAACAAGCGAAATATGAGGAAGACGATTACTCCGAAGAAGAAGGGGAATCACATAATCTGGTATTTGGCTTCAAAAGTTGTACCTTTACTACACTTTCAGATCAAATTTATCACGTGTTCTGTTTTTGAAAACAAATCTGATTTTCGCTATCAAGGGTTTTGTGTGTGTGCGTGCGCGTGTCAGTGTGTGTGCATGTGTCAGTGTGTGTGCGTGTGTCAGTGTGTGTGTGTGAATGTGTGCGTGTGTGTGTGTTTGAGTGTGTGTGTGTGTGTGTGTGTGTGTCACTGTGTGTGTGTGTGTGTGTGTGTGTGTGTGTGTGTGTGTGTGTGTGTGTGTTCATTACATGATAATTTTGCTTTTGTTTTCTCAGGAACCTTTGACCGAGGAGGAAATAGAAGAGCTAATAGCCGAACTTGTAGAAATCGAAAGCCAAGTAAAATGTCATATATATTTTTTAATCTTAATAAATAAATAAAAAATTGTTTTTTGCTTGAATCGGTTATCAATCCTAGGCGGCAGAGGCGCAAGAGGCTCTCGAAGAGGAGTCGCTTGCGAAAGTCGAGGCTGATGTTACGAAAGAGTTATCGCATTCCCTATTCGACGACCAAGTAAAAATAATTTATCAATTTATTGATTTTTCTGTTTTTCTTTATTTACGTATCGAAACTTTTCGATTGATGTGTATATATATAGTTGGAGAAGGCCGTTGCAGAAGAGATGTCGGCATTCAAGGAAGAGTGGGAAGCGGAGCTCGACGAACTCGAGACCGAGAGCGTTCGTTTGCTCGTATGTGCTTCAAGAGTTGTTTCTATTACACGATCGAATAGAAAACGGTTAATTTGTTCGTAATTGTTCGAATCGAACTAAATCGATTGGCTTCGATTTTTTGTGTGAGCAGGAACAACTTGATGGTGCTGGTATCGAACTTTCGAGTCTGTATAAGTTGATCGAAAAACAAGTACCTAACGTTTGCTGCACCGAGTCATGGAAGAAGACGACTCACTGGGTTGGAACTCAGTTGTCGCAAGACGCAAGCGAC
Source organism: Erythranthe guttata (assembly GCF_056151865.1). Classification (NCBI taxonomy): domain Eukaryota; kingdom Viridiplantae; phylum Streptophyta; class Magnoliopsida; order Lamiales; family Phrymaceae; genus Erythranthe; species Erythranthe guttata. Next base: position 17,277,076 of record NC_142538.1, on the reverse strand, counting down.
TCAGTTGCTCGGGCGGACGAGTATCTGGAAATCCATCGACCCGTGAGAAGGTTTGATTCTCTACATTTAATTGTAAAATCGTTAAATTTCTTGTTTCTGATTTTTGAATCTGGCGTTGAGCTGAGCAGAAGGCACGGTAAGATCTTGGAGGAGGGTGCGAGTGGTTTCTTGGGAAAGAAAATCGAGACGTGTGCAAGTAGCGTATCGGTAAATGAAGATACGGATTCCGATTGGGACTCGTTCAGCAAAATGTGCTGTGAAAAGTCAACTCTGCAAGATATCACATTCGGCAGCAAGCACTGGGCTTCCGTTTATCTAGCCAGCACTCCGCAGCAAGCTGCTGAACTAGGTCTAAAATTTGCAGGAGTCGACGAGGTGACGGTTATTTTATTAGCTGAGTTGACTTTTTCTTGAAGTTTCGAAAACCATCGTATGTCTTATATTAAATACTCGCCAGGTGGAGGAGATTGCTGATGTTGACGGTGCTTCGATCGATCCATTGACGGCCGATGCTATAGCAAACGAGACGGTTACGAGTCTGACTGAAGAGCAAAAGAGGAACTTCAGGAAGGTCTGACTCGGTATTCGTAAAATTTCACCACTTACGAGATTACTTTAAATTTTTATCTCTGCACTTGTTTGACAGGTTAAAGAGGAAGACGATGCAAATGATGATCTCGAGGTTCGTATTCGAACGAAACAGAGGAGATTTAGGCCGCATTGCAAAGAGGTTCGTCGTAAAACTTTCGTTTGGGATAATTCCATTTATACATCAACTAAACTATTATTGACCATGAAATTATTCAGGCGGAACTTTCCTCAAGTGTTGTGTCGGAGAAAAACCAGCTAGATATTATTAGTGTGCGTGAGTTGGGGGGAAGAAAAAAGAAAATTCGAAGAATACTCGATGATGCTGAATTAACGGAAGAAACCAAGAAAAAAATTGCAATCGAAAAGGTAAAATCCGACCCTTCAATTCTATATATTAATATCATTTTTTTTTTCATCACATCACTTTTACAGGAACGACAAGAGCGGCTTAAATCTTTAGAGGCGGAATATTCTATAGAATCTCTTACACGGAATTCCATGGTCAATAACGGGGTTTCTTTTGATGGCGCCGGAATTGAAATGCCGGGCGATACCGATTCAGGCTACGTAATAAACTTGGTGAGAGAGGAAAGTGAAGTACCTGTCAGGATTCCTCCAAGCATCTCATCAAAATTGAAACACCATCAGGTTCGAATCACGCGCGTTTTTTCTTTCCGTATCTTTTAATTATAATCGGGAACTTTCATGCGAGAAGAATCTTTATATTTTCTCTTAAATGTTCAAACTTAACGAACATTTATCTGCGTGTGTGTTTCTCGGAGTTAATTATCGTTGTTATGTTGTATAAATGTTTGTTAAGGATGTTTTGCATGTCTAGTTTTATTACTGAACTGAACGGTCTTACGTAAGATCATTGCCTAGTTTCCGATTTTGGTACAAATGCAGATTGCAGGGATTCGATTTATGTGGGAAAATATAATTCAATCGGTGAGGAAAGTGAGGTCTGGCGATAGTGGTCTCGGTTGCATTCTTGCTCATACGATGGGGTTAGGCAAAACTTTTCAGGTACCGTTTCTAAGCCAGATTTAATTATTTCCCCCCCCCCCCTTAAATTTATACGCATTCGTTTCCATAGATACACATCTTTCTTCAAATTTTCATGAATTTAAAATTATTGTTTTCGGGTTTCGGTTTATGGTTTTGGGGTTTTGGCGTTTCGGGTTTTGGATTTTCGGATTTTCGGATTTTGGATTTCGGATTTTGGGTTTTCGGGTGTTCGGGTTTTCGGGGTTTCGGGGTTTCGGGTTTTGGGGTTTCGGGTTCTTTGGTTTTTGTGTTTCGGGGTTTTGGGGTTTTGGAGTTTTTGGGTTTTTCGGTTTTCGCGTTTCGGTGTTTTTGGATTTTTGGTGTTTCGAGGTTTCGGATTTCGGGTTTTCGATTTTAATTTAAATCATTTGTGAATGCAGGTCATTGCTTTTCTGTACACTGTTATGAGAAGTATGGATCTAGGATTGAAAACTGCACTTATCGTGACGCCTGTAAGCGTACAACATAATTGGCGACACGAGTTTATGAAATGGAAACCGTCTGAGCTTAAACCACTTCCTACCTTCATGCTCGAAGATGTCCCAAGGTTCGTCTTTTTTTTTTTTTGTCTGATTAACATATTGACATGGATATGATATTGTTAGCTTTATTTCGTTTAGGGAGAAAAGAGTTGAACTACTGACAAAGTGGAGAACTAAAGGTGGAATCTTCTTAATTGGTTACACGGCATTCCGAAATTTGTCTCTTGGAAAGTATGTTAAGGATCAAGATTCCGCTAAGCAGATCAGTGACGCACTTCAGGTGATTTTTCGTAATCCGATACCGAATTCTGCACATGTTTAAAAAAGAATCAATTTTTTTTTCTTTCGTTGCCAGGCTGGACCGGATATCCTCGTTTGCGACGAGGCTCACACGATCAAGAACACCAAAGCCGACACAACCCAAGCACTGAAACAAGTCAAATGCCGGAGAAGGATTGCACTAACCGGATCGCCTCTTCAGAACAATCTAATGGAGTACTATTGCGTACGGGTTTTCGATTTTTCAAGTCTCGATGTTTTTTTCAAAATGTAGAAATGAATAAACGAGTATGTCGATTTTTGTAAACAGATGGTCGACTTTGTTAGAGAAGGATTTCTCGGAAGCAGCCACGAGTTTAGGAATCGGTAGAGGCTCTTAAAAAAGTTATTATCGTACGAAATCTTATTTACTCTTTTATTAAAATCCTTTTTTATGCCGTTTCGCAGTTTCCAAAATCCAATCGAGAATGGCCAGCACACAAATTCTACTGCAGAAGATGTAAAGATAATGAACCAAAGATCCCATATTCTGTACGAGCAGTTAAAAGGGTTCGTTCAGAGGATGGACACTAGTGTGGTTAAAAAAGATTTACCCCCGAAAACTGTATTCGTTATCGCCGTAAAGCTATGCCCTTTACAAAGGAAACTGTACAAAAGATTTCTCGACGTTCATCATTTTACGAAGGACAAGGCGGCCTCCGACGATGAAAAGATATTTAAAACTTCTTTCTTTGCTGCATACCAGACGTTAGCTCGGGTACATATTTATATATATATATATATACATACATGTTTCGTGTAATCATGCATGTTTAATGAATTTATTAAGTTCGAGTTGAATTACGTTTTGCTCTCTTCAGATATGGAACCATCCTGGAATTTTGCAACTGTCGAGAGAAAACAAAAACCGAGTTAAATACGAAGATGTAGAAGATTGTCTTGCAAACGACAGCTCGAGCGACGAGAATACCGACTGCAACGTCATCTCTGGAGGTAACTAACTATATGTAGTTGGTTAGGGTAATTACATTTACTTTTACGATCCCGGCAAAATTCGACCCGGGCTACATATTTTTCACTATATCGTTGCATGCAGAGAAGCTGGATAATCCTCACAGTAAAACCAAGGATGCGCTTCCGAACGAGGTGCGATAGCTTCGGTTATTTGTGGTTAATAATCCGTACCCTGTTTTGAATTTTTTTTTTGATTAATTCCGATGCGTGTAGGATTGGTGGAGCGATAATCTCGAGAAAAATAGTTACGAGGAGGTCGATTACAGCGGCAAGATGGTTTTGCTACTCGATATACTGAGAATGTGCTCGGATATCGGTGACAAGGCGCTCGTGTTTAGCCAGAGTTTATTAACTCTTGACCTGATTGAATTTCATCTCTCGAAATTGCCCCTCTCGACAAAGGACAAAAAATGTTGGAAAAAGGGCAAGGACTGGTACAGGTGCGTATAAATCTTTGATCGATCGATTTACGTTTTTAGAAAAGCTTCTATACTATGCTTTCTTGTTGCTTATCTAATAGGTTAGACGGAAAAACGGAAAGCTCGGAAAGGCAAAAACTTGTCGAGAGGTTCAACGAACCTCTGAATAAAAGGGTCAAATGCGTTTTGATATCGACAAGGGCTGGATCTTTGGGCATAAATCTTCCTTCGGCTAATCGAGTAATCATAGTCGATGGATCTTGGAACCCGACGTATGATCTTCAAGCTATATTTAGGGTTTGGAGGTACGGACAAACGAAGCCCGTGTTTGCATACCGATTAATGGCACACGCCACGATGGAGGAAAAAATCTATAAGCGCCAGGTATTTTATTTATCGGCAGCTCGATGATAATGAATTAGTTTTAATTGCTAGTTAAAAAAATCGAAGCTTTAATGAATATAATAACTCGACAGGTGACTAAAGAAGGCCTTTCGGCAAGGGTAGTTGATAGGCAGCAGGTACACAGAACAATGTCTAGAGAAGAAATGTTGCATTTGTTCGAATTTGGCGACGATGGAAAAAATGCTGACGTAATGCACGAGGTGCGACGAGAGCAGGTTGTGACAGAATCGAGTACTTTGAAGCAGGAACTGCCACTTCATCTTGGGATTCCTTCCGACAAATTAATGCGGGATTTGATTAGCAGGCATCATCCCAGGTATATAGGTTATTCCTGCCTTCTTCGTAACTTTTAGCTACCCTTATAAGTAACAACACGTCGATTCAGCTCTCTCTCTCTCTCTCTCTCTCTCTCTCTCTCTCTCTCTCTCTCTCTCTCTCTCTCAGTTGGATTTCAAATTACCACGAACACGAGACACTCTTGCAAGAAAACGAAGACGAAAAGCTGTCGAAAGAAGAGCAGGACTTGGCTTGGGAAGTGTACCAGAAAACCCTCAAGTGGGAGGAGGAAGTCCAACCAGTACTCACTGCAGGAAACTGCGTACAGGAACAACAGCAGAAGAAGACTTGTTCATCATCGAGGCAGCCACAAATGCTTGTCGCTAAATATCCGACCGATCAAAAGCCAGTGCTTTCCAATGTAGAACGGGCCAGGCGAAAATGCAATAATCTCTCGCATTTACTAACGTTGAGAAGTCAAGGCACAAAAACGGGATGCAGCACAGTATGTGGAGAATGCGATCAAGAAATTAGGTGGGAGGACATCAAGAAATAACTAAACGTGTTAGTTTTCGATATATTAATGCTCCTACTATTTTGTCTTTTTGCTTCAATACTCGGGTTTTTGAGCTTCGGTTTTTTTGTTTGGTTCGGCCGAGTTTGTTAAAACCAGTCGTCTTTTGGTTTGTCGGAGGCTGTAAGATTACTCCCACACAAGGATTTGGCCCCATGTAGATTTTGAGGTGGCTAATCCATTTTTGTATCTACTTAAAAACTTGTATGTAATATTAATATATATATCATCAAAACTTCTCGGTTCTCATTTTCCAAAATGAACTTTATTGTTATTATTATTATTATTATTATTATTATTATTATTATTATTATTATTATTATTATTATTATTATTATTATTATTATTATTATTATTATTATTATTATTATTATTATTATTATTATTATTATTATTATTAAATTAGACTTTGGTTCTCTTGTTGTATTTTGGGCTGAGCCCAAACGAATTTATCAAGAATTCGGCCCATTAGCCTATTTCTACTTGAGGCGGCCCAACCGAAACGAAAGGTGCACGCACTTGCACACAAAGCATGTTTGTTTGATGGAACGGACCTCTTTCGAACTTTGATTTGCACTGTTCATCGCCTTGATCATATTTGATCTTGATCGTCTATCTGAGGTACTTAAACATCTCCACCTCACCTCGATCTCAACCTTAATTCTCTTATGATCTCTCTCCCTCTCTCCTCTTTTGTCGTACCACTGCATTCAATTCACATTTTCTGCTGCTGGCGACACCTTAGTTGACCGTGACAATGGTTATACTACTATTGCAATCTCCTTTGGAGATCGTTTAACATTTCCTATCTATATATCTCAACCCGCTGAGAGAGATAAGAGAGAGAAGACAAATGCAAATTTGAATTATGTCCGTTTTTCTAGTTCTTCGTTCTTTTGTGAGTGAGTTCATAATTGGTGAGTTTGGAATTCGGGGTGAGAGTGAGTCCGAGTTTCTGAGTTTCATCAAATCTTCATATAATTAAAGCACTCAACTGTCTAAAAGAAAAATACTAAAGTAACTATAAACATTAAACACTTGTTTCTAAAATTAAAAAAAAAATGATATTCAAGTTTTCCGACTCGAGTTGAACGAACAGTTGTTGAACTTGATTTGATAACCAATCGAGTCGAGTTTGAGTCGAGTTGATGCATAGCTTATCGAACAAAAATATTTGTTCAAACATGATTTATTATGTTACAAATCGAGCTCAAGCAAGCATTTATCAGACAATCTCGGACGCAGTTAATATACGTGTATATATATATATGTGTATGAGATAGGTTTCAAATTTATTTCAATAAATTATGTATTGAATATTGCTTTGAAATAGTAATAAATTAACAAAAGAACAACCACCATTTGTTTATAGGGTTGGTGGAAAATTCGTTCGTGATTGTAAAGTAAATGAGATGCTAGAGCATATTCTTTTTCTTGGATAAATATACCATTAGTAGGCCCATGTTTCCTTTTGTTCTATGACTTCTATTGATTGAATTGACACAGGTTTGTTTCAATCAATGTTAGAAATTGTCGCTTCCTATTTTTAGAATTGATTTTTATAGTTTTTGAATATAAGATTATAAATTAGGTTTTCTTTGAAGAAATCCCTCATTACTTCTTTTAATGGAGAGAGGCCTAGATTATTTATCTCCATTTGAGAAAATCTCATATCCATTTCCAGCTATTATCATTTCTCCAGTTTTGTCCCCACCAGCCATATCATCACTGCATCACGCGCTGATCATCAGCGAATTTGTCTTTTTTTCTTCTGTATCAGTTTTATTAATCGACTATGAAGCATAGTCGATTAAGGAAATTTTTTTAATTTTTTTAAACTTTTCTTTTAAACTTTTTTTTTTTGTTTTTTAATTTTTTTTTTCTATATCAGTATATTAATCGATTATTTGTTTTTTAATTTTTTTTTCTATATTAGTATATTAATCGATTATGATAAAGCATAGTCGATATAGAGTCTGCTACTAAAAATAACAAATCAAAACTACAAAAAATGCAAAATCAACTAGATTTTACAAAAACAAAAAATATAAAAACATTATAATTGATTTATAGTTCTCAATAAAAAAATGATTTATACAATTGGAATCAATAAACAAAAAATAAAATAAAAAAATTAAAAAATTGGAGTCGATCAACCTTAATCAACTACCAAAGCATAGTCGATTAAGAATCTGCTAATATAAATAACAAATCACAACTGCAAAAAAATGCAAAATCAACTACATTTTACAAAAACAAAAAATATACCAACATTATAATTGATTTATACAATTGGAATCAATAAACAAAAAAACCAAGAAAAAGTAAAAAACTGGAGTTGATCAACCTTAATCGACTACCAGAGCATAGTCGATTAGCTTAATCGACTATTGAACATGTACATAGTCGATTAAAATTCCAACCTGCCCGAATTTCTCCACACCCGCCGTCATCCGCCTGATCCACCAAAAAACCATAAATATGTCTCCCCATCGTCACCACACCAGACTATTCAACAAATCCATAAAAAGAATAAAGTAAATAATTCATAAAAAAAAAACACAAATTAACTAGGATTTCAATGTCAAAAAAAAAAAAAAAACAAAAACGATTCAAGGTATTGACAACCCACTACTTCAACGACGACGAGCGCCAGTCATCAACTTCAACATAGTCGGTGGAAACCACCATCACCAACTACAGATCCGTCACCACCCTTCACGCAGCGGCGACAAACACTCTTCCACCACCACCATCGTCGGTCGACGTCTTGCTTTTCATCGAATTTCAGTCGAGAAGAGAAGAGAGAAGAGAGAACATGAGAACATGAGAAAAGGAGAAGAAAGAACCACAAATAAAATAAGTTAGGGTTTTGAAACGCAAAAATGAAATTTAATAATAATAAGAGTAGTTTGAGAATTATATATTAAAATAGCATTTAGGTGTGATTTTAGCTAAGGGAATTTTATCTAATTTATATATATATATATATATATGTTAAATTAATAGAGTCACCTATTAAAATCTTGACAACATGTTGACCGAGTAATTGGTCAACTCATTTAGTCGTCTGAATAAGACAATTTCAAACTCGATTTTGATAATGATTCCATTCGAAATTGAGAATATATCAAACTTAAACGCACAGTAGAAAAATAGTTTTTTACTACGATTAACCGTAGTAAAATATATCAAATTTGTAGTAAAAATGTTTTTGCTACGCGTTTGCTATAAATTAGTATCGTAGCAAATACGGGCATGACAAAAACTTTATTACGGTAAATGGCCGTACCAAATATATTTTCGCTTCGATAAATCCTAGTATTTACTACGACTTCAAAATTGTTCCGTAATAAAAAATACATTTTATTACATCTTTTTACCATAGTAAAAAGAATTATGGTAAAAAACAAATTTTCTACTAATAAAGTTTTAATTAACTCTTGAGTTAGACTTTCCAAATTATTTTGAATCATCTTCATTGAAAATTGGATGCCTAAGATATGAACACAATACTCAGTTTTATCCAAATGTTAAAAGGTCAACTAAGTAGGTTGAATAATTTGTTTTAGTTGACTTATGCATAATCAACTAATTTTCTTTTTTACAATAAATTAGGTCAAGTATATATTGTCTTAAGCATCCCTTTTAATGATGTCAATTTTACATATTGAAAAAGGTGTTTTTCTGTAATTATTCAAACAAGATAATATTTTTTTCGTAATTTAACTTTATCTTAGGGGTCAGCCTAATTTAATCCATATATACTATGACTGTGTTTGGTTTTGTATAAATAAAACAATAACAAAGAAAATGCACACAATTGATGCATGTATGCATGCATGCATGCATTTTTTACCATATATTTGCAACATCTAATAGACCTAATTAAACACCAATCAAGCTTAAATTTTTTCATGCTACAATCAAACAAGAAAATGGCTTAACCTAATTAACTTAATTCCATTAATTAGAAAAATTAAGTAGTGCAAATTATGTTTAATTAAGCTGAATTAGCCTTACTACTAATCGTCTTCTTCCTTCTGCGGCAGCCACTCTTCTTATTATTACTGCTCGGATTCTTTCCCGCCCCGCAAACTATCGTAAACTCAATCCCATACGCATTTCCGAAGCAAGAAAATCGCCCCTCGTCGGAGCTCCTCCTCGAGCGCCGCCTCCCGCCTCCGTCCCGCAACAACTCCGACTCATCTCCTCCGCCTTCCGCCATAGCCCTTCTCCACATCTCCTTGCTCGTCGCGACCGATTTGTACCCTTTCGCTTTAGCCTCTTCAACCGTGAGCTCCTCAAGAATCGAGCTGCCGGTTTCTTGATCCGCCTCCGCGGCGGCCTTCTTCGTATTCGTCGTGTTTGAGATCGATAGCGGCTTCTTGGCCAGCTCCGCCGCGACGACGGAGGCCGACGGGCCTACGTCGGAGCACAAATCCGATCCGTTGCATGCCGATCCGGGTTTATCGGGGAACGACGAATCGTCGGCGGCCTCGCAGCCGGCGCTCAAAGACCGCCAGAGGACGATATTCAGGTCGGTTACGTCGTCGTTTTGCTTCCGTTCGTCGGAATGATTCTCCGACGAAAGCGGCATGCTTCTCATGGCGGCGGTGTCGGAGAGGGCTACGCCCATGTTGAGGATGCCCTGCGGGCTGCCGGAGGGGCGGCGGATCTGGAGCGCGACGAAACGGGTATTCTTATTGCGGGTTCGGGTCAGGGGCGTGATCAGATCGGAGACCCGGACCCGAACCATTCCGACGATGACGTCACGGAACCAGGAGACGGTGTAGATTTCGACGGTGACGGTGGCGTCGTTGTTCTCCGGCGGGTTGTCGAGGGAGAAGACGCACTTGTCGTTCCATTTAGGGTTTCTCTGGCCGTGGTTATCGGTTCGGGTCGTGTGCTTTTTGTTGGGTCGGATCCATACGACGCCGTACGTGTGCATTGACTTTGAGACCGGAGCCAAGTCTTGGGCTGATATTAGGCTGATTTCCAGGAGTTGGGAGGCGGCGGTGGACGGCGGCGGCGGCGGTGGAGCTTCGGAGGAGATGCAGGAGGATTCCGGTGTCGGATCCATCCTCCGTCCGCGGCTGGGAATGCACGAAGAGGAGGAGGAGGTGGCGGATGTGGCGGCGGCGATGGGCGGAGAGGAAGAGGGTGGTTGTTTTTGTGAAGATGCATGGTTGCAAATTACTCGGAGGGCAAGTTTTTGTCGTTTTCTGATGTACGCATATTTCCCGTAATAAATGGGGACATGACTTTTTAACAGATAGGGATAAAAATGGAATAAATTATCCAAAATACCTTTTCTAATATCGACTCAATTATTCCACACTATAATTATAATGAAAATAAACTAAAATTAAATGATGAAAATTTCACGGTATAATTCAATTAAGGGTTATAATTGTGACTTCTTTTGTGCTAACCGTTTAAGTATCTGAAATGTTAAACATCGTTTCAATTTTACTATTACAAATTAAATTTGAGTTAGAAGTTGATTTTGACTCCTTTCTAGTTTAATTTCGACAAATTTCGAAACACGAAAACTATAGTCGTCTTTTGAGCTAACTTTTTAATTCAACTTGAATTAGGTGATGAAGTTATTCATGAATAAATTACATTTTGGATTTTAGATAACTCAAAACATTTAAGTTTGTGAGCAATGTTCAGTGATTCATGCATATCTTTGTTATCCGAACACCAATCGTGGTGATTTAAGTTGTAGTAGAAAACTAACTCGAAAAACTATAAATTCCGTGCTTTGAGTTTTTCCAATTTCAAATCAAAAAATATGATCGAAATTATTATTGAAGTCGAACCGGTATTATTAAAAGTGAGACAACATTTATGAGATCAATGTTTTAGTAAATGATGCGGAAAAGGTATAGTGACATACAAACTATATATTTTTTCTTCGGTAGTTAAGTTTATTTGATAACTGGATATTAGAAATATCTGAATAATACTATTTCTCCACTATAATCTCATGAATATTATTGAACATATATAAATTAAATATTAATTTGAAATAGGGAATATAGAACTCATATTGCAATCAAAGGCACTCAAGGATCAATGTATGTACCCCTAAAATACAAGTCAACAAGTTCGATTGTCCCGCAATCGATGAATGATCTAGTAGTTGAAAGAAATGAATTTTGTGTTATTTGATCCAAATTCTAATCTCTTTATCAACGAATGTTCGCTAAATGGAACTTCTTGCACATGTTTAACTTAGTGTGATTTATGTCTCTTGTATGATTTATCATCTATTATACGAGAGTATGAATGTACCTAATACATCTATATGAATGTCTCAAAATACATCTATATGAATGTCTGTGTGTTCCTTCATTTAAAAAAAATAAAAAATAAAAATGTCAACATATTTGACCAACTTTCAAATAAAACATACCAATAATGATGCTTTTAATTATCCATATACATATAAAAGAAATAAATTATGCTCTTTAATCTTCAAAAAAAAAAAAAAAAAAATTATGCTCTTAAATCTTTTTTCTCAAAAAAACAAAAACAAAAAGAATATATATATATATATATATATATATATATATATATATATATATATATATATATATATATATATATATATATATATATATTGTTTTTTTAATTAATCTTAGATTCATCACCCACAGCCAAGTTTCACTACAAGACAAAACAAGTAAAAAGTTACCCACACGCGAGCCCAAACCAATCAATCATTCAATTTCAAGAACCAGTGGAAAGAAAAAACACAGTCCACACACACACACACAAATAGCCATTTTCTTGATTTAGTAAGTCGCTAATTCACCACTGGAGAAGAATATTTCTTACAAACTCCCAACTCCCATTATCCTAAATTTCATCGCTTATTGTCAGATTCCCCCTTTTCTTTTTTTCTCTCACCTCAAAGGTTTTATCTCTCATCTTTCTTGAATTTCTGCTGTTTAATTTTCTGCAATTTTTTTTTCTTTTTTTCGCTTAATTAAATGTGAAAATGTATTGGGTTTTGTTAACTTTGTTAGCTCGTTGCATAAAGCTTTGTTCTTTGTCTCTTGTTTATGCTTTGTTCTGTGCTGTAATTACTGAGTCTTGAAATTATTTGGTTTGTCAACTCAGATCTTGCTGTGTTAATTTTGCCTGTAATGAAATTGAGTTGTTGTGTTGAACTTTGTCTGAAGAATTTGATACTGTAGTGAAAGTTCTAGAGCAAATGAACCAATGTGAGATTTTTTTTCGGTTATCGGGTGGTATAAATATTAAACGATTCGCTTACGAAAATCGGGTTCTTATAGATATATGGTTTAGCTGAAGTTCGAATTGATTAAATTCTTCGTTACACGAAACGAGAAACTATTTAACTAGATTTCCGTTTTTAGTCCGTTTTTTCTGTTAGGTTTTAGAAGTTTAAGAATTGAGAACTTTGCGAATTGAATTACGGTTGATGCTAATGAACAATCCTGTTTTTTTTTTTCTGAATGTAGAAAATCATTTATCGGACGACGTATTATTTTAACTTAATTGTGCAGTTTCAGCAAAACGATCGGAACGTGTTTTTACATCGATCGTGCGTATTCGATTGAAGCGAAACAGTATATACCTTGACCTCACTTCGACTTGCTGTTAACATATTTTTAATCCAACGTTTCTTTTTTCAGATACGATCTTTCGGTTTTGTCGTCCGTATATGGAAAAAACGAAAACATGGCCCCCGCTTTGTTTAGGAAGAAATCCAGCGAAACGCAATCGAACGACGGCCGAGATTCACCTCGTCCTAATTTCGTACAAGAACTGACAACTAGTCTAATTTCCTCAGCTTGTCCTAATACACTGTCGTCGAACGAAAAACTTCCATGGAATAGAGATGAAATCGAGAATTTTCTTGAAATTCAAACCGGCCCGAGTAGTCGAGACGTGACGTGTACAGGTATAGTGGCATCGGGAAACCGTACTAACAGAAATGATTGGAGGGAGTGGGCCCATCAGTTAACCACGGTTGATGATTCACTCGACTCTAGTTTGAGTGATCTCCTTATCGACGTCAATGTTCCGGATCTTGATGCCAAGGTTATAATTTTTTTCCTCGATTTTTGTAACGACGCTAAAGTTTTTATTAATAAAAATTTTAATTTAATGTTGTATTTACAGATGTTGGAATTTCACGGTCCCGTTTCGACGGGGCAAAGCTGTGGTGCTATGGTTAGCACTTCTAATTGTTCGTCGCCTTCGACTAAAGCAAGAATGCGTTGGACACCAGAACTTCATGAGCTCTTTATGGATGCCGTGAATAAACTCGGTGGCGCTGAAAGTAAATTATTTTAATTTTTTTTTTTACTCGTTATTGTTGTTAATTTGTTTGGAAAAAAATCCGGGAAATATTGAAAACTTTACGAACGATTAACTTATGCAGGAGCTACGCCGAAAGGTGCACTCAAGCTCATGAATGTCGAAGGATTAACTATATATCATGTGAAGAGCCATTTGCAGGTAATTTACAAGTGTCCTTTTCTTGCAAATAATAGGGTAAATTACGGCCACCCCTTGAAGTAAGGTTAAATTACGAAAAACCCCTCACCTATGAATCTTCTTACACGTCCATCCTTGCGGTGTTAAATTTAGTGTAATATTCTCCAGTTTGTTTTCATTTTACCCCATTCGAGCTGCACATTTTGAAACAAGATGATCATAAGATGTGTCTCTTGACTTGTAAATACCCGATTGTGGTGCAATCAGAAACTGCATTTTGCACAAAACGAGTACAAACTAGAGAACATGCCCCGGAATCTAGAAGATTCTGTTGAATTTGACACCATAAGGGTGGACGTGTAAGAAGATTCATGGGTGGTTGTAGTTACCCATACAAGAGGGTTTTTTTTGTAATTTGACCTTACTTCAGGAGTGGTCGTAATTTACCCTATTATGGTTTTTTTTTTTTTTTTTTTTTTCGATTATAAAAAAGTATACTCACTATTTTCCTTTTAATTTTTTTCAGAAATATAGAACTGCGAGATATAAACCCGAGTCATCAGAAGGTAGAAATTGCTTTTAATTCGACATTTACGCCGTTGCAGAGTCTCGTGTTTGCTTCGTATTATGTAACATTTGTTTTTTTTAGGAGCATCAGAAAGAAAGTCGAAAAATATTGCTGAGATGACATCCCTCGACTTGAAGACGTAAGCATCATATTAAGTTATTAGCCTTCATTTCTATGTTTTCGATGAAATAAGTTTCGTTCGGAAATTGAATATCGAAAATCTCGATTTAATAAATTTATCGGTGGCAGTACGATGGGGATAACCGAAGCACTCAGAGTACAGATGGAAGTTCAGAAGCAACTCCATGAACAACTTGAGGTATGTAATTAGTGCTTAATATGTTCTTATGCCTTAATTTTCGCCTTTTCGGGGAAAATTTCGACAAACCTTAAAAAAAAGGATAAATTACGAAAACCCCCATTAACTTAGTCTAAATTATGAAAAACACCCCCAGCTATCCGTAATTACTAAAACCCACTGACGTTTGTTCCAATATCACACCAACCCCCGTGCGATGTGTTTTTTCATGTAATACTTTTTTACTACAGAGAATATTCCCAAAAAAATGTCAATTATACCCTTGCAGACGTGACATTATTTTAATGCTACTTTTGACTTTTGAGAGATAAAAAATATCGGAATCTTTATTCTTGTTATAATGACCCATTCACAACTTTTTAGTTCTCTTAATTTATATATTTCCTTTAATTGATACAAAAATTAAAAAATACCCCTTTGAGAGTAATTTTTACCATTTAAAAAGTAGGATAAAACAAATTCTACGTCTGCAGGGGTATAATTGACATTTTTTGGGAAATATTACCTGGACTCAAAAAGATTCCGTGAAAAAATCATACCGTAAAGGGATCGGTGTAAGACGGATAGATGGGGTGTTTTTCGTAATTTGGCCTAAGTTCAGGGGTTTTTTTCCGTAATTTACTCTTAAAAAATAACGCAATTTTATATTTTTCCTACATACTACGCAATTTTAGATATCTACGATTTTTTCGAGTAGTATAGTATTTTCGGCCCTAATCGAGTATTAAGATAAAATCTTGACTTCCTAATTTTTTTTCTTATAACATGTGTAATAAACTAATCATTTATTTTCATCAGATTCAAAGAAATCTACAGGTGAGAATAGAAGAACAAGCGAAACACCTTCAAATGATGTTCGACAAGCAGAGGAAAATGGAGGAAGATAAATCCAAAGCCACGTCATCGAATTTGGACACCATCGAATATCAGGTGCCAGATGGCAACGTCAAAGCGGAATCGTGTGGTCAGGATCGCGCCAGCTCACCGGAAATAATTGCTACCGGAAACTGCATTTTAGCGGACGAAAACTCGAACGAGAAAGAAATATCGTCGAAAAGGGAAATGCCAGAGGTGGAGGAATCGGGCGGTGGTGAATGTAGTCCTCCGCCGCCACTAAAACGGGCCAAAGTCGATGAAATTAACGGTGAAACGGGCCGATAAATTAGAGTTAGGGGTGATGAATTGAGTTTTCATATTTAACATGGATTAATTTCAAGAATTAGAGTTTTATTTCTCTCTCTTTTTTTTAATCCATTTGATGTGTTGAATGATTGTTCATGCAGAATTGGATAAGGAAAAAGGGTTCACTCATTGCTTGTTCATACATAATTGGATAAGAAATTTAAATGTACGAATTGCATGTAAACCCAAGGAGGAAGATTTATTTGCATTTCTATCTAGATTAAAATTAGTCCTTAAAAAAAACCCATCGCTCCAATATACCTCTTACTATATATTTTTCATCAATTTCATTCATAGTGTCCCAACTTGATAAATATTGCACATTGACCTCATATTTTAACAAATATATCACATTAACCTCAATTTTCACAATTTTTTGAATTTTTTTGTTTATGAACTTTTTTTTTTCCGGCCACTGAACAGGGTTGACCGCTGGTCTTCCACATTGCCTTTTTTTGTTTTTGTAAACAACCAACACAATAAAATTACAGTATGAGATAATAATTTGCAGGTTGAGACTGTAATATTAATATTAACACAATAATATTATTGGTTGTGACAATATTATTAATATTAATACCATAATATTACAAAAAATAGTTCAAAACAAATGTTTTAAAAAAAAAGTCAACAGCGGCTAACTGACAGTGACGGTCAAAACTGGGGTGAAAATTGATTAATTGGTGAAATTTGATATAAATTAGAATTTAAATTATGAAATTGAAGTTGAATTGGAGTTTCAAGCAGTTAGAGAGTAATTTTGGAATATATAAAGAATTTTCTTTATTAACAAATAAGTTTGAATGTGGTAAATATATTTACAAAGATAAAAGAATAGGACAAGAGTCAATGATTGAAATTTATGTGCACTTATTATTGGCTTTTCTGCAATTCTCCCAATCTGAATTTCCACGTAACATTAAAAAAAAAAAAAAAATTAGTTTTAGATTGCATTTAGATCTGGCGAGCTTGGCAAAATAATTTTAAATAATTCAATGAAAATATATATTTAATATTATTTTTCCAAATCCATCGTAATGTTAAAAAATATCCAAAACAAGAGTCAATGATTGAAATTTATGAGAGAATGAACTAATCCAAGATTTTATTATTCATCAAAATTATCAACTGAGTTATATCCATGTATAAGTGATTGTCTAGTTTTAGTATGATCTAATTATACATAATTGATAATTATTGAAAATTCAATTATAACATTCCCAATTGTTTGAAAGAATTAAGTAAAACAACGACCAAATCTTGATTTAGATCGACCAATAAATCTCATTGTATTTGTCAACCCCTAATATATATTAGGGTAAATTACACCCACATACCTGAGGTATGCTTAAATAACTTTAAGGTCCCTGTAGTTTCGATAATTATACTCACCCCCTTGAAATGTAGTTATAAAATCTAACGGGATAATGTATTGGATACGTTATTACGATAGAGTTCTAACGGACTATTGGTTTCAGGAACTGGTGGAGATAACAAAGAGTTATGGGTGATTTAAGAGTTATTGGGGAGTCATGTCACCCCATAACTCCCCATAACTCAATGTTATATCCACCACTAGCTAAAAGTAATAGTCCATTAGAACCCTATCGAAATAATGTATCCAATGCATTATCCCGTTAGAGTTTTGATATGCCTAATTGGGTCAACCCAATGGGCCTACAATTTCTTTACCTACTGGGCTACGAGCCCAATATCGAAGACCAATATCACCGAGGCCCAAACACCTTCAAGTAAGGCTTGGGCCCAACAAAGCAAACCCAACCCGATAAACGGCATATAAATAGAGGTTTTACTCATTTTATTAAGGTAGGTCCTATTAATTGAGCAAGACTACAATACGTATTCTCTGGACTAATTTCTATGATCAGCACGTCTGACTTGAGCGTCGGAGGGGTTTCCGCCGGATCAACCCCCGGCTTAGTTCATGTGTTCTATGATCGCAGGTACCTCAGGATCATCAAGTTGTCAAGCTACTGATCTGCTTTGCTCTCCCAGTTCATTTTCTACACCACCCTAGGTGAGCTATATTTTAGCATCATCATTTTGGCGCCGTCTGTGGGAACGATGCAAACCAGATCACGTAGCCAACAAGATCCTCCTGAGGCGTCTGCTCGGAGAGAAAGTGACACAGCTAACGACCTCCCACCTCGTGGAGGCTCTGGCTTGCCACCTCCTCCACATCCCATGGATCCGCCTCGCGAGGTTCAGGTGATCCCCCTCGGGACCCACCACTCGCCGATCCACCACTCCCTGCTCATCGAATGGTTCAAATAATCGAGGATGCGCTTCAACGCATGATAGCAGAAGCTTCAACTCGCGCTGCCACAGTGGCCGTGACTCAATATATCGCCACGATGGGAGCAAATGCTCCCAACGCGATACCAGCACCTGCTCCACATGTGGAGCCACCTATGGCACCACCGCCATCGACTCCCTGAGGGCTTACATAGCCACCTATGGCACCACCACCATCGACTCCCTGGGGGCTTACATAGCCACCCATGCCACCACCGCCATCGACTCCCTGGGGGCTTACATCGCCCCCAAAATATTTCGTTCGCCAAGGGTTATCGACTCCCCGGGGGCTTACATCGCCCCCAAAATATTTCGTTCGCCAAGGGTTATCGACTCCCTGGGGGCTTACATCTGCTCCAAAAATATTTCGTTCGCCAAGGGTTATCGACTCCCTGGGGGTTCACATCACCCCCAAAACATTTCATTCGTCATAGCAGGAGCCAACGCTTCTCCTCGTGAGGCCCCACTGGGTCCCCAACATGATCAATTTCTACTTACTTCTCGAACGGTTCAGATAACCGAAGAAGACCTTCAGCGTATGATCACGGAAGATTCAACTCGTGCTGCCACTGAATCAGTGGCACCATATATCGCCAAGGTGGGGCATCTCACCCCAGTGGTTCGTGATCGCCTCATCCTAAATGGGGGGCTATCCCATCCTAAAGTTGGGCATCTCATCTCAAGGGTGGTACATCCACTGACCTTTCATCCCCAAGGGGGTGCACATCCCATCTCAAGGAACGAGGATAATCTCCCTACTCAAAAAATAGAACATCCCCAAGGGGGTGCACATCCCATCTCAAGGAACGAGGATAATCTCCCCACTCAAAAAATAGAACATCCCCAAGGGGGTGCACATCCCATCTCAAGGAACGAAGATAATCTCCATACTCAAAAAATAGAACATCCCCAAGGGGGTGCACATCCCATCTCAAGGAACGAGGATAATCTCCCTACTCAAAAAATAGAACATCCCCAAGGGGGCGCACATCCCATCTCAAGGAACGAGGATAATCTCCCTGCTTAAAAAATAGAACATCCCCAAGAGGGGTGCACATCCCATCTCAAGGAACGAGGATTATCTCCCTACTCAAAAAATAAAACATCCCCAAGGGGGTGAATATCAACCAAATAAAAAAGAAAAAGAAAAAAGATGAAGAAGAAAGAAGAAGAAAAAAAGAAGATGAAGAAAAAATAGAAGAAAAAAGAAGAAGAAAATAAGAAGATGAAAAAAGAGAAGAAAGAAGAAGAAAAAAGGAAGAAGAAAAAAGAGAAGAAAGAAGAAGAAAAAAGGAAGAAGAAAAAAGAGAAGAAAAAAGAAGAAAAAAGGAAGAAGAAAAACCAAAAACAATAAAAATAAAAAAGAGGAGGAGAGGGCGCACATGCACGGCACGCGCGCGCTGACGCGCGCCTGCGTCAGCGTCAGAAAAAAAAAAAAAAAAAAAAAAAAAAAAAAAAAAAAGAGGCAGGAGGCGCGCGTGCACCGCACGCGCGCGTGGCCGACACGCGCCTGACGCGCGCGCGTGCACAGCACGCGCTCGTCAGCAGTCCGAAAAAAAAAAAAAAAAAAATTATTGGAGCGCGCGCGCTTTTCAAGGAGCCCTTGGACTGCGTGCTCCCATCAAATCGCGCTCAACTTTCACCGTCCTCCACCAAATTGCGCGTAGATTTTGACTCGCTTCTCCAAATCGCACGAGAATTTCAACGCGCTCCACCAAATTCCGCGAGCTCTTTAACGCACCTACCAAATTGCGTTCGCTATCAACTGGAAAATAAAAAAATAAAAAAAAATTATTTCTCCACGCCATGCCAACGATTAACGCAAGACTACAGCACCGTTCTACTCTCAATACGATCTGGTACCCCTTTCGACTTCGCTCCCACATCGTCTCGAGAGTGGGGGGCTTGCGAGACAACTCCCACGAGCAGATAACTCGCTCCGTCCCACAACCCCTTACAAGGAAACTCCCACGAGGAGCCAACCCCCTCGGGTCTCAAAACCACGGCGAGATAACTCCCACGAGGAGACCATTCGCGCCGTCATATAGCCCGTTGTGGGACAACTCCCACGAGGAGCTAACCCCCTCTAATCTCAAAACTACAGCGAGATAACTCCCACGAGGAGTTCACTCGCTCAATCCTACAGCCCGTCCCGGGACAACTCCCACGAGGAGCTAACCCCCTCTAGTCTCAAAACTACAGCGAGACAACTCCCACGAGAAGTCCACTCGCTCGGTACTACAACCGGCAGCAAGACAACTCCCACGAGGAGATAACTTGCTCAGTCATATAACCCGTTGCAAGGCAACTCCCACGAGGAGTCAACTCCCTCGGGTCCACGAACCCATAGCGAGATAACTCCTACGAGGATACCACTCGCTCCATCCTATGACCCGCAGCGAGATTACCCCCACGAGGAGCCAACTCGCTCGGTACTACAACCTACAGCGAGATAACTCCCACGAGGAGACAACTCGCTCGGTACCCCAACCCGCAGCGGGACAACTCCCACGAGGAGACAACTCGCTCAGAGCAACCTCAATCCGCACGCTCCTAAATCGCGCATCATCCAATGCTCCTACAACTCACCGCGAGACAACTCCCATGAGGAGACAACTCGCCCGAAATTCACTATATAATCGCAAGCTCAAGTTAGCACGATTACAACCATAGAAACACTTAGAGATATTATGACAATCTATATAGCCTGGCCAGCTTGATTACTCAAATTTATCTACTTGTTTTCGATGGGTCCTTCATTAAAACGTGGCCACGGTCCAAACATACTTACGACCCACGAGGTCTAACAAGGGGCATGATCCCCATAAAAAAAAAATCTTGAGAGCCTGATCCCCTCTTCAAGTACGTCACCCACAAGGCTATATGTAAACACATACAAGCAACGCGTCAAAACATTGACAATGTCGATAAAAAACAACTCCCACGAGGAGACCACTCGCTCCGTGCTACTTCATTATCGCGAGACAACTCCCACGAGGAGATAACTCGATCAATTCTATTACCCCAGAGACAACTCCCACGAGGAGATTAATTGATCCGTGCTACTACATTATCGCGAGACAACTCCCACGAGGAGATAACTCGATCAACACTATTACCCCGCGACGAGACAACTCCCACGAGGAGATAGTTCGCTACTACATCGTCGCGGGACAAAACCGACGACTCAATTAACTTATATCGCGGCAACTTTGTCGCGCTATGCGCCAACGCGCATTCACACCCCTCCGACACACGCTCCAACGCGTTTTCGCATACCATTAGGCCATACGCCAACGATCAACTTCTACAATTTTTACTCTCGACACGATCTGAGACCCATCACAACATGGCCCCCACATCGACTCGAGAGTGGGGGGCTTAATGATATGCCTAATTGGGTCAACCCAATGGGCCTACAATTTCTTTACCTACTGGGCTACGAGCCCAATATCGAAGACCAATATCACCGAGGCCCAAACACCTTCAAGTAAGGCTTGGGCCCAACAAAGCAAACCCAACCCGATAAACGACATATAAATAGAGGTTTTACTCATTTTATTAAGGTATGTCCTATTAATTGAACAAGACTACAATACGTATTCTCTGGACTAATTTCTATGATCAGCACGTCTGACTTGAGCGTCGGAGGGGTTTCCGCCGGATCAACCCCCGGCTTAGTTCATGTGTTCTATGATCGCAGGTACCTCAGGATCATCAAGTTGTCAAGCTATTGATCTGCTTTGCTCTCCCTGTTCATTTTCTACACCACCCTAGGTGAGCTATATTTTAGCATCATCAAGTTTCTAACTACGTTTCAGGGGGTGAGTGTAATTACCGATACCATAGGAACCTTAAAATTATTTAAGTATACCTCAGGAGTGTGGGTGTAATTTACCCTATATATTATGGTTAATAGCATTTTGACACCCGTATTTTGCCCGTTATTGCGCTTTACTACCTCAACTAAAACAAGTTGCATGGGCACATAACCAAACTTGCTTTTCTGACGCACACAACCACCTAAGGGAAATATTCCGACGAGTGTTCCCATTTTTCGGCGCACGCGCGATGCACATGTTTAATGTAAGGGTTTTTTTGGTCTTTTCAACTCAAAATTTGTGGGCCATGTTTTTTTCGTTCTTCTCTCTCTTTTTATAAGGGTGAAACATTACTCACAGCTTATAAGCTCTTTATAACAGCTTATAAATTTAGCCAAACACCCTCCAGTACTATATCTATATAGTTGCCGAGTGTGTATATATATATATATATATATATATATATATATATATATATATTAATTATTTATGTGTAGAAATTGATTTTCGTTCTGCATTAATAGAAAATTAGGTAGTGGCCATCAAGTAAGAGGTGAAGAGGTTGTTCTAAATTTTTAATGTCTAGATAAAGACATATGAATTGGTCCCTGTCCTTTTTCCAACTCATACATTCAATAAAACTACACATTCACAAAAGGATAATTTAGTACTTTTCTTCTTTAATATACTATCATTTTACTCCTGCCAACAATTTGGTTAATCTTACTTTGCACCCTTAAAATGTAGCATTTTAGTACTTTGCACCCTTGAAAAAAATGAATAGCACTTTACACCATCAAAATACGATCATTCACAATGCACCCTGAATTAAATATTTAAAATTTAATAAGGCAAATCTCATTTTTTATTGGTTTTTATATTTTTCACGGTGCAAAATAACAAATTAAATGGTTGTTTTCTTCTACCTCGAAGCTAATTTCGAGTGTGAACTATTGAGAAAATTATAATTTTGTTTAAAAAAAAAAAAGAAAGCACTAAATTATTCGATTGATAGATCTTTTATTCATTAGCTTTAAAAATTCATCCGATGTGCATTAGCATAATTTATTATGTTTTGAGGGTGTAAAGTGCTATTAATTTTTTCTGAGGAATGCAAAGTGCTAAAATGCTATATTTCAAGGGTGCAAAGGGGAATTAAGCCAGCAATTTTGACAAATATCAAATGCTGACTTAAGTAGTTGTTTTAGTTGTTTGCTGTTATCTCTCTCTCTCTCTCTCTCTCTCTCTCTCTCTCTCTCTCTCCTGTGGGACCCGCAAAACTTCCATGGAGGCATGACTCACTAGTGGGGCCCAACAAATAACAGGCCCCCCACGCACACATTACCTCTGCAGGCCGTTAGTGCAAGTAAAATACCAAGAAAGCCCCTGCCAAATATTCTTGTCAACAAACATTTCTTTTAACTTCCTCAACAACAAAAAACCACTTGTTTCAAACATTTGTATGTTTGCCTCACAACAAACAAATCAAGCAACATTTTGCATTCAGATATTGTACTGGTGAGTTCTAACTTGGTAATGATTTTCATGCAATTTAATTTTATTTGTTTGTAATAAATAAAGTTATTATTTGATTTTTAATTATTCAAGTAATTAAATTAGTTAGTAATTGGTTTTGTATATTTTCTACAAAGATGCTTTAATTCAGAAATGGGGAAAAGAAGGGCTTTGATTTATGCAGTGCAGAAAGCTGTCACTTGTGAATCCAAACAAAAGAGAGAAAAGGTACAAAATAATTGTTTAAAAATTATAAGATTAAATAGCAATATAATTTGTTAATATTTTTTTTTTGGTTTATGATCAGAAAAGTCGAAAACCGAGAAGATGGTTCGGAAAGCGGAGGAGGAGCGTCGATATGAATTCTGCGAGAGCGGAAAATGCGGCGGTGGTGGTGGTTCCTTTAGCGCATTCGCCGATGGAGGATGTGAAGTTGATCGAAGCTGAGAATGAACAGAGTAGGCACGCTTACTCCGTTGCTCTCGTGACCGCAATGGCTGCCGAGGCGGCTGTTGCCGCTGCTAATGCCGCCGCGGAGGTTGTCCGACTCAGATCTACCGCCGGTGTTCCCGGCAAGTCGATGGAAGAGACGGCTGCTATCAAGATTCAGACAGCTTTCCGAGGTTACTTGGTACGTCCACATTGTTTTTAGATGCTGTCGTCTACTATCTATTTTATTTTCGAAATTGTTTGCTTTATTCCAATGAAAAATGATAATATTTTTCGGCATCGATTTAATTAGGCGTTATTTCGCCTTTGGTTAATGTAGTAACATTTTCCGGGGTGGCACGGGAAATTTCGCTCTTATGTATCGGATCTGATCTGATCGAATAATATCTTTTTTTTTTTTTTCGAAAGTGCAAAACTGATTCAGTTTCGCTCATAAAATCAGAATTTGGAATGAAGAATCTTGTTCCAAAATCATAAATTTCGAATCCGAATCAGCGAAAAATTTGCATTTTTCTTTAAATTGGTATTATAAGTGTAATTTCCGATTTTTTTTTTTTTTTTTTTTTTTTTGGATTTTCAGAAATATGTTCAAAAATTAAAATCAAATCTAATATTTATTCCAATTCAATTTCTGAAAAAAATATGGACAATCAAAAAAATCAAAATTTTCGCGATTTGTAATGAGAAATATTGTTCCAAAATCAGAAATACTCGGAAATGATTTGGAGGAATTTCGAAAAGTTTGTTCCAACTTTCAATTCCCACCCGTAAACCCCACTACGGCAAACCAAACGAGGCCGTAACTCACGACTCCGAGACAAAAACAAGCTAATTTATACTTGTTTAAAAAAAATATAGGCAAGAAGAGCAATGAAGGCTTTGAAATGTTTCGTGAGGCTAAAATCGTTGATCGGAGGTCAATCGGTCAAACGTCAATCAACCGCCACCTTGAAATGCATGCAAACACTAGCTCGTGTGCAATCCGAAGTTCGTGCAAGAAGAATCAGAATACCGGACAAAAACTCGAACTCGAACCAAATCGAGCACAATCGTGAAAAGGAGCTCGACAAATCAAGGGTATACCCGTAAATTCACATGTCCTTATATATTTAATTTCAATCTCAAATAATAATAATAATAATATTATATATCATTTTTTTTAATGATTAATAGATGGGAGAGAATTGGGATGCCAGCACACAGTCAAAAGAGCAGATTGAAGCACATCTTCATTATAAGCAAGAGGCTGCTTTGAGAAGGGAGCGCGCATTGGCTTATGCATATTCGCACCAGGTAATACAGTAAAATCTCGATAAATTAATAACCTCGTTTAAATTATATTTTTTTTCCCTCTTCCAACTTGAGTACAACGTGTTAAAAAAAATATATCGTTAAATTAAAATTTCGCTATATTAATAGAATTTCGTGGGTTCAGACTGTATTAATTTATAGAGGTTTAACTGTATGTATGTATAGCAAACAAGGAGAATGTCAACAAGCCCGGCAAATCAAACATTCGTTGACCCAAATAACCCGAACGGGGGTTGGAGTTGGCTAGAGCGATGGATGGCCGCCCGCCCGTGGGAAAACGAAAACGGAAACGCCGTCCAAAAAGAAAGTAACATAGACGCCGTTTCGGCAAAAAGCGGGTCGACTCGATCCGTTTCCGTCCGTGGGGAATCCAAGATCCAATCTCCTAATACCCGAAAGCAAGCCCGGCCCAAATCAAAACACACCCGTAAAGTCAGACCTCTAAGCCCGAGATCTGGGGCCGCCGGCTCCCCCTACGACGACGATGGCGATTCTAGAAGTATGAACAGCGCACAATCGGAACTATACCGGAGGAGGAGCGTCTGCGGCGGCTCGTCGGCGAGAGACGACGAGAGCCACACGAGCTCACCCTCGGCGGTCCCGAGCTACATGGCTTCGACGGAATCCGCTAGGGCTAAGTCGCGGCTCGGAACACCCGAGAAATCGTCCGTTTCGGGCGGCGGCTCGGCCAAGAAACGGCTGTCCTATACCGGCTCGCCAGCTGGCGGGAGGAGGGTTTCTGGTTTGGCCAAGACAGAGTACTGATAATTTGTTTCTTCATTCAAAGAGTGTTTTAGTTCAAAGGTGTTGTTTGCCATTGTTAAGGTTTGTTTTTTCTTGGGAGTTGCTTTTTTTTTCGTGTGATTATTATGCTGATGTTAACTACTTTGTGTTGTGTGTATAGTGTAAGTATGATCTTTTACTTGTTCATTTCTCTCTGTAATTTTTTTATATGTACTCATGTAAGAAAATGCTACAACTCATTTGTGATTCTATGTTGTCTTTTGATGCAATTTTTGTTTTTTTTTTTCCTTCTTTTTTTTGTACAATGTGATGTCTCATTTGAACTTAAATTTCTTTATTAGTAATGACGAAACAGTTTTATGTCATATTAATTTATAGAGAAAATTGCACTTCACCCCTAAAAATTTGAAAAATTCGCCGTCCCCCCCCCCCCCCCCCCCCCTCCCCCCCCTAAAAATTCAAAAAAGAGATGTCCCCTTGCAAATATGTTCATGTTGCACTTTGTCCCAAAGTCAAACTTCCGGCGTATTTTTTATCTGAATTGACAAAACTCCATCAAATCAAAGGGTATTGCCGTCATTTCACCCTTCCCACCAAATTCAAACCCTAACATCAGTCTCTTTTACACAACAATCGTCAAACACTCTGCTCTCACATCAGCAAATAATTTCAGAACACAAAATAAGGGATTTTAGTCCGAAAATTCTGAGAATCTTTCATTGGTTCTTGATTAGAAAGTTATCCCGCTGTTCCCGTAAAAGGGTTAAAAAATCATGAGATAAGGAACACAAAATAAGACACATGTAATGTATGGTTTCAATTAGAACAATTTGCAATTTGGGAGAGAAAACCCCTAATTTTTCAATCAAAATGTGCAATTTCGCGGATTATATGAATGGAGATTTGAGTTGGGTATGACAAAAAATAGTATATATACCTTGAAATGACCGCAATCCCTTTTGAGTGGACGGATTTTTGTCAATTCCGATAAAAAATACGCCTGAAGTTTGACTTTTGGGGCAAAGTGCAGCAAAAATTGTAAGGGAGCTCTTCTTTAAATTTCTAGGGGGGAAAGTGCGATTTAAAATTTCTACGGGGCGAAGTGCAATTTATCCTAATTTCTATTTCCATTTACATTAATATTTATTTATTTATTTATTATTTTTTATTATTACTATTACAATTATTAGATTAGATCCGGGCAAATTAGAGTTTTTACCCCTCAAGTTTGGATTTGTTCGACCCTACACCCGGTGATAACTACCGGGTAGGTCTTCTGCTGCCACGTGTCTCTTTTTTGTATTTTATAATAAATTCCCCGCTAGGGTTTACCTTTAGGGGTTTTAGAAAAATAAAAAAAAAAGAACACGTGGCAGTAGAAGACCCACCCGGTGTTTATCACCGGGTGTAGGATCGAAGGAACCTCAAGTTTGTATCTATTTCACATTTTTGTCAATTTACTGTTAGTATGTCAGTTAAGTCATTGATGGAACACACTTGATTCCGTTAGTTTTAACAAAAAATTGACGAAAAGGACTTAAAATGTTGAATTTTCGCGAAACAAGAGGGACCAAATGTATTTTTTGTGAACATAAGGGACCAAATATGCACTTTGCAAACTTAAGGAACGAGAAAACTGCATTTTTCTCATTAGATCCTACAAATCCGAATCACCAATTTTGACTTTATAAACACACAACCAATTGGCGATCACATTCTTCCCACCTCGGAGAAAGCGAAAAAAACCTCATCCAATCCAAAGATGGAAACCAAATCATCAGATTCAAAACCACCAACCTCCTCCGACCACCACCAGCCCAGCAGAATCACCCGCCGCCGAATCCAAACTCCGGCATCCGCCGCCGCCGCCGCAGCATTCCCCGAAGAACTCATCGAAGAAATCCTTTCAAGACTCCCGGTCAACTCCCTCCTAAAATTCAGGTCCGTTTCTAAATCATGGCGCGCTTTGATCTCCGACAAGAAATTCATCTCAGCCCATCTCAAAAATTCATCCAAAAACACAAACTTCACCCTCCGCAGAATCATCTCCACCATTATCCTCCCTTATTACACCCTAAAGCACTGTTCTTTACACTCACTTTTATCCGGGCCGTTGACCAACGCCGTTGACTCCGATTACCCGATGAAGAACCCCCAAAACTCCGTTCGTATTGTCGGTTGCTGTAACGGGCTTGTCTGCATCGCCGTTAACGGCAAGCATTTCTTCATATGGAACCCATCTACAAAAAAGTACAAGAAATTGCCCGATGTGGATGATTTTATAGAACAAGGTTTGTTCATCACCAAATACGGATTCGGTTTCGATGAGTCGAACGACGATTACAAGGTTGTCGGGATTTTGTCGGGTTTTTGTAATAGGGACCGATACGAAACTATGGTGAAAGTTTATAGTTTGAGGACCAATTCTTGGAAAAGAATCGACGTATTTAACGACGGTCTTCCGTTCGACGATACCGCGAAGTTCGTGAGCGGGAAGCTTCATTGGGGTAAGAGAAACGGATCCAATTCTAAATGGGATATCGTCTCGTTCGATTTAGCAAGTGGGGTATGCGGGAATGTGGCTCGTCCGAGTTATGTCGAGACCGATTTTTCACCTTCGTTGGGAGTTCTCGGTGGATGCCTTTGCGTGCTTTCTAATTCCCGTAAAAGTAGTGTTGATGTTTGGGTAATGAAAGAGTATGGAGTGAGTGAATCTTGGACTAAAATTGTGACGGTTCCGTATCTTGACGTGCCTTGGGAAGGTCCATACTCGACACCGTTGTGCGTTGGATCGAATGGTGAAATCTTGTTGATGTACGGTTCGAATTTGATGATCTATAGCCCGAGAGATAATCGGTTTAGGCGGCCGAAGATAAGGAACTTTGGTGCGTTTCTTGAAGCGGATGTTTATTGTGAAAGTTTAGTCCCGCTTGTCTAATGATGAACAAGAGTCGCAAAATCGAAATTGTTAGTTATCTCGTTGGCTATTGCTATTTTTCACTGTATAATGTTTTTTTTAGAGGAAAAAACTTGCGAAAGAATCGGCGTTTACAACTTAAAGAATAAAATTCGGTAGCACCGAAGAATTAAAGTTCTCCTTGGATAAAAAATCTAGCTATTTCGCGAGCTGCACGATTGCCTTCTGTCTTGATGTCACAAACTTTGAAAGAATAGTAAGAATAGCTCTTTCTTGTTCCCACATGGTCTTCTAATGGATCTTCTCTATTTTCCTATAAATCTATTTCATTCTCCACTTGCAATATTGGTTAGCTTGTATGTTGAGTTCGTATTGTTTAACACGGGTTCAACCCATTTTTCGATTTTTTTTAACAACTAATTGTTCCCCGACGAAAAAGGACTAATTACACTTCGTCCCTTAAAAATTTCAAAAATTCGCGCATCCCCTTAGAAATTGAAAAAACAGACACCCCTTTCAAAATATATTTATGTTGCACTGTGCCTCACAGTCAAACTTCTGACGTATTTTTTACCTGAATTTACAAAGCTCCGTCCACTCAAAGGGGATTGCCGTCATTTCAGGATATATATATGTAATTTTGTCATACCCAACCAAAATCCCCATTCATATAACTTGCGAGTTACACGTTAAGATTGATGAAAAATTAGGGCTCTTTTCTCCCAAAATTACAAATTGTTCGAATTGAAACCATACATTACATGTGTCCTATTTTTGTGTTCGTTCTCTCATGAATTTTGAACCCTTGTGACTGGAATACCATAATAGCTTTCTAATCGATGAAACAATGAAAGATTCTCACAATTTTGGAACTAAATCAATCCCTAATCTTGTGTTCTGAAATTGTTTAGTGAAATGAGAGTGAAGTGTTCGACGGTCGTTGTGCAAAGGAGAATGTTATGAAGGTTTGGATTTTGAGGGAAGTGTGAAATGATGGCAATACCCTCTGGTTGGATGGAGTTTTGTCAATTCCTGTAAAAAAAAGAACGCCGTAAGTTTGACTTTGGGGCAAAGTGCAACATAAATATATTTTGCAAGGGGATGTCTCTTATTTGAATTTTTAGAGGGGAACATACGAATTTTTGAAAACTTCAGGGAGTGAAGTACGATTTGCCAAAAAAAAAAAAAAATTTGAACTCACGTTGTTCTAAGTGAATTCCATGGGTTGTTCTACCCTAGTCCCATTGAACTCGCGTACAACAACATGAGTTCAACCCATTTTCGTGGTTTTTGTTATGTTTCAATTATAACTTACGCAATACAACGAATGTAAAAACGTAAAAATTTACTTCAGATATGTTGTCGTTGGTGTTGAAATCTAATTCAGGAAATATTCTAGTTCACATTGTTTAATGCGAGTTCAACCAATTTTTGTGTTTTTTTTATAATCGCAATCTTTATTATACAACGAACTTAAACACATAAATTATACTTCAAATCTGATGTCGTGTTTCAAAATCTAGCTCGAAAAATATTCGTCTATCAGAGAATTTGGAAAATTTTAAATTCTAATAGTCAACGAAAAGTGCATGCGAAATTAATTATAATTAGTACTTTAAATTTTTAATTGTTTTTTAGCCCAAAAACAATATTAAATTTCAATTTTAGAGGCGATTAAGTATGTTTAAAATTGAAATTTTGAGGAGTATTTTCTTCACTTTGGAACATCAAGGACCAAAAGTGGAATCAGACTAAACACGAGGGACTAAAAGTGTAATTATCCCGGATTTAACCCTACCACGACAAAGCATAATTCTTCTTCTATTTTTTTTTTTTTAGGGCAGGCGAGAAGAATTTCTAAGCAATCTCGGAGAAATCAAGCAAAAACCTCACTCAACAATGGAAGCAAAACCAGGCTCCAATTCATCAATCTCCGATCATCATCAGCCCAGAAGATTCCGTCGCCGAATCGAAACCCCGGCAGCCGCCGAAACCCTACCGGAAGAAATCATCGAACAAATCCTGCTAAATCTCCCCGTCAGATCCCTCTTGAAATTCACCTCCGTTTCAAAATCATGGCGCTCGTTGATCTCCAGCAACAATTTCATCGAAGCCCATCTCGAATTTTCGAGAAAAGACCCGAACTTTACCCATTACCGGACGATCTCAACCTTCTTGCCGCCCCGTAATAGCAGCGCGAAGCACTGCTCTTTCCCGTCACTGTTTAACGGTAACGGAGTTGTGACGGATGCAGTTGACGTTGATTTTCCGTTTGACTTTCCCAAAAAAATCGTCCGTGTTATGGGTATCTGCAATGGGCTCGTTTGCATAGCCCCTAACATGGGGCATTGGTTCTTGTGGAACCCATCCACTAGACAGTACAAGCAATTGCCTGACGAATGTGATCGGACGGATGTCGTCGTCAAGTACGATTTCAAGTATGGATTTGGTTTCGACGAGTCGACTCGGGACTACAAGGTTTTGCTAGCTCATTCGGTTCTTAGCAAAGGCAATCGATATGAAACGACCGTGAAAATTTATAGTTTGAGGACCGATTCTTGGAAGAGAATCAAGTTCTTCAATGGTAGGCGTCATCCATCGGATTCAGGTGTTAGTGGGATATTTGTGAGCGGAAAGATTCATTGGTGTAAAAAAAATACCGGATCAAATTTAAAGTGCCATATTGTTTCGTTCGACATAGGAAGTGAGGTATGGGGGAATGTGGCTGAACCGAGTTGTGTCGAGAGCGGTTCTTACGATTCACCGTCTTTGGGAGTGCTTGATGGATGCCTTTGTGTGTTGTATGATTTCACGAGAAGTAGAATAGTTGTTTGGGTGATGAAGGAGTATGGGGTGAGTGAATCTTGGGCTAAAACGGTGACCGTACCTTATGTTCACCTTCCCTTGTCGAATCCGTCAATCATTAGACCGTCGTTGTGCGTCGGACCAAAGGGTGAAATCTTGTGCATGGTAGGATCAACTTTGATGGTTTACAACCCGAACGATAATCGGTTTAGGTGTCCCAAAATGAGGAACTTTGGTGCTTTCCTTGAAGCGCATGTTTACTACGAAAGTTTAGTCTCACTTGTCTAATGGTGAACCGGAGAATGAGGCGAATTTAGATTTGTTATGACTTATGAGTGATTATCTTCCCTTTTTTTTTCTGATGTTAATTATATTATTCTTAACCCATAGAAACTCGAATTTTATTTTTCAAAAATGCGGTCTCGATTGAATAGCTCGGCTCTCGTTTGTCGTGGCTCCTTGATGGTTTTATCTTATATTTCACATATAATTTATTTTCTTTGTTTGATTCAAAAAATGGTTTCTTGAGATGATTTCATGAAGACTATATAGTGTATCTTTTGGCCAACTTTTTTTTCCTCTCGCGTCCTGATTTTCTTGCATCTTTCGAGTCGTATTTGTTATGAATTCGAGTAAAAAGGTTTTCTTGATTGAATAGCTCTTTCTTCATCCCACATGGTCTTCTAATGGATCTTCTCCTCTTTGCTTGAATAGGATATTGTTTCGTCTGATTTAGAAAGTGAGATAAGTGCAAGTGTGGCCCCACCGGATTATGTCGAGAGCGATGTTTTTGCAACGCCGTCATTGAGAGCGCTCGGTGGACACCGATACTCATATTGGTACTCATACTGAGTCTAATAACTATACTAATACTAATACTAATACTGCTACAAATGTTAATACTAATACTAATGTTAATACGAATACGAATACAAACACCAACACGAACACCAACACCAACACCAACACCATCGGCAACGCCATCGCCAACTCCAACGCCAACACACACCAACACCAACACTAATACCAATACTGATACCAGTACTGATATCAATACTAATATTAATACCACACTACTAATATCAATATCAATACCAATACCAAAATCAATACCAATACTGATTTCAATACCGATATCAATACCACTAATAATACCAATACCAATACTAATATCAATATCAATATCAATACCACTAATAATACCAATACCAAGATCAATATCAATACCACTAATAATACCAATATCAATATCAATACCGATACCAGTATCAATACCAAATCAATACCAATACCAATACCAATACCAATACCAATACCAATATCAATACCAATATCCAATGTTATCAGAACCCGATCGGAC
The DNA here is from genome assembly GCF_056151865.1 of Erythranthe guttata. Lineage (NCBI taxonomy): Eukaryota > Viridiplantae > Streptophyta > Magnoliopsida > Lamiales > Phrymaceae > Erythranthe > Erythranthe guttata. The sequence goes on along the minus strand of NC_142538.1, from coordinate 17,244,200 downwards.
ACAAAACCGACTAGGCGTTCGGGTCATGGTTGGACCGATTCAATCGGGTTCGACCCGGTTTTTTTTTTTTTTTTTTTTTTTTTTTTTTATTAATTTTAATATTGAAATTAATATATTGTATATATTTTTTATGTTTCACTCTCTCTTTACTTTTATTATTAATTTTTATATATAATCTATTCCCTTTTTTATTATCCCAACACCTTTTTTTCCTTTTATATGTTTTTATTCTTATTTTCTCTTCCATCTTCTCTCTCCTCTCTCTTCTCTCCACCTTCTCTTCTCTCGTCACCTACCCATTCATCTTCATCACTTTCTTTCTCTTTCTTCTTTACAAATATTTCTACTTTCTCTCTCCGTTTTCTTTTCATTTATTTTTCTTCTTCTTCTTCTTCCCGTTGAATTACGGCCACCCACCGCCTAATCTATGGAATTCCGGCCACCCACCGCCTGCTTCACTGAACTCTGGCAACCCACCGCCTGCTCCACCTAAAACCGGCCATCCCTGGTGAATTTCACCCGAATCCCCCCAATAGCCACCAACGAAGTCTATTAGATGAAAACTCGGGTCATTGACCGGTTTCCGGGTTATCCGGTTTTCACTGGTCGAATCGGATTTTTGTGACTTGGCCCGTGTTCTTGATTTGGCCGGTTTTAGGCATCAGATCGGACCAATTTTGTTGTGGGTCGCGGTCGGACCGGTTAGACCGTCCGGTCCGGTCCGGTCCTAATAACATTGCCAATATCAATACGGTTTTTGAGATTCTACAACTTGTGAAATACACCATGTGATTTTAAACCGTAGATTTTTATAAATAACTACCCATTAAGCAAACAGACACATGGATGTGTGTGTTATTATGTGTAGGTAGATATACGGTTTAAAACCACGTGGTGTATTTCACCAGATGTAGGTTTTACAAACTTACCAATACTAATACTTATACTACTACCAGTACTAATACCAGTACCGATACCGATACCGATTCAATACCAATATCAATACCAATACCAATACCAATACCAATACCAATACCAATACCAATACCCGAATATCAATAGCAATACCAATAAACCAATACACCAATACACCAATACCCGAATACCAATACCAATACAAGTATCAATACCAGTACCAGTACCGATACCAGTATTAGTATCGATACCGATACCAATACCGATACCGATATCGATACCAATACTAAAACCAATATCGATGCCGATGCTAATACTAATACCAATACCAATACCAATTAAAAAACGAAAAATAAACATAATACTATTTTTTTTAAAATCAAAATGAAAAACATGACAAAAAAAAATAAGAAAAAAATAATATAAAATAATAATCGAAAAATAAAAATAAAACAAAATTAAAAAATAATCAATTTATGTTTTCATCGAAATAAAGGAAACCATTAAAAAATGAAAAAGAAAAATGAAAAAAAAATTAACGTGTGATGGGGAGAAATTAGAGGAATTTTCATATTTACAAAAAGAAATGATTCCATAATTATTAATATAAGTTATAATAGTGAAACTTAATTATTTTTTGTTAATTAAAAATATTTTGGACTTACTTTAAAAACCTGAATTTTTTTGTTTTTGTTTGATTGTAACTACACATGTCCAATTAGGGTAGTTTTTTTAATTTTCCCTCGTATAAAAGGCCTCTAGAGCAACTCCAATAGGTACCAAAATAAATCATCAAATACTAAATTGATGCTTGATATAATACTTTGATACCTCTATAAAATTTATGCATTCCAATCCAAAGTATCAAATAAAATACTATTTTCAAAATAAAATAATTAAACGCCTAATTAAATTAATTTAACTACTTTCTAGTATATTGTTAATGAAAACTAGGAGAAGTTTGTTACGTCAACCCCAAAACTTGTGAATGTATTTGAAAATGGGAGAATACTATTATATATATTATATTGTAATCATATTTATTATACATCTCGATCTTAAATTCTATGATATCATCTTACTTTTCTTCAATTTACCATGCATCTAAATCACATAGTTTTAACAGCTTTCTTGACGGATTCAGATTCGGACTCTGATGATCTTGAAATGTTCATAAGAGCAACTAAAGAACAAGAAGACGAAAGAAAGAGACAACATAATCGTCACCGCGGTTCGGTTCCCGGTCGAAAGGTAATTCATCGTGATAGGGTGGAAGGTCACAAGAGACTTTATCGTGATTACTTTTCTAATAATCCTACATATCCTGATGTTTATTTTAGGAGAAGATTCCGTATGAGTCGATTCCTTTTTTGTCAAATTATTTCTGGTGTTGAAACACACGACTCATATTTTGTTCAACGAAATGATGCATTAGGAGTCCCCGGTTTATCATCTCTTCAAAAAGTTATTGCTGCATATAGAATATTAGCATATGGAGTTCCTGCTGATTTTTTAGACGACCATATACGCATAGGTGAAAGTACTGCTATTGAAAGCTTACGTCATTTTGTAAAAGCAATTATTGCCGTTTTTGGTGAAAAATACTTAAGAGCACCTAACGAGGATGATTTATCTCGATTGCTCCAAATTAATGAGAGACGGGGATTTCCAGGCATGCTTGGGAGTATCGATTGCATGCATTGGATGTGGAAAAATTGTCCAACTGCATGGCATGGTATGTATAGTGGTCATTTTCGTACACCGACAATTATATTAGAGGCTGTAGCATCACAAGATCTTTGGATCTGGCATGCCTTTTTTGGAATGCCAGGTTCACTTAACGATATTAATGTTCTTGAAAGATCTCCTGTCTTCTCGGCATTAGCCAACGGTCGTGGTCCTACTGTCAATTATACTATAAATGGGAACGATTATTCTATGGGTTATTATCTAGCTGACGGTATTTATCCATCATGGGCAACGTTTGTGAAAACGATACCGGTTCCACTTGGTTTAAAGGCTAAACATTTTGCACAAGCCCAAGAAGCTGCGAGGAAAGACGTGGAACGAGCATTTGGGGTACTACAATCTCGTTTTAATATAGTTCGTGGTCCGGCAAGGTTTTGGGATGAAGTCACATTGGGCGATATAATGAAAGCGTGTATTATAATGCATAATATGATTATCGAGGATGAAAATGGCCCAAGTACCATTGAGTTTGATGGTATGACTCCAAATGTTATACCATCCCGTGAACACACAAATGACTTTATGGAATTTATTCAAGCTCATCATCGAATTCGAGATCGTGCTACTCATTCTCAACTCCAACGTGATCTTGTCGAACATTTATGGGATTTGCATGGTCTTGACAATTCTTAATTTCCAATTAGGAATAATCAATCACCTTTTGTATTTTAGTATGATTTCATGAATAAAATTAGCATCGAGTTATGTTCGGTGTAGCAATCACTTTAATGAGTGCTAATTTATTAGTACTCGTAAATGTTTGAAGTGATATTTCTCCATTTCTATTGCTCTGTTTTATTAAAATTTTATCAATAATTTTTTTGCCTCACTGTTTTGGTTTTTGCCATCTTTTCTATTAAGTTCTACATGTGCTATATTATAATTATCTCATATGCTACTTGCAAAATCTCACTGCATTGGCCAAGCAACTACCTAAAAATGGTATAATTATCGTAATCCTCAATTGGACTTCTTCATGCATTGGCCAAACAACTACCTAAAAAACTAATACACAACATATTAATTTCTGCAAGTATGATTATCCAAACCACATACTGATTTATATATAACTACAACATAAAATAAAAATTAAAGTCACCACTTACCAGCATTTATTAATAAATAAAATTTGGAGTACATCGCATAAAACTTAAGAAACCAATATTAGCTACTTCATAAATAAAATTGATCATATAAAACCATGTTTTTTCAATACTTCCATTTTCATCATATTCCAATAAGCTGCTTGAGTTGCATCCATTCCGATGGTGTCTTTTTTCATGATTTCTATTTCTTTACGCTCTTCATCTACATGAATTGCTTTTTCTTGTATTGCAATAAGCCTCTCGCGTTGAGCTATCCTTTCACGCTCTAATGCCAATTTAGCTTCCCAACGTTCATCCGTAAGTGTCATTGCAGTCGAGCTTTCTCCTTCTGATTTTTTTGGGTTTTTTTTTGCTCGTTCTTTTGACGATTTCGTACCCAAAGGTCGATCCTTATTGGCCGATGATTCACCTTGAGCTTCTGAAGAAGTTGGAACACCATCAACAGTGGCAAAAGTAGTCCTTGTTTGCTTATTTTTTTCAAAAGTATCAAGCCATTTCCTCTCGTATTTTAAGAGATTAAGACAATGTTCAAATTTGAATCCTCTTCCGTTAGTGTTGGCAGCATATAGTTTCCTCGCCTCTTCCAACTATCAAAAAAGAATTTCTCAACGTGAATACATCAAGTTAATTAATATGAATACAAAAACTATAAAAATTCACATTTACCCTTCCATGGTCTGTTTGACCAGATTGATGTCTATGCTCAATTTGATTCAGATAACTAATGAATTTAGAGCATTGTGTGTTAATATCCCCCCAACGATGTTTTACACTTTGCTCGGATCGCCCTCTTTGACCGCTGTTTGTTATAAATCGATCATAAATTCTCGCCCAAAATCTAGAAGATTTTTGGTCACTTCCATGAATAGCATCTTTACTTATATTTAGCCACGACGAAACAATACAAATATCTTCTTCGCGGGAGAAATTTGATGACCTCTTTGATCTAGGTTGAACTTGAACCTTGTTTGTGTCTTCGATATCTATATTTGAGTCGACGGCACAACTTTCTTCATACACCAGCGAGTCGTCATTCAAAAGATCCGTGAAACTTCCATTGTAACCTGAATCCATCTAAAAGAGAGAAGATAATATAATTATAAAGAAAAATCAATCATAAAACATAATAATCTATTTGGATTACAGGTTCACAAAATACTAGAGTTAATGAGCTAGAGAACATTATACTAAAATATTAGAGCAACCAAAGCACCCAAAGATTCATATTAGAAGAACAATATACAGAAATTACAAAATCAATAATCAAATAATTTAACTATGTAGTCAGACCATAGAAAGACAATTTCTTTGTTTAAAATTATATTCCAAAAGAAAACACAATCACAACAAAGATTACCAATCAATTATGGATTTTTGTAAACAATTAAAAAAATTAAAACTTTTGTGTGTGGTGAGGCTAACTTTTTCTTGCAAAACTAGTTCTTCTATTTTTAAATTGCGTGTACAGTAGAAAAGGTTTTCCTTTGCATCTAATTTTTATACAGCAGAAAAGTATTTCAATAAATATACGTATCCCTTTTCTTTGGAAATTTGTTGAGATTTATTTTCTTTCCGTTGAAATTGCGGTTGAGATTTTTCAGGATTATTTGATACCTTTTTTTTTGGGGTGCATTTTTGCACCTCATCGAAGCGAAGTATCAAAAAAAATAGTACTTTGATACCTCCGTTGGAGAGGAATTTTTGAGATTTGGAGTATCAAAATGGTAGTTTTACCATTTGATACTCCGTTTAATTCCCCCGTTGGAGTTGCTCTAAACCTAATAAAGGGATTTAACCCTACCACGCATCACTTGAATAAGTTGTATTACAAGCAATCTCGGAGAAATCAAGCAAAACCCTCACTCAACAATGGAAGCAAAACCAGACTCCAATTCATCAATCTCCGATCATCATCAGCCCAGAAGATTCCGTCGCCGAATCGAAACCCCGGCAGCCGCCGAAACCCTACCGGAAGAAATCATCGAACAAATCCTGGTAAAACTCCCCGTCAAGTCCCTCTTGAAATTCACCTCCGTTTCAAAATCATGGCGCTCGTTGATCTCCAGCAATCGTTTCATCGAAGCCCATCTCGAATTTTCGAGAAAAGACCCAAACTTTACCCATTACAGGACGATCTCAACCTACTTGCCGCCCCGTAAAAGCGTGGAGCACTGCTCTTTCCCATCACTGTTTAACGGGCTTGTAACGGATGCAGCTGACGTTGACGTTGACTTTCCGTTTGACTTTTCCAAGAAAGTCGTCCGTGTTATGGGTACCTGCAATGGGCTCGTTTGGATAGCCCCTAACATGGGGCATTGGTTCTTGTGGAACCCATCCACTAGACAGTACAAGCAATTGCCTGACGAATGTGATCGGACGAATGTCGTCGTCAAGTACGATTTCAAGCATGCATTTGGTTACGACGAGTCGACTCGGGACTACAAGGTTTTGCTAGCTCATTCGGTTCTTAGCAAAAAAAATCGATATGAAACGACGGTGAAAATTTATAGTTTGAGGACCGATTCTTGGAAGAGAATCAAGTTCTTCAACAATAGTCGTCATCCATCGGATTCGCGTGTTAGTGGGATATTTGTGAACGGAAAGATTCATTGGTGTAAAGATACCGAACCAAATTCAAGGTGCGATATTGTTTCGTTCGACTTAGGAAGTGAGGTATGGGGGAGTGTGGCTGAACCGAGTTGTGTCGAGAGCGGTTATTACGAGTCGCCGTCTTTGGGAGTGCTTGATGGATGCCTTTGTGTGTTGTATGATTTCTCGAGAAGCAGAATAGTTGTTTGGGCAATGAAGGAGTATGGGGTGAGTGAATCTTGGGCTAAAACGGTGACCGTACCTTATGTTGACCTTACGTTGTCGAATCCGTCAATCATTAGACCGTCGTTGTGCGTCGGACCAAAGGGTGAAATCTTGTGCATGTTAGGATCAAGTTTGATGATTTACAACCCGAACGATAATCGGTTTAGGCGTCCCGGAATGAGGAACTTCGGTGCTTTCCTTGAAGCGCATGTTTACTACGAAAGTTTAGTCCCGCTTGCCTAATGGTGAACCGGAGAACGAGGCGAATTTGGATTTGTTATGACTTATGAGTTATTATCTCCCCGTTTTTTTTCTAGCGTTAAATATATTATTCTTAACCCATAGAAACTCGAATTTTATTTTTCTGCCATAAAAACAAAAATACGGTCTCGATTGAATAGCTCCGCTCTCGTTTGTCGTGGCCTCTTGATGGTTTTATCTTATATTTCACATATAATTTATTTCTTTATTTGATTCAAAAAATGGTTTCTTGAGATGATTTCATGAAGACTATATAGTGTATCTTTTGCCCAACTTTTCTCTCTCTTGTCCTGATTTTCTTGCATCTTTCGAGTAGTATTTGTTATGAAATCGAGTAGAAAGGTTTTCGTGATTGAATAGCTCTTTCTTCATCCCACATGATCTTCTAATGGATCCTCCTCTTTGCCCGAGTGGGATATTGTTTCGTCTGATTTAGGAAGTGAGATATGTGCAAGTGTGGCCCCACCGGATTATGCCAAGAGCGATGTTTTTGCAGCTCGATGGATACCGATACTCATATTCATACTAATACTAATAGCATACTAATATTAATATAGATACTCATACTGATACTAATAACCATACTAATACTAATACTGTTACAAATGCTAATGCTAATACTAATCTAATATTACTGCTAATGCTAATACGAATACCAACACCAATATGAATACTCAATAATAATATTGATACCGATACTGCTGATGTTGATATTAATATTGATATTGATACTAATTATGATATGGAGCTAATTGCATATAACCCCCTGTGTAATCTGGAATTGTTAAAAAACCCCTCATGTTAAAAATATTAGCATAGACCCCCCTATATTATTTTTAACAAAGCACACCGCCCTTTATTACAAAATTAGCAGTTGACCTATAGGAAATGACTAAATTAACCCTCATATTATAATAATTTATGTTTCAATTATAAATAAATAAAACTGCAAAATGAATATAATTAGAACAAATCAAAAAGAAAAAAAAAACATAATGAAAAAGAAGAAAACCCACGGCCATCATCTCCTCCCCCAACCCAAAATTCTTCCATCTGCATCACCACCACCTCCGCACCACCTGCCTTCCCTCCCCAAAAAAAAATATGCTTTATGTTTAATTTGATGGGTTTTTCCAGATTTCTTTTGAATCAAGATTTTTGGTCGCGACCCTATTCGTCTCATCTCTTCGTCGGAGGTGGGTTTGGAGGCGGCATCATCCGGGCCGGATGAAGCATCCATGGCGAGGAACAGATTTGAGAAGAAGGAGACGGAGAAAGAAGATGAGGTTTTGAGAAATTATGAAAATTGCAATTTGGTCCTATGCAATTTGGAGAGAGGGCAGCGGCTGCGGCGTGGTTGAATCGGAGAGTCGGCCAATGATTCTTCGAGTTTGACATTCTTCTTCTTATTCTTCCTGAAGGTACGAATTAAGTTTTCACAAATTGGAAGAAAATGCTATGGAAATTGAAAGAAATTTCTTTGAAGGGTTTTTGTATATTTTTTTGTTTGGGCAGGGATGTGCCGAAAAATTTTGAGGAGCCGTTTTTCTTCCATTTTGTTTTCTTGGATTTGGAATAGAAATGAAATTCATGTTCAGATATGGGTTTGGTTGATGGTTTTTGCCGGAAAAAATCATGGTGAAAAAGTGGAGGACTAGTTGAAGAAGATGGCTTAATTGAAAATATAAAGGACTCAATTGAAAATCTTAAAAACTTCATTTTGGTACTTATAAAGTTTCTGGTTGCATTTTGGTATTTCGTGTCAAAAAACGAACCCCCACTCTCATCCATGGCGAGTGAAGTGCACGGTGAGCTCTTAAGGGCCTTATTGCCTTTGACTAATTTTTATAGGGGGGTATTTGCTAATTATTTTAACACGAGGTCGTTTTCAGCAATTCGAGATTACACAGGGGTGGTTTTTGCAAAAAACCCTTATGATATGGGTATTGATATTGATATTAATACTTAGATTGATACTAGTACTGGACTGTGATGCTGACAGCGATAATAATTATGATACTGGTTTTGATACTGACATCCCGATACCGATATTGATGCGCACACCAACACTCATATCTATATCAATACCTACATTAATACTAAAACCAATACCAACAGCAATATCAACGGCAACGGCAACACCAACAACAACGACAATGCCACGCGAACGCCAACGCCAACACCAACGCCAACGCCAACACTAAGGCCAACACACACACCAACATCAATACCAATACCGATATCAATACGGATATTAATACTAATACTAATATCACTACTAACACCAATACCTATACTAATACAAAACCAATATCAATACCGATACCGATATCGATACCAATACCAATACCAATTCCAATACCTATATCAATACCAATACCAATACCAATACCAATACCAATACCAATACCAATACCACTAGTAATACCATTACCAATATCAATACCAATACCACTAATAATACCAATACCAATAACAATACCAATACCAATACCAATACCAATATCAATACGGCTTTTGAGATCCCACAACTAATGAAATACAACATGTGATTTTAAACCGTAGATCTTTATAAATAATTACCCACTAAGCAGACATACACATGAGTGTGTGTGTTATTATGTGTAGATATACAGTTTAAAACCACATGGTGTATTTCACCAGGTGTAGGTTCTACAAAACCTACCAATACTGATACTTATACCACTACCAGTACTAGTACCAGTACCGATAACGATATCGATAGTGACACCGATATCGGTACCAATACCGATACCAATACTCGAATACCAATATCAATATCAATATCAATACACCAATACCAATACCTATACAAGTACCAATACCAGTACCAGTACCGATATCAATACTAATATCGATATCAACACCGATACCGATACCGATACCGTTACCCATACCGATATCGATATCGATATCGATATCGATACCAATACCAATACCAATTAAAAAAACTAAAAATAAACATAAGACCATTTTCTAAAAATCAGAATGAAAAACATGAAAAATATAAATAAGAAAAAAATAATTTAAAATAAAACAAAATTAAAAAATTAAAAAATAATTAATTTATGTTTTAATCAAAATAAAAAAAAACCATTAAAAGATCTTAAAGAAAAGGGAAAAGGGAAAAAAAAACAAAGATTGAGGTAAGATGAGGATAAATAGAGGTATTTTGCATATTTCACAAAAAAAAAAAAATTATTTTCCTAATAATTAATATGAAGGTATAATAATGAAACTTAATTATTTTTTTATTAATTAAAAATATTTTTAACTTATCTTAAAAATCTGAGTTTTTTTGGGTTTTGTCAATAAAGGGATTTAACCCTACCACGTATCACTTGAATAAGTTGTATTACAAGCAATCTCGGAGAAATCAAGCAAAAACCTCACTCAACAATGGAAGCAAAACCAGGCTCCAATTCATCAATCTCCGATCATCATCAGCCCAGAAGTTTCCGTCGCCGAATCGAAACCCCGGCAGCCGCCGAAACCCTACCGGAAGAAATCATCGAACAAATCCTGCTAAATCTCCCCGTCAGATCCCTATTGAAATTCACCTCCGTTTCAAAATCATGGCGCTCGTTGATCTCCAGCAACCGTTTCATCGAAGCCCATCTCGAATTTTCGAGAAAAGACCCGAACTTTACCCATTACAGGACGATCTCAACCTTCTCGCCGCCCCGTAACGGCGGCGTGAAGCACTGCTCTCTCCCGTCACTGTTTAACGGTAACGGGCTTGCGACGGATGCAGTTGACGTTGACTTTCCGTTTGACTTCTCCGAAAAATCCGTCCGTGTTATGGGTTCATGCAATGGGCTCGTCTGCATAGTCACTCACGAGGCACATTTGTTAATATTGCTGAACCCATCCACTAGAAAGTTCAAGAAATTGCCCGATGTGTGTGATAGGCTAATGAACACAATCATCTGTGCTTTCAAGTATGGATTCGGTTTCGTTGAGTCGACTCGGGACTACAAGGTTTTGTTAGTTTGCTGCGTTTTTCGCAGAGACAGCAGTAGATGTGAAACCATGGTGAAAGTCTACAGTTTGACGACAAATTCTTGGAGAAGAATCGAGTTTGTCGTCGAGGATAGATACGGGTTTGATGTTAGTGGGATATTCGTGAGTGGAAAGCTTCATTGGTGCAAAATAGTAAAACCCGAATCAAATTCAACGTTCGGTATTGATACGTTCGACTTAGGAAGTGAGGTATGGGGAAATGTGACTCAACCACCGAGTTGTGTCGAGAGCGGTTTTTACGTTTCGCAGTCTTTGGGAGTGGTCGATGGATGCCTTTGTGTGTTCTATGATCACCCGAGAATCGGTGTGGATGTTTGGGTGATGAAGGAGTATGGGGTGAGTGAATCTTGGGCTAAAATTGTGACCGTACCCGATATTCACCTTCCGTTAATTTCGTACCCGTCGAACCATAAACCGTCATTGTGCGTCGGACCAAAGGGTCGAATCTTGTTCGTGTTCGGATCAATTGTACTGATCTACAACCCGAGAAATAATAAATTTACGTGTCCCGACATGAAGAACTTTGGTGGTTTCCTTCGATCGCATGTTTACTACGAAAGTTTAGTCCCACTTGTCTAACGGTGAGCGATAGAAAGAGAGGTAATTTTTTTAGATTTTTTTAGGAGTGATTATCTATCTTCTTTCCCCATTGCTCTATTTTTTTTTTCTTGAAGGCCCTGTTTGGTTGCTATGATAAGCCATGACTAACTACTAACTAAATAGTCTGACTTAATTTGATGTTTGGCAAAAGTATGTAATCATGGTTTATCTTGCAGTGAGTTTTTTCTGTTGGACGTCACGAGCTCTTGGGTTTCATTATATTATTTAATCTTATCTTGGCTAATCTTAGCTTGCCAACTAAAAGGGGTCCAAGTAAACAAAATGTTATGAATACTTATAAGATGAGGCTGGACGTGTGTACGTAGGATCGGTAAAAAATTGTAATCTTCACCGGATGTAGCAGAAAAATAACCCGAGGCTGCATGCAGTTGGTTCTAAGAGAATTTTAACTGTGTACAAAGATGAAAAGAAAATATGGTCTTGATTGAATAATTCTGATTTGTTTGCAGTTGGCCTCTATATGCTTTTGTATCTTATCTTTTGCCTAGAATTTTATTTCTTTGTTGATACAAGAAATGGTTTCTTGATATGATTTTGATTCTTCCTTACCTTTATCCTGATTTTCTTGCATCTTTCTGAGTCATATTTGTGGATTATGAAGAGACACAATGTGTGGATTATGTTAAGATCCAAAACAAATATGAGGCTTAATTTCACTTTTCACCTTCTAAATGTACCATTTTGGCACTTTGCACCATCGGAACGTGTTTAATCGTTCAAATTGCATCCTAGTTTATTTTCCGTTATGATTTTCCATTGTTAACCTATTTTCTTGACTATCAAAAGTTATTTTCGCCCGAAAATACATTCGCACCTGCCACCTTGAAGAAAAAATCAATTGAATAGTCAAAACTGACTATGTTGACGATAAAAAAATAAGTTAACGACGGAAAAAATTTGGCCGAAAAATATTCTAGGGTACACTTTGAACGATTAAACATGTTTTGAGGGTGCAAAGTGCCATAAATTATTGGTACACTTTGAACGATTAAACATGTTTTAAGGGTGCAAAGTGCCATAAATTATTTTTGGGGATGCAAACTGCTTTCAAGGGTACAAAGTGTAATTAAGCCCAAATATGAATCCAACCAAAGATGCAAGAAAATCAGAACGAGAAAGAAAAACAACTTAGGCAAAAAAACACAATCTACAATTGTTTCATAATTTTTCCGGTTTCGGCTACTCTTGTTCACCTTTGGACAAGCGAGACTAAACTTTAACGGTAAACATCCGTTTCATAATTAGTAGTGTGTATTTTATCAGCTCTTCAGACACAAAATCAAATCATATCAAGAAGCCATGTTTGAATCAAGTTACGCTCCTACTCATAAGACAGAGATTAACCAGAAACGAAACATGTTTTCTTCGGCTCATTTACATAAAGCACTGATAAAACATCATTACACGAGCGAGACTAAACTTTCACAGTAAACACCGGCTTCAAGAAAGGCACCGAAGCTCCTCATCTTAGGACACCTAAACCGATTATCGTTCGGGCTGTAAATCAAGAAATCCGATCCTAACTTGAATAAGATTTCGCCCTTCGGTCCGACACACAACGATGGTGTATGAATTGATGGATTCGACAACGGGAGGTGCATATATGGTACGGTCACTATTCTAACCCAAGATTCACTCACTCCATACTCCTTCATTATCCAAACATCTACGCTCGTTCTAGGCGAATTATAAAGCACACAAAGGCATCCATCAAGCACACTCAACGAAGGCGAAAAACCGGTCTCGACATAACTCAGTGGTTGAGCCACATTTCCGCATACACCAGTTCCTAAATCGAACGAAAAAACATCCCAATTAGAATAATCGGGTCCGTTATTTCTTCTACCCCAATGAAGCTTCCCACTCACGAATTTCCCGGTAGCATCCAATCCAAGATTATCCTCCTCTAAGAACTCGATTCGTTTCCACGAATCGGTCCTCAAACTATAAATTTTCGCAATAGTTCCGCCCCTACCCCGATTGGAGAAACCGCAAAAAACCTTGTAGTCGTCGCTAGACTCGTCGAAACCAAATCCATAAATGATGATCAACTTCATCCTATCATCATCGTCGTCGTCCACGTCAGCCAATTTCTTGTACTTTCTGGTGGATGGGTTCCACAGGAGAAAATGCCGTCCCTCGTTAATGGATATACAGACGAGCCCATTACAGCTGTCCACCACCCAAACTCCGCCTTTGTAATTTTCGATCGGAAAATCAATTTCGAGTGGATCGGACGACAGCCCAGAAAACAGTGACGGCAAATAGCAGCGCTTGAGGCTCTGCTTTCGGATCGGGTTTTCAAATAGAAAAGTTTGGATGATCCAGTGGCGGGTAAAGTTTGTGTCTTTTCTTGAAATTTGGAGATGGGATTTGATGAAATGCTTGTCGGAGATTAGAGAGCGCCATGATTTCGAGACGCACCTGAATTTCAAGAGGGATTTGACGGGGAGTCTTGACAGGATTTCGGCGATGATTTCTTCTGGGAAAATTTCGGCGGCTGCCGGAGTTTTGATTCGGCGACGGAATATTCTGATTGATGATATGTTTCCCATTTTGGAGCTTGCTTTACCGGAGTCGGAGGTGTAATGTAGTTCAAGTTGGTTTTTTAGTATTCTTGTCGGAGCCGGAGGTAGGGTTAAAATGGTACAAATAGTAAAGATACTTTTCTTGAGAAGAGGAGAATCTCACAAATATTAATTTACGGGAAAATTACAGTTCTCACCCCTCAAGTTTGCATCGATTTCACATGTAGTCACCTGTTAAAAAAAAAACATTTGGTCCCTCATGTTCCAATAATTTAACAATTTTGGTCATTTCCGTCTATTTACCGTTAGTCATGGAACACGCTGGATTCCGTTAGTTTTAACGGAAAATTGACGGAAATGACTAAAAGTGTGAATTTTAGAAACATAAGGGATCAAATGTATTTTTTGTGAACATGAGGGACCAAATGTGAAATCGGTGCAAATTTGAGGGACGAAAAATGTATTTTTCCCATTAATTTACTTTTCTTGAATAAGCAGATTGAGTAAGCTTGAATGTGTTTTAATTGAGTAACACGGATCGAACTCGATTAACTTGATTGTTTTAAATATATTTTATCATTTTTTTTTCCCAATCCACTTTGAGTCAAGTTTCATAACTAATTATTGAAAGAAAATATGTGTTCGAGTTTGGTTAGTTAAGGTAACAAAAACTTCGAACAAATTTTTAATAGACTATCTCAGATCTAGCATTGAGTAGTTTAGTTTCGTCGCCCATTCGCCATTATCCCCACCGTTCGTCGGCTTCCCGTCCATCGGTACCGAAATCTTGCTAAACTTTCGGTACTGAAATTTTGTTATGTTTTCGGTACAGAAAATGTTAACATTATCCGACTGTAAGGGCAGAAAATTACACATTGCGAAAACAATGGTGTAGTTGCGAAACTCGAACTTCATACTCATAAAACCGAACATAAAATGACACTGAATCACAAAATTCTCACGTCTATTGCTTTATTTTGATATGAATCCTCAAAATCATTGTCGTTTAAGAAACAATAGGATTTCTCTCCCATCAACAAACATTTGTAGTGTTGTGTGGTTGGTGTAGAGAGTTTGAAATATGTGCTTTTTTTAACAAAATAGTAGTAGGGCAAATTGGTCTTTTGATTAAGGGTAATTTTGAGATTACCATTTGGTGGAGTGAGAGGATCAAAATGGTGGAGCATATATAGCCAATCCCTTGAAATATACAGCTTGGTGTACTTTGCAACGAATATGTACTTTCAGTCTAGTTCTCGCCGAATTATTAGTATATATATATCATTTTACTTTTTCTGCGTATAAAATCCTCCTTTCCTAGTTATTTAGGGTTCCCAAATTAACAAAAAATCTTCCCAAATTGTGAAAAGTCTCTTGCAAACTGGACGAAATTATCTTCCAAGTTTGACAAAATTTGTTCGTTGTTCTTCATAATCACGGTAATATGGGGTGGGAAAATGTGACATTTATAGCCTTAAAGAACGAAATCACCGTTCCAATTCACTCAAACTTGACGATAATCAGACCGAAAAAAAAAAGAAAAAAAAAAAACAATTGGGACAAAATGCACCGAGCTTTATATTTCAAGGGGCGACAGTCTTGTTTTTACATTTGGAGGGGGAGAAGTGCAAAAATGGCATTTTCTAAAGGGGCAAAGTGCAATTTTCCCATAAATTGACCTTGGATCTAAAGTCTAAACCCTAGTGGTGTCGACTATGTTTTAATCCTCATATCCTCCACAACGAGATTTCTGAATTCTACCAAAATGGTAACAAAATCAGAATCAAAATTATCACAGTACGATCATCGACCCAGTCCTACCAGAACCCGTCTCCGAATCCCGCCGGCGGCGGCGGCGGCGGCCGACGAAACTTTGCCGGCAGAAATCATCGAAGAAATCCTGTTAAGACTGCCCGTCAGGTCCCTCTTGAAATTCACCTCCGTTTCAAAATCATGGCGCGCTTTGATCTCCAGCAACGATTTCATCAAAGCCCATCTCGAAATTTCAAGAAAAGACACAAACTTTACCCGTTACGGCGTCGTTTCAGCCTATCTGCCGCTCAGTCACTGCTCTTTGCCGTCACTGTTTTCTGGGCTTGTGACTGACGCCGTTAGCGTCGATTTCCCGTTTCCAATTTCCGTAGCCACAGTATGTGTGCGTGGCACGTGTAACGGCCTCGTCTGCATAGTCATTAGCATGAAACACATTTTCTTGTGGAACCCATCCACTAGAAAGTTCAAGCAATTGCCCGATGCCACCGATGATAGGTTGACGATGTTCGTGATCAATTACGGATTCGGTTACGACGAGTCGAACGACGACTACAAGGTTTTGGTAGTCTTTAATGGCGGTAGAGACGGAGCCATTGTGAAAATCTATAGTTGCACGACTAATTCTTGGAAAAGAATCGAGGCCTTCGAGGACGGTCTCCCATTTAACGAAACCGGGAGATTCGTGAGTGGGAATCTTCATTGGAGTAGAAGAAGAGTTAATGAATCGGATTCGAAATGGGATATTGTTTCGTTCGATTTAGCAAGTGAGATATGCGGGAATGTGGCTCAACCGATTTACGTTGACGGTGATTTCGCCCCGTGGTTTCGGCCGTTTGGTGATTGCCTTTGTGTGTTCTATGATCACCCGGGAATCGGTGTGGATGTTTGGGTAATGAAGGAGTATGGGGTGAGTGAATCTTGGGCTAAAATTGTGACGGTGCCTTATCTTCATGATCCCGGGCAAGGTCGGTTCTCGAAACCGTTCTGCATTGGACCGAAGGGCGAAATCTTGGTCGAGTGTTTAAGGAGTTTCATGATTTACAGCCCGAAAGATAAACGGTCGAGGCTTGCTGAGATAAGAAGCGCTTCTCCCTTTCTTGAAGCGGATGTGTACTGTGAAAGTTTAGTCTCGCTTGTCTAACGGTGAACCGGAGAAAGCCGAAACCAGAAAAATTATGAAACAATTGTAGTGCCCAAGTTGTTTTTTTTTCTTGTTCTGATTTTCTTGCATCATTGGTTGGATTCATATTTGGGCTTAATTAGACTTTGTACCCTTGACATGTAACATTTTAGCAGTTTGCACCCCGGAAAATAGTTTATGGCACTTTGCACTCTCGAATGCACCCTAATATATTTTTTTGTTTGTGGGCATAATTTTCCGCCAGTTAACTTATTTTCTGATGTCCACATGGTCATTTTTGTCTATTCAGTTGATTTTTTCTTAGTGAAAAAAAAGAATGCAATTTCATATTTGTTTTGGATCTTAACATACTCCACACATTGTGTCTCTTCTTGATTTCTATAACTTAGTTATTAAATAAATGGGGCATCTAAAACAAATTCTAATTTTTTCTCACTTCAATCCCTCCAAATTTAAAATTATTTTTTATAGAAGTTTTTACAATTTTTTCTTAGTTTAAAACCATAAATAAATAAAAAATTGCTAGCAAAGTACAAAAATGCCCTTCATCAACCATAATACAATTTATACCAAGGAAAAAAAAGAAAAACAAATCCTCTCTTTTCCCTTTTTCTTTTTATCGGCCCGGAATTCATGTTAATGCTAACTTGACCAGTGAAATTAAGGGACTGTTTTCTGCATTTTGGGTGTCAAATAATTTCTGGGTTTGACTTTTTTCAGTGATGGTGGTGGCGGCGGAGGATGATCCATTACCGCACTCGGTTCCGAACTCGATTCAACTCTTCAAGAACGCATTTTTGCCAATCGAATCAAATTTTCGATTCGAGCACTGCTTCAATGGGTTCGTGAAAGATCCGATCTTGCACGAATTTCAACAAGATCATTGCTGTAAGAACGCTGATTACGAATCTTCGACCCGACCCGTTGATAAATTCGACCATTTTAGGGCACTCGGCAGTAATTTAGGGATTTTGAAGTTTGCGCGAGTACGAGGTTTGCCGTCAAGTATAGTTGGAGTGGCTTCTGCGAAAGATGTGGAAGACCAACGGTAAAAAAAAAAAAAAAAAAATTTGTTCTTCCCTTTTTTCAAGTGTTTATTGCCGTTTCGACTTCAAACTCGATTTTGATCATTCTTTTAACTCCAAATTTTGCAGAATCGGAAACATAGAATTTGTAGCTTTTTGAGTTAGCTTTAGAATCCAATTTGAATTACCAAAATTTGATGTCGGACGAGAAAGATATACATTAATCAACGAACACTGCCCACAACTGTGAGCTATCTAAAATTCAGAATGTGATTCATTCATGCATAACTTTGTCACACGGCATCTAGTCTAACTGATTTAAGTTGGATTAGAAAGCTAATCCAAAGTACTACAGTTTTCGTGTTTCGAATTTTGCCCAAATCATACTAGAAATATGTCAAAGTTAGGTTCGAAGTTTCAAAATGTATTAGTAAAATTGAAACGACGTATAACATTTCCGGGTTTTTTATTTGATTTTTGTTATTGATGTCAATGGATATAGAGAAGGTTTATTATATGCTTCAGAATTATTTACGCTACGAATTTTCTTAGGCGAATTTCGTATAACATCAAGTTTTATATAAATTTTCTGATGTATATGTGATTTTGATAACTAGTAATGTAATGCATAATCTGATTTTGAAGTGGATGAAATCATTGTCGAAAATAATTCAGAGTAATGATTAATAATCAGTTGATTAGTTATCGAACCAGATTTTTTTGATAGAAACTGACGAGTATCTTATACTCTCTGTAATAACGAAATAGAAATATTTCTCGTATAGAAACACATGCAGGAAGTGTTCTAAAATCTGCGTTGGCTGGAGGGCTTTCCTGTGCATTATCCGCAACGTTAATGCACCCCGTTGACACATATAAGGTAATAATATACAAAATTATATTATTAATATTTTCTTCTTTTTTTTTTCAACGCATTGTCGAAATTCAATTAAAAAGATGATTTTACGAACCCTTTTTGTGATGGTGTGCTAATGCTATTATAGAAAATGGATCTTTGGAAGAATAATGTATTAGCTATTTTTTTTTTATTGAACTACAGTTAAACCTCTATAAATTAAAACAGTCGGGCCTAACAAAATTCTATTCATTTAGTGAAATATGAAATTATCGAACTAATAATTTAGTACAATTTTACTGAGTCAGGACCGGAAGAAATTATTATTTAAGCGAGGTTATTAATTTATCGAGTATTAATTTGTCGAGTTTCTAATTGTATAATTTTGGCCAGACATGGGTGCAAGCTTCGACTGTTACTTCCCCGGAAATTATATCGAAGATTTCTCAAATCGGGGTCCGGGGATTATACAAGGGATCTATACCAGCTATTGTCGGGCAATTTGCAAGGTTTAATTTGATTACTGTACATCATTTCTTTCGTTTTCTGTATGATAATATTATAATATATAATGAAATAATGCAGCCACGGTATGCGAACCGGAATTTGTGAAGCAAGCAAGTTTGTGTTGGTAAACATTGCACCGACGCTTTCAGAAATACAGGTGATCGAGTGCCGTGACGAACGTATTTTCTTGTTTATTAGCTTTTTTTTTTTCCTATTATTCGGCAATATCATTTTATTTTTATTTTTTTGATTTATTAAATTGGAAATTTCGGGACTGGTGTTTTAGGTTCACTCAGTGGCATCATTTAGTAGCACGTTTATCGGAACAGTAATGCGAATCCCATGCGAAGTGTTGAAGCAGAGATTGCAGGCCGGTTTGTTCGACAATGTTGGGGAAGCTATAACCGGAACTTGGCTTCTAGAAGGTTCAAAGGGTTTCTTCCGTGGCACCGGTGCAACTCTCTGCCGCGAGATACCCTTCTACGTCGCCGGAGCGGGCCTTTATTCCCAATCCAAGAAGGTTCTAGAATCTTCCATTCAAATTCCATTTCAAGAATCCATTTTTTTTTCGTTTTACATTTATAGGGCAAATTACGGCGCCATCCCCCGAGGTATGGTCAAATTACGAAAAGACCCCTCTTGTTTGGGTAATATTACAGCCACCTCTCCTTTTAAATATTTTTACATAAAATTTACGTAATTCGGTTATTTACGGAACCAAATCGTATATTTAGTTCGGTAAACGGTATGAAATGTTGGCATACCAAAATTTCGGTTAGATTTTACCGAATTAGCATCCCTAAATTTACCTTTGGATGGGTCTTTTCGTAAGATAATATATAGTTGAGGGGTGGCTGTAATTACCCAAGCAGGAGGGGGTTTTTGTAATTTGACCATAACTCAGGGAGTGGTCGTAATTTGCCCCACATTTATATGTATACAGTTAAACCACTCTAAACCAATACAGTTGGGACTAGCAAAATTCTATTAATTTAGCAGAATATTAAATTATCATTAACATGTTGTTACCGAGTGGGGACTGGGAGAAATTATTATTTAAGCGATGTTATTTATTTATCGTAGAACCCATATATTCAGGTTGCTCGGAAACTTCTAGAAAGAGAGCTGGACCCTCTAGAAGCAATCGTAATAGGGGCTTTGTCCGGTGGGATAACTGCAGTTATGACAACTCCACTCGATGTAATAAAAACGAGGATGATGATTGCTCCTCAAGGGCAAAAGGTGACTTTTTCGATTTTAGCACTTTCGATTTTGCAAAATGAAGGTCCACTCGGATTGTTCAAAGGGGCAGTTCCGAGATTCTTTTGGGTTGCTCCGCTTGGTGCAATGAATTTTGCGGGTTACGAGCTTATAAGGAAGGCCATGGGCTAAAATTATTGGAGGTAATGCTATAAATATGTATTTCTAAGTGTTTACAATTGATTTATCTCAAAAGGAAAAAAAAAAAAAAAAAAAGTGTTTGCAAATTGCAATTAATTTGGCTTCTCTTAAACTAAATTGTTATAGACTATGGTCCTATAAGGCCTCGTTTGGTTACTGTTATTAAGTTTTATTGACTAAATAATAGGATTTAGTTATGTGTTTCAAACCCGCTATAAAAGTTGAAGCATGCAATTAGGTTGCAATTAGGTGGTGTTTGCAAAAGCTTATTTAAAAGCAGAAGTTATGGATTGTGAATTAAGTTGGTTTTAAGTGCTTATTTCTAGGGTGTTTACAAATTTACCGGACACTAAACTTAAACAGAAAAGGCATGAAAAGGCATAAAAAGCATTGTTATGGTTGCTTAACATTGCTTATTTTAAGAGAAGCAAAAACAAAAGTTCATTTTTCGAACACTTATAAATAGATTATGAGCAACAAAAGAAAAAGTTCATAATCTATTTGTAAACGCTTTTGCAAACACCACCTTAACTGCTGCTATCCAATAAAATTAGTAGTTGCTCGACCCACCGTGATTAATTATAGCGACTAAATAGGAAAAGGTCAAATTTGTCCATAAATACTATAAATTAGGATGCGATTATTGTAAAGTAGTGATGTTATTGAAAAATAATCGTATAATACCAAATTTTAATACCTTCTAAAGAGACGAATAGTTAGTAGCACGGAGTTAATAATAGATATAGGTAAGCAAACAAGGCCTAAAACCCCCTCAGCCATAGCTTTTATTGCTAATGACATGATCAGGGTTACAAAAAAATAAAATTAAATAATATAAAAATTAAATGATTTGCTTTATTATTGGTAATTATTTCCTAAGTACTATGCATATGTCTATGTATGCATTATATATATATATTTCATGTCCAAAGAGTTTCCCAATTAGAAAGTTCCAAATTGGCTTCATCGGTAAAGAAGTTTGACGACGAGTTTTCATCAAACAACGGAAGCTGCTGCATTTCTGCTTGTCGCGAGTTTTCCAGAACGTTCCGGATGGAAATGAATTCGAACAATTTCGAGTTTTGGCATTGCATGTTAAAGATTTCCGCGTGTGCCTTTGCGAGTTCAGCTTGGAGCTCGCCGATTTGGTTTTGGAGATGGCAAATTGTGCCCGTGCAACCGTATATTGGATCCCGTACCCGAGCATTCGCTTCGTAAACCATGCTGTTTACTGCATCTGCTCTTTGATCTTCTGGAAGTTCCTGCAATTTTTTTTTTTCATTTTTTTCTAATTATATTATATTATAAAAAAATTAAATATTTATATATTTATAACTCCCCGCCACAACATTGAATGCCACGTCTTCTACAATGTCTGTCACTTTATAGAAGTGTTTTGTTATGCATTATTTGTGACTTTAGAATTTCAATACACTGAAACCTTTATAGATTAATTGTGACGTAACTAGAGAAATTCTATTAACTTAGCGAAATATAAAAATTATCGAGTTAGTCATTTAACATGTTCTTGTTGAGTTAATCATTTAATTTAGGGTATTACACCTACACCCTTGATGTATGCTAAAATAACTTTAAGATCTATGTGGTATTGATAATTATAGCAATACCCCTGAAACATTTACCATATCCAAGATTTTATGTCTTGGAGATCGATATGCACTATATTTGTTTCCCGCGGGGCCATTAATGCTATCATAGACTAAAATTTATAAATCTTATATAAAATAATAAAGATTTAAAGAATGTCAGGAGACTCATGTCACTCATTAGCTCTATGTTGACTCTATCACTACCTCAAGTTAATAGTCTGTTAGAACTTTAACTCAATAACTTATCTAATACATTTCTCCGTATGGTTTCTAACAATGTTTTAGGGTGGTAATTGTAATTATCGATACTACATGGACCTTTAAGTTATTTTAACATGCATTAGGAGTGTAGGTGTAATTTACCATTTAATTTATCGAGGTTCTAATGTAGTTCATTAGTTACAAATCTTCTAATCATGCTCTTATTAACTCTACAACACTCTTCCTGCATTAATTAATAAATAAAGATATTTTTGTTGATCAATATCTATTTTCCTAAAATCAAAACATATTTATTGAGATTCTTATGACTCGTGCTGAGTGAAAAACGAACACGGCACTTGTTTATGAATGAACTTGAATATGAAAGGAGAAAGTATTCGGTAACTAAAGAGTGTTACAATATGTTAATAATAACTCCCAAAAAAAATAGAATTAAATTAACCTGCAAACACTTGATAATGTTGCTAGCTCCGAAAACACGGTGGGCAATTGCGAACTTGAGTGGGTCGGTGGGCGGGAAGTAAGGCGCCAGCACGCACTTCTCGCCGCACCGCCTCCGGAGGATCTTGCAAGCTGCGCACGGGCTGAGAATCACCGCCGGATCAGGAGAAATTGATGATGTAGGCGAATCACCGGCGGTGTTGGTTTTTCTGCTGTACTCCATAGTTAGTAACTGGTGGAAGGACGGAGTGGGGGTGTTAATGTAATTTCTAATTCTTTTATTTATTTATTTTTTGTTTTTTGTTTTTTTTTTCCATTACTATTTGAGTGATAGATAAACAAATATTTATAGGGGAATTAAATTCCCGCCGATAAGGGGAATGGGGGTACGGGGGGTGGGTGGTAGGGGGTGGGTGGTCGGTTATTGCCTAAAACCAAATAAAAACACAGCCAACTGTTTTTCTTCGTGTAAAATTGAATTTATATTTAATTATAGACTATAGATATATACTAATTGAAAAGGTAACATGATTTTGAATTATGCATCAAAATGCTTACAAGATTGTGAATTTTACTTGCTCATGGAGGTGTTCACTCGATCGGTAAACTGATTGAATCGACCGAAACGTGCCAAATATTGAACCGGAGTATTTGGGTAAAGATCTTTCACAATTCCGGTATTCAATACAGTATACTGTATTGATGTTCGGTATTCAGTACTGAATACTGAAATATTTAATAAATATTAATATTTTTTCTTTTATTTTAAATTCTTTAAGGTTATAACAAATAGTTCAGTTCGGTAAACAATACAAATTTTTGAAGTATCGAAATTCCGGTACAGTTCGGTACGATTTTACCGAATAAACACCCCTACGTGCTACTGAAATAGAGTTGTGTGCTGTCAAAAATAATATGACAACATAATTTTAATTTGTAATATTTTCATACATAGTTCTAATACTTTTTGAATTTATTATAAAGTTGCAAAATAAATGGCATAATTTTTTTATATTTTTGAAGAACCATAGAATATTTCTTTGGTCAAAATTTTGTGAAAAGGAGATTAAAATAGCCAACGCATTTATTAAGTGTACTTAATAAATGTACAACCAATATTTTGCACCAATCTACAATAAATTCATCTTTATACTACACCAATCATACCATAAGAGAATACCACGTGGCACAATTCGTGGGTCCCAGTGCTGACCAACAAAGCGACTATTCAGCTGCTGCCACGAATAAGACGGCGTGGTTTTTCCAAGTTGCCAATTATGACGTGGCAATCGATCATGCATGTATGTACGTTATACTATGCTACATCGGGTGAAATAGATTGGATAGATCTTTATTATTCATAAGTTCACAAACACTCACATATCCACATTGGTGGGTGTAGATCAACGGTAAAAATTTACCCTGTGTGACATTCGTCGGGTGTACCATAGAAATAACCTTTAAGGCACCGTTGTAGCTCGTGGACAAAATGACTTTAGTTTGATTCTTTTTATTTCTTAGTTTCTTTTTGCTTCTTTCCCTAAATCATGGATGGTGTTTTTTCTAGTCCCAACTCGGTGAAAATATAATAAATTATTAGTTTAGCAATTTAATAGTTCGCTAACTAATAGAATTATGTTAGTCCTAACTGTATAATTTATAGAGGTTTAAATGTATTGTGTCGGCACTCGTGTAAGTAGGAGTATTAATCGGACGGATCAGATTGGAATTAGCCCTTTTGAAAAAAATAATATTTTTTTTCGGAAGTGAAAAACTAGTTCAAATTTTGTTCCAAAAACATCGGGAATGGGAACACTTGTTCCAAGATTGAAAATTTTTGGATCGGAATCGGCGGAATTCGAAAATTTTCAATTTTGGGTTACCTAAATATAAAATAAATAATAATTTTGGTATTTTAAGTTTAACATTTCGGAAAGAACTCAGAATTTTCGAAATTATTTTTGGAACTTAAATTGGATCGAAAATCCAAAATCATATATATTCCAATATTCAATCCAACTAATTTCGAAAAAATTAGAAGTCGGAATTTCAGAATTCAGATAGAAAAATATTACTCCAAAATCGGAAAATTTTAGATCGAAATCAACGAAATTCATAAATTTCGTTCCAATTTCCACTCGTACGTGTAAGTTCTACTAAGATGGTGTTTATCATTGAGTTTTACTCAGTCACCAATTTCTATTTTTCTAATAATTTATGAAAATATCATTTAACAATAATACACCTAGCAATTCATCAACTTCTACTTTTTTAAAAGTCTTTGCATCAGCATAGTATAGATCAAGGGTTATTTCTACTTTACATCCGATAAAGGTTATGGGTGATGTTTTTTACATTGATCTGCACACACCAATACGAAGTTATATGTATTTTCATGTGTATATAAACAGTAAAGATATACTGATATATTTCACCTGATGTAGCATAGTATAAACGAGATACATCAGCTTGTCACAATAATCTTTGAATTGAATACGAAAATGACTTGATGGACGGAGCCCAGCGTTACTCTCGTCTTAAATTTCAATGACTCTACTTAATATGTAAATACACATACCAAAGGTGTTTATATAGTAATCAATCAAAATTACTCCATTAATAGTTAGCATCTTGACTCTGAGGAATCACCATTATTGAGTCCAATTTGTCCAAATTACATGTGAAAAAAGCTTGGAGTGTCGAAATTACAACCGATTAAATTAATGCCGATCAAATTATGAGGGACCAGTCACATCGCGCCACCTCATCAAGTGATTATTATGGTCGGAGTTTCCACCCTACGAGTAGAAATAGAGGTTCATTTGTAGAGACTTGACACACAGCTACATAGAGCTCGAGAATTACAAGAGAGAATAAACGAATCATCTCTAGAGAATATACAAATTATCTTTTACGAGTTCATCAAAGTTCTACGGTGCTCTTCGCCACATAGACAAGGCGTTCATCGTAGAGCTGTACAAATTCTAGCGTTTAATTCGAGATTACGGTTAAAAACCCTCGAAATAACGTTATTGAAATCTGAAAGTACACATTCGGGAGGCATTAATTCCATCGGATTATATATAAATGAGTTCCTCACAAGTTCTTCAATAAACATACGTTTGATTCGAGAATAGTTATAAAATTCTTGAATTAAAGTTATTGAATTATAAAAGTCAAAATTACAAATCGTTCGTTACCCGTTCATCAAAATTTAATGTTTGATTCAAGAATAAGTTCCAAAACCCTCGAGTTAATGTTATTAAAGTATAAATTAATATCCGGAGGAGATCGAAAGGTGATCAGTCGGGGGACTTGAAATAGAAATAGCAAGATTAAAAATTGCGACTTTTTTGTGTGGGCGTGCATCGAGGTTTTTCTTTTACAGAATAGACAATATTTTTTTTTAGATAACTGGCTATAAATAATCGTACTACACTATATAATTCGTACTTACACTTTTGGAACGAATCGAGCTTGGTTTGGTCGCACATATATTTACACAGAGACACTGCATTTTCTCCATGGTTAATAAACTTGAGTAAGCAAATCGGGTATTTCGCAAATTATCAGTCTTTACCTCTTTTCCGCTTCAAAAACCGAAACCGGGATAAATCACTTAAATCTCCGTAGCAGCTTACTCCCAAGACTTCAACTTTTCGATGAGCAGCTATTTTCGAGGAATATAGAGATTCTCCGAGTATAAGAAGTCCAAGAATTCAGTTCTTGATAATTCTTAATTTTATTTTCCTTTTCACCTTTTGAACTGCATTAATCAAATAAAATAGATTAGACTCAAACTATTTATAAATTAAAGAGAGCACGAACGAAGCCAAGAACGAACACAGAAAAAATAAACGATACATCGGTCTTCACTCTTTAGTCAACGACACGCAATATTGGGTCCGTGTTGACCAGTTTTCGCTAAAAGAAATAGAAAATCAAAACCGGCAATAAATTATTGAAAATAGTCGGTTGGTCGGGTAATATCAGCTCAACTGAATATTGTTCACAATTTATATTTCTTTTGAATAATCGACACTAATTTCCCGATTAGTAACTGTCAAAACTACCGATCAACGGCTACTCAAATTTTCTTACATAAGAAGAGACGAAAGTATATACCTTTGTTACCTTTCAATAAAGAAGTGAAGCATGCTCGTATCGGAATCCGAGGGCACAAATCCAAATATAAATTAAACCGGCTTCAGAATACTCTTCCTCCGTTTGATGAGTCCATTCATTAAAGTAATATAAGTCGACTTATTTACCGAAACACCCTTCTCAGTCTGTTCCGTAAATATATGCATGGCATCTTTATACCTCCCTTCACCGCAAAGCTCGGTAATCTGTTCCGAACAAGCCACCGTATTCGAATCCGATTCATCCGAACCTTCACTACCAACTACACTCCGTTCGTCCTCGATTTTCACCATCGGATTTTGAATTAGTTTATTCCTTTCCGACATAATCGACAATAGCTCCTCAGCTTCTTTAGTTCTCCCAGCATCGTTAAGCGCGCCGATGATCGAATTAAACGTGTAGTTATCGGGCCCTAGTTTCTTTTCCGCCATGTCATCAACGAGTCCCAAAGCTTCCTCGAGCCTCCCTTCCTTACACAAGGCTGTTATTAACGTATTGTACGTAACAGCATCGAGATTCTTCCCTTTCGAAACCCACGTATCGAAAAGTTTAATAGCTTTCTCGATCATACCCCCGCAGCACAGCCCTCGTAATAGAATGTTGCAAGTATATATATCGGGCTTGAACGATTTTTCGACCATTTTGTTGTGAAATTGAAACGCTTTCTCCACGTTTCCCTCCCAACAATACCCGTGTATAATTGTGTTGTACGTCGTTTCATCGGGTACCAATCCATTCTCCAGTAACTCATTCAGCTTCGTTATTGCTACATCGGTTTTCCCCAATTTACAAAGCCCGCCTATCAAAGAATTATACGTAATAATACTCGGAATAATATCCTTCTCTTTCATTTCATCCCAAATCTTCATAGCTCTCTCTGATTTCTCGTCTTTAAAATACCCAACAACAAGAGTACCGTAACTCACCTCGTCTACGATATAGCCTCTCTTATTAGCGAAACTAAGCAACTCGTACGCCTCGCTTAGCTTCTTCTCTCGGCATAGATTGTGTAGAGCGGTGTTGAGCGTCACCGTATCCATTTTCAAACCTTTCCCACCCATTCGATTCATCGTCTTAAAAGCCTCCGCCAAATCACCCGCTTTACAAAACCCGCTTATCAAAGTATTATAAGTAATGCAATCCGGCGAAAACCCGGTTTCTTCCATTCTTTCGACCATCTCACTCGCTTCTTTCATCTTCCCTTCTTTACAACACCATTTAATCATAATATTATGAGTCACCTCGTTCAGTTTCACTCCTTTCTCTCTCATCTCATCCACTAACTCGAAAGCTAAAGAACCCCTTTTCGCCTCGAAACAACCGTTAATCAAAGTGTTGTAAGTGATGACATCGGGCGACAACTTCAGTCCTTCCATCTCGTCTCTCAGCTTAAACGCCTCGTCGATCCTACCCGTTTTGCACAACCCGTTAATCAACATGTTGTACGTCCAAACGTCGGGCAACAAGTTGTCCTGAGTCATTAACTCGACGATCTTGGCTGCGTCTTTTAACCATCCTATCTTACAATACCCGTCGACCAAAATGTTGTAAGTATTCCTATTCGGCAAAAGACCCTTGCTTTTCATATCCAGCAACAAATCACGAATATCGTGCAAGCGCCCTTTCTTACACATGGCGCCCAATATCGTGTTGTAGCTCGCGTTGTCGGGTTTACACTTGAAATCAACTTCCATTTTCTTCAACAACTCCAATGCATCCTTCAACTTATACTCCAGACAGTACCCGCTAATTAGAATATTGAAAGTAACGACGTTTGGGGCGATACCGAGTTTCACGGCGTCGTTGAACAATTCGTTGCAGAAACGGGCTGAGCGGGAAGAAGGGTCCTTCTTCACCAGAGCACTGAGCAAGGTGTTGAGAGTGAGCAAGCGCGGCGGGAGTTTATGGCGCTTCATTTTCTTGAAAATCTGGGCGGCGAGGTGGGGCCAGCCGGAGCGGCAGTAGGCGAAGATGCAGGTGTTCAGGAGGGTTTTGGACGGCGGCGGAAGGGGCGGGGAGGGGTGGAGGAGGTGGCGGTGGAGGTGGTGGTGGGGGTGTTCGTATTGGATTTGAGATTGGAGGATGCTTTTGGCGTCGTCGAATTTGTGGTGGGAAATGAGAGATGAGAGGAGAGAGAGGAGAGGGGAGAGGGGGAGGGGGGTGGAGGGTTTCAGGGCGGAATTGGAGGAGGCCCAGTTGAGGAAAGAGAGGAGGGCGGAGGGGTGGTGGTGGAGGGTGGGGGAGGAGAGAATTGAGTGGATGATGGGTGGGGTTAGGTGGGGGAGGTACGGGGAGAGGGCGGCGCATGGGGCGGAGGTGGCGGTGGTGGAATTTTTTAGAATGTCGGTGATGGTGGAGATTAGTTGTGCGGAGTTCAATGAAAGTGGCGGCGGCGGTGGCGGAGGTTCTGCGGCGGTGGTGGTGGTGGTTGCCATTGTTTCTTCTCTTTGATTTATTTTTATTCTTTTTTCAAATTAGGGCTTTTGTTACAGTGAAGTGGTAGGGGTTTTGGGGGAAGAGAGAAGGGTGCAGATTGCAGCCATTTTTTTTTTCCTCTTAGAGTTTCTATTTATTAATTATAATTTAAAAATTATTTCGAAGAACATAGTTTCAAATAATAATAATTTATACTTAGCCGATTATTATTATTATATTTTTTTTCTTATTGCTAGCTTAATAATAAACTTTTTACAATATTTTTCTTCAATTTTATATTATATTTTTTGATTCATTTATTGGACAGGGTGTTCCAACAGTCTTATTATACTCTTAACTTTTTTTTTTTAAATATTTTGCTTGTTTTATATATTAGTTATCTACGATTTGTTCGACCCTACACACGGTGAAAAACATTGGGTGGGTCTTCTGCTGCCACGTGTCTTTTTTTTGTATTTTATAATAGATTCCCCGCTAGGGTTTACCTTTAGGAGGTTTTAGAAAAATAAAAAATAAAACACGTGGCAGTAGAAGACTCACCCGGTGTTTTTCACCGGGTGTAGGGTCGAAGGAACCGTTATCTACATAGAAGTGGAGGAGTATAACTTTAAAAAGAAAAAAAAAAACAATTTAACATAATTAACTATAAAATTAAAAATTGAACAAAATGCACTTCGCCCTCCATAAATTTTCCATTTCGCACTTTTCCCCCTAAAAATAAAAAAGGGGATGTTCCCATTCGAAATAATATTTTGGTACTTTGCCGTGGAAGCTAATTTTTTGAGGGCTTTGTGCAATAAAAATAATATTTTAAAGGAACAATGTGCAAAAAAATGATGTTTAACAAAAATAACATTCAAAGAGGTAAAATGCAACAAAAATACTCAATTTCGATTACTAACTCATCGGAGTTTTGCTATCGAGGGCCGAGACAATGCGTCGGAAGAATAACATTTTGAAATGGACATTCACTTTTAATAACATTGAGAGAGTAAAGTACAAAAGTTAGAAATTTACAGGCCGTGATGCGCAATTTACCCAAATTTTAATTTTGTAAACTATTATTTTTAATAAATTAAATTTATTTTTATAATTTAATACACTGGAGCCTATCTTTTTTTAGTTATATAAAATCAAAAATAAAATGATAAAATATAAACAAACTCCAAGTAAAGTATAATTCCCACTCATTAGTTTGGCAGCCACATGAATAGCCTGCCAATTCACCACCTGCCACCCAAATCCACCACCACCGCCGCCGCCGCCGCCTCATACACCGCCATCTCCAGCTTTCTCTCAATACCCAATTTTTCTGCCGGACCACAATCATACTCCCTTCATCGTCGCCGATTTCGAATCAACAAGTCCTTATCACACTCATCCTCGTACAGTAATCAGATGGCCGCTGCTAACTCCGACGAAATTAGGGCGTCGCCTTCTCCGACGGTTATCAGTCTGAAGCCCATCGAAGCCACCCCTGAGAGCTTCCATGAATTCGGTCAGGTGATAGTTGCCTCGCCGGACGGCGATGAATTTGGGCCGCGCGACGCACAGCTCGACCTCTCCCATGGAATCCCTAGGTAAACCCTATCTCTCTACATCTAATGGCTGTTAGTGTGTTTGTGCGTATGTTGATTGCAGAATTAATTGATTTAATACTTCTTATTTTTACATCTTCAATTGTTGTGGAAGTGCTTTCAAGCAGCTTATAAGCTGCTTAGTTCTGAAGCTATTCAGCTGCTTGTAAGCTTCTTTTTATCTTCCTGCTTGATTAACTCGGAGACAAGGAAGAAAGGAAATGTGGTTTATTTGAGTTGTTAGTGGGGAAAAAATGGTAAATTACGGCCACCCGCGCTGAGGTAAGGTCAAATTACGAGAAAAAAAAATCGCTCATGTTTGGATGATTACAATCACCCCTCAATTATGAATCTTCTTACACGTCCACCCTTGTGGTGTCAAATTTACGGAATCTTGTAGATTATGTGGAATATTCTCCAACTTGTACCCGTTTTATCCCATTCGAGCTACACATTATGAAACAATCGAACTACACATTATGAAGCAAGATGATTATAAGATGTGTCTCTTGTTGTCTCTTGCTATGTAAATATCAGATTGTGGTGCAATCTGCATTTTTTCACAAAACGAATACAAACTAGAGAATATTCTACGGAATCTTTAAATTTATCACCATAACAGTCAAGAAAATTTATACTTGAGGGGTGTTTGTAATTACCCAAACAGTAGGATTTTTTTTTCTTAATTTGACCTTACCTTAGAGGTGGCCGTAATTTACGCTTGTTTTAAAAGGTTAAGGTTATAGCATTCAGGTCGGGAACTTTATTTGTTTAAATGCAGACAGAACAATAAGGCGACTAATATAAAACAAAATTAATAAATTTAATCAGGTTTTACATAATGCATCTTGAGGACAGACCACTCGAGTTTTCGACAATTACACACCACGCCAGCGTGACACAGTGCCTAGGTTCTATCGGTGGTCATGTTTGGTACCTCGGAGTTGCTAAACCATCCACCATTGATCCAAGTGAAATTACGGGAACCGTTGGATCAAATCTCGTCCAATCACACTGTGGACATTTCTACGCCCCTCCCAAAATTGATGATGTTCGTGTTTTCAAGATTGCGGGCCCCACGTTTTTGAAGCTGAATCGGGGTACGTGGCATGCTGGACCGTTGTTTCTTGAAAAGACAATGGATTTCTATAACCTGGAACTGAGCAATACTAATGTGAGCACTTTTCTATCTCATTTGGCTTTTATCTGCTTTGCTTGCTTGAAGTTTGGAGGTATCTGTATATATTGAATTATTCGATTTTTTTTTTTTTAATGGGCAGGTGATCGATCATACGACGCATAATTTTGCCAAGAAGAACAATGTTATTTTCTCTTTCGTTGAGTAGCAGTTGTCTGCCGATGTTGAAAATATTTGTATCTTTGTTTTTCTGTTGTTGTATGAAACTTAGCTCGAGTTCGCAATTTTAGCAATAAGGAAAATAGTATGATATGTACAAGAAGATTATGAGTTATGTTCTTTTATCAAAGCTCAATTCAGTTAAAATAAACCAATTTCGTGCAGTGTTTTTTTATGCTCCATAAAAATTTAAATAAATCAACTCGATGATTTCTCCATAAATTCAATGAATTCCCGCTCCAACTTTAACAAGTTGAACGGAACGATCAGCATAAACCTTTTTGGAAGTACAAAACACACACTCCCAACGAGCAGAAAGTACAGAACCGACGAAAAAAAATATTTCAGCCAAGAATCACTGCCAAGATCCAGATTCCGATTCTATTCTGCCCCGAAACTTATTTTATCCATGAAAAACGCACAATTTCGTCGATTCAATGTATCACCTCAGATTTAATAGCTGCAAAACAAAATTATCGAACTTAATTTCAAGATAGTATAGGTCTCTTTTCAAATTAACATTTAGTTAGATTAACAAGAATTCAAGATATTACGGGATAAAAAGGACCGAGTTGTAATATTGTGGGGGAAGAAAAACGATTAAAAAGCTGACCAGAGTTATCAAGGCTGATAAACATCGGGAAGCTGAAGCCCGACACTTGCGGCAGATTTTCCGAGCACCTTTTTCATCTCATCTGTCCTATCCACCGCTATATTATACGAAAAAAGCAACTCCTGCATCTCAAACCATAATGTAATAGTTACGACAAATTTATTGACTTCATTATTCTAAATAATTTCAACATTAACGAGAAGCCGAGCACACGTGTACTAATACTAGAGAACTGGGGCTCATTACGGTGCGGTGTAGCTATTTCTTCTTTCAAAAAAAATACGGAAACACACACACACACACACACACAATCGCATCTTAAGCCATTAATATGCAAATCACATCTTAAACAATGGCGAATGAATTAAAAACAGACATATTTTAAACTGCTACAATTGATAAACATATGCACAAGGGATGGAAATCGGATGGAATGGATCGGAAATAGCTTTTTTTGGAAAATTTCTAATTATTTTCGAACGTATAAAAATGGGTTCCAATTTTCGTTCCAAAAAAATCGTAACACAAAAGTTCATTCCGATTTCGGAATGCCTCGAGAAGCAATCAAAACTAAAATCGAAATTTCCGGTAATTTTATACACCATTCCGATTCCGTTCCAAATAAATTTGGAAAAAAATCGGAAATCAGAAAGAAAAAAATAGTTTCAAATTCGGATATTTTGCGGATCGGAATTGGCGGAAATCGGAAATTCCGATTTCGATTTCCACCGCTAATCAATATTCAATCATCTCATTGCATTTGCCATCAATACATAAAGAGATATGTAAGTCATTTCGGAAGAACAAAATGTTCAGCAGCAAACACTGAACCAGTAATAAAGCGCAATTCGACTTCCAAGATTTGATTTTTCTTTCTTTCTATTTTTTGTTTCTTTTTTTGGAAAAATAAAAAGAAATAGGAACTAGGGTTTAGATATGATCAATCGCAGCCTTGCAGAACATAATCACAGCATTAAAAATAAAATAAAATAAATAAAAATTGACACTAAACCTTGTGGTGGTGGACGCTGTTGAGATAGAGAGTGTAATCATGGGCGAGCTTCAAATTAATAGGGTTTTGTGAATTTTTGAATTGTTGGGTGATGAAATCTGTGAAATGAGATTTGTGTTCTTCTTTTCCGATGTGTTTTCTCACTGCTTTTATAAGGTTTCTGTAAGCCCCCTTTGCCGCTGTACCCATCTTCTTCTTCTTCCTCTTCTGTACACAAACCAAAATTTTGAATAACCCTAAAATTGATTGATAATTGATGGCAAATAGAAAAATTGGGGAGAAAAAGAAAAGGAATAGTTGGTAAATTTCCTTACAGAGAGACGATAAGAACAAATCCGGGATACCCAGAGGCTGGAACAATGAAATCCGTGGTTGAATCAAGCTGAAACCCAGCGCAGGTAATATAACTAGAAATTAGGGGTGGAAATTTATATTAAAAGAAGATTAGGCGGTGGAAATTTGAATAAAAAACATTTGGGACCATTTCTTGGTTTAATAGGGGTGGATATTCATATTAGGGCATCTTCCACCCATCTCCATATCCTATTTTTTTCACCTAATTTAGGTGTTTTTAACCTCCCAACTTAAATCACTAAATCGGCATTACACCTAAAATTATGATGATTTGGTTTTAGTCTCTCATTGTGGTCAAACCACATATCACCATATTACTAAATCCTATATTTTCACCAAATTTTTTGGTGAAGAAATTTGCAACTCCCACCCTATCACTACTTTACCAATTTTTTCACCAAATCCTATTTTTTATATCAAATATAGAAATTAAAATAGGATTTGGTGTAATTAACACCATTTTATAATTAGTATATAAAATTATTATATTAACTAATTTCATGTGATTACCAATTTATAAGCATATTTATAGAAAATATATTAGTGTTAATTAATGAATTAGTGTTCAAAAAATAAATACATTACTTATTATTATTATTATTATTATTATTATTATTATTATTATTATTATTATTATTATTATTATTATTATTATTATTATTATTATTATTATTATTATTATTATTATTAAATAAATATAAATACATTTGGCTCTAATAAGTTATAAAGTTTATACAATAAACATGTTTATTATCAAAAACCAACAAAAACATAACATTATAACGTAACATAATAAATTACAAGACAAAATATATAAATGAAATACATAAACTACTTAGCAATTTTTTTTTTCTAGCCAAAATAAAATTTTATTAATTCAAAGGGGCCTCGTTAAAACCTTGTTTGGCCTAACAAGGAAAGAGTACCCCTTACTTTCTAAGATTAATAGTCTTGACTATCATAGTTCAAATTAGAGAAATGTCCATCGCCAGTAGGTTCGCCATAGTTGCATTCTCTGTTGTTGTTTGGAGATTCCGGGACGTAAACATCTTCATCACTTGGTCCACTCCCCTCTCCACAAAAATTCAAATTCCTAGCAGCTCCTGACCTGCTTCCCCTATCAATGATGGCTTGTTTTTTATCACTCCAGAATTGTTTACTAAAGGGTGTGAGAGTACTCAAATCCACTCTCATAACCTCCATATCTTGTTCAGAAGCCTTTAATTTTAGTTTTTTTTCCCTATTGTCTTCTTTTTTCTGCTTAAGGCTCGCCAATAAATCCGAACGTGCTTCTCTTTTTCTCTGCATATCTAAGTACTCTTCATGCTGTTTTTGCATAAGATCTTGGCTCTTTCCAACACTGTTCATCATCTCCTGCCACATGGGATCCTTTTCATTTGTGAGTCTTTTTTTTGTTTTCGCTCATTTCATTCCCCTTGGTCTGTCATGTGAGTCACTATGTCCAAGAAGAGATGATGAACTATCTCCAAGAGGAGATGAAGTACCGTATTCATGGGAGATGATGTACTCGGCTGAATTGGTTCAGCCCATTTCACGTGAAATTTTAATATTTTCCAAGCATGATCAAACTTAAAGGGTTGATTTTTGGGTTCTTTGATGATATATAGTTCTTTGGCCTCCGCAAACTGTAAAGGTTAGTAATAAAAATGTTTATTGGGAATAAATTATAATTAACTATTTTTAAGTATTAATAAGACATATACTTACCATGCTTTCAGCATTGCCACCGCTCTGGTTTCGAGCTGTAACTTGAATAAGTGCTGCCCGGAACAATGTGCACGAAGAAGCTATTTTGTCGAACCGAGAACTTAACGACCTCAAGTTTATGTGCTCCAAATTATTTACATCAACAGCTTCGTGGTTGTAGTAGTTTTGTATTTTCGCCCACAAATCGTCTTTGCTCTGATATGTTCCGACCGCACTATCAGTTGAATGATGTACATATGCATTACAAAGAATCTCGTCCTCAATTACTTTGAATCCAAGACCCCTTTGACTCATTTTCTTTTTAGAAATACTAATACTATTTGTCTGAAGGAAAATATGGTGAGAGAATGATTTTGAGTGGTGAAGAACATAATAATTGAATAGTATATATAGTAAATAATATTATAAAACTTCACTGAAATGACTACACGATTTTGTGATAACACATTAATAGTTTATGCAGACTGAAATGACAATTCACATTAATAGTTTCTGCAAACTAAAATCCAATACACATTAAAAGTTAAAGCAGCACATTTATTATTGAATGACAAAACATGAATGACAACACATTAAAAGCTATACAAACTCTACAGAGCCACAAGTTTCCTGCAAATATAGATGTTAGCAAGTGCTATGGACCCCACAATAAAGTTATTATTTTCTACTTTTGAAACGAATTGAATAAAGTAAAATCTATTAAAGTACCTCACAATAAATTGTCAATTTTATTCTCTCTTTTTGTTAGTAAATCTCCGTGAGAAAGAGCCAAAACAAATACGTCAAAATTGCTAGAATACGAAAATGCAAAAAACAAAAACAATAAATAAAAAGTAACATATGAAGAGACAAAGACATGAAGCCCATATCTGAGATAGGGCCTATATATTAATTTGAGATAAGAATCATTGAGAAAAGTATGTCTTGCAATGATTTACGTGATAACTTGCAACTAGTATTCTATAAGTTAATGATGGTGAAGGTATTACACATCAAACCATTACACATTAAACAATGAATCACAAAGCATGACCATCTCACTATATTTCAAGCCAATCATCTTCATCATCTTCATCTACCAATGAATCTGATCCTGAAGATTCTTCAAACGAGTTTGATATTCAAACTCGAAACACAAATTATATATGGAATTATACCATTCAACAACAACAAATGATGCAACAATATTATTTATCGCAATCTCAGGATCATGTTACCTGGGGTGGGGCTATTGATGGCCATGCATATACGGATCGTGGAAGGGAAGCTGGCGCAGTTCTATTAAAAAATGACTACTTTGGTGAAAATCCCACATACGACACACAATTCCGCAGGCGATTCCGGATGAGTCGTGATTTATTTCAACGAATTAGGAGGGCTTTAAAAGAACACTCAACTTCATGGAAGAAATCGTACGACAGTACAGGACGACAAAGTTTTACGTCTTATCAAAAAATGTGTGCATCTATCCAATTTCTTGGTTACGGTACTTCTGCTGATTCATTTGATCAATATTTTCGGATTGCTCAGTCAACTCTAATCAGATTTGTTAAAAAAATTTGCCGTCATATCGTCAAGGTATTTGGTGAAATTTATCGGAGAAATCCAAATTCGGAAGACATTGAAAAATTGTTACAAGTTGCAGAATCTCGTGGTTTTCCTGGGATGTTGGGGAGCCTAGATTGCATGCACTGGGAGTGGAAAAATTGCCCAACAGCTCATGCAGGGGCATACCGTGGACGCAACAAAAAATGCACTATCATACTTGAAGCAGTAGCATCGCATGATACTTGGATATGGCATGCATTCTTCGGCCTCCCAGGTACAAATAACGATGTTAATGTCCTACAAAAATCAACTCTATTTCAAGCATTAACCAATGGTACATCTATACCAGTTAATTATTCGATCAAAGGTAGGAATTATGATGTCGGTTATTATCTAGCTGACGGTATTTATCCTAAATGGTCAACTTTAGTACAATCCATTCGTGTACCCAAATGTGCCAAAGAAACTTATTTCGTACAGAAACATGAATCATATCGCAAAGATGTAGAACGAGCATTTGGAGTTCTTCAAGCTCGATTTGCAATTATTAGAGGAGCGGCTCGATTCTGGAATAAAAAAGACTTACATGATGTCATGTTTGCATGCATTATTATGCACAATATGATAGTTGAGGAGGAACGTAGTGGATATCCAAATGCCATTATTGACTATGAAAGTTCACCCACTGTCCCTCTAGCTGAACTTTCAAGAGATATCAATAATACGAAATATGTTAGTTTTCTTGGTCGACATCGGAATTTGATAAATCAAGGAGAACATAATGAACTAAGAAGAAGGCTGGTAGCACATTTGTGGGATAAACGTGACCAACTAGATGGTGTTGAAGATGATGACGACAATAATGGTGAATGAGACCCTATGCTAATAAGGGGTACTCTTTCCTTGTTAGGCCAAACAAGGTTTTGATAAGGCCCCTTTGACCTTCGAAATTATCAATGCAATAATTTATTTTGGCCAAAAAAATGTTGTAATGTTTTTTTTTAAACCGTGTTGTAATATTTTTATGCATTTAGTTATGAAATTATTGTTTATGTGTGGTTTTATTATATGTATAATAATTTACGTCGATTTTCATTCATGTTTCAATAGTTTTTTAAAATTTAATATAATTCTAAGATTATATAATCAATAAAATTATTACTTATAATCGGATCTATAATCACTATTTTTAAAATTAAAATAGATTAAAATTATGATTAACATTAAATTATAATTTTGTGATATATTTTATGAAATACTATGGGAGACCAAACCAAATGCTATTATCTATAAATAGGAAAATGGTGAAATATTATTATTTTATTGTTTAGTGTAAAATTTGTTGAAATTGGTGGGAGACCAAATGCACTATTTTTTCACCAAAAGTAGTGAAATTATAGAATGGTGTGCTAAGGGTGGGAGATAAACCCATTTTTTCACCACCAAAAATAGGATTTGGTGAAAAAATGGTGATTAGGGTGGAAGATGCTCTTAACAAAAGATTAGGGGTTGAAGTTAAAATAAAAACATTTGGACCATTTCTCGATTTAATAGGGGAAGAAATTTATATTAAAAAACGATTAGGGGTGTAAATTTAAATAAAAAAATATTTTGACCATGTCTCGATTTAACAGGGGTAGAAATTTATATTAGAAAGAGATAAGGGGTGGAAATTTAAATAAAAAACATTTGGACCATGTCTCGATTTAATAGGGGTGGAAATTTATATTCAAAAAAAAAAGATTAGGGGTGGAAATTAAAAATAAAAACATTTGGACCATTTCTGGATTTAATATGGGTAGAAATTTATATTACAAATAAGATTAGCGGTAAAAGTTGATGATTTAATAGGGGTGGAAATTTATATTAAAAAAAGGTTAGGGGGTGGAATTTAAATAAAAAAAAATTTGGACCATTTCTCGATTTATGCGTGTCATCCTTGCGCAGGGGCCATGCTAATCTTCTCTGTATCGTTCCAATTTTATCGGATGTCCCCGAAGGGACAATATATACTACTGATGCTGAAGTATATAAAATGAATGGAAAAGCATTGTTTTTTCGATGTGGGACAGAAAATCGTGTAAATTAGCTGGGCGATAGCGGATGGGCCTGAAATTGATGGGCCGGGCTGAGTTTTTGTTGTATATCTAAAATTTTGTATACACTCTTTGAAACATTATATTTAAAAACATATTATTATATGAATTTATATATATATATATATATATATATATATATATATGTTTTCTTTTGAACAGGTTTATATTTCATATTTCAGATTATGCATATGAAGAATTAAATAGTTAAAGTGGTATTGGTTAAAATATTACTTTTGGAAATAACAAATAATAAAAATATGATATGATATGTGAATGTAGGTTTATGACTTCATTCTATGCTATATTCAGTGAATTTATAATATTTTACTATAAATGTGTTGATATATACATATTTTATACAAATCTATATGTATACATGTGTAGTTGTGTAAAACTACAATATCGTATAATAGCTGCAAACCATATAAGAGAACGTATATTACACTAAGCTAATCGTGTGTGACAAGCTCGACCTAGGGACCATTGACAAGAAAATTCAAACCTAGTTATTTGATATATATTCACATGCTCTAATCGCTAGGTCAACACTTACGGGACGGATACTCGTATTTCTACACACATAGTTTTACCATTTAGAGTAGCGGTGTTACGAATCAAATAGAACGAAACACATGGTTGCTCAAAATTGTTTGATTTTTCTATAAATATTGAACAATCAAAATTGCGTAGGAGTTTTGTTTGATAACCAATTGAGTTGAGTCCGAATGACAGGTCTAATCGAGTCAGACAAACACAAATCGAATTCGAGTAGTTTGGTTTTCTATACATCTTTTATCTCTTTTTCATTTTTTTTATTGAACTCGAGCGAACTTCATAACTTATCGAATGAAAATATGTGTTAAAAGTTGATTCGCTATGTTTAAAAAGAAAAATCAAGCTCAAGCGATCTCTAATTAGAAGCTAATTTTCGTGAATTGAATGTGTAAATATGACGAATTACACAAACAAACAAAAAATCGTTAAGCATGTTCGACATCGCTAAAAAATAATCAAACTAAATAATAATGCCACAAAAATAAGAGAAAATAATTATTAATGAGTTCAATTAATTAAGCCATGAAAAAATCATCTCATAAAGCATGAGAATAATCATTACATGTCAAATGTTACAATTATATTTCCTAGATGCAGCATTACATGTTAGAGAAACAAATCATAACAATAATAATTATAATAATAATAATAATAATTAATAACAATGAATGAATTAGATTCCTAAAAATAAAAAAATGAAAATAAAAAAAAATAAAAAAAATTAAAAATTGGAAAGAAAGAGCCACTACAGATATGATAATAGTTTTGTTCTGAGCAGCAATCACTCTCCCCTATTTGTTGTACTTATTTTCCTCTTTTGCCCTTTTCCCCCTAATTGCTCTTAACCACCATTTTTCTCCAAAGTGTACCTATTTATTCCACAGCCAGACAAACTGTAACATGCAATATATCAGTTCATAATCATTATTCAAATATATTATATATTTTAAAATTAATAAATATATTCATAACCCAAAATTAAAAATTAAACAAAAAAATCATCTATCTATGAATTATATTTAATTTGAGTACACCAAACTTATTTAAATACAATCTCCCTCCATTTTTTTTAAAACCAGTATTGGGGTTTGGTTAAACTTATAAGATTGTTAAGAAAAAGTTTATAAGGTGCTTAACAACTTATAAGCTCTGCCAAAGCGCTTAGTAACTTTTCTTAAAAATATTTTAAAAATTCGAAAAATAAATTGCTGATGAGCAAATAAGATTATTTCTAAAAAGTACATTTATCCCACCTTGGTTATTTAAAATCTTATAATGAATAAAAATTGTTTATAAGATCAATATCGAAACACTGTAAAAATTATACCTAAAATAAGACGTAACAGCTTATCAGGTCTTAAAAAAACTTATCACAAACATGCCCTAATAATATTCATGTATTTCATGTATTGATTAATATTTAAGAGATGTCAATAAAAAGGGCAAATTGAACTACATGTGTAAGAAATTTCTGCAAGGTGCATATAAAATATTAATTTTAATATTTAATTTATTATTTTGGGATCAATTAATTGTTTAATCTGATGATTCCATTAGCCACTCACATGGTCATGGTCAGATACACTTTTGACCATGTGATATAAAGATTCTTCTTTCTGATTAAAATCTTTTCTTTATTATATATCTAATTGTATATATATATATTTATGATGAATAAAGGTGGCAAGCATGCTCTATTTGATCTATCTTTTCTTTTCTTTTATATAGAAATTCGTGTAATTAAAAAATATATATATAATTAAATTTAATTTGTTATATAAAAAAAAAAAAGACGAACGATCGTTTTCATATCTTTCGAAATATATAAAAAAAATCATTTAATACAAATAAAAACATGCTCAACGAAACTATAACGAAAAAAGTCGAACCGAGGCGAATTAACAAAGAATTTTTATAAAATTAAATTTTGCAATAATTAAATTTAATAAAGATAAAAAGAAAATATTAATTATTAAAATGAGTGAGAAATAATTTACCCGCAGCATTAGGAGGGGCAATAGAAGTGGGCTTGGAAATGAGAGTGGGTATTGGGCCAGCTGGCGTGGGTGAGTACACGTGGGCAGGAAGGCCCATTGTCTGTGATTGGTGGAAATAGAGAGGGTACATCGGTTGAATCAGTGTGTTCGCACCTACCATAGCCTGCCCCTGGTACAATTGACTATAATGCCCATTCATGTAGGACCCACCATTGTAACCTAGCTTCTGCGCATACAACACCACCACAAATTTTAACTTTAGTAATCAATTTCATATTATTTTGGTTTTATATTATGCTACATCGGGTAAAATACACTGGTTACATTTAACCATTCATAATCACATTAATACACACATACCCATATTGGTGTGTAAATCAACAATAAAGAATCAACTTGGTATAACTTTCACAGAAATAACCGATTATTTGTTCGAATGTGTGTGAATATATATATATATATATATATATATATATATATATATATATATATATATATAAATAATAAAAAATAAGCGACAGCATATACTTGCAATTTGACAGCTATACACTATAAAAATTGTCTCTTTGAGAAATTATGTAAAATCATATATTTGCACTGAATAAATCTCTTTTTTGTTTAATAATATTTGAATTTCCAAAATTTCGTGCAGACGACAAGCTTGAGTTGACATAGAAAAGTTTACTAATTAAGGAGATTCAACTCGAGTTATTAGACATTGCGATTTCCTTGTTCGGCCGATTAGATCACGTGATGATATGTTATGAATTAGTCACATGATCGATAAATAACGATTATTTGATAATTTTTGCAACCAATAATTGGAGGTAATCGGTAACGCATGCAGCGGATATTATAACAAATCTCGATTTAATTCGAAATTTAATATATATATATATATATATATATATATATATATATATATATATATATATATATAGAAGGACATTACTTACATGATTGTAATTCATGTCGGTTGTTGCAATGTAGGTAGGAGAGTAGCCGTAGAACGGAACCGCCGCTTGGTGGTGGTGCTGATGCGGGTGGAAGGGAGGAGCCGCCGCTGCAGCCGCCGCAGGTGTACCCGCTGGATAGTACCATTGCACGTGACTAGGAGGTGGTGTCGTTGACCCTCTAGCCCTTGGTCCAACATTCACTCCTTCATTATTTCCCAAAATAAAATAAAAACGCATCTTAATTACATTTCGGATTTTATTCCAATAATAATAATAATAATAATAATAATAATAA
This sequence comes from Erythranthe guttata, assembly GCF_056151865.1. Lineage (NCBI taxonomy): Eukaryota > Viridiplantae > Streptophyta > Magnoliopsida > Lamiales > Phrymaceae > Erythranthe > Erythranthe guttata. The sequence goes on along the minus strand of NC_142538.1, from coordinate 17,200,516 downwards.
TAATAATAATAATAATAATTAATATTTAATAGCACCAAATTAGATTACATAAAAGTGCAATTCATGAACAAACAGTTACAAAATGAGTTATACCCTGTTGAGGAGGAGTGTTGTTGTTGTTACTGGCGGCGGCGGTGGTGGAGGAGGATCTAGGACGGCGGGCACCAAGGGCGGCGAGATTGCAGTTGGCACGGCGGCCGTTGATGATCGGAGAGGGATCTTCACAAGCTCTCTTAGCGGCGTCGGCATCCTTGAAAGTAACCTAAATAGATCACATATATAATATCAAACAACGTACAATTATATCATGTATATATATATATATAGATATAGATCTTCTGTATCTATATATGATGATGATAATGAGAGAATAGGAGGACTGACGAAGCCGTAGCCCTTGGATCGGCCGGTGAGCTTGTCGGAGATGATGACGGCCTCGAGAATATCGCCGTACTTGTGGAAGTGGTCCCTCATGGATTCCTTGGGAGTCTCCCATGCTAATCCTCCCACGAAGACTTTGGTCAACGATGTGTCTCCCATGCTCTGCACGCTCCCGCCATTGTTGCTGCTGCTCATCATCGTCATTTCTCTGTGTGTATTGAAGAGAGAGAAAGAGATCTAGAGAGAGAGAGAGAGAGAGGTGGTGAAAGAAAGACTGAAGAAGAGTGAAGAGTTTATGAGAATGGAGAAATATAAGTAATGTAATGTGTGTGGGATGACAGGATGTGTGTGTGTGTCAGTGTGTGTGTATATATATACATATAAATATATATATATATGGGAATAGAATAAAAAAGGAGAGAGACAGAAGGGCAGACAGATGGATCCTGGGTTGAGGCCAACATCAAACTTCAATGCTCTCTCTCTCTCTCTCTCTCTCTCTCTCTCTCTCTCTCTCTCTCTCTCTCTCTCTCTCTATTTATTTTCCTTTTTTATTTTTATTCCATTTGTACAAATATATTAATTTGTGTATAAATTGACGATATACCATATTCAATTTATATTCATCGAGTGTAATACTTATTAAAAATAAAATTGTACACATTTCCAATTTTCATTAGAAAACCCTAATACGTTTTATACCGATTTGTTGTTTTTTTTTAATAAAAGAATCGGTGGCCAACTAAAATAAAAGTACTGAGTAAAACTACAATTTGTTGTTTTTTTTTTAAATAAAAGAACCGGCAGCCAACTATATAAAAGTATTGAGTAAAACTACACTCTCGTATAATAGCTTGCAAACTATACGAGAGATAATGCAACTAGTAATCGTTGGCGAGGGAATTCAAACCTAAGTCAACTGACATTTTAATTTCAGGGTACATTTGGTGTATGTTTTTTGCCCTCATAACTACCAGTGTACATTGTTTTTTTTTTTTACACAAATAAACCTCTAGTATGTGTATTATACAAGTGTATAAAATATAAAAACAAATACAATGCATTATACATACTATGATTGGAATAAAATTGAGGAAGTTGATAGAAAATACTGGAAGCCACGTTGCTAGTTGCTTAGTAGTAAGGAATATAGTACAGTTAGAGCCTCTCACGTTGTGGTGTGGTGTGTCCAAAACGGTACCGTTTTAAACGGTACGGCTAAAAGTTATTTAGCTGTCTTCTTGTTGACTGTGACGTATGTTTGACGTGTCCCAATTATTATAACTGCACGTGGAACCCAATTCACTATTTACTGAATAATTTCATGGACAGAAAATTACAAATAAATAAATAAATCTAGATATGCTCTTGAATAATTGAAAAGAGTGGCGATTATTCCAGTTAATGATTTTTTATTTATCTCTAATTAAGTATTAAATATTTTTTTGATTGTTCTCTTATTTGTGTATAAATGATTTTAAAAAAAATTAAATATATTATACTTACAAAACCTTTAGAAAAATTACTCATCATACTTTTAAAAACATAATTAAAAAAAATTGCTTGAAAAACTTTAAAAATATTAAAAACAAATTTATTCTTGTAAGTATATATAAAAAAAAAAGAGAGAGAGAGAGAGAGAGAGAGAAAATTGAAAGAGCTTGCACTTAATTTTTCTTTTAAATATGAGTTATGACCATTGGTGAGCCTTGATTGCTGATTTATTGCTGAATTTTCCTCTCTTTTTTTTCTAATTTAAGAACTTTGACAATTGGACTCGGTGGGTGTCTAATTTACATTTTTTTAATTATTTTCTAATTTTTTTTTTTTTTTTAAATTGTTGAACCACCGGTTACGGTTCAACATTTTTATTTCAACATTTTTATGAATCTGAAACGAACCTTACTACCCAATTTTGGTTCCGGTTTGCATTGACCTGGTTTCGGTTCCGATTAACCAGACTATTGACCGGGGTTGGTTCAGGTTCTGGTTCGAAACCGGACCGTGGTCAGGTCTAGGGCTAACTCAACCCAATTTGCCTCATGGGTAATGCCCGAATGGAGATGGATCTCTCGGCCCATTAACTTAATGGGCTAACTTGCCTTTCTCAATAAGCCTTCAAACTTTATACTACTTCTAATTTTTGTATTTACTTTGTTAAAATATATTTTAATATTTTTTATTTCAATTATAGATTTTCAACAAATAATACAAGTGAAGTTCTCATAAAATATGTATATATTATTTTATGTTGTGGCATATATAAGAATAAATGAAGTGGAGTGGGGTGAATATAAAATATAAAAAAAGTTGGAGGGCATAGTTGCAAATGGGCACGTGAGAATGATGAGGTGCACAGAACAATATGCTCCATGCTTTGTCTCCTCTTTTATCCTCTCGAAAATATAACATGGCCAGCTGTTTGCCAATTAAGGGCATTTCTGGCATTGAGAAAAAAGGTTTGATTTGACCATTGACCATATATTTTTATTAAATTAAAAAAAATATATATAATTTAATTAGGAAAAAAAAAACAAATAATATCTTTAATCACTGTGCAATGGGAGCACGCATATAATGGTGGTGCTAGCTGGAAACCCTCATCCTCTGAGTTGGCAAAAGTGGGAGGGCTATATTTGTAATTTCGTTCCAACATTTGTGGGGGTCTCTATAAGATTTGTTACATCTTTGATGAGTTTGGTGCAAAATTAGAGATTAGACAAAGTTTTAGTTTAATGATTTTTAGTTAGTACACTAGTGGAACCAGAATTTTAAGTTTGCAGTGATACGAATGCATTCAATTTTTTTCGTTTTCATATATTTATAGGGTAAATTACAACCACCCCTGAGGTATGGTTAAATTACAAAAACTCCCCCTCTTGTTTGGATAATTACAACATCCCCACAATTCCTCAAATTTAGTGGAATACACGATATTTTATGGAATATTATCACTTTTGTACCCGTTTTATCTCATTCGAACTCTACATTTTGAAGCAAAATGATCATGATATGTGTTTTTTGGCTTGTATATATCAGATTGTGGTGCATCAGAAACTGTATTTTTGCACAAAACAAGTACAAACTAAAGCACATTCCACGAAATCTAGATGATTATATTGAATTTGACACCATAAGGGTGGAGGTGAAGAAAAAATCATAGTTGAGGGGTAGATGTAATTATCCAAATAAGAGGGGTTTTTTTCGTAAATTGACCATACCTCAGGGGGGTGTTTGTAATTTACCCTATATTTATATAAAGCAATAGAAATTTGAGAAATGTTGTTTGGTGAAGGGTGACCCCCCAAATCTTATGCTGGCTTCGCCACGTGAAAAAAGAAAGGATAAATTACGACCACTCCATAAGTAAGGTTAAATTACGAAAAACTCTTCATGTTTGAATAATTACAATTATCCATCAATTATGAATTTTCTTACACGTCCACCCTTATAGTGTCAAATTTAGTGGAATCTTCTACGTTATGTGGAATGTTCTCTAGTTTGTACCCGTTTTATCCCATTCAAAGCTCCACATTTTGATACAAGATTATTATAAGATGTGTCTCTTGACATGTAAATATCATATTGTGGTGCAACATAAACTGTACAATCTGCACAAAATGAGTACAAACTAGAGAACATTCCACAAAACCTACAGGGTTCTGATAAATTTGACACCAATAGAGTTGACGTATAAAAAAAATTCATAGTTGAGGGAGCTGATGGTAATTATGTTTTTTCATAATTTACACTTACCTGAGGGGGGTTCGCCATAATTTACCCAAATAGAAAATATATGACAACGAAATTTTAAAAAGAATAAATATTCAGCCCAATCCCAAAATCAAAAAATTGATTTTAATTTTAATTTTATATGTTATTATTATATTTATTGTTAGAGGGGGTTGGGGTGGGTGGTAGGGGGTGGGGGTGGTCAATGGAGGTCAGCTGGGGGCTGGCAAGAAATGATGGTGGCGACGTGAGGGGGTGTGTGCCATAAGGAGCTTTTTAGCATAAAAGAATCCCATTACAACTCACTACTCTCTCTCTCTCTCTCTCTCTACATAAATTATCGACCTCACGTGACTTACACATGGCGCACGTGAATTAATTCGTCCCTCACACTAAACACTCACAAATCACAATTAGGGGATGATTAACTGGTTAAGTGGTGAGTGACTGTGAATTAACTTGAGATCCGGCCCGTTTAAGTTGTCTGAACTCAAACCCGGATACGTCCTAATACCAAACTCAACACACTATAATTAATATTTAGAGGATAAATTTCCTTTTTTTTTTTTTAAATAATTACTTTATGAATAATTTAACAAATAGATTTATATATATAGATAAATATTTTTATAAAACTTCTCAAGTTTTTTCAAGAATTTTCACCAAGAAATGGGCAAAAAAATGTCGAGATCATGACACTTCTTCTTCTGTTAAGATGATTAAGGGGCCACAAAAAAAAAAAACCGGCTAAACCCTGAGACGATAAAAAATTCCGACCACATGCTGTCCTAAACAATTCCAACTGAAGCTATTCCTGCATGAACAAAACCAAGTAAATATGATAATTATACGAGAATGTACATTCGAGGCGAAACTGGTCAGTCAATCAGTTTACGGAAAAGGCCGAAACTGAATTGCTAATATACTTGATTAAACGCAAGCACACTGTTGGTATCAAACAATATTTGTTTTGGTCAATTCGACGTCGTGTCTCATTTATCATTCCCTTGTATCTCAAAATGCTAAAAAAGAACGATCTCGTAGAAAGATTACAAATCTTCAATCTCGTTAGGATATACATCAGAAAGGGTGACAGCATCCATCGACGGTTAATATATATTATGTATTATTTGGGTAGGGAGAGAGGGAAAACTTACTCAATATTCAATTTCTGGGTTTGAGTAGCTGAAACCTTGTGAAACGGACCCTTGATGAACAAACTGCCATTGGCACCCACATGGAGAAAATAAAGAGTTAGTTTTCGGGTGATGTTCTTACGGTATTAAAAAATGCTAACATCCCCCGATGAAATGAGAGCACAATATATATATAATGGCTACCTGTGAATCAGAAACTTGCCGAGTCTCTTTCTTTGAAGATCCATCAGCACCTTTACCAGGTCCCTTGATGTCACCCTGCAAATAGGTCTCAATTCATTCATCGCAGGAAAATAAATAAATAAATAAAAAATGTTAAGGCAATGGTTATACATGTATATCATACCTCTAACTGAAAATAGCGGTGGTACGCAAAGATCAACATTGCCACACAAAAAAATACCGAGTGTTAGATTGAGCTCGTATACTATTTATTTCAAATTGAAACCAAACAAAAAATGATTCTCTTCTCATGCAACTCATGCAGAAAGCTCTTCGGGAGAAAATATGAAAAGACGAACAAAGAAATACCTCTCTGTATCTGGCCAAATAAACTTTTAGTGGAGCTATATAATCCTCAAAGCCTAAGGTCGCGATTGCATACAATAAATCATCCCCATTAATCGTCTTCCTTTTCTCCTTTTGGCACTTATTGCTTGCCCTGTTCAAACAAAATGCAAAACGAAATGATCAGTCAGTAATCAAAAAGTAAAAATCTCGGAACAGCCGATCGAGCTACTTAATTTCGAGGCGTGCGTGTCTGCTTGTAAATAAATATGCACAATAGATAGCTAAGAATTTACAAAAAATATTGAAGCAGGGATAAACACTACACATAGATACACACTATTATGTATCTCTGAATTTGTAATCGGAAAAGGAGCTGCCATAGTATGGGAAAACAATCTGACCCTGGGGTTTAAACTCTAAATGGATATAAACACTATAAAATTATTTCTCGAAGTAGTATTGCCGAAGTGCTGGAGGGAAACGATAACTGTTACCCTGGACCGTAATATTGATGGTGGAATACTTATGCGAGAAAATCTTTAATTGGATCAACTAAAACTTCTGTGACAACCGAAAACACAATTTAGTAGCGCAATTATCCATGAAATATGTGGTGGCTTAAATGAATGAAAGGTTCAAAGAAAACAGAGAGGGATCAATTTTTCGGCAGCTGTTATGCATGACAAACGGGCTCAATCACATGTTGTGTGCTCAATTCCCTATTAAAATCCTGTGTTATTACATCGTATCTTTTGAAATTACCAATTTCTATTTGACCTCTGAGTAAGTAACTAGTACTGTGGTTAAATACTTGACCTAACATACACCAAAAAGTACAACCCCTGGAGTGTAAGTATTCAAATTATTTCAAACACAAAAACGTCGTCTACTTTTTTCAATTAAAAACCGCAGAAGGTTCTTTCATATCATAGAATCATTGATCGAACCATACTCAACATTCAGCTATCTCTCTCGATATATAACTTATAAGCATACGAATTTACGAGCACCGTCTATCAGATAGAAAGCGAAAAACTCAATTCAATCTTTGGAACAACCAAAACACATCCAAAAAAAAAAAAAAAAAATCTGGCACAATCTAAGCAAAATGACTGACTATTCAAAGCAATCTAAAGTGCTTACTCGCTTGTGATGAAGCCAATGAACTCCGATACACATTCCTGTACGGTGTCCTTTGCATCCTTGCCAATTTTTCCATTGGTCGGAAGGGCCTTCTTCATGATTCGGCCAATATTCGCAATCGGAAGGAATCGATCCTGCTCACGCACGCCTAACCGCGGGCTCCGATCGCCGCCGCCGCCGCCGCCCTCGTGGCTGCCGTCGCCGCCAGGACTGTCCGCCATTTCTCAATTTAAAAAAAACGAAACCCTAGCCACATACAGAAAAATAAAATTCGAAAAATTACAACAAAAAAAGGGGAGATGGGGAGAAAGAAAAAGCAAATGTGTAGGTCAAATTCATCTCCATATCAATCGCTACATGATCAAACATAAATGTATATATACTTTCACAGTCGGTGAGTTTGTTTGGGAGGAGGAGGGGAGTTACCTTGTGGAGGAAGTGGATTTGAATTTGGCGCGCAGGGGAGTAGAGAGAGAAAGAGGAAGAGAGAGAATTGGATGTGATTGGAGAAATCTGAGAAGGGGGGGAAGATCGGACGACGGGGAGATGAGGAAGGAGACTTGCTTTATTAAAACTGCTTCAATCTGAGTAGTGTGTTCATCCGCTGTCAAATTACATCCAGTCGTTCATTTTTGAGAATATTCCTTTTTATATTTAGGGTTTTGTATTAAATTCTAGGTCCAATTTTTTTTTAAGTTTATTTTAGCATATTAATTATATTCTATACTTAATAATAACTAGTAAGTAGTAACCATAACCCGTGCGTTGCACGGGTACCATTATAGAACAAATGATATTTAAAACTTAATATGTTGAATATAATGAAATTAAATAATTGAGAATACATCACACCATAAGAAAATCGTAAAAAGAAACCAGGACATAACCCGAGCAACCATTATAAAAAAAAGTTTTAAACCTTAACATATTAAATATAATGAAATTAAATAATCGAGAATACACCAAACCATAAGAAAATCGTACAAAGATGGATAAATGATACTGAGAACTTGATTAATACAATTAACTATAGTTTTAATGATTGACCAATCAAACCTAAGGCTCTATAGTTTGTCGAAGTACAACAACATATTGTGACTTGCCATTTCTTGCTTCGTTGTTTCTCAATCCTCAAGAGTCAAGATTGATATATGCAGAAGTTGTGACAAAGTGAACAAAACCATGTAGTAGATATGAGAAGAGTCATAAAATACTGAATGGTGTGCTTGTATGAAAACGTAAGTAAACTATCAATAGGGGCTATAAAATGACCAATAGATCGGTATCGGTAAAAACAAAAAAAAAAAAAAAATCAAATTTTACAGCTCACAAATTTACCTATTCAATGTTATCAGAAAAAGCAGCAACAAAAGTACCAAAATGGTATTTCGATAAGTCAAGTCTTCATAGGAGCATTATAGGCCTTAACAGTCTATCTATCAACTAAAATCACCACACAATTAAACCAAACAATATCAACCCGAAAACCTTCTAGGGCTTCCCGAACTGAGGTAGTGCCTCTTCAAGAACAGGTTACGCCTTTTCCCATGTAACTATGTCTTCAAGATATTTCTCTGGTCTTTGGAAAATAAAATGAGGATATTTTCTTCTTCAATATCAACACAAATCAGGTTTTACATGTACATAAAGTTATGGTTTATATGCACTTAAAAGTTACAGACCGTGATAATGATAGAAACTCTTCAAAAAAAATATACATAATAGACATAATTTGCAATTAAAAATTATTTCCAGATTCCACGTACAACCATTCTATATTTATATCCATGGCTAGATTAAATCACATAAATTGTTGAAGGAATTTCATAAGAATTACAACTATCGGGATTAAATCTATAGACGAATTCCGGCTGGTGTTCGAGTCCAGACCATGGTCCGAAGAGATATTAGACGAATTCGATTTCATCTTGCTATTGCCATATGATAATTCTTGTCTTAAATTTTCTAATCGATAATTCAAATCCGCCAGCCCCGACTACATAACCTGAAATATCAGATTTTACACGGCACATAACGAATTCACAGAGAGAGCAATATCACGCAAATGAAAAAAAAACAAATCTCTAAGATACAAAAATCTTACCCCTAGGGAAAATTGCATTTCATCATCGCGATAACGAAACAATCAAATGTTGATGTAAAATTCTATACGATAAAACCAAATTAAAGTAACATGTTATAAAAATATCTTGAATTTTGAGTTGTCTTCCAATGTTAAAAGAAACTTATTCAACGCGCTAGCCTCAAAATATTTTTAAGCTTATAAACAGAGGAATGATTTTATTGTCGGGTCATCTTCATAGGGTGGGATCCTGTTCATGACGTTTTCTGTCTTCCTCTAATAGCCAATTACGTACTCTTCATCTTTGCTTCCATAATTTATCAAAGTTACTACAAATGACAGAACCTACCAGAGCAAGATTGAAAATTGAATATATTGTCCTTAAATATTCAGTAGATTTAGTGAAAAAAAGGAGAAAAAAAATCCTTAAATGCTTACTCATTTTCATCTGTTGGGAAACCTTATTTCGTCACGCAATTTCAGTCGTTGAAATCACTTAATTTTCCAAATTCTCTATCACCAAAATTGCGGGGTCATATAGAAACTTGTGCACATGAACAGTGAACCTCTGTATTTTCAATTATCTCATTTATCGTAATTCTTAATTTATAGAAAATATTTCCCGTCATTTTCGTCTCATATTTTTCACCATGTGTCTACAACAAACAAATGGGTTAAAAGGCGTTGTATGAATTTCTAGCAGAGAACGGATGAAAAAATCTATTCCTAAATCGTTGTATAAGATTCTCATCATCTGATATCCTTGTGACTGTGAAAACCTGTCAACACGCTGATTTCTGTTTTGAATAGAACGTATCAACCAAAAAAATCCATGGTCGCGTGCATTCTCCAAATTTGTGACAGATATCAATTACCATAATATCGTTAAGAAATACATTAAATCGAAAATGTTATTTACAATTATCTTTAATTACATTCAACGAAATTACCAACTTCTGAAGACTTGACACCGGAGACTGCATCAATTTGTTTTGGAAAATCCAAATTACCAAAATTTAGTCAAAAATGAAGAAAAAATAATATATGTTGGGAAAAAAAAAGCACATGTAAATAAACAAATATCGGAAACATTGAATGGTGAACAATAACAACACCAAAAAGGTTGATGGAAATTTGATGTCAGACGATTGTAATAATAAATCAAATACAAATATATAATCCTAATTCGGAAACACAATACATAACTGCCCGCCTTACTTCTCAAGAGAGATCCGGCTTGTCTTTGTCCTATCTAAGTTGTTTCCTCTGCATTCGAATTTACTAAGCGAATTTGCAGAAATAAAGTGAGAAATGGTTGGTGAAAACTTACAGTACGGATGTGAAAGGGGATGAGAGAAAGAAAATTGTAACCGTAGATGAAATGCGTTATGTACAGATCAATTGGAGAAGAATAGATCGTGAGTTCTTTTAACAAACTATCAGGGAGGGGGGCCGTAAAGAAAGAAAAACAAAATTAGGGACATAAGGAAGATCGTGTACTGAATTTTATTCGGAGTGGACGATTTTTGTGTTTAACGTTGTTTGAAAGAAAAAAACTGTAAAAATAAAAAAATTGACTAAAATTTTCCTAGTAACCATGCCCAGTGTGTTTCACGGAATACCATTACAAAAGAGAAGAAAATAAGTATTTAAAATTTAATTTGTTGAATACACTGAAATTAAATAATTGAGAACACATGACACCATAAAAGAATTATAAAAAAAAAATAAAACAATATTGAAAACCTGTTGAATACAATTAATAATAGATTTCATAATTGAACAATCTAACCCAAGACTTCATATGCTGAAGTCCAACATATCATCATTTGACACCTCTTACTTTGTTGTTTCTCAACATACTTAAGATTGATATTTGGGGAATCCGTGACAAAGTGTATAGAAAGACACTTTAGTTTTGATAAAAATAATAGAAAAAAAAGTATAAAAATAAATAAGTAATAAAGTAGTACATGGACATAGAAATAAGAGAGTCTCAAGGTACACCCAAGAATTGTTGCTAGTTTCCACCTCCAACGAAGATGAATCATTCACAACCCTAATTTTGAATAAATTACAAAAGAAAATTCAAATATGAACGATTTTCTTAGAACATATATGAATTTATTATATAGTGGATGTGAGAAGTTATTAATTAACGGGGAATTACTGGAAGTGGGGAGTTGTTGTTAATGTGTGTTATTTAGGAAAATTATAGATAATAAATATTATTGAAATAGGTAGTGACGATAATAATTGTAATAAAAATAAATAAATTTAAATTTCAGTAATAACATTTACATTGCTACAAATTTGATAATGCAACATGATTAACTACGCAAAATGCTTAACAAAAATTCTTATATCTCGAATAAGTAGTTAGATCTTGTTGCGGGTCGCATTTTATTGTGCAATTCTTTTCTCGGATGCAGCAAAATCAGTTTTGCGATCACTTCACTCTACAACTGAAATAGACAACTATGTGCAACAAAACTTTGCCACATGAAATGAAGCGTCGGTGAGACATGAAAAAAAAGAGCAAAATGTTAGTTTAAGTTTTACGAAAATCATATGAAGAAGGTAGCTAGGTTTTGGGAAAAACTTGCATACACGATTCACATTTAAAAGAAGAGTAATTGTTTAATCAACCACAAAATATATCTACTACTCTTAATACACGGTTATATGGTAATTTGTTTTTCTTTTCCTTTTATGGGAGGCAAATAATTTTTGTCATGATATGCACGAATCTTTAATGATTATTTATCAAATAAAATCATTGGATAGTTTTTACAATATTTACTCTTGCGTTTTAAATTTTTTCCCCTTATGCAATTTTTTTTCTCTAAAGTTTTTGATTGAATTTACAACGATGACAATTCAAATTTATATACAAAAGCTGCAACAATCATTAAAAAGAATACTAATTTAATTTTCTAAATTAAAAATAATGAGAACACGTACATTCACATTAGTTGAGCAAACAAAAATTAATTGCATAAGTTCTCAAATCAAAATCTATGTCAACTCTATCAGAATATGATGGATCAACGAACGAAAAAAGAAAAAACAAATCGCAGATTTATGTTGCCTATTCAAAAAACAATAATGGCCTTGGAGCTATCAATATACTCACAAACTTAAAACCTAATAATATAAATAATAGTTCCCATAATTACATGAGCCTAGCATGAATGTTTGTAGATGTACAACATGTTGCCAAGCATTTCGTGTATGATGTGAGATGATAATGGTTTCTTCTCTTCTTTACTGAATTTTTCTAACATGTTGCCAAGCATTTCGTGTATGATGTGAGATGATAATGGTTTCTTCTCTTCTTTACTGAATTTTTCCCGTTTGATGTCTTAAAATTGCTGAGTAACTTTATATACAAATACAACAACAAAGTTTTGTAAGTTATAAAACTTAAATATTATAAATAAATTATAACAAAAAAAGCTTTAATTTGAACTAACAGAAGCACATAATAAATGTCTGACATAATTTTTTTTCCTTCTATCGAATTGCGTGAGTACCTCGTTCCAACCACGAATGATTGTTGATACGAACAGACTTGCTGCAAAAGAAATTTACAATATATCAAATACAAATGCAAAAATAAATAAATAAATAAACGGCATAGCACAGTTATTAAATAAACGAAGAAGAAGACGAACAAAATTTTAAATGAGAAAGAAGAAGAAATTTGGCAAAAAAAAAATGATTTTTGGTGGAGTTCTTGTGAGTTTAAATAGAAGAATAAAATTGGTAGGGGTTGAGATCATGGTGTGATAACTTCTACCATGATGAATTAGTGGGGTTTAGTGGGTGGTTAGAGTTGAGAACAAAAATAAATAAAAAATATATAAATAATTAGAATCATACTTACGGTATATTTAAATATAGGAGTTAGTGTTTAAATTATAAATTTATTAATTAACGGTTAAATTAGACATTTATTAAATTACAAAATTAACCCTAGGTTTAGGTCTAGGTTTTAGTTCAAAATATCTTCGTTTTATATATAAGATAATAATAATAATAATAATAATAATAATAATAATAATAATAATAATAATAATAATAATAATAATAATAATAATAATAATAATAATAATAATAATAATAATAGATTTTAATTATAAAAAACCCCAATGTATGTAACCTCCGTAAACAGGTCTCCATGATTTTATATATAAAATAAAGAAACATTCGTTAACCTAAGAAATCCTAACGGCATATTGTGAAAATAAATTAATTTGTGTTTATATATAATTTATTTATTGCTATTTTGCATCCATTTTTTTTTCTAATTACTCTAACTACACAAAACATCGGCTAGTACAATCATAATCCACTACATCTATATATTTTTTTAATTATTATTATTGTTTTCTCTCCTATTTTCAGCTTATTTTTTCTATAAAAAAATGCTTCATTTGTTTAATATCAATTTCATATTATGACAAATAAAGTTTTTATAGTTTTTTTAATGAGTTTGTATTATTAATTCGTATAAATTTTGATGTTGTTATATCACTAACAAATTTTACTATAATTGTCATTATCATGTATTAGTTAAACTAATCATCATTTTCATTTGAAATGCTATCCCGTGCATTGCACTGTTGAAAATGCTAGTGGATTTTAATTAAAAATAATAATTTGTCATTATAACCTAGAAAAAATATGTTCAATTTAATAAAATATTAAAATAAGCTAAAGAATTACTTAAATAGTTATCCAAATATTGTTTGCAAGATGAGTTATAATGAAAAAAAATGACTTTAATTTGTATTTTTTATTTTAGCTGAAATATTTCTAATACTAAAATTCACATATATTTTTTATAGATTAAAGGTGGGGGTAAGATTGTAATTGTTGAAGAAAACTAATGTCTTCACAATTGTATAAGTTTGACTAAAAATTATACAGTTGTATTTGGTGCGTTTCATAATTGAGAGGTGTGTATGCGGCACAATCTATAATTCAGGTTGCAAATGATAAGTAGTTGTGTATATAATTTATCTAGAATTAGTTTGTGAACTATATATTTTTTAGGTGTAGGAAAATGGATATAAAATTATTGTATGTTAAGTATGTTAATGTAAGGTATCAATTTTGAATTCATCCACTGCAATATCCATTAATACTCATTTCACCTATGGCCCTATGACACAAAATAAAATAAAATAAAACTACAAAATATTATTTATTTATTTATTTTTGGTACCGATTCATAAAAAATACTCCATCATTCCTCAAGTGATGGTAATATATTTACTTGGCACAAGAATTTGAAACATTTTGACAAGAATTATTCTTCATTAATCAATAAAATCGGATTTCAAATCATTAGCTCGTCTCAATGACTACGCCTACACGAGCGAGATCCTTCCGCAATAAATCCACATCTTTGAATTGAATACCGACGAAACCAGCATCAACGGCAGCCTCGACATTCCCCATCCTGTCATCAATAAAAACACAACACGACGGCTCGACATCTAATTGCTTCAAAATATCCCGGTAAAAATCAAGATCCGGCTTCCTCTTTCCCATTACGCACGAACAAAAAGTCCAAGACATGTAATTCGAGAGTTTTAGCTTCTCCTCAATTATTTCATACCAAATGGGATAATTAGTCGCAGTATGCATTTCGTATCCATTTTTCTTGAGATCAACAAGTAATCCTTCGACTCCTTCAATGTAGGAATATCCTCGTCTCATGCAGCTTTTGAGACCTTCTAAATCAATTATTCTTTCATCCTTAAAAAATATGCGACCCAACTCCTTCTCGTTAATGAGACCCTTCTCGAACTGAATCCATGCAGTAGGATGCTTGCACTCTAATAGCTCTTTCATCGACATCCCGAAGAAGGAAGTGACATCATGGTAAAAAGGGTCGCGGACAATTGTGTCCATTACGTCGAAAAGAAGTACGGGCGACCTTTTGCTGAGAGAGAGAGACATTTTCTTGGGAATAGTAGAATAATTGGTTGCCTGCGGTGGTGAAAATGAGTTTTGTATATTAACAATCGGAATACTACTATTAAATCTCCAAATTAACTTATGGGAGCCCATTCATTCGATTCAATTTTCCCCGCTACTAGTTGCACCTGTGGACACGTCAAACCAGTGAAAAGTGAAAACCCGTGTTGTAGGGACCGGACTAACGACCCGTAAAAAAAGTAATAAAGAGAGTTTATTAGAGGGTACAAAGTCAATTTGCGATCACTGACTTATGTCCAATAAGCTTACATGTTAGATTTGCCGATTCTTCCCACTTCACGAAGAGCAAATTGTATGTTTACAAAGCAAGCTTTTTGTCTTCAAAAACTGCAAAACACAAATATTCGACTAGAATTAGTTACGAAGTTGATTAAACAAATATTCGACTAGAATTATTCGACTAAAAATGACACAACCACAAAATCAACACATCGTCCTTTAGTGGCTATATGCAAAGCAACATATCTACCTTTTAAAGAGTATTTAAAAAAAAAAATAAGAACACTCCTATCGGACGAACGAGATGAACGAAGTACCAATTGTGGATCTATTCCAACTCAATATAATAACTGGATGCGTCGAAAGAAAGTTTAGAATAAAACAAGAAGTACATTTCTTAGTCGAACACGAAACGAGAATCATTTTTATTAGTCATACTCGTGTACTATATTACACCCGAAAACCTCGACCATTCTCAAACAATTCATTGAGCTTCACACTCAATAGCAACAGCTAATTCTAATTGTTCAACAATGTTCACCAAAGCCGCAGACAGTTGACTTTAGAAAGAGGTCAAACCAATAAATTCCGGTTAAATTGAAAAATTCAAAAAATAGGAGTGAAATCAGGACTATAATGGGGATCTACATCACTAATCTGAAAACAAAATATTTTTCACCAAAAGGCAAAAACACCAGCAATCAAAATAACAATCCAAAAATAAAATAAAATAAAATTGAAGACTCAGACAATAAAGCGATGGATAATGTAATTTTGAATAATAGAGATTTTGAAGTGATGGATAGTGTAAGGTGACTAACCAGCCTCGGCGGCGGAGAAGTGGCTGAGTACGGCAGCGACGGTCGCACACTAAGGCCACGGCGACGGAGGAGTGGCTGAGTACAGCGGCGAACGGTTTTAAGGTGGAGGAATCGACGGTGGTGGGTGAATGAAATCTGAAGTGTGTAGAGAGATTAGAAGAAGAACCATAGAATTTCATCTGGATTGGAGCGGGTATATAGTTTGTAAATATAGCGGGTCGGGTCGGGTCGGATCGGGTTTGTGGAGCGGAATTTGACATTCAAGCTCTTAAGTCCGACCCGCACCGTTTGGGTTTCTTTATTACAAAATTGCCTCTCAATTTAAAAGGTAAATTACAAGTACTCTGAGGTATGGTCAAATTATAAAAAGAACTCTCATGGTTGGATAATTATAATTACCTATCAATTATGAATTTTCTTACACGATCACTCTTATAGTGTCAAATTCAACATAATCTCTTACATTTCGTGGAATGTTTTCTAGTTTGTATTTTTTTTGTGCAAAAATGTAGTTTCTGATGCACCACAATCTGATATATACAAACCAAAAAACACTTATGCTGATCATCTTGCTTCAAAATGTGGAGCTCGAATGAGATAATACGGGTTCAAAATTGAGAATATTCGATATGATGTAGAAGATTCCAGTAAATTTGACACAACAATGTGGACGTGTAAGAAGATTTATAATTGATGGATGATTGTAATTACTCAAAAATGAGGGGGGTTTCGTAATTTGACCATACCTCAGGGGTGGTTGTAATTTACTCCAATTTAAAATGTCAGATTTGCGAAACCGGGTTTTCGGACTAACTGACGGGTTTATACTTTGTATATTAACCCCTATGAAGGGGTTGAAATTGGAACATAAATCCCGATTTTGCCAATTCTAATTTGAAAAGTCTCGATTTTGGAACAATATTTTTCAATTCGAATTCTGGAGTTTCGATTTCTGAATTTTTTCGATTTTTTTGGCAAATAATTGTAATACATGTTAGCTTTCAATTTTCGGAATATTTCAAAAAAAGATTACCAGAAATTTGGAATTTCTTAATTCTACCAATTCCAATTCCAATTCGAAAACTTTCGACTTTCGAACAAGTTTATTTATGAAATTCCGATTTCTTATTTCTTTTGGAGCTAAATTGGAATTAGTTTTGCATATCCGGAAGAAAAAAAAAGATTTTTTCTGAAATTCGGATCCAATATGTTCGATTTCCGCCCCTACCCATGGAAATTTGGAATTTCTAAATTTTGCCAATAACGATCCAAATATTTCCAACTTTGGAACAAGTTTCTTCATTCCAATTTTTTATTTTATCATTTTTTTTAACTTAATTGGATTTAGTTTTCTACTTTTGAAAAAACATTGAAAATTTCTGAAAGTTCTAATTCCGATCATATCGATTAGATTTCCGCCCCTACCCCTAGCTCATAGGTATACCAAAAAAGACACTTATGTAAAAAGTTGGAGTGAAATGGAAAAATGAAGAGTGGGAAGTAGGATATAAAAGTAAATAATGAACATAAAAACATAAAATGATGCAAAATGTAGATCTCTATCGTTCATCTACATACAATATATATATATATATATATATATATATATATATATATATATATATATATATATATATATATATATATATATATATATATATATATATATATATATATATATATATATATATATATATATATATATAAGTTTAGCCTATCTTTGGTGAAATGAAGTAACCGAAAAGGCTTCAACAGCAGCTTCGTCCATAATTGCTTTCTACCCCATTGAAGCAGAAAAAACTAACAATTACTTCTCTCGATTTGAAAACCGAAAAACAAAATCAAGAAAGTAGCATAGCTTATTATTATTATCTATAAGATTGCGAATCAGCAATGTAATTTACCTGCAACAGTGATGTGATCTTCCCTGGACAATCCTGATTCAAACAATATACATAATCGATTAATTCTATATAATAATAACGGAGGATTGTATTAATTTAACTATCTATTACAAATTCACGAACCTCGAATCGTTTCTCGACCCATGTTATCTCCTCCCAAGTATTTGATTCAAACGAGTTCCAGTCGTTCGGAGCTTGTATTGTTTCCACATGTTGTAATATCCTAAGACTATCTGCTAAATTTAACATAAATTAGTCTTCAATGCCAAAAAAAAAAAAACAACAAACAAACACTAATATTATATAAATATATATATATATATATATATATATATATATATATATATATATATATATATAATATATATATATATATATATATATATATATATATATATATATATATATATATATATATATATATATATATAAACAAAGTAAAAAAAATCCACGAAGTCACGTGCATAAATGCAAGAAACCGTGGATTTTAATGTCCAGTTTCTCGTATAGAAGTCGACAAACTACTGAGCTGATAGGCTCGAATTTCCACATGTACAAAAAAAAAAAAAAAAAAAAAGAAAAAAGATGACGAACTCACTTGTGATGAATGCTTCAATCCACAATTCACGTTTCGACCACGAAGGCGCAACTTCTCGGAAAGGAATTCCGATCTTCAAGCATATGCTGCACATATTACGAACTTTTTGAATCATGGTAAAAAAAATTCGTATATACACTCTTTACATTCACAAATCCTTCATAACAACATATGACGACTATACACGAAACTCTATTATGTGTATTTTCGCTACATTCATTTTTGTGAAAATATCTGCTACAACTTTAGTACTTACTCTATAATCACTTGTCGAATAACTCCAGGAAGAACACCGTCACTCAAGGGAGCAGTCTGAATTTCGATGCTTCTCAAATTCGGTAATTCATTCTGCCCAAATGTGTTACTATCTTGATCTTTCTCCTACAAACGAATACTCGTCGAAGTTAATCTTACTATAATATTTGACAGGTAATTCGAGACAAAAAAACCTCAAAATCGAACACTGAAAACATTTCATCAAATGCATTTTCTCTCACCTTTCGACAAACAACGAAAAAGTTGGTCAAACATCCTTCCAAAATGCATTCGCCGTCGTTCGATAACAAAAGCTCGGTAACTGAAGGTGGCCTCAGCTTCTCCAAAGGCTTCCTTAGCCTACCACCTACAAAAGCTCTATCAAACAATCCCAAATGCATTTCGTATTTACCCATTCTAATTGCCTAACCAAACTTTCAAGAACGTTTATTAGCTAACGATACACATCACGAGAAAAAAAAAGGCTAAAATATCAACTTTCTATCAACAACAATACACTCGATAATCTCCTACAGTAGAACCTCATAAATTAATAACATCGCTTAAATAATAGTTTTTTCTGGTCCCAACTCGGTAAAAACCTACTAAATTATTCGTTCGATAATTTAATATTTCGCTAAATTAATAGAATTCTACTAGTCCCGATTGTATTAATTTATTGAGGTTTTACTTAAACCTCTATAAATTAATATAGTCAGGACCAGCAAAATTCTATTAATCTAGCGAAATGCAGATAAACCTCTATAAATTAATAGAGTCGGACCAGCAAAATTCTATTAATCTAGCGAAATGCAGATAAACCTCTATAAATTAATAGAGTCGGACCAGCAAAATTCTATTAATTTAGCGAAATATTAAATTATCGAACTAATAATTTTATACGTTTTTATCGAGTGGGGACCAAGAGAAATTATTATTTAAACGAGGTTATTAATTTATCGAGGTTCTAATGTATTAGATACGAAAAATTAGCCACAGCATTTTTTTTTACCTGACCCAATCGGAATACTTTGCGTTCGCAAAATCCCGACCGCGACCGACCACCGCCAGACGTGCGGCGTTCTCGTCGAGACCAAAAACAGGCAGAACATATCTACCTATATGTAAATACAAATCCAAACCCTCAGAAGTCTTCCCCTCATCGAAACCACCCTCCGAAAGATCCAAATTCTCCGAATTGCCACTCAAAAGAGCAGTAATTGCCATTTCCTCCCCAAATCTCCTCTCGTTTACGACAAAAGGCATCGCTTTCCTCATAGAATCATCGACCAGAGAACGAATCGCCGAGTCCCACATCATTGCTCGGTTCGATAATTTCAAACCGGGGGTTTTCGATAGAAGTTTCGGATTGTGATTCAGCAGCAATTTGAATGAATTCGATAGCCGATCGAGATGTCTTTCCCAGAAGAGGAGTTCGGTGCCATTGTTGTGGGTGCGCGTGGTTGTATATGCACCTGAACACAAAAATCCGATCAATTGAACAAATCCGATAATTCAAATCTACCGTAGTTTCTGAAATGCTAAGGAATCGGAAATTGAACACATTTTTACCTGGGTGTGATTCGAGAAAAGCTGCCACTGAAGGAGTGTCAGCCGCAGGTAAAACGACGCCGTTTCTGAACAGAAATCTGTTGCCATGGGACATTTTTTTTTAGTGTATTGTTGTGCGCTTCTGAGAGAGGAAGGAGGAAGCTGCTATTTGCTCACCGGAAATGACTGTTTACAATACCAAAAAAAATACAATTACTAAAACACCCTTAATGGTAAAGACTAAAATAACCTTCGAATAAGAAAATTTGGAGGGTTTTTTTTTTTGCAAGGGTGGAAGAGAAGGGGCTTCGTGTGTAATTGGTGAAAAAAAAATCGGAAAATCAAAATCGTGTCGGAAATGAGAAGATTCCAAGTATGTTTAAGAAAAATTGGAAATCGTAACTTTTGGAATTCGAAATGGAAATAATGTTCTAGGATCGGCAGTATTCGGAACAGAATCGGTGAAATTCAAAAGTTTTCATTCTAATCTAAACATTGGCGGAAAATTGGCTGAAAATTTGATAGTGAACTTCTAGACATTGGCAACAAAAATTCAAAAAATCGAGTATTTGAACAAAATATGGCAACAAATTTTAGAAAAATTGCTCGAAATTCAGAGGTAGACTTATGATAATTGACGGTGAATTTGTGAAAATTAATAGTGAACTTCGACATGTCATAGTGCGTCAATACTATTATTGATAGTGTGCGCGCCCACTGTATTCTTAGAAACTTTAATAATAAGCTAATAAAAATGTGATGGTATTTGCAAAATACACGAGCGAGACAATTTTATCAAAATATACTAAGAAAATAAGTGTATTTTTTGGCTAATAGAATTATATTAAAAGTGAGTTTTAGCCAATTGTCCCAAAAAATAATAATAATAATAATAATAGTTAAGATAATAATTCTTTTTTTTTTTTTTTTAAGTGTAGAAAATAATTTAAGAATTTAGGAAATTTGGGTAAGATTAGAAAATAAATAAATAATAATAGTAATTGTGCACATCATTTATTGGCTGGGGAGAGAAATCGAACCAGAATCGTGTTTTCGTCAGCGTGCCCATTCATCTTTACACGTTTTTATTCGACAAAAGAACCGTCGCATTGCTTCCTACAGTTTCTTCCAGTTTGTGCTAAAATCGCTTTTGGAAATAAAAATCGCAACCGACTTCAGTTCAAACTTCACCACCAATATTTTTGAAAAAAAAAAAACCACAGTGAACCGTTGCTCCTGAAATGGGAAAAACATCAATACAGAATCCTACACACCGATTCCGACCAATCGCCACCACCCTACAACCGGCGTCTCCCATATATATAAATACAAATGCATGTATCTATCCATCCATCCATCCATCCGGCCACCACGAAAATCGAGAAATTAAAAAAATGGACAACGGCGGCGACCAGTCTCTGTTCCCGCCGGAAAAATGCCCACAAGTCACCGACGAAGCATTCAACCTGTTTCACGCCATAGACAGAGAGCTCTACACCCGGTTGATACACAATCTGGGCCGTGACCCGGCCGGTTCGGTTCAAGTCATGGCCTTCTGGATATGGTTAGAGAGAGAAACTAACGACATGAATCTCATCAAGAGGATGCTCTCCCTCCCGCCGTCTCTCCTCAACGAAGCCGCCGACGAGACGGACACCTGTCTCAAGTGCGTCGAGACCGACTTGTTCCCCTTCGGGGAACATCATGCGAACGAGGTTTCCCTCCTGTCGGGCCTTCTCACCACCCCCATCGTCAACCTCCGCTTCCTCCACGACCACCGCATCGCGGTCCTCCGCGGTGTCACTAGAGTCATCAACACCGTCTGCTCCCGTGCCTTCAGCGACATCCTCCGCCCCACCTGGCGCGGCGGCGGTGGTGGTGGTGTTCGTGAAGTCGGGGAGTCGAGCAGGGATGCGGCGGCGGCGGCGCCGCTGATGATGCGGAGGATGTTGTTCCATCCTCCTCACTTGAACGTGCCGTTTGTGCCGCTTCCGCCGCCGCATGTTCTGACACCGGGATCCCACGGCGGGGGCCCTCCTCCTCCTCCGGGGTTGGTGGCGGCGGATGCCGTCGGGATACCGATTCACATGCTGGGGGCGGCGGGGAGTTTTCCGGTGTACGATTTGGCGGCGCAGAGGCAATTGATGGGCAGCGAACTGGGAGAAATGCTGAGCAGGAACTTGACTATAAATAGCCCCAGAGAAACCACTAACGCCGTCAACTTTAACGGAGGAGTAGCCGTCGGAAATGACGGAGAGGAAGAAGTGGGCCCGGATGACAGGACAATTTTCTTGACATTCTCTAAAGGGTACCCCATCACGGAGGATGAAGTTAGAGAATTCTTCACTAGGTAATTTATTAATTTTAAATAAATTACAAAATATGTTTATTTATTTTATTATTATATATTTAAAAAGAAGAAAAATAATTATATATAATTAAAAACAACACTGCAGGAGATTTGGGGATTTCATAGAGGATATGATAATGCAAGAAGTAGGGGAAGAGGAGCAAGTTCTATACGCGAGGATGGTGTCGAGATCAACGGCTGTGATCGAAGCAATCGTCAGAGGGAACAAAGCGAAGTACTCTATAAACGGAAAACACGTTTGGGCCCGAAAATATGTCAAAAAATCCACGTCGTCTTCGTCACCTCCAAGAGGTGATCATACTGCTAATTCTTCTTCGTCCGGACAAGCGGGTGCAGCAGTTGCCACCGGTTCTCCTTCGTCGCAATTTTCTTGATTTTCGTGTGTGTTTTTAAATAATATTATGTGTATCGAACATACATGTAATCTTGGATATTGTTTGAGGTTGCTTTCTTTTTTTTTTTTTTTTTTTTTTTTTAAATTATTGTAATAATATAGTTTGCATAATACTGTATTTTTAACAAGTTTGGAAACAGATATTGCATTTGGAGGTATTTGCAATACTGAATTTGTTACTACAACACCAATATTTGTTTAAATAAGTAAACTAGAATCAAATAAGCAGAGGATTATATTTTTGCATTTAACAGAATAAAGAAGTGTAGGGAAATTGGAATGAAATTTCTGATTTTCATCAGTAAAGAATAAATTCAATTTGGAAGAACAATATTGAAAATTCCAATTTCTTTCTGATTTTACAATTTTTTTTTTTCTATTTGATTGGATATATATATGAGATCTCGTTTATCAATCCAATTTTAACATATAATAGATATATGAGATCTCGTTTATCAATCCAATTTTAACATATAATAGATGATTCCGAATTTTTCGATTTGTGAATATCAAATTTATGTATATTTTTATATTGCTGGAGAAGAATAACAAAAATGTAATTTCTAAATTTCCAATCCATTTTTTATTTTTATTTTTTAAAAAAATTTGGAACAAGTTTTTTAATTCCAAGTTCCTAAATTTTGATTTTTCCGAATTTTGTGGACTCATTACCGGAAAAAAAAATTCCAACAATTTAATACAAAATGTAATTTAAAGACACAAAACATGCAATTAAACTAAATAATTAATTAATCTATTATTATTAATTTTAAAAAGTATATATATGTATATCAGGACAAAAGAAAAACGTAAAAAAAAAAAATAGCGGGAAAAAGAAGTGTTCTCTCTGTTTTAATTTCTCCCCTTTCTTTCTTCTGCGAAACCCTAGAGACTGTCTCAAATTTTGTTTTGCGTTGAAATCGTGAAATTATGCGCCCTAGCCCTATTTTCGCAGTGCACTGGGCAGAATTATGAAGGTGAGGTTTGTTTATTATTATTATTATTATTTTTTTTTTGTATATTGTTTTCTTCCGGTGAATTTTGGATGCTGAAGATTATGTTTTGACTGGGGATTATTTTTTTCTCCCGTTAAAGATTTTTTAGTAATTGATGCGCCAACTTAATTGAATTAATCATTGAGATTGAGTTTGAATTGTGTTGTTGTTGCTGTTGTTGTTTTTTTTTTTTTTTTTTTTTTTTTTTTTTTTTTTTTTTTTATCATTTCGCTGAGTAGTTTATGTTTTTCTGCTATTGATATTTGAGAAAACATCATGCTGAGATTATCAAATTTTTGTTTGGCGATGTTTGTGTATTAATGAAGTCCCTGCTTTTGATTATGTGTATTACTATGATCCCTGGATATTCGCGACGAAGAAAATGTATAACTCGTTTCGAGCTTTTCCCTTTATCCTTCCGACACCAATTTTTTTTTTTTTAATTATCTACTAATGTTATTTAACAAGTGAATGACATGATAACTAGTTACTGATGGTAATACATACAAACAAGATGAAGAAAGAGAAACTTATGAATTTACGATACTATTTGAGAAACCAAATTCTTGCCCCTGCACGGCTAATTCTTTCCTTGTGGGTCGAATGGTTGAACATTTTTCTTCCTTTTCTCAATGGTTCCTTTTGCTTCAGATTCTATGACAGATCGTCCAGTGCACAGTGAGTACCATTCTGGAGATGCGTGGAGTGGATCTTTTGAATATGGTCAACTTCTCGGCGCATTCGACCATTTCTTCTAATCGGTTCGACAAATTGACGCGGCATGTCACCCAAACGGAGCTCTTTGAGTTGAGCGACGTTCTCAATGCCTAGTGGGATACGCCTCAAGTTCTGACATCGGCTTATTATCAGTTTCTGAAGGCACGGTAATGCCCGATGCTCAATTCTGATTACTGTCAGCTCTTCCATTTGATCAAAATCCAGTATCTTTAGCTTCGGAAATCGTCCAACATGAAAATCTAACCGGTCTCCTTTGTAGGCATCTAGCAGCTGGAGCTCCAGCAAACTGGGAAGTTCCCCAAGAATTGTGATGGGGTTGTTGTCTTGTCTCAGCCTAGACCACTTGAGACGTATTCTAACCAGGTCATGAAGTTTCGAGATCCACTGTGGCATCTTCTCCAAGCGCCCTTTCAAATACAAACGCTGAAGGAGTGGAGGAGGGTTGTCGATTCCTTGAATGTGTAGAACTTCCTCCCTGTGTAGTGATGTCATATTCAAGGAATAAAGATCCTTTAAAATTTGAATGGCCTCGCACAGAATCGGACCACTGTTACTTGGTAAATCAATAATCCCTAGCTTCCTAAGCTCCTTCATTTTTTTCAACTCCTGAATCAGTTTGTGATCCCCCCTTACAAATGACAGCTTCTGCAGATTAGTTAGTTTACTGATTTCTGTTGATACATCAAATCCAATCACCGCATCGAAGGAAAGATAACCATTAAAATTGTAGCGGCAAATAAGCAAGTGTCTGAGTTCTGCCAGCTTAGTCAGCGTGTTTGGCACTGCTGTCACAAATGTATGTTTGAGATTTAAGGTCTCGAGGTGCTGCAATCGACCAATGGACGAAGGGATCAACTTGATTCTTGTGTTGCTCAAGCACAAATACTTCAGTAGTAAAAGCTCATCAATTCCGCTAGGAAATGAGTCCACAGATGCACCATCCAAATGCAATATTTTCAGTAGCTTGAATCCGGAACTAATGCGTATTGCGGTCTTGGTCTTCAGGCATGCGAACAAGGTACGAAGACGCCACATGTCGTTGTTTGCCATAGTGAATTCAGTGTTCTGGATTGATAGTCTTCGAGTCTGGTCTGAAATCTCACACCTGTGATTTGTCCAAATTGTACAAAATTTCTCAGTTTCTGATTTGGAGAGAGCAATCTTGTGCATAAGGGTATGAACTCGGCAAGTTTGTGGCCTTCCATCAAAGTCCAGTTCACCCGCCTGCATTAAGTTCCTTTCTATGAGCTCTTGGAGGTACTCTTCTGCGATATCTTCGACTTGTTTGCCAATTGTTGTTCGTATGAAACCTTCGGCTATCCACAATCTAATCAATGTTCTACGCTTCACCAAGTAATACTCTCCAAACATGCTCATGTATAGAAAGCAACATTTTAGATTGTATGGCAAATCATCATAACTCAACAGCAGTAGTCGTCCGATGCTTGATAGTTGGCCCGAAGCGATCTCTACTTGAAGACTATCATGTAGTTTTTTCAGCTCAGATTCACTTTTCTCTCTCGACAAAACTTTTCCAATTTCAATGATCCCAAGTGGCAGCCCTTCACATTTTCCCAAGAGGTTTTCAACCCACAAACTCTGTCCTGTTGCTGAAGGAAACACGCCACTTTGTGGGATAGATCTTCTTCGGAAAAGTTCTCGAGCCTTTTTTAAAGGTAATGCTTGGATCCTGTGGACATCGACCCAACTTTCCCTACAAGAAGAAGCTATATTACCTCTCCTCGTGGTGATTATAACTCTACTGCAGTTATTTCTAGGTAACACATACTTAACGCCATCCCAAACTTCTGTAGTCCACAGATCGTCAAAAATTATAAGGTACCTTTTGTCTTGCAGATAGTTATTCAGCGTGCTGGCTAGATCCTGGAGTGCTTGAGAAGGATTCACGGAATGCTGAGCTGTTTTGTTGCATAGTTTGCTTAGCATGATGGAGAGGAGTTCTTCACTGCTCACAGACTTTGAAGCAGTGAGCCAAACATGGCAGTCAAAGTCAGTCTTGAGCTGATCGTATACCAGTTTGACGAGTGCAGTTTTGCCGGACCCACCCATTCCCACAACAAACATCACCTTGTAAGCCCGTTCAATATCAAGTACCCAAGAAGCCAGTTCTTCTCTTTGTTCCTCAACACCCACAATTTCACCTTCTGGGGTGTACAAAGGAGCAATACCTGATTCATGATGAGCTCTTGAAGTTGAAGCAGGGTGAGGAGAAACTGTTTTTTCATTTGAAGTCCTCATATCTTTGATGGTTGTGATATTTGCCTCAATCTCTTTTATCAAGGAGCCGATGGAATGATTTCCTATACTTGACCATACCCCGATACGCCAGTGGGTGTTTTGATGGGAAATTTGATATGCTCTCATATCAAGAACATCCTCAATCTCATAAGTTACACCCTGAAGAAGTCGAATCCACTGCTGGATTTGGTTACTCTGCTCTCTCTGGGCGTCCAAGTCTTTGAGAATTGCTGTTGCCATCGACAGCTCACTATTCAACCTTTTGATTCCTACCCTGACGTCATCAGACAAGCTCAATTCCTTAGACAACCAATTGTCGCTTTTTTGAAGTAGAAAGGTGACTGCAGCCTCGGCCATCTCTCTCTGTTTTGGAGTCTAATTATCTCAAACTGGCAATGGCAGATTTTGAAGGCTAAAGTAAGAAATATCCCACAGGTAAGTTTCGTTCATTCAGAGCATCTCCATCTTGATGGTATAGTGTCTTTCATTCATTTTTCAAGACTCGTTCATTTTACTTATTTTTTTATTAGATGGGATATGAAGGAAAGAGCGATTAGTCGCATTAAACTCTAATTTTCGTGAAATGGTGTGTACTAAATCTTGCTTTCTACGCGTTCCATTGTGTGATAGGCTTCAAGTTGTTGGTGAGTTGGTAATTTGAACAAGCAATTTGATATTATATTACCAAGTTTGTTATGAATAGGTTTTTTATTGAATAAAAGAGAAAGACTTGATCAGATTTCAAGTATTTTTCTTTAACATATCGATGCCCACCTGCATAGATGATTTATAAATTAGAGACTTGTTGAAATGGGACAATTAGAGGCTTTAAGATAACTTTTATCATTGGCTATCACATCAACATGCTACACTCAGTCTCTGCTAACAAGTTGCATACATTAATTAACAAAAAAACAGTAAAACCTTTTTGCATATATGGAAAGGGCAGCTTAGTTTCATTTCCTTTCTTTATTTATTGCAATGCAGTTGTTTGGAATCCAAATAATTGAGATTCTCATGAATAACAAAATACAATTTTATTAAATGAATAAGAAAATTACATGGATAAAAGTGAGGTTGTTAGTGTACTATCGTTGATTATTTGAACAAAACTTATGTCTCAAAGTCTGTTTTAGTTATGGTAAACGGAATAGCTCTTTCGCTATCGTGTTATTTTATTTAACTAGTACATTTTGTATGTATTGAGTTGGATAAAGTGAATTAGTTATCAATCATTTACAATTGCATTGCTTGGCTATGTAAACAATAAACCATGCCAGTTCGCACTTTGTGACTCGAGTCAAGTTTTATTTAATTCAGTCTTCTTTAAGTACGTTTCTCCGTCACCGATGATGCAAAAATATAGCAATGGCAGAATGGAATGGAAGGCAGGAATATTTTTGGCTAGCATTGAAACTACTGCATACTTCTAAAAA
Source organism: Erythranthe guttata (assembly GCF_056151865.1). NCBI lineage: Eukaryota > Viridiplantae > Streptophyta > Magnoliopsida > Lamiales > Phrymaceae > Erythranthe > Erythranthe guttata. Next base: position 17,171,957 of record NC_142538.1, on the reverse strand, counting down.
TTATTGGAAGATACAATATTTGCTACGAAACATCCAGAGGTAAGTATCTGTCTTGTTTCTAGCTGTCTTGGAACAAAAATACGCAGTCAATTTATTAGGAGGTTTCGGGCTTAAATGAATTGTGAAATTACCCTGTATGGTGAATTTTAAATGTACTTGGGCGAAATCAGACGGATCTGATTGGAAGTAGCATCTGAATTTCTTTTGAAAGTGAAAAACTGACCTCAATTTTGTTCAAGAAACTTTTGGAAAAATCGGAAATTGGAATTAAAAGACTTGTTCCAAAATCATTTTTTAGGGTAAATTACAACCACCCTCCTGTGGTATGCTCAAATTACAAAAAAAGTATTATCTTATTTTTCCCTCACCCTTTATTGATAAAAGTCTGATCCGTTGGATTCTTAGTATTATCTCGGATCATTAGTGCTCGTTGCATATCATGTTTGATCACATATAAAACTATTTGAAAAGATCAAAACAGGTAATGAACTAATGTTATTTAACAAGTGAATGGCATGATAACTAGTCACTGATGGTAATACCGACAAACAAGATGAGACTAACGATGAAGAAAGGTACACTTATGAGTTCACAATACAATTCGAGAAACCAAAGTTTTGCCCCTGCATGGCTAATTCTTTCATCGTGGGTCGAATGGTTGAACCTCTTCCTTCCTTTTCTTAATGGTTCCTTTTGTTTCAGATTCTATGACAGATCTTCCGGTGGCCACTGATGACCATTCTGGAGATGCTTGTAGGAGATCTTTTGAATACGTTGAACAAGTCGGCGCATTTGACCATTTCTCCTAATCGGATCGACAAAATGAGGCGGCATGTCACCCAAATGGAGCTCTTTGAGTTGAGCGACGTTCTCAACGCCTAGTGGGATACGCCCCAAGTTCTGACATCGGCTTATTATGAGCTTCTGAAGGCACGGTAATGCCCAATTCTCAATCGTGATTACTGTCAGCTCTTTCATTTGATCGAACTCTAGTACTTTTAGCTTCAGAAACGTTTCAGCTTCGAAATCTAACTGGACTCCTGTGTAGGCATCTAGCAGCTGGAGCTCCAGCAGATTGGGAAGTTTCCCAAGAATTGTGATGGGGTTGTTGTCTTGTCTCAGCCTAGACCACTTGAGACGTATTCTAACCAGGTCATGAAGTTTCGAGATCCACTGTGGCATCTTCTCCAACTGCCCTTTCAAATACAAACGTTGAAGTGGAGGAGGGTTGTCGATTCCTTGAATGTGTAGAACTTCCTCCCTGTGTAGTGATGTCATGTTCAAGGATTGAAGATTCGTTAATATTTGAATGACTTTGCACAGAATCGGACCACTGTTACTTGGTAAATCAATAATCCCGAGCTTCCTGAGCTCCGTCAGATAACGCAACTCATGAATCATTTTGTGATCACTATCCGCCCTTACAAATGATAGCTTCTGCAGATTAGTTAATTTTCTTACTTCTGTTGGTACCTTGAATCCGTTCACCGCACCAAAAGAAACATACCCGTTAATATTGTAGCGGCATATAAGCAAGTGTCGGAGTTCTGTCAGATTAGTCAATGTGTCCGGCACTGATGTCACGAATGTCTGCTTGAGATTTAAGGTCTCGAGGTGCTGCAATCGACCAATGGACACGGGGACCATCTTGATTCTTGTGTTGCTCAAGCACAAATACTTCAGTAGTAAGAGATCTTCAATTCCTTTAGGAAATGTGTCCACGGATGCACCGTCCAAATGCAGTGTTTTCAGTAGCTTCAAGCTGGAGCCAATGTGTGATGCGATCTTCAGGCTAATGCTTGATGTGAATAAAGTACGAGCATGACACAGGTTTTTGTTTGGCATGTTGAATTCAGTGTTCTGGATTGACAGTCTCCGAGTCTTGTCTGGAATCTTACCTTTGGCATTTAGCCAAATTGTACAGAAATTCTCGGCTTCTGATTTAGAGAGAGCAATCTTGTGCATAAGGCTATGGAGTCGGCAAGTTTGTGGTCTTCCAGCAAAGTCCAGTTCGCCTGCCTGTATTAAGTTCCTCTGTATGAGCTCTTGGAGGTACTCTTCTCCAACATCTTCGACTTGTTTGTCATTCTCTCTCCCTACAAAACCTTCGGCTATCCACAATCTAATCAATGTTCTTCGCTTCACCAAGTAACACTCTGGAAACATACTCATGTACAGAAAGCAGCACTTTAGACGGTCCGGCAAATCATCATAACTCAACAGCAATGCCCTTCTAATGCTTGACAGTTGGCCTGAAGCGAGCTCTGCGCGTAGAGTATCATGTACTTTTCTAAACTCAGATTTGGCGTACAAAAGTTTTCCAATTTCAATGATCCCAATTGGCAGCCCTTCACATTTTCTCAAGAGGTTTTCAAACCACAAACGCCGTCTTGGTTCTGAAGGAAGCGCACCACATTTTCTTTGGAAGAGATCTCGAGCCTTTTCCAAAGGCAAAGCTTGGATGTTGTAGACTTCGACAAAGTTTTCTCTACAGCTGGAAGAAGCTATATCGCCTCTTCTTGTAGTGATTATAACTCTGCTGCAGTTACCTCTAGGTAATGCACACCTGATATCATTCCAAACTTTTGTAGTCCATAGATCATCAATAATTATAAGGTACCTTTTGTCCTGCAGATAATTTTTCAGCATGTTGACAAGATCCTCGAGGGCTTGAGAAGAATTCGTGGGATACTGAGCTGCTTCATTGCGTAATTTATTTAACATGATGGAGAGGAGTTCTGGGCTGTTCATAGACTTTGAAGCAGTGAGCCAAACATGGCAATCAAAGTCGGTCTTGAGCTGATCGTACACCAGTTTGACGAGCGCAGTTTTGCCGGACCCACCCATCCCGACAACAAACTTCACCTTGCAAGCACGTTCAGAATCGAGTATCCAAGAAGTCATTTCTTCCTTTGGTTCCTCGACACCTACAATTTCATCTCCTGGAGTGTCCTCGGTAGCAATTTCTGCCTGTTGATAACTTGGAATTGAAGCAGGATGAGAGGAACGTCTATTTTGATAATCAGCCCTCTTGTCAGTGATTCTTTTAAGGTTTGCCTCGGTCTCGTTTATAAATGCGGCGATGGAATGCTTTCCCATTCTTGATCCTCTGTCATACCATGGGGAGTTTTGATGGGAATTTTGATATGCTCTCATATCAAGAACATCCTCGATGTCATAGATCACACCCCGAAAAAGGTGAATCAACTCCTGAGTTTGGTTATCCTGCTCTCTTTCGGTATCCATATCTTTGAGAATTGCTTTCGTCATCGGCAGGTCGGTCTGCAACCTCTCGATTCCTTCCTTAACTTTATCGGACAAGGTCCATTCTCTAGTCAACCAATTGTCTGTTTTTTCGATTAAATAGGTGGCTGCGGCCTCGGCCATGTCTCTATTTGGAGTCTAATATCTCAAATAGCAATGACAGATTTGAAGGCTAAAGAGACAATACTTGGTAAGAAATATCACTTTTACTTATTCTTTTATGAAATGGAAGATCAAGGAAAGAACGACTAGTCGTATTAAACTTGAATTTTCATGGGTACTAAATCTTGCTCTTTCTAGGCATTCCGTTGTTTGATAGGCTTCAAGTTGTCGGTGAGTTGGTAATTTGAACAAGCAAATTGGGATTATATTACTGAGTTTGTTATGAGTAGGTTATTGTTTATTGAATAAAAGAGAAAGACCTGATCAGATTTGAAGTCTTTTGATTTAACATATCGATGCTCACCTACTTAGATGATTTAAAAATTAGAGACCTGCTGAAAGAAGACAATTATTGGCTTTAAGATAACTTTTATCATTGGCCTATCACATCAACATGCTACACTGGTCTTGCTAACAAGTTGCATACATTATTTAAAAATAATTTCATTTCCTTTCTTTATTTTATTGCACTGCAGTTGTTCGGATGAATACAAATAATTGAGATTCTCATGAATAACAAAATGCAATTTTATTAAATGAATAATAAAATTACGTAGATAAAAGTGAGGTTGTTTAAAGGCAAGTTGATGATAATTTGGTGGTCGGGCTTGGTTAGTAATTTTTGGAATTGTATAATTGAGTTTGTCATGAACAGATTTTGTTATCGAATAAAAGAGAGAGACTTTATCAAAATTGGAAGTCTTTGCCACTTGCATGAAATTATATGCAGAGTTGTCAAAATGGGACAAATAGAGGCTTTATGAAATGGTATTGGTGTAGGCCAACAAACAAGTTGCATACGTTATTCCAATTAATTAGGGGATTAATTTCCATATTGTATGAAATTATTGAGAGAGGTGTAGATTTCGACAGTTTTCCACTTATTTGGAACAAAAATAGGGAGTCGATTTATTTGGAGGTTTTGGGCTTAAATGAATTTTGAAATTACCCTGTATGGTGAATTTTAAATGTACTTGGGCGAAATCAGACGGATCTGATTGGAAGTAGCATCTGGATTTCTTTTGAAAGTGAAAAACTGATCTCAATTTTGTTCAAGAAACTTTTGGAAAAATCGGAAATTGGAATTAAAAGACTTGTTCCAAAATCATTTTTTTTATCAAACAGAAATTTGAAATTTCATTTCTTTTATTCACATGTAATACTAATATTGATACTATAAGTATACTTGTTGGAGTCATTTTCAGAAAGTAAAATCGAAACGAAAATTGAAATATCATTTATATTGCACTCCGATCCAAAAGAAAATCAGAAATTTTGAAAATCGAATTTCTCTTGATTCAAAATGAAAAACACTGCTTCAATATTTAAAAAATTCGAATCGCAAATCTGCTGAGTCGAGAACTTCGTTTCAATTTTCAGCTCCTAATCTCACCAATTCAACTGTCTCTGACTGTAATTTAACACAGCTGTCTTGAAACTTGTTCCCCTTTCTATAAAGATTCTTCACTAATCCATATCAATTTCAGATTCTATGACAGATCTTCCAATGCACCGTTGTGAAGATTCCTGGAGTCGATCTTTTGAATATGTTGAACAAGTTGACGCATTGAACCATTTCTCCTTAGCGGATCGACAAAATGAAGCGGCATGTGACCCAAATGGAGCTCTTTGAGTTTAGTGACGTTCTTAATGCCTACTGGGATATGCCTCAACCTCTGACATCGGCTTATTATGAGTTTCTCAAGGCACGGTAATGCCTCCTCGTCAATAATGATTACTGTCAGCTCTTTCATTTGATCGAACTCTAGTACTTTTAGCTTCAGAAACGTTCCAACTTCGAAATCTAACTGGACTCCTGTGTAGGCATCTAGCAACTGGAGCTCCAACAGATTAGGAAGTTCCCCGAGAATTGTGATGGGATTGTTGTCTTGTCTCAGTCTAGACTGCTTAAGACGTAGTCTAACAAGGTCATGAAGTTTCGAGATCCACTGCGGCATCTTCTCCAAGTGCCCTTTCAAATACAAACGTTGGAGGAGTTGAGGCGGGTTGTTGATTTCTTGAATTTTTAGAGTTTCTTCCCTCTTCAGTGACGTCATACTCAAGGAATGAAGATTCCTTAACGATTGAATGACTTGGCACAGAATCGGACCACTGTTGCTTGGTAAATCAATAATCGCTAGCTTCCTGAGCTCCTTCAGATTTCGCAACTCTTGAATCACTCTGTCATCACTATCTGCCTGTACAAATGATAGCTTTTGCAGTTGAGTTAATTTGCTTATTTCGGTTGGTACTTTGAATCCATTCACCTCATCGAGGAGCTGCAAATGATCATAGTTGTAACGGCAAATTAGCAAGTGTCGGAGTTCTGTCAGACTAGTCAATGTGTCCGGCACTGATGTCACAAATGTTTGCTTGAGATTTAAGGTCTCGAGGTGCTGCAATCGACCAATGGACACGGGGACCATCTTGATTCTTGTGTTGCTCAAGCACAAATACTTCAGTAGTAAGAGCTTTTCGATTCCTCTAGGAAATGTGTCCACGGATGCACCGTCCAAATGCAGTGTTTTCAGTAGCTTCAAGCTGGAACCAATGCGTGGTGCCGTCTTCAGACAAAAGCTTGATGTGAATAAGGTACGAGGGTAACATGGCATTTCGATTCGCATATCGAATTCGGTGCTCTGGACTGACAGTCTTCGCGTCTTCTTTGAAATATCACCTTTAGGATCTTTCCAAACTGTACAGAAATTGTCATCTGCTGATTTAGAAAGAGCAATCTTGTGCATCAGGCTATGGAGTCGGCAAGTTTGCGGCCTTCCATCAAAGTCCGATTCACTTGCCTGTATTAAGTTCCTCTCCATGAGCTCTTCAAGGTACTTTTCTCCAATATCTTCGACTTCTTTGCCATTCTCTTTCTCTACGAGACCTTCGGCTATCCACAATCTAATCAATGTTCTTCGCTTCACAGAGTAATGGTCCGGAAACATGGTCATGTACAGAAAGCAGAATTTAAGATGGTCCGGCAAATCATCGTAACTCAACATCAGTGCCCTTCTAATGCTTGACAGTTGACCTGAACTTGAAGAAAGCTCTGCTTGTAGACTGTCGTGTAGTTTCTTCAACTCGGATTCACTTTTATATCTGCTTGACAAAGCTTTTCCGATTTCAATGACCCCAAGTGGCAGCCCTTCACATCTTTTCAAGATTTTTTCAGCCCATAAACGCGCTCCTGTTGCTGAAGGAAACAGACATCTTCTCTCGAAGAGCTCTCGAGCCTTTTCAAAAGACAAAGGTTGGATCTTGTGCACATCGACCGAGCTTTCTCTACAGGAAGAAGATATATCACCTCGTCTCGTAGTGATAATAACTCTGCTGCATTTATCTTTAGGTAATGCATACTTGACATCATCCCACACTTCTATAGTCCACAAATCATCAATAATTACAAGGTACCTTTTATCTCGCAGATAATTATTCAGCATGCTGACAAGATCCCGGAGTGTTTGAGGAGAATTCGCTGTTTCGGTGCGTAATTTGCTTAACATGATCGAGAGGAGTTCTTGGCTGTTGACAGACTTTGAAGCAGTGAGCCAAATATGGCAATCGAAGTCAGTCTTGAGCTGATCGTACACCAGTTTGACGAGTGCAGTTTTGCCGGACCCACCCATTCCCACAACAAACATCACCTTGTAAGCCCGTTCAAGATCAAGTACCCAAGAAGCAAGTTCTTGCCTTTGTTCCTCGACACCCACAATTTCAACCTCTGGTGTGTACAAAGGAGCAATTCCTTCCCGGTCATAATCAGTTGCAGTTGAAGTTGAAGCACGATGGGACGGAAATCTGATATCGTAAGCAGCTTTTCGCCTTTTGATGCTTTCTAGGTTTGCTTCGATCCCTCCTATCAAGGCTGCAATTGAGTGATTCCCAATTCTTGATCCTATGTGATACCAGGGCGTGTTTTCATGAGCGTACTTTTGATACGCCCTTATATCGAGAACATCCTCGATTTCATAGCTTACATTTCGAAGCTGTTGAATCCACTCCCGGATTTGATTGCGCTGCTCTCTCTGATTATCGATGTCTTTGAAAACGGCTCTCATAATCCCAAGCTCGTCTTTCAAGCTCTTGATTCCTGCCCTGATGTTATCAGGTAAGTTCAATTCTCTGTTCAACCAATTGTCAGTTTTTTTGAGGAAAAACTGCACAGCTGCATCTGTCATCTCTCTCTCTCTCTCTCTCTCTCTCTCTCTCTCTCTCTCTCTCTCTCTCTCTCTCTCTCTCTCTCTCTCTCTCTCTCTCTCTCTCTCTCTCTCTCTCTCTCTCTCTCTCTCTCTCTCTCTCTCTCTCTCTCTCTCTCTCTCTCTCTCTCTCTCTCTCTCTCTCTCTCTCTCTCTCTCTCTCTCTCTCTCTCTCTCTCTCTCTCTCTCTCTCTCTCTCTCTCTCTCTCTCTCTCTCTCTCTCTCTCTCTCTCTCTCTCTCTCTCTCTCTCTCTCTCTCTCTCTCTCTCTCTCTCTCTCTCTCTCTCTCTCTCTCTCTCTCTCTCTCTCTCTCTCTCTCTCTCTCTCTCTCTCTCTCTCTCTCTCTCTCTCTCTCTCTCTCTCTCTCTCTCTCTCTCTCTCCCTCTCTCTCTCTCTCTCTCTCTAAATCTTTTGGCCTAGCCTTGTATAACTGTGTATTTCTTGAAAATACGCGTGCATCCTCGGTTGCTTGAGGCTGGAAGAGACAACATTTGCTACGAAAGAACATGTAAGTTTCTGTCTTGTTTCTAAGTGTCTCTATCTGACAGGTTCATTGTTTGTCATTCATGCTCCGAGAGGGGTTTATTTACCTTCGAGCTCATAGTAAATTCAAGAATGGCTCAATTTTTTTTTCGTATCTCCTAAAAAGTATTGACAAAGGGAATTCAAACTCGAGTCGAGTGATATAATAATTTCTTGCTCCGACAACTAGATCACCCGATGCGAACTAATGTTGACAGATTGAAAGCCATGGTAAGGTGGTAGTTGGGCAGTAACTGAAATTATACAATTTGAGGTTGTTATGAATATATTTGCCACTTGTATGAGGACTTGTCAAAAGGGGACAAATATTGGCTTTAAGATTCCTTTTTATCATTTTCTATCACATGGGACTCGGATAGGTCAACCAACAAGTAGCCTACATTATTTTAAAATTCAGAAAAATTAAATAAATTATATTTAGGGGTTTATTTCTGTGTAATATTGAAGGTCAAATTACGGCCACCTCCTGAGGTAAATTCAAATTATGAAATCTTCCTCCTGTTTGGATAAGTACAGCTTATCAACTTTGTATTGTCTTACACGTTAAATTTACCTATTGAATGGGGGTGTTTTTCGTAAAACATTACATAGTTGAGAGGTGTAGTTGTAATTATCCAAACATGATTTTTTTTTTTTTTTTTCTGTAATTTGAGCTTACCATGGAGGGCTGGCCGTAATTTGCTCAACATTGAAAACTACTGAAGGGTGTAATTGTATTTATCTATTGATTTTGGAGTAAATTTTTAGGAGATTTTGTTGGCACAAAATTTCGAACTACGGTTAGGTTGAAATGGAATTTTTGAATTTTTCTGGAAGTTTTCTATTATAAAACATTATTTTTTATTTCGATTTCTAACAATTTTTTTTTTTTTTTTTTTTTTTTTTTGTAATTTTTTCGATTTAGAGATGAATGAGAAAAAGAAAGAGTTTTTTTTTTTTTGGTTTGTCGACTTTGATGTGACAAATTCTTTTTTGGTTACAATCTTTTTTCCTTTCCAATTTCCGATGCGATTTATTAACTTCGAAGTTTTCTTAAACAAAATTTGAATTAGTTTTCAATATCCAAAGTTTTCATTCCAAATTTCGATTGATTTTCACTTGTAATTGAATATTCATGATTGTACCAAAATCTCAAGTCTTCGAAGCTTCTCAGAAATGGTCAAGCCCTACGGGGCAGGGCATTCAGCATTATTCTGGAAGACTTATTCACAACTTCATATCCATTTCCTTTGTAACTTTCAAGTCCCAGAAAGAAATTTCGGAGAAAGAATCGTTCTCCTTTAACGCCGTGCAAAAACTGAATAACTTATGATCAACTAAGTTACCATCGTATTTAACAACCGCAGTCGGGGGGCTATGGCCCCCGTGGTCCTCCGTTGGCTTTGCCACTGCTCATAATCGAAAGATAGTTTGAAATTATTTCAATCCGTAAGTTAGCAACGGATAAACGAAAATTTTGAAGTAATTGGTTTAAAGTAGTATATGAAAATAAACAACTAACTGTAAATAATTGAAGATGGGGTTTAACAAATCTCTATGCCTAACAAAATCGGAATTAAGGAATTCTTAATCGAGCCGATTAGAAGCAAAAACACCAGCGTAGATAGAATTTTGTCCGAGAGATTCACACATTTTGTCACAAATCGGTTGTTTTATACTGTTTTTTACATAAAAGAATATCTCTTTTACGCAAGTTTTTAGTGTGTGTTTTTTATTTCTTTAAAGGTGTTAATAGATGAAAGAACACATGGTTTCTTTATTGGACAATTTGGATAATGTCGTAAATCGACCTTGGTGTAAACAAAGTATAATAACAACGAGATAAAGAAGGAATGCATATGAACGTAATCCGTTGAGAGACAATTGTGGATGTGTTTTGGTGAGTGAGAGATTTCATTTATATAAATGTAAAAACATCGAAAGTTATAAGAAGTTACAAAGTCATTTTGCGATCCAACCCAAAGCATTATTCTAAGTTTTAGTATGAAAAATATGTATCATATATGTATGTTTATTCTTAATGGAAAAATTGCTAAAGTATTAGAGTAAAAACTAGACAGTTTAGACTGAAAATAATAGTTGTAGAGTTTAGACTGAAAAATAGACAATTTAGATTTGAAATAGACAGCTTAATTGAAGAATTTGCACTGAAAATAAACATAGATGAAAACAACTTTTTTCCCATAATATTGTGGCGGAAGGCAACGGCACGGAACTGGTAAGGAGAGGAGGAAAAGTGAAAGAAATATGATTTTTTTAGAATGGATGTAATTTTGAGGATGGATGAATTGAAGGATAATAAGACATTTTCAGTCTAAAATGATTATTTTATGTCAAATCTCTTTAACTAAACTACTCGGTATACTTTTATCAAAACGCAAAAATAGTCATATACGATTGTCCCGATTCGAAAGGATATTAGTGCTTAGGATGTTTAGCAAATTGTCCATATTCTTAAACATGTAACAATTTTTGAAAACATTTGGAATTGTTTTTGGGTAAAAAAGACAAAAAAAAAAAAAAATCGTTTCAATTTATAATATTTTAAGCACTTCTCAACATAAATAAGGCTTAGGTGGTGTCTGCGAACGTTTTTCCAAAGTGATTATGAGTTTTTTAATGTTTAAAGAAAAACTGATTTTGTACCAAAAAAAAGCTCATAATCACTTCAGAAAAATGTTTGCAAACACCACCTTAAAATATAGGGTAAATTCTACTTTACCTCCTTTACTTTGGCAGGATATCACTTTACCCCCTTATACTCTCAACTGTATCGATTTACCCCCTTGCACTTTGGTTCGATATCACTTTACCCCCTTCTACTCTCAATTCATCGATTTGCCCCCTTGTACTTTGGCTCGATATCACTTTACTCCCTTCTACTCTCAATTGCATCGATTTGCCCTCTTTCAACTTGAAAAATAATCTCAATGTGGCCATCGCCGTTAGTTTTCGAACCTTTGACCTTAACACCGTTTTATCTACGTTTGGAAATTACAAAAAAGCCACCCCTCCTAGTTTAAATAATTATTAATAAAAAAATAATAAAAAAGAAAATTGTGGCTAACGTTGTAGACTATGTTTTCTCGCTGTCATGAATTTTTTTTTTTGTTTTTTTTTTATTTTTATTTTTTTTTTATTTTTTTAATAATTATTTAAAATGGAGGGGTGACATTTTAGTAATTTTCATACTAAAATCAAACGGTGTTAAGGTCAAAAGGTCTGAAAACTAACGACGAAGGCCACATTGAGATAATTTTTCAAGTAAGGGGGGCAAATCGATGCAATGAGAGTAGAAGGGTGTAAAGTGATATCGAGCCAAAGTACAAGGGGGCAAATCGATACAATTGAGAGTAAAATGGGGTAAAGTGATATCGAACCAAAGTACAAGGGCGAAAATCGATGCAATTAAGAGTACAAGGGAGTAAAGTGATATCCAACCAAAGTAGAAGGGGGTAAAGTGAAATTTACCCTAAAATATATTTAATTTGCGTGGAATATTTTCCACAGCATAAATACTAAAAAAGAAATGACCAAGCCTCACTAGATGTCACCTTTCATTGAAGTTATAACAACTATCATCAACACTTTGATATATATTTTCCCAGCCAAAGATCATAACCACAGTTGATTTACCACATATCACTATTAATAAACGTCCTTCCCATTTCTTACTAGAATTCAGAATGTACACAATCTTCGTTTTTCCTTTTTTTTTTTTTTTTAATACATATATATATATATATATATATATATATATATATATATATATATATATATATATAATATGTATGATTAAAAAGAGATCGAATAAACCTGGGGCTAGCTTCACTGGCCGATGATTTTATTGAGTGGTTTCGAACTGGAGCTAACGGTCATAAGAGCCTGTGAAGAGATGTGTCGGCAAATTGCGGTGTAGATGTGGATGATGTCAGCGAGTTGGCGTACGGAGAGGTTGCCGTAGTCGTCGTTGTAGTAGTGGCAGAGAATCTTGATGATGTTGCATTATACGAAAAATGTGGCACAGCTCTTTCCTGATACAACAACAAAAAAAAAAAAGAATTTTCCATCACTAATTTGTGACCCTAAAACAACATTTAATTTCTTTTCGATCCAACATTAAAAAAATAATACTAATAAATCAAGAATGCTTAGTAATACAATTAAGCTCGTTGATTGATTCTTGTTTAGAGATTAATTACCTTATTGTTTGGTGAAAAAGCAGAATATGTGGCGTCTCCCATTGAAGCACACACAGCTGTCATTCTGAGCCCGTGGGAGGAAGAGGGTTCAATAACCTGTCGAATCGAACCAAAATTTAATATGGATTTATTAAATGAGTTCCGAAGATCATATTATAATAAAACCTTGCAGTGAATAAATATATATCAGTACCCGATCGGAACAAGAGCAATATAATAGCCCAAAATAATTATTTATCTATACCTAGATCAACACGAGTACATCCAAGAAAAAAACATACATAAGTGGTTTTTTTAACGGTTTATCGTAATTTCTTCGTATTATTGTGGAACAACATTTATTTTAACATTTTACGAAGACTGACACAGCGAACAATGATCGGAGGATGGCAATTGGCATAAGCTCAAACTAAGTGAAAATTAACGGAAAAAAAATTGATTCTCTATCTAAAAATGAAAAATCAACACGAGAATATTCAAACACTGAAGCAAATTCATGCATACCTTTATTCTTTTTGCGTCCGGAGATCCATTAGATGCATAAGCGGAGTGCAAGTTCTTGGCGGTGTAATTCGTGAGCGGACTATCCGAAGAGAAAGAAATTCCAAGGCTCAGATCAAGATTCCCGCTACTACCTGAAGCAACAATTCAACTTAACAGAATCAGCGAAAAAAACGAAACTAACAAAATCGTTTCCACACACACACACACACACACACACACACATATATATATATATATATATATATATATATATATATATATATATATATATATATATATATATATATATATATATACCTCCGTCTGTGGAAGTGCTAGTTATTTCGGTCTTGTAATTACTAGGCATGACGTTGGCAAACGGCCGTCTCGGATTATTCATAATAGTTGCTTTGTCGTAAACCCTAATTCAGAAACGCAAATGGAAGCTTAAACGAAACCCAATAAACGAAAAATAGGTCCTCGTACAAACATATATATATATATATATGTGTGTGTGTGTGTGTGTGTGTGTGTCTATAATCCTTTTTATACATGAAAAGTTGAAAGGGAAATCATACTTATGGTGGAGGATTTGACCCATTTGTGCTTCCCATTGACCATATTTGTGCACGGTTACACCTCTGTACTTTGAGTTTCCTCGAGCGAACCCACTGCTTTGTCGCCGAAGTGTTTGAACAAATTCTTCTTTCGTCAAGTTCTTTATCTACAAAATCATCAATTCTTGTCATTGAACTTCGTTAAAAAAAAATGTGTATATATAAAATCTATATATACATATACATATACATACACCAATCTATAATAATCAACCTGTTTCATGTCCTCTACATAATCATTGATATTGAAATTAATGTCGGCATCAACTCCACGAAACTTGACCGCTGCACGATCGTATGCTCTGCGAGATACAGAATGTAATTTCACTAAAAATTAACTTCTAAAAAGAATTTGAAATTAAAAGATTCCGAGCGTCCATTTCGTAACTCGCAAGTCGTATTTCTTACCTAGCTGCTGCATCAGCAGTGTCGAATCCTCCTGGAAAGAAACACGAAAAACTCATCAGTAAGCAGAACCGAAACGAGGAGAGGTAAACGGTCGATTACATAAATCATTTAGGCAAAATTTATCGCTCGTTGTTTCTACACAACAACGAATTGAAAAACGGGATAGATAAAACGAAATGCTCACTGTTCTTACCCAAATATACTTGTTTACCACAATCCCTGCAACATCACAACACACAGAATTCAGTTACAGTCACAGTTACTCACTCAAAATCACACCCACAAAAAACACACAAACACACACACCCACATTGGTGGGTGTGGATCGATGGTAAATACCCGCCGAGTGTAGCATAGAAAGAACCGGAAAAGCCCACAAAATTTGATCATCAAATTGTGAAAGATGGAATAATTTCCAAATTTATTGGGACTAAATATAGAAACAAGAAAAACCCTTACTAATGATATATAATAATAGATATATTCTATATATAGCAGCAAAAATACAGGTACTGTAGTATGAAGTACAGAATATATCCAAAGAAGGAACCCTAATTAAAACCCACACATCCACATATATAACCCACCCAGACATGCATGCAATATATAATGTATGTATATGTGTGTGTGTGTGTGTGTGTGTATAGACGGACCAGATATGCGACTCCCATCTTCCAGTTCTCCGGTAGAAAGTAACCCCTCTATACTGCGAGCTCCGAGAGCGGGGCCCACGCCGACCTTTCTTCGCCGCCGCCGGCGGTTGCACCTGATTATTAGGGGACGGCAGTTGTACTGCAGTCAAAACCCCCAATTCCACCCCACCGGCGGCGGAGACCTCCGTCGCCGCCGACAAATTCAACCAGTACCTAGCTTTGTCCGCCACCGGTGACGAATACAAATCCCCCACCGGAAAAAGCTGCAGCTCGTTTCTGATATTATCATTAACCACGTCGCGATCGATTTCGACCACGTCTTCGCCAAGGATGGAGAAATTGAGAGTGGAGACGAAGTCTCCGGGAGCACGGCTGTCGGAGTCGAGCTCATCGGCGGCGGAGCCGCCATTGTTGGTGGCGGAGGTAGTGGTGGTGGAGGTAAAGGAATCGGCGTCAGCGGTATTCTCCTCCGCCTTCCGATTAGTTTTCTCATCGCAGGAAGCGGAGTCGGCGGAAAATCCGGCGTCGATGTTCAGATCCAGCATTTCACACACCACTGTGTGTTTTTGCGTAGAAAACAAAAAAAATTAAAAAAAAAAAAAAGAAAAAAGAAAAAACAGCTGTAATTCTATGCAGCAGTTGTACACCGCCTAGCTGGGCAGTATTTGCAGATGGTTTCTCCGTAAGAGAGAGAAAATACTAAATCGAGATACCATCTGGTAACTGTGTTTATATATATCTGTATCTATACATATCTCCATTATATGTATATATATACCTGAATGAATGAATGTAAGCACAAATCAAAAACCGAAAACCCCAGTCACCAAAATTGATGAGAGGGGAAAGGGTTTTTAGTGAGAGAAAAAGAGAATCGGAGGAGTTGCATTTCCGAACCGGGTTCAATTATTGCCGTGTTGAGTAAATTCTGATCGCTTTCTAAAGGAAGGATGAAGAAGAAGGAAGAAGAAGAAGAAGAAGAGAGAGAGAGAGAGAGAGAGAGAGAGAGAGAGAGAGAAATGTAGAGAGAGAAAGAAAAGAGGAAAGAGAGTGGAATGTTAACAGTCTAACAAACAAACGCTCATGAAATGAAAGATGTCTGTATTATTATTTATTTATTATTATTATTATTTATTTATTTATGAATGTATTTATTTATTTATTTATTTATTTTTTATTATTATTATTATTAGTAGTAGTAGTAATAATAATTAGAGTCGATGACTTAGGTAAAAATTGAATTATGAAAAATTCTCTTTTATTTAAGTAATTTTAACTGCCCTCAAGTATGTATTGTCTGACAAAAATACTTCCTTATATATTTTATTGAGTCACATTTCTCGAGCTTGATTAAATATTAATGAATCCATTGTATATCTATGTGCTAATCGTCTGGGTGATGCCATCGAGACGATTATCAGTGCTTCACACGATAAATTCGAAACAACTAATTAGTATATGTATTTATCAATTAGATAAAAATCGTACATATACTTCGATGATATTTTCATAATTCAAATTTTGTAATGAAGAAACAAGCAGCGAGTTATATATAGGTGCACTGGATAAATTACACCCACGTACAATAGTTTGTTAATTATATGAGAGACGTAAACCACACTAGACTACTTAAATATTATTGCTATGATAATTATGTAACTTGTATATACACTTAATCGAGTGTAGGGTAATTTAATTTAACAAATTAGCATGAGTAATTGATGTGTAATTATATATTTATTCATGCCAACCCTAGAAAGTACGCACTTATATTTTCTTTAGTAGACTTATTTGGATGAAAACTATGTAATATTCGTAACACATATAATTAATTAACCATCCTAAACAAAATAATAAAATAGTACTTATTCTATGCTTTTTTTAGTAATAAGAATGGTATTTAGTGCAAAAAAGAAAAATAGTAATTATTCTATACTTATTTTAGTAAGAACCGAATTTAGTACAGAGTTGAGAGTACATGTATTGATATAGGGAAAATTGTAATTTCGGTCCTTTATGTTGGTCTATTTAGAGATGTAGTCCTTCGAGTTATCCCATTTCAATTTCACATGCAATAACTTTGTAATTTTGGCATTTTTATCCTCTCTTAATTGCTTGAACTCAAATTTTATCATATGACAAACAAATTTAACGGATTTTACTTATACGGACTTCTAATTTTTTTAATTCCACATCTATCTTAGGTTTTGGTAGAATTTTTATCACATGAGATGACAAGTTCATAAATCAAGGTAGAGAACTATTTATAATTTATAAATATTCATATAACTAAATTAGGATGAGGTTGTTAGCCACAAAATTTATCAAATAGTAGAATTAAAATTTCGAAATAGGACTACAAAACGCTAAATTTGTAAAGTTATTGTGTGTAAAATTGAAATATGACAATCTAGAGGACTAATTCCTAAATTGGTTAACATAGAGGACCAAAATTACAATTTCGTCGATTGATATAACATCTCGAATCTTAGGCTTGGTCCAAATAGGATTTTTCTTTTAATAATTAAATAAAATTCGGCAATTAAAAAACAAAGAAAAATACAAAGATTAGTGTTTAAACAACAAATCCTATTTTTTGAGAAATTTGGTCGCATTATAATCTTAATTTTAGCAAAATTGTTACAATAGCACCTCGATAAATTAATAAGTTCGCTTAACTAATAATTTCTTATGATCCTAACATAGTAAAAAAACACTACATTATTAGTTCACTATTCGAATATTTATTTAAATTAATAGAATTTTGTTAATACCGACTGCAGAGTTTTATATTTATTTAGAAATTTAGATTTATAAATATTATTAGGGTGGAATGATAACATCACGAATGATGTCAATTTGCAAGAAGAGGGGGATTCTTGTCGTTCACACAAATACCAAAAACATAAATAAATAATAATAAATAAATAAATAGAATAAATAAATAAAATAACTTAAAGAAGAAACCAAGGCCACTTGCCATTTTCATGCATTGTTCCCCTTCCCCCACACGAAAGGGCACTGTCAAAAATCAATAATGTATGAAAATGGAAAGTTTATTCTTCCATCAAGATTGATTTGATACCCACCCACTTAAATTTAGTACTTTACTATTTAATTACATATATTTAGTCATTTAAATCTTTTGTTTGGTTGTGATTAATTATTAAGAATTAGTGATGTACTTCATCCACTTCGTTTAAAATTTTTGGCACAATTATTTATCAAGACAGTTAATAAATATAAATGAATTTTATAGACGATAAAAGCTTATTTAAATGCAGAAGTAAAAAATTAAAACAACTTATTTTAAATAAGATAAAGCAAAAGCTTATTCTCCAAACCTAAGAACATGTGTACTGAAAAAAGCTAATAATCTATTTTTGAAAACTTTTGCAAACATCACCTTAATAAATCAAAAAATGAAAAAAAAAAAAATAGAATGTAATAAAAGCGTTATTATTGAAACGAAAAAAAGTTCTTTAAAAATTACTATTAATTTGAAGCGAATGGAGCGTTCGATAGACAGGGTTTAAAAAAGTAATCTGGGTTCGCTGTAAATGTCAAAATCTGCAATTAAATTTTACAAATCAATAATATTACTAGATGCTCTATATATACCCATGCAACTAGTTTTGTAAATGGTGACTAAATTAGGGGTGTGCAAGGGTCGGTACGGCTCGGTTTTTCCAATAAATCAAACACGTACCGATAATATCGGTTTCTCATATTTTAAAAACTGAATATGTCGGTTTTTTCGATTCGGTGTGAATCGGTTTTTCGGTTTTCGGTAACGGTTTCGGTATCAATTCGGTTTATTTTCGGTTTCGATTTCGTCTATTTGTTCGAACCGGTTCGGCATAAAACCCATATATTTGGACTTTCATTATATTTATCTGAGAAAATTAACAAATAACAACCGAAAATTAACTAATAAAAAACACGTCACAACCAAAATTAATTAATAGAAAACGACGTCACATGGAGGCGCTCGAAAGATAGAGGCACGCTAGGGTAAGTATTTATAATATATATAAAAAATACATCATTTTGTATAAATCGGTTCGGTTCGGGAAATCGGTTCGGTAATTTTTAAATTCTCCATACACAAACCGATATTTACGATTTTTCAAAAAAAATTTACCGTGTATGCGGTTTTAAGTCGGGACGGTACATATCGGCTCGGTTTTTTTCGGTTTTCGGTTCGGTTTTTCGGTTTTTTTGCTCACCCCTAGACTAAATGGAGAAGAAAAAAATGATTTATATGTTTTAAAATGAAGAAATCCGCAATTAATATTTTGCTCTCGCGTAATATTTTGAACGTAAACGAGAGGTACAAAAATTACACTAGACAATGTAAATTTTTTTTCTGCAACAAGCTCGACTTAATAATATTTATTACATAGAAAATCAAACTCGAATCGTTAGATATATGCACGCGTTTCGTTAATCGTTCATGTAATTTTGTAATTTAACAATGACATTTGTTTTATTTGTACGCACAATTTGGAACACATGTAACAAATACTAGTTGAAAAATAAATAGTACTTGGGCATTAAAATAAATTATTTGAAGTGAAAGGATAAATTTTAGTTTTAATATTTGTTTAGCTAAACTTTAAAAAACCATGGTCTAAAATCTAAGAAAAAATCTACCATTGATACATCACCTCAAAGGCAAAGCTGCTTAGCTAGATGGTTATAAACCAATAACAGACCGCCACGTGGGCATCAAGAACCTTAGGAATGACATGTGGATAAGGTAGTGTCGGCCGACCTTTTTTCTTTCTTGACTAGACCCCTATTCTAGTTTTACCAAACGCGCCATAAGAGCCGTGCTAATAACGTAGCCCAGATATTAATTAGGAGTAATTGAACATCTATATATCTATATCTATATGCATGTATGTATAACCCCATCCACACATTACCAAATGAACTCTTTAACATAAATTGTTTGATTGACTTTGTTTTAGTATCTATAGATTAACTTTAATTACATTATAGATGTATGCAATAAATTTTAGTCAATTTTTGTTGGGATAATTAACAAGAACCCCTCGTCTAGTAAAATGAGTTAAGAAAACATCTCCTTCAAAAAATAATTAGAGAAAAACCCAAAATCCCTTTTGTTGTTAATTTGGATAATTAATAAAGCTAATCTTCTAATTATACCCTTACTCTTAACCCTAAAGTTTGACATATCATATTCCCCCGCTGTTATCTCTTTTCTTCTCATTTTCCCTCTTCTCTTCTCTCGTTTTTTTTTTTTTTTTCTTCTCGATCTGCTTCTTCTCTTCTCGATCAGATTTCGGCCGACGCTGTTAAATACTGTTCCGACGAACATTGGCAGACATATTGGGTGAAGAACTGTTGCAACCATCATGATTGGACATATTGGGGGTGGAGCTCTGACCGCGAAGGCTGGCGACGACGAGGTTTCGGCTCGACGATATGAAGACCCCGTCAAACAAGCTGTTGCCGATACGGGTTGTTTTCTTTAACTGATTGATTTGTTTTTATTTTAAATTCATCATCTCCATTAAATTTTGATTTTGAATACTCTGCAACATCAATTTTTGTGAGTAAAAATTGATGGAGTAATTAATTACTGTTTGTTTTATTATAATTTTATTTGTCGAAGAAATCACGTTTCTCAAACAACACGCATACTATTGAGGATTTTCTACAACAATATGAATAGTGTGATGTGGCGGCGGTGTGGTGACGATGGGGAGGCAGATTTAGGGTTTTTTGGTGGATCGGGCGGAGGACGGCGCTGGGTAGAGAATTCCGCGCATGCTGAGACCTTAATCGACTATGTACATGTTCATAGTCGATTAAGCTAATCGCTATGCTCTGGCAGTCGATTAAGGTTGATCAATCCATTTTTTTTTGAACTTTTTGTTTATTGATTCCAAATTGTATAATCTCATTTATAATATTTTTATATTTTTTGCTTTTGTAATATATAGTTGATTTTGTATTTTTTTCGCAATTGTGATTTGTTATTTTTATTAGCAGATTCTTAATCGACTATGCTTCACATCATAGTCGATTAGTATATACCTGATATAGAAAAAAAATATTAAAAAACAAAAAAAAAATTAAATAATTAAATAATTTCCTTAATCGACTATGAAGCATAGTCGATTAAGGTTAATTGACTATGCTTCATAGTCGATTAAGGAAACTGATACAGAAAAGACGGGAAATAAAACGGAAAAAAAAAAAAAAAATTGCTGAGCGCGTGACCCAGTGCTGATGTGGCGGGCGGGGGTAAAGCTGGGAAATATAATGGTTGAAAATGAGTGTGGATTTTTCTCAAATGGACTAAAATATTTTGGGCCTCCCTCCATTAAAAAAAGTAGTGAGGGGTTTTTCTCAAAGAGCCCCATTTTTGTTAGGTATTATATTTTAAATCAAGGTGATGAAAGAAAGAAAGAAAAATATATTGATTATTGGCTTAATCTACTTTGTACTCTAAAAAAATTTAATAGTAATTTGCACATCCGAAACACAATATATCACGCGCAATACACTCCGAATGAATTTTTAAAGCTACTGAAGGTATTTTATTATTTTTCGTGGAATTTTTTAGGAGGCCGGATGTCAAATTAGTTTTTTTTTATATTTATCAATCCTTTCGAACGTATAAAGTGTAAAAATAAAAATACATCTTTTTGTCAACATATTTTAAAAATCAAGTTAGTTGAAAATAATATTCTCTTTCTAGGATTTAGATTTATATTAAACTAGCATCTTTTCCCCGTGCGATGCACGGGATCGAATTTTAAAATTGAAAAAAGGAATCAATTTAACAAATTGAATTTCTATCTTTATTTCTTAAAATTTGAGATATATTAATGAAAAATAGGAGGTTGAAGCCGGAAGTATTTTTCACGATTCACCAGTTTTGATAATTGTTGAAAATATAGTTAGAAAATTAGTAAAACAAAATTTAAAAATAAATAATTACAGAAATGCCATTAGGGTGTTTTAAGGTTGTCCAACATTTTTTTCTTTTATATATAAGATAAAAAGTATTAAAAATAAATAATTACAGGAATGCCATTAGGGTTTCTTAGGGTTGCTCAACGTTTCTTTCTTTTATATATAAGATTAATATTTTCACCAACTATAATAAAGATCCATCAAACGAATAATTTAGTAAGAAGATTTTATTAATTCTTTTTGTAAATAAATATAGTTTTTTTTTTCCTGTAACTCATGTGGGATTTTTGTTATTTTCGCACTTCGTATGCTCGAAATTAAGTTGGAGGTAGAAAAATATCACAGTTCAGTTTGACATTTTGCATTCGAGAAATAAATAAACCAACAAAATATATGAAATTACATTTGTTAAGTTTTATAAATTCAATTCAGGGTGTATAATGAATGAATCAGTGTGTTTCGACATACCAAAATTCTATGAAGTTCTTTTAAGAATGCGAAGCGAAAAAAATACTACTCCCTCTGTCCCATATTATATGTATTTTTAGAGAGTTTTTTTTGTCCCAAATTATTTGTCATTTTAGATTTTCAATCTATCATTAATTGCACTATTTTCAATTTTACCATTTATCACTCTTAATTAGTTAGTATAAAATAATTATTGTCAGGGACATATTAGTTTTTTCCTGTGCTTTTCACTATAATCTATGCACATTTGTTGATTTTCTTAATACGTGTGCAACAACCCAAAACGTCACTTAAATTGGGACGGAGGGAGTATATTTCTAGGGCGTAAAACAGAATTAATCCCATTGATTATTTGACCCCATATTGAATGGGATTATTAAAGTAAGATTCTATTTAAAAATAGGTGTCTTCTCAACCCTCATTCTAATTATATAATGTTGTAATACTTAATTATGAAGATAATACGAATATTTAATTACATATGAAATTATTTTATCTAAAACTTGAGATTAGACCAGATTTTTCATGCAAGTGGTTTCAAATTTCAATAATTAGTTAGAAGGGGACCTCGATTTCTGAATTCTATTAATAATAATAAATTATTTAACAATAGTAAAACACCTGTATCCTTATATTAATTAATTAAACAAATAGTAATTGTCAGAAAAAAAAAAGAAATAAATAAAATAAAATAAAATAAAAAATCAAAAGACAGGTTTGTACTTGTCGGCAGGGGGTACGAGGTTTTAATGCTTATGGCTGTGGCAGTCGACGTGGCCTCTTCTCCTCCTTGTATACCGAAAGTCTTTTGGCATCATATTACATTATTTCCCGAAATATCCTTCCTCTCATCCGTATTCAGTTTGGGCCGGGCCGTGTGAAAGGCGGGCTTATTTCGTGGGCTATAATCGCAAGTGTTTCAGGGTTTGGGCCGGATCCAAATTTACATTCTTTTAATAATTTTTGGACTGTGGTCCAAAATTCACATGTTGTACATTTGCTAATTCCTTATTAAGTGAAATAAGTAGGGTAAATTACGGAATTCCTGAGGTAAGGTCAAACCGAAAAAGCCCCTTCTGTTTCGATAATTACTTCCACCTCTTAACTTTGAATCTCCTTACACGTTCACCTTTGTAGTGTCAAATTTAGTGGAAACTTCTAGATTATATACAATATTCTGAAGTTTGTACCCGTTTTATCCCATTCGAGCTCCATATTTTGAAGCAAGATGATCATAAGATATGTTTTTCATCAGAAACTGTATTTTTTCACAAGACAATGTACAAACTAGAGACCATTCCACAAAATCTAGAATATTATGTTGAATTTGATACCATAAGAGTGGATGTGTAAAAATTATCTAGAAGATTACCCAAACATGAGGGTTTTCTTTAGTAATTTGACATTCTTTCATGGGTGATTGTAATTTACCCAAATAATTATATTATAGCAAAAAATTAATTAATTATATTTATTATTAAAACCAAAAATTAGAAGGTATCTTTATATTAAGGGAACTTTACAAATAAGCCCATCAATCGATACTTAGTTATAAAGAGATTTAGACAAAAAACTCATTTACCAATAAGTCCACACATAGTCCAGATTTTTGTAAAGGACTAAAATAACCCCTCATACTTTAATATGCTCCAATTTCATCATTAACTTTATTTAACCCCAATTTGACCCCAAATTTCACAAATTATTCAATTTTGACCCAAAACTTTTTTTTTCAAAACTTTTTTTTTCCAGCCGGATTCCGGCGTTGCCTTTCATTTTTTTTTTCTTCCGAATTTTTTCGGCGGTTTCCGGCGTTGACCGGCGGTCAACGCCGGTCTCTAGCGTTGACTTTTTCAAAAAAAAATTCTTCTTTTCTTTCCAACTGTAACCTTTTTTTTCGTTTAAACAGCAATATTGCTATGATTGACAGTAATATTAACTATATTACTGTTAAACACAGTAAAATTAAACTAAACTACAGTTTAACACAGTGATATTGCTATATTAATCTCTAGCACAATAATATTAACACAACAAAACTCATTATTATTGTGTAATAGAGTAATATTACTATGTTGACCGTTCAACAAATGTAAACATAATAAAAAACCAAAAGAATTAATATTACTGTGAGTGACAGTAATATTACTATAACAACAGTAATATTACCGTCAAACACAGTAACATGGTTGTTAAATCGTAAATCGAATCGAAAATCGTTTTATCAAAAATGTGAATCGTAAATCGAATCGAATCGTAAATCGTAAGATTTAAAAAAAAAAATATAAATATTAATATATCCATAACATACTATTTTTCAGCAGAAATCATGTCGCATATAATAAAAATCCATGTCATATGTTTCTTTAAACATGGACTTTTCAACACAACAAAACCACAAAAAGTGTAATACAAAAATAGTATTGCTAATGTCATTAATCACTTGTTCGTCCTTTTCGTTTTCCAAGAATTTCACCAACATCATCTTCAACAAAATTTCCATCATCCTCATAATCTCCTTTCGTTTTTTGACTTTCCAGATAATTTAAAAAATAATTTAAGAATTTCTTTAGAACATTTTGTACATAGTTCATCATTTTTTCTAGTTCCTCCTAAATGATCTTATTCGCATGTTTCCTTCATCAATCTTTTGGTAATGTTTCTATCCTGGATCATCACTGCTCTTGCTTTTCTTCCCCTTTGATTTCCCCATAAGAAATCTGCAAAATAATGATAATATACAAAATTTAAATATATATATATATATATATATATATATATATATATATATATATATATATATATATATATATCTAGAAGAGTGTGCAAAGTGTAAAATAATTAATTACCTGTGTAACTTGGTTGAAGACCAAATCAAGAAGAAGCCCTAGGCCTATCCTAGCAGCTTTGACGGCAGATGGTGGGAGTGGGGATGATTTTTCTTCCTTGAATTTTGCTGAGAGAAGAGAGAATCAAGGAGAATGGCAAAAGACAACGTTTGTGGTTGGAAAGTGGGTCTTCTAAAAATCACTTTATAATTTAATAATATATAATATATTAACAATATGAAGCAAATCTGACCAAATCGCCCAACTCGTACAAATCGCACGATTTGGGCGATTTACCAACGATTTAAACGATTTGGTTACGATTTTTTTAATTTTTCGATTTATTCACCGATTTGAATCGAGTTGAGTCTGAATCGAATCGAATCGGACGATTCAAATCGTGAATCGTTCGATTTTGACAACCATGCACAGTAATATTACAATAATAGACAGTAATATTATTATGTTACTCCATGAATAACATAAACAAATAAAAAATCCAAACAAAATAATAATATTGATGTGGTTGACAACAATATTACTATAATAACAGTAATATTACCGTCAACCACAGTAATATTATTGTGTTTACAGTAATATTACAATAATAGACAATAATATTATTACGTTACTCCGTGAATAACTCAAACAAAACAAAAAACCAAAAAAAATAATAATATTGATGTTGTTGACAGTATTATTGTATTTACAGTTATTTTACTGTGACAGTAATATAATTACGTTCACTTGTCAACAAATCAAACAAAATAAAAAAAAACAACAACAAAAAAAATAATAATATTACTTTAATTTACTGTCAACGGCAACACAATTACATAAATGTATTGTCAACGGCAGTACAATTACGTTAATTAACAGTCATTGACTTTATAATTACGTTAATTTACTGTCAGTGACAGCACAATTACGGTCCACGTTTAGCGGCGGATGTAAAAAAAAAAAAAACAAACCAAACAAAAAAAAAAACTTTAAAAAACACTAAAAAAAATCAACGCCGGAGACCGCCGGAAACCGGCGAAGAAATCCGGAAGAAAAGAAAAGAAAAAAGAAAAAAAACAAAAAAAAAAAAAAAAAGTTTTTTTGAAAAAACATTTTGAAAAAAAAAAATTGAAAAAAAAAGTTTTTGGTCAAAATTGAATAATTTGTGAAATTTGATGCCAAATTGAAATTAAATTAAGTTGAGGATGAAATTGGAGCATATTAAAGTATGCTCCAAAAAAAAGTAAAAAATCATATTAAAGTATGCTCCAAAAAAAGTCAAAATTGATTTTTTGTGGTCAAAATCGGATTTTTGTGGACAAAATTGATTAAAATGGAGTTACAATTAAAAATTGAGTATAAAGTGTTGAGGGTAATATTGACATATACATGAATATTTCTTCTATTTTATAATAAATGTTAAAGGGATGAACTTATTAGTGAAAGAGATATAGTCCCTAAACCTAGAATAATAAACATGCTTGGTTGGGGACTTATGCACAAAAACTCCTTATATTAATTGTTTATTGAATGTCAAAATTAGTTTTCCCTGATAAAATTTAGGGGTTATATGCCAAACACTCTTCATTGAGATTTTAATTCTTGATAAATCATTTATTTATTAATTAGTATAATTATTTAATTTAAAAAAAATTATACCCATAATCCACACCCAAATCTTCTCCAAAAATTATTTCCCTCATCACGCCAATTCAGTTTTTTTTCCTTATCTTTTTTATTTTGTTTAATGGTTTTTTTTTTTTTTTCGATTTAAAATTTTAAACTATTAGTGAAAGTTACCATATTATATTATTATGAAAATTATTAAAAATAAAATAAAATATACAAATCCTCATATCTCACGCCATTTCCTATCTCACGCCATTTTGAGTTTATGCTTTTCCATTTTATTTTTTATTTTTTAATATTTTTTTAATTTCAATTTAAAACAAAAATTTGTTATTTTTTAAAATTTTATTTCAGTTTTTTAAATGGTTCATATTTAAAAAATTGAAATACACTACATATTCATCGAAAATTAATAAATTTTTCGAAAACCACTATAAAAATTATTATAAAATAAGCATAATCCACATTAATATTAACGCAATCAACTATTAAATTAGTGTAATCACTTTGAAATAAGCATGTTTTAGGGAGGAGAAAATCAAAGATACATGACAACCACTCTATATAAATAGCTATATAAACATGAAAACCACTTTATATAAACAGCTATATAAGCTTGAAAATCACTCTGTATAAACAGCTATATAAACATATATATAAACATCTATATAATCATGAAAACCACTCTGTATAAACAAATATATAAACATGAAAATCACTATATATAACAAGTATGTAAACATGAAAACCACTATGTATAACAAACTAAACATGTAAACCACTCTGTATAATTACAAATTCGTTTTTTTTTTTGCTCGGATAAACAACATAACGTCCAAGCAAAACAAACATGTTCATACATCTACAATTCTCTCGAGATAACTCCTGATTGAGATATTCGGATTCGATAATCCATTGAAGACCGGTATTTTTTGGTGTTGATAACTCTACAAAGTGAATCAAACAATATCGAACACCTAGCGTCTCCACTTCACCCACTGTGACGGAAACATATCCAAACCCCAATACAAACGGAATATATATATATATATATATATATATATATATATATATATATATATATATATAATTATACTTACAAGGTGTATTCATAACAGAGGGTTTTTTGTCTTCTTAGAGTGATAACACCCAATTAACACAAAACTTCAACACAAGAGAGAGAGAGAGAGAGAGAGGGGCGATAACACGGTAATTAAATCAGTAACTAATTTCCTAATTATTAGGATTATTTAATGGAAATATATTATATATAATTTAATATCAAAATTAAATATACATTATTTCTTAATTAGGGGTATAATAGTGATAATTAAGTATTTTTAGTTAATATGTATTGTTTTGGATTTATCTTAAAAATATAAAACAAAATTGGACTCATTGTAATGATACTTGTGTAATGAGGGGGTTTTGTCGAATTTTCCCTAAATTTTATTTAAATTTTTAACGCTTATTGTTAAATAATATCCATTATCGTACAAAATTAATCATATTTAAATATAATTTTTACATTATTAATGGCTCATTAATTAATTTCGCGTAATTATGAATTACGAACGGAAGTTAATAAGAACAAATTTAAATAACAATAACCGATCCTCCTACATACTTGAGTTTCCCCCGCCTCCGCTCCGCCACCGCCATTTCAGCAATCCCTTCTTCCTCGCCGCCCTCCGCCGCTCCAAATTCTCTCCCGAGACTCCACCTTTTACCCAACACTGAATCGTTCATTAGCCGTACTGAGAAAGGGGGAAAACAGTGTAGATAGTCGAACCAGGAGATTTCATCCCCCTTTTTTTTTTTTTTTTTTTTATTCCTCTTTGAATTAGGTTACGATTGTAGACGATTGTACTTGTCGAATTGCGCACTGTTGCCCTTTAATTGTATCTTGGCGTATCGCCTTTTAATTCAGGTACAATAATGCTTAATTAATTACCAGTGCGTTGTGCTAATTCTCTGTTCGTAATTGTGCTATTTGGAAAATTTCTTCTTCGTGGATAGTGCATTTTTCAGATTTATTTTGTTGAAATATTCTAATCAAAATATCTACGTTGAAGATATATAGCCATTTTATAAGGATTATTGCTTAATATATTATTGAAATAACTGCTACTGAGGATAAATCTGTTTTCTTACTTATCAGCTAGCTGCAGGCTCTAGAAAAGGTTCGGATTTTCGACACAATGATATTTCTCATCTTCTACCCCATCTTCCAAGCTTCACGTGCCCTCTGCCATATCGAAAATTCGGCAAAAATGTATAGCCGAGTGCAGATCCGACAACTACTCCGCATCCGTATCCAGATACTGCAAATCTCCAGTCGAATAAGCTCACATTTTCCGAACTACCACTGTCCGATAGTAATGGAGGTTGTGGCACTGGATCATCAGATGTGCATTTCTTCGACAATGGCTGCCCACACAATCCAACGTTGCCAATATACGAATCGTTCGTGTACGTCTCGAACTGGTTTCCCCGAGGCACACTCCCTGTCAGATTGTTGTAAGAAATATTAAAAGCCGACATGAAAGTAAGCCCTGTAAGCTGCTGAGGAATATTCCCGGATAGTTTATTCCGCGAGAGGTCTAACGATTCCAGCTCCACCAAATCCCCCAACGAAGGTTGGATTCTCCCTTCGAACCCGTTTCTCGACAAATTGAGCACAACCAACGATTTGAGCTCTCCGATTTCTTCAGGGATTTTTCCAACAAACCTGTTGTTGGAGAGATCAAGAGAGACGAAAATTGTAAGTATTCTCACGAGGACCATTTCGTATCCTTTGCTCATAATCGTCACTGAATCTTGATAGTACTCGTATTGCCCAATTGTTTTAAATGCTGCAGACTTGCTTTTTCTGTTCATTAACATTTCGTCCAAACTTTCCAGAAACTCCCGAGGCAAATCTCCGGTAAAGTTGTTCGACGAGAGGTCGATTATTCCCAGCTTTGGAAGAGAAAAGTTTCTTGTAGCCGGAAGTTGTATTTGCCCGTAGAATTTGTTGTTCTTCAAGACAAGAACTTTCAGGTCGGGTAGTTTATCCATCCAGAAGGGAAACGTGTCTGTGATCATGTTGTTTCCGAGATCCAACACCTCGAGCATTTTACAGTTTGCTATTGACCTCGGAAGATTTCCTTCCAAGAGATTGCCGTTGATGTTTAAAGACCTCAGTTTGCTTGCTGGTGCAAAATTTGAAGGGATTCGTGTATACTTGTTCCGCTGCAAATTCAACACGGAGAGAGAAACCATCATGCCTAGACATTCTGGAATTGATCCGTTGAGTTTATTATGAGAAGCATCCAGAATCGAAAGGCTGCTCAGTTTGCAAATCCCTTTTGGAAGCGATCCCCGAAGTGAATTTCCTCGAATATCGAGAGTTGCCAGCAGATCCAGTGTGATATTAGGATAGAATTCTTCCATCGAATCGAGACTATTGTGGGAAATGTTCACGTATTGGAGACTGCTCTTCCAAATCCAGCTCGGTACTTTGCCCTCTATTTTGTTGCCCGAAAGGTCAAGGTACCAGAGGCTGTCCGTCACTTTCAGAAACTCCGGGAATTCGAAAACGTTGCAAGAACGCATCGTCAATTTTCCCAAAGGAGAAAACGTGCCGTTTTCTTCGTGACCATTAGGAAAATCTACCTCGTTTTCTGAAAGATCCAGCTCATTCAAAGAGCTAGTCCACAGCCACTTAGGAACAGGTCCTCGAATTTGATTGTTCGAAAGATTCAATGTCCTAAGCTGTTCTAGGTTCTTGAGAAAAGCAGGGAACTCTGTCAGGTTGCACCTGCTCAATTTCAGCTCCTCCAGCATTGGAAACACCAAATCCTGTTTGTCGGCTCCGATGGTTAAGCTGTTGAAAGAAAGATCGAGGCTCGTTAAGTTTTCGAGGTTTTGGAAAGCATCCATCTGCATCGAGCCGGTGAATTCGTTGGCAGCTAGCGAAACGAAGCTGAGGCTCGGGATCTCGGAGATCGATCTCGGTATACCCCCACTCAGATTGTTGCCGTTCAAGTAAACCTTCTCCAAAACCGAAGAGGAGGCTGAAAATTCCCCAACGACCCCACTTAAACGGTTGTCGTTCAAGTACAAGATTTTTAAAGACGGGAGTGTGAAAATACGAGGCTCTATTGTGCCCGTGAGTAGATTGAAAGATAACCGAAGATCTTGAAGTTTCGGCACGCTGAAATCTCCGAAAGCCGGGATTGTGCCTTCAAACTTGTTGTAGCTAATGTCGATTTCAGCCACACTAGTGAGGTTTGCTAGTGACCGTGGGATCGAACCATAGAAGTTGCATGTGTAAAGAAGCAAATTCGTCATGGCCTTCAAATTGCCGATCGAATCTGGCAGTTTCCCTGTGAAGTTCGTTTCGTACAGAGAAACCATTTGCAACGAGCTTTTTGAGGGAAATTCAGGCAACTCCCCCGTCAGGTTCGAGTTCTTCGACAGATCGATGGTTTGTAATTTTGGTAAGAGGAAAACATTTCCAGGGAAGTCGCCATAAAGTTGAGTCGAAGCGAGATTCAACACTTGCAAATCCGTAAAACCTGGTAGAAAACGAGGCACCTCAGACGAGAGATTGTTGCCTTCCAGGTTGATGAAGTTTAAAGATTTCAGATTCTTGAACGAGGTATCAATAGGACCGGAGAGCCGACAGTGAGGCAAACTGAGGACTTTAAGGTTGTGAAGTCCCGATAGGGCACGAGACCAGGTTGTCCCTTGGGCAGAAAGATCCACATAATCAAGATAGACTTCCGTCAGATTTCTCAAATCCCGAAAAAACGAATCAAGATTCGGTTTCTCGAGCCTCAATCTATGCAGCTCTTCGAAATGGAAGACATGGTTGGAGTCCGGATCATTGAAAGTCGGAGGCAGCTCACAAAAAGAAATCGTGGAGAGATCGAGCGACACTAGTTTCTCCAAACGAGAAATTCCCGGCGGAATTTGGTCGGAGAAGCAAGAGTAGGAAAGATTGAGGTGCGTCAAATTCGCGAGCTTCTCAAAACCGGAAGGGATCGGACTCAGCTGGAAGTTGTTTCGAGCGAGGCTGAGATTTTGGAGATGGATTAGATCGAACACGGCTTCGATTCTGCCCGAGATTTGGCTGTAGCTGAGGTTTAGGCTAACGACGTGGCCGTAATTATCGCAATGCACGCCTTCCCACGAACAGCAGTCTACTTTCTCGTCCCAATTCTCGACCTTCGGGTACGAATTGTCGTCGAAAGTGATGGAGGAAGCGTTGTTGTTGAGGATGTCTTGTTGGAGTTTGATGAGAGCTCTTCTCTGGTCATGGAGGCAGCGTTGTCGGAGATTTGTCGACTTGGATACAAGTGCATTCTCTGAGATGGAGAATAAGAAGATCAGAAAGAACAGCATGGAATTATTCGAGTTTGAGGTGAGTTTCATCTTTAAATTTTTTTTTTTTTTTTCTTTTCTTTGATGCTGTTATAATTGTTTGAAATTTTGGGTGAGATTTATAGGTGTGAGAACTCTTACAACTAGTTGTTGTTAGCTGGGGTGTTAGTTCTTGATTATGTCTTAAAACCCATGATTAATTTCTGGATAATTAAGGATTAGTGCAGTTGTGTTTTCTTCATTATGGAGAAGTCACCGTCAGTTGTCATGCATATAGGAATTTAATAGTTGTACAGGAGAGGCCCCAATTTCTTGATTATTGTGTTTTTACCCCTCATTTTCTTGGAAAATAGCAGATGAGCCCTCGAGCTATTAAAATAGGTTAGTTAAGCCCCTGTTTTCATTAAACAATGTACTTACATCTTTATAACATGTGTTTATTACAGTAATTTAATACTTAATCCCAAGTTATTAATAAAATAAACAAACATGTGGGGTAAAATAAAAAATATATAATTTCTTTATAATATTTGAAGTCAGGTCTTCAATCCAAGTCAACGAGGGAGTCTTCCTCTGTCAGTGTCACTGTCTCTGATGTTGAAGTGAGTGAAATATAATATTTATTAGCAGGTCCTTTCATACTGTCGTTGGATAAATTACGGTTGCACCTTAGTGTAAGGTCAAATTACGAAAACCCCTCATATTTGGGTAATTATAATTATATCCCTCAATTATAAATCTTCTTACACGTTCATTTTTATGGTGTCAAATTCAACATAATTTTCTAGATTCCATGGAATGTTCTCTAGTTTGTACTCGTTTTGTGCATAAATGCAGTTTCTACATCACAATCTGATATACGCAAGTCAAAAAACACAAATCTTATACTCATGTTACTTCAAAATGTGGAGGTCAAATGTGATAAAATGGGTACAAACTGGAGAATATTCCATATAATTTAGAAGATTCCACTAAATTTGACACCGCAAGGGTGAACGTGTAAAAAGATTTATAGTTGAGGGCGTTGGTTGTAATTACTCAAACATAAGAGATTTTTTTCGTAATTTGAGCTTACCTCATAGTTGCGGCCGTAATTTACTCTATTATCATTTGGCACTTTCTGTGGAAAATTCTGAATCGAATTAAAAGTATGTAGAGAGTAGATGTTGACATCTTTTCATGTATTGGAAAATATGGCACAGGAAATTAGTTGATGCATTAAACACAAGCAGGGAAAGCTTGAAAAGTCAAGGATTCAAAGTTCAAACACAACACATACTTCGGTTCAGAATGAAGCGTTAATAGAGAAAAGAAAAGAAAATCGCGTTTTTTGTTTACATATATTTGGCGAGAATGGACTCGACTACGCCCTGGGCAATAGGGTGATAGCAAGCACATGCCTCCGAGAAAACCCTCTTTGCAAATATTTTCTCCTCTTCTTTTCCGGTGCCTTGGACCAGTGCAGTGTACAGTGGGCGCAGATATTTCATCCTCCCAACTTCTTTCAGAGTTTTCTCAACCTCGTTGTAGTAATTACTACACCTCGATGAAATAGCGAGATGGAGAAATGCTACTTTTACCTCGTAATCTTTGGACTCCGATAGCCTGTAACGTTCATCCAGAGCTGATACCTGCGTTAAAAAAACAAACGTTTTAAAACAAAATCGGCTTAACAAGAAAATGTGTATCGAGGAAAATCAATTTTGGTTCTTGATAACACATGAAGCATATAAGGCTGGAAACCGGATCGAAATCCACCGATTTGAAAAAAAAAATCGATTTTTTTTTTTGAAACTCAAAAGTAACATCTGATTCCGATTCGGAAAATTTCGGTGTCTGAAAACCTATTCCGACTCTGAAAGGCGAAAAAAAGTTGGAATTTAGGAAATTGGATAGAAGAAACAAATACGAAAATCGGAAATATTTACATTGGCATCATTCCACCCCAAGATTAGAGAGCTAAGGTTACTTTTGCTTTACATGAGAAGCTACGAAGACTATCGAAATTACGTATATCATCTTAACTACCACAGACAAACAACTCCAACTAATTACAAACCCCAAAAACATCCAACAGCTAAAAGCAGAAGTAACAATCTCTCAGAATAGTGCAAGAAAATATACTTTATCTACCACAGTAATGAAATGTAATAGATTTATTATGCCATATTAGTACCTGTGAAGCTTCAACAGATTTAGGCAGGTTTTCTAAGTAAAGCTCCCATTCTTGTCCACCCCATTCAGCAACTTCATCTTCATTCGGCATTCGACCTGCCTTAAATTCATTAGCGAGTGATAAAATCTTCGTATAGATTTCAGAAACGGGCTCCATTGCATCCGAAGGAATCCCAGTACCCTCGGTCCATACTTTTAGATCAACGTGATCTTCTATACCAGGAACATTTGGTTTCAGGAAATCAAGAAACATATCAGTGTCGATCGATTGGAACTTGAAAGTGGCAATATACTTTTTGAGAAATTCGTCGAATGCAGGCCTCCCAATCTGTCACAAAGAACGCCAATTAAGCTTCTATAGGGAAGATATGAAAGAAATAGAAAGTATGTTCTTTATTTACCTGTCTCTCGATTCGCCACAAAAATTGGAACCCTTTCTCGTAAGGAACTTGAGAGTATACATCATCCGGGTCTACTCCTTGTTGGTTAGTTTTTAGTTTGGTGAATTCCATGTTGTCTTTAAACCTCTCCATTTCTTCGACGAGTCCTTTCCAACCGATTCCGATATTCAGTACAGCCCTTTCTATTCCTTGCACAGCCTCAACTATCCGCCGCTCCGCATATGTTGTGAAACCCTATCAGCACACATGCAATATGTAAAAAAAAGTGTAATGTGTGCACAAATATTATCGACTTCCCATTTGTCTATAGTTTTCCCATCTTATGGCCGCTAGATATACAATAATATCCAACCAGGCCAAAGTAAATCTATTCATGCCAAAAACAACGACCCTTATAAAAAGACAGAACACAATTCACTTTAATAATAGTAAAATATCAGGAGAAGAAGCCCTGCGGTCTGGTAATTAGAAGTTCTACGACCAACTATTTGTAATCATAGTAACCTATCAACGAAACCACTAAAATTCAAGTAGGCCTTGTGGTATATTGCAAGGGATGCATAGTTCGACTATCGTTTGAAAGAATTTAATCGTGAACACCACATGCTAGCATTTGATTGACCTGTTCGAAGCTTCATAAACTACTAAACAAAATTGACATAAGAATAATATAGGGATCGTTAATCCTCCGTACAACAGGCAGGTTTTCCAAGTCCAGTGCAAACGGCAAGTGTATGGATACCGTTACATAATCAACGACTCTTTCAATTAGTTTGTTCTGTAATAGGCAATAGACTACTCATGCATCGCAATACCTTCTCTCGTACTTGGCAAATAAGACAGCTAAGTTAGCTACTTCCCATAAACCTTTCTATATACTCAAATTACAAGCTATCCCCGTCATTAATTAGCAACCCTAATTGCACGAACAGAGACAAAAAACAAGATAATCAATATACCTCATTCAACCAGAAGTGATCATTAGTCTTATTGGTGATCAAATTCCCCGTCCAGCTATGCGCGAGCTCGTGAGCCACGACCTGGGCCCCACTCGCGTCCCCCTTGATCACGGTCGGAGTCAAAAACGTCATCCTCGGATTCTCCATTCCTCCATAGGGAAAACTCGGCGGCAAAACCAACAAATCAAATCTCTCCCACTCGTAAGGCCCGAACAGAGCCTCCCCTACCTTAATCATCTCCTCAGTTCCGGCGAACTCTCTGGCGGCAGCATCCAAAACCGCCGGCACCGCCTCGGAGTAGATCTTGGTCCTGGGACCCAGCTCCCTGAACCCTAACTCCCCAACAGCAAACGCGAACAAGTACGGTGGCACGGGTTGCTCCATCACGAACTCCTCGACGATCCTGTCCTCGCCGCACCACAGCGACTCGTCGCACGCGCCGCCGCATTCG
This sequence comes from Erythranthe guttata, assembly GCF_056151865.1. Classification (NCBI taxonomy): domain Eukaryota; kingdom Viridiplantae; phylum Streptophyta; class Magnoliopsida; order Lamiales; family Phrymaceae; genus Erythranthe; species Erythranthe guttata. The sequence goes on along the minus strand of NC_142538.1, from coordinate 17,136,194 downwards.
ACGGGGAGTGGGTCCCGCCTGGTGACGTGTCTCGCGGCCATCACCGCCGACAGGTAGCGCGGGACGTTCAGCTTGGCGGAGTACCTGATGCGCGCGGCGGGGGTGTCTTGGCAGGGGAAAATGGACCTGGCGTGGATGGCCTGGCACTGCGTGTAGACGAAGGGGAAGGACTTGTTGAACGTTTGCGGCGGTGTCAGCCATTGGAGGGCGGAGGAAGAGGGGGATGTTTTGAAGACGACCAGCAATTGGGAGTGGTTGGAGAGGGCGACGGTGATGGATTGTCCCAAAACGGCGTCGGGTGAGGCCGGGTGGAAGGTGAAGGGGAGAGGAGCGAGAGTGGCGGGGTCGACGACGGCGGAGATGGAGAGGGAGCGGAGATCGAGGGTGAAGGGGCCGGAGTGGGGGGCGGAGAGGGAGAGGACGGCGGCGGAGTGGATGGTGGAGGAAGGGAAATCGAAGTAGAAGGAGAGGGAGATGTGGGTGGTGAGTGGGTGGGTTGAGTCTGTGTAGGAGTGAGGATCAATAGGCGCCATTTTTTTTTTTTATCTTACGGCGGTGCACGGCGGTGGAAGGTGGCGGAGGGTTTTAATAAGGGGAAGAAAGTGGAAGAGGGAATAATCAGATTACAAATCCCACTGAATGTAATTTAGGGATTAAATAATTTGGAGGGAGATAAAGAGGTGGGAATAAACTCATAAAGCCAATTAATTATTATTATTTTTATTATTTATTATTATTAAATTAAAGGGATAATTCCACTGTTGCGATAACCAGTCATCAATCATTAAATATTAGGAGGGACAGAACAGTAATTCCCGCTTTCTACAATTTTTCACTAAATTTAAATTTGGGCAAATTGCACATCGCTCCCTATAAATTTTTAATTTTAAAAGGAGTGAAGTGCATTTTGTCCTTTATCTAATGAAAAAGTAAAAAGAATAACTAATAATAAATTTATTCATATTTAGACTTGTTTTAGGGAGAATTATACTTTTGGTCTTTTCATGTTTGACTCGATTCCACTTTTGGTCCATGTTGTTCTAAAGTGAACAAAGTTCATCTCCACCGTTCAATTTTAAACACTTTCGGTCTCCGACGTTACATGCCCGTCTGCAAGTAACCGAAAAAAACACTATTTTGGGGCCATAATGAAGTTTAATATTTTTTTGAGATGAAAAATAATTAGAAATTCTAAAATATACTACTTACAATTAAATTTTTAATAATATTAAGTATAAATGAAATTTGGTTAAATTTTTTTATTATTAATTTTTTTCAATTATAAGTAGTTTGATTAATAATAATATTAAGTATAATTAAAAATATATTTTTTTAATTAATTTCTTTTCTATTATTAAAAATTTAATTATAAGTAGTATAATTATAATAATATTTTGGATAATTAAAAATAATTTCTTTATTTAATTTCTTTTTTTATTATTAAAAATTTAATTATAAGTAGTATGAGTAAAAATAAATATTAAGTATAATTCAAAATAATTTGTTCAATTATTTTCTTTTTTTATTATTAAAAATTTAATTATAAGTAGCGGTGCGGCGGGGTTGACCGCTTCAGAAAATTCGAATCTTCAAGTCCCTTCCATATTAGGCCTGTTCGTCGAGGACCTGTAAAAGGGACCGGGAGAGGTGCTCCCGGCGTTAGCACTCCGACGTCAAAGTTAGAAATACCTTAAAGATTCAGAGAGAAATATATTCGGGAGAAAATGGTGTGTCAAGATCAAGAATGCTTACCTTGAGGGTGATGAACCCTCTATTTTATAGAAGAGCATTTTCGGATGTTAACCATTTTATCCAATTCAGTTAATAGAATCGTTTGATGTCCATGGAACTTTATGATTTTTAGTGGTTAAGTTATGAAGATGTTTCATATGCCTTAGTGTTTAAGTCATGAGGTGGCACCTTCAGCACGTCTTTCATCACTCGATGCTCGGTACTCGGCAGTTCATCACTCGACACGTCATCTACTTTCCGCTCGGCGCTCGGCACTCGGCACTCGGCACTCATCACTCGGCACTCGTCACTCGGCGCTCTGACTCTTGTTAGCTAGTCAGAAGTCTCCTAACTCGTCGGAGAGCTCTCCAATCTCCTGCTCGTCGGATGTCTCCTAGCTTGTCATTCACTGACAATGTCTATTCCTTACCCTTGCCGGACCAATATTTTGGGCCATTTAACAAAGTCCGATGAAGTGGGCAAGTAAATCCGGATCCTATGTTGTCTTATCTCCTCATTTGGATGTGGGCCAACTCTGTTGGGCCTTGCCTTGTTGGGCCCTATAAATATGGCCGGATCAAGTATTATATTTATGATAATATTAAGTATAATTAAAAATAATTTTTTTAATGATTTTTTTATTATTAAAAATATAATTATAAGTAGTATATTTTAAATTTCTATTTATTTTCCAGCCCCATTTTTTTTTTAAATCTCAATTTTGGTCGCAAAATAGTGTTTTCCGTTACTTGCTAACGGACATGTATGTAACGACGGGGACCGAAAGTGTTTAAAATTGAACCTTGGAGGTGGACTTTGTTAACGTTGGAACAATATAGACCAAAGGTGGAACCAGGCCAAACGTTAGGGACCAAAGATGTAATTCTCCCGTTGTTTTATTATCAATCAATTTTCGTGGGTGCGCTTTCACACAGTTCTGTGCAGTACCAAGTAAAGTCGCTAAAGTTACAAAACGCGACTTCTGTACAAAGTTCATAAAATTGGATACCCGAAAAACCCCAAAGGCAACGAATATTTGCAAGACGAAAATTACTAAGTGCAAGACCTTACTTCATGCAAGACCAAAATATAAATAAATTTACTAAGATCAAGACTGGAAATTACAAATATAACCCCAATAATAATTTAGATATTATTAATTTAAATTAACCTAATTGCTATTGCAAGACCAAAAAAAAAATACAAAAAATTTTTACTAACATCTTCTTCTTCACCCTCATTTTACACATTTTTTTCCACAAAAAATCTTCCATATTCTCCAAAATCCTTATCACATAAAACCCTCAAATCTTTACTAAAACTTGAAAAGAAGGACATTATGGATACACAAGACTTAAATATGGAGGATTCTAAGGTCGAAGAACACAAAGAGTTAATAAATATTGTACTTTGTGATCGTTTTTCTCGTTTTTCGCACCTCATTTCACGTACAAAAAATTCGACATGTACAGGTCGAAATATCCGCTTAATATCGACACAGTAGTGTCGAAAATTTCAACATAATTCGACACTCCTTAACTGTCGAATTATATTGAAATTTTCGACATTCTGGTGTCGAATTATATTGAAAATTTCGACATTCTGGTGTCGAATTATATTGAAATTTTCGACGCTGGTGTGTCGATTTTTCAAAAATCGACACCAGTGTGTCGAAAAATTTCCAAAAAATCGACAAGTACAGGTCGTTTTTTGTAAAACCGCAACTCCTTCAACAATAGTGCTACAATCGAACCCTAGAATCATTAACTATGTTCTAAAATGACTTGAATTCATTATTCTAACAATAAAATCATGTTTATCACATTTATTTCTCAAAAAAAATTAATTCAAAAAGTAATTTCCTTGTTTTTCGTGAGATTGTTGTGGCGGGGTTGGGGCAACAACGGACTTCAACGGCGACGGGGAGTGGTGGACTTCAACGGCGACGGCGACGGCGACGGGGCGACGGCGACGGAGCGATGGGGCGACGGTTGAGTGCTGCAATTGATTTTCTTGTTTTCTTCTTCCCTTCTTCCTCCTCGTTTTTCAATTCTCTATTCAATTTCTTTTTTCTTTCTTTTTTTATTAATTTTTCTTTTTTAAACTGGTCTTGCAAAAGGAAATTAATAAAATAATTTTTATTTTGTTTGTATTTTATTAAGGTTATTATAGTCTTTTTATACTGAATTTAATAAAAAAAATTAATTTGGTCTTGCACTAAGTAATTTTCGTCTTGCAAATAGTCGCTGCCAACCCCAAAACCAAAACCAAAATCAGAAACCAGAAAAACCAGAGATGGATGATTACACGAGAGAAATGATGGATTTGAAAACCCTAGTCACTCGTACTTTGGAGAAGAAAGGCGTTCTTGCCAGGATCCGTGTTAGCTTTTTTCCCCCGCATTTATTTATTTATATTTGTGAAGTAATTAATTCGTCTTTTTTGTGTTTGTGCTTGTCGATTTATACGTGGGCTTGAAAGAGTATTTGTTCTTAGGATCTCATAATTTAGGGTTGTGGTGTATTAGTATAGAGCTAAGACAATTTTTTATTATTTAAAAAAAAAAAACTACGGATTTACTTTTAATTTTTCGGTAGTTGTCGATAGATTATGCATTGATAGTAAAACATGCCATTGCTAAATTTTGCTGAAGTAGGATTGCTTGGACTTGATTGATGTCGGAACTCCAAGATTTTGGTTTTAAATTTTTGGTTTCGTATCTAGCTTCTGGAAGGCTTGTTAAGAAGGTTCTCGGATTTCAGTTGATAGACAACCGACGTTAGTAAAAATGCAGTTTCTTAATGTGTTTCTATATTTATTGCAAGATTAGAGTTATTTATTATCCATCTGTAAAAATATTTTTAAAATTCGTGGAGGACAAATGTTCGATATAATATGCTGAAAAGTTTCGATTTTTGTGGTTATTAGGCTGAATTGAGAGCTAGTGTGTTCGAAGCAATCGAAGAGGAAGATAAAGTTATCGAAAAAGACGAAGGTCTTCCTCCTGCTTTATTAGGCAGCTGCAATGATCGTGCAAAGCATCTACACAATTCGCCTTCGGGTAATTTTCGTTTACGTTTGAAAATATGGCTGAAATTTTATGAAAAGAAATTATAAATAATGTTTAATTTTTTAATAAATTCCAGGAAGGCTTCTAACTGCCTTAATATGTGAATATCTGGATTGGGCGCAATTAAACCACACGTTGAAAGTATACTTACCGGAGTGTAATTTGGTAATTTTATCCACACTGTTGTTGGACTATTTTTTTTTTCACCGTGTGGTTTTATTTATTTACGATTGGACAGTTTTGTTGAATTTAGTTTTTAATTTCAGCCAAAGGATTCTTGGAAATCGGAGTTAAAAGATTTCGGGAGCAAGAACGCGTACGACATTAATCGGAACGGAGAAAGTGGGCCCTTGCTTTTGGATGTTCTTGAGGGTTTCTTAAAGTACGAGGTCAGATAAAAGTCCATTTTTTCATACAAAGCCTTATATACGATACTGTCCTTATATGAAGCACACATTAAATGGAAGCTATTTCGACGTAGAAATATTCAATTCCCGAGCTAATACGTATAGGCCTCGTTTGGGAACTATGAGCTAATTAATACTTACGAGATGAATAAAGTAAATTATTATGGATATTGTAATCCTAACCAATTCAATTAATTTTATCAATTCTATCAACATTCCCGAACGAGGCCATAGGTGTGAACTTCCATTGATAGAGAAGCTATAAATTATATTTTTGTGCCTTTGTATGGCAAATTACTCGCTTCACTAGAGTGTAAACCACTGCTATATAATTGTATTTCCGTTTCTTTTCCACTTTCTTTCTCATAAATAATCAGTTTTCTTTATTTTTTATAAATATATATATTATTGTAGAATTTATCTCAAGAAAGAGGTGGCAGCCAAAGATCGAACACGCCTGAAGTCGAATTTATACCAAACATGGAAATTCGAAACAATAGGAGACCTTCATCTACTTCACCGGCTGGTGGTTTACCTCCACTAGGAAGGTTAATCATCAATAATTATTCCATTTATTTTTTTAAAATTAAAAAAATTAAAAGATTATAACTTGTAGTTCATTAATACTCCTTGCAGGCCTCATCACGCTTCACAGTCATCTGGTAAATACGACAACTATTTGAAGTTGATCCTTAAACATTTCTTAAGTTATTTATTATTTTATTATATTTTATTTTGTTATATTAGATCGAAGAGCAAGGTCATCTACATCGGGATATAGGAAAGATGAATACAATTGGCGGTATGGTAATAATGAAGAACTTCCGGAAGATGTAGTCCGTGCTTCTACTGCTTTGGAAAATCTGCATTTGGATAGAAAGACTCGTAATTTGACCACATCTTGGAGGTTTCGTTTCTCAACCCCTTGATAATATTGATGCTTTTCGTTTCACAGAGAAAATTTAGATATTGAAAAATAACATATCGAAAGGTTACTTCTTGAGAATGAGGAATTGGTGTACATTATTATCTTACAAATATAGAGGCCTAGATGTCGAAGTGTTAAAAATGGTGAGCATTTAGGGGCCTTGGCCCCCCGCTATTCCTAAAAAATCTTGTATTTTTATATATCAAGTTATTATTTTTTTCGAGTAATGTAGTATTGTTGCCTCTTAGAGAATTTTTTAGTGTATATTTGGATTGGCCACACGAAGACAAAATCTTGGCTCTACGACCTTATAACAAAATCATCGTTTACTATCTTTTCCCATGAGTGTTGTTTTTAAATTTTATTGACTCGAACTAATCCTTAATATCATTATTTATGTCTGTATTTTTCAGTGCAATATGATAGGCGATAAATGTAACTTATTTGTGTTATGTATTTGATTTCAGACATGCTGAGGATGAAGTTTCCGAGGACGATTGTACCGGTTAGAGACCAATTCCAGACGAAAAATCTTTTAACTTAAAACTTATTAATAGGATTTGTTTTTCTATTGATCCAACAATGTTGATTTTTTATTGTTTTTTTTTTTGTGTGTTAATTTTTGGCCATGAAATGGCTTTGATTTTATGTAACATGTGCTTGTGTAATTTAAAATCTAGTGATCATTAAAACTAATTTTTATGTCCTCTCCCCATTTTGTTTTCACCTTTCACCTAATTAGGATATTTTAAACTTTTATTTCAACAATACATTTGATTTGTTTTGTTTTGCTTTATTCATTGGTTTTAGTGCTTGTAATAATTACCATTAACTTAATTTTAATATGGATTTATATCTGTGTTTAAAAAAAAAAATCAGAAATTGCATGAGATGTGAATATATTTTTTGCATGGTTTTGTGGTCGATAAAATCCAATGAATAATTGATTTACTAATCTTTATATATAAAAGAAAGGTTTTATCCGAAACCCTAGATCCATTTCTGTGAAATCTTTGTAATTTTATCGATGTCTTTGCAGCCGAAAGAGCGGCCTCTCGTTGCAAATGTTGTAAAGGTTCCGAAAAATACGAACACGAGACTTAACCAAGGGAGTTTCGATACTAGTAGCTTCCGGAAGAAATGCAGTACGAGGGTTTATGTTTTAGTTAATATAAACGGCTATAAACATCGTGTTTCGTCACTATTTGTAATGAATGATACTGGTAGTGATATTTCATGGTTTGAATGCATCTGCTTAGTTTGGTTTATATGTGGTGCAATTGCTCAAACTTTAGTGGCTTTAAATGAAAGAATTGATGATGTCCGACGGTTTTGTAGATGCAACACCTGTCAAATTCATCGAGTATGATGTCTTCATACATGTTAGGGGTGTAATCGGACGGAAAAACTATTTTTTTTTTCAGAATTGAAAGCTAATTCCAATTTTGTTTCTAAGAAAATAATGAAAAGACCGAAACTAGGAATTTCGGATATTGGAATGAAAAAACATGTTCCAAAATCGGAAAATTTATGATGAGAATGAATGGAATTCAAAAAAAATCAATTTTTGTTCACCTAAAAAGTAAAATACTAATTAATAATGTTGGCATTTTAAGTATATTATTCAGAAAAAGTCGGGAAGAAAATTGGAATCCCCTATGTATTCCAATTCCGATCCAAATAATTTCAAAAAAATGGAAAATTGAATTTCAAAATTATTGTTACAAAATCAAGAAAATCACTGATAGAAATCGGCGAAAATCGGAAATTATGTTCCAATTGTCACCCATAAAAAAATACATTTAATGCAGTAATATAAATCTAAAGTGACAACTGACAGATAATATGAACCAAAAATATTTAAAAAAAAAGATAGTTATTATGTACAATGGTCAATGATGCTAAAAAAAACTTAAATATGTGTTTCCTTCTTACACTTATTTCCTTACAAGAGAGACTATTGCCAATGAAATAAACAAACAAAAAAATTAAATGTTTTATCAGTCCTCTTACTCTTGATAATAAATCGAAAGTACCGAACAAAATCACTCTTTATAAACTCCATTTATACCTTCTCGTCCACCTTATGTCCGTTCGTCTCCTCATTTTCGAGGCTTAAACTCCGATTATCCTCATTCGAAGATTTCCCTTCGTTTTGCTCTTCAACACCACTCGACTTCTCCTATTGCATACAAATTCTTGTTTTTGTTACGGATTTTTCTAGTATTTTCTAACATACTTCACAAAAACCCGACACAAGAAATAATAATATACGACTTCACAAAAAAAAAAAAGGGCGGCTTTTGTATTTTATTCAACTGTTTGTAATTTCGGGAACAATTCGGCTAGGTAAGATTATAATTTAATATGAGTTCTAAGACTCGAGACTTCAGTTTGTAATGCCTAACTCTTAATAGAGAAAAGTTAATACTTGTTGGAATTTTACGAATAAAAACACAAACATAAGGAATACGCATATAAATGCAGGAATACGAACAAGTAATACTAACCTTATTCTTGTCTCTCCATCGAGAAAGCAAACTAATCTTTCTCGTTGGCATTTCTTGCGAATGATCTTGATCACTTTGCTGAACCGATCTACAGATAACACCCGAGATTATTATCGAACTATTAAAGATGCCCGTTTTTTTTTTTTCTTTTTATGGGCAAGGAATTAAACGAGGGGAGCGGTAGTAATTTCATGGAAATAAAAAAATAAAGTTAGAAAAAAACAATTGTGTTACCGAGGAGAAGACTGTGCTTTGGTTTGGCCCGACTGGTACTGCAAGGTAGCTTCGAGCATAGACTCTGCCATAACCGCCCTCTTTTCCATCTCCGCCAGGGCGGCAGTTGTTTCTTTATATTTATCCTGCACGTGATTGTTGCAATGTAAAGTGTAAACGAGAAAACCCAATAAAATCTAAAATCAAATTTAAAAAAAAAAAAAAAAAGAAACCTGAAGAACTTGAGCTGCGTATTTCTGAGCAGCAGCATCTTGCTCGGCAAATATACGAGCATCCTCCGTCACCCTCTGTGCTTGTTCTACCCTCATTAATATCTGTTAAAAATGAAAAATTAAAAAATAATAATAATAAAAGAGTCGGAAATTTTCACCGAAACCGAATAATACAGCAGTAGTTATACCTGAAGCATGGCGTTCTCTTGTTCGTGCTTATCAACAAGTGCTTCCCGAAGTTTAGAGACCTCTTTTTCTAATTGCTGAACCTATAATAATAGAATTGAAGAATCAAATTAAAACAAGTAAAAAAAAATTAAAAAAAAATTATAAAGTATTGTGCATGGAGCATTTTAGATACCCTTGCACTTAGTTGTCGCCGATTGTCGTGCTTAACCATCTCCATTAATGCTGTTTCAAGCTCTTCTGCTCTGTTATAAACAAAACTAAAACTCGTTAATACAATTCATTGATAAATATTAAATTACGCATTTCCATATAATAGTTAAAAAAAATTATATCTTGGTAAATACGAATTTTAAGACAGAACTACAGAGTTGCGTTCACCTGAGCTCAGCAGATTGTTTTTCCTCGAGCAGCTTCGATAGCTCAACCTTAAGCCATACCACCTGAATAAAATCAACATCTTATAAAGTTGCTGTAAAAAAAACATGTTCGATAAACGGCACAAACAATTTAGTTACATTCTATGCATGCAAAAAATAACTAAAATATTTGAATTCAGAAATTGTTACATCTATAATTTACACTTTCGGCAAGTAATGAGTAATAGCTACCTGTTCTTGAAGATCTTTAGTGGGGTCCACCTCCACGTCACCATTCAAGCCCATATATATCTCATCCACATTCGACACATTACTATTCATCTCACTATCCGTTTTTTTTCCCGATTTATCATTTCCTACAAGTATCGAACTCGGATCCTGTTTGAAACTATATAAATCCCTCCAAACTCTCATTCCTTTCGATCTTTCTTCGACTGCAGCTTTGACCGTCGGTCGGTGTTTATTCCGTAATTCTTGCAATCTTTTCTCTTGCACGTTTTGGAAGCCCATGCAAGCTGTCAGTACAAGTTGACTGCTGTCGAAGGTTGACCCCGCTAGTGACTGAAGCAGCGTGACCGCATCTCCAGCATCTTTTGTTGTAACCAATGCAGGTCCTACAAAATAACTGAACAAAAATAAGTCTCGTATTCAAGTGGATTATTTATTATAATTTTTTTTTTGGTAAATATATTTCGAAGAATAGTGATGGACAAGTACCATATAGCTCCATCAAAGCGAGTGCTGTACGGAATAGCATTACGCGATTTCCTTCAAAGAGGAGCACATCCCAGACTCTAAGAACTGAAGGCAGATAAAACTAATTAGTTTACTTTTACAAATTTTAGTAGTTGATTAATAAAGAAATGATATATAAATTCTCCAGTAATTTTTCGAATTTAGTAATGCATGACTGAGATAAAAGAATCTGACCGCTTTCCCATGGAAGCATATTCATAAATATTGTGAGGAACCACGGTCCAGTCACCCATGCCACCTGTACTCCCAAGTAATCCAGATGGTTTACTGTGGTAGACACCAAATTTCACGAGGAGCATAATTTTTTTTTTAAATAAATAAATAATAATAATAATTGAAAGAAAAATAAAAATCAAAGCTTTTAGCAGAAAAGTTATCAAAAGGAACGGACCCATTTTGGGAAATTTTTCGCGCACCAACTCTTCAAGAACAAGCTGATCAACCTACCAAGAGATGATTAATCATATTATGCCTTTTTATCAAAAAGACTAGATAAATTGTCTCTTATATTAAGCAAAAGCAAGGAATACCTGACATTCGATCATTTCTTCTGAATAATATCCATCAAAATAGTCATCTAGAATACCCAGTAAGGCCCTGAAAATAGCATCAATAATGTCTCAAACAAGTTCGCAATTCTATGCATTTTATAGAAATGCAAAACAAAACACACTTCATGTAATTAAATTACAATATCTTGATGTGCAACGCAACATTTTACATGGTCGGCGACTATAAAGTATTTCACAAAATGGGCCTGAAATAATATAATAAAATATTTTACCAAGATATTGACCTACCAAAATGCATTTTCCTCTGGCATCAAAAGCAATAACAAACCTGCAAAGAAATTCATGGCCTGCATAAAAAAGTAAAAGATAAATAAAAAAAAAAAAAAATATATATATATATATATATATATATATATATATATATATATATATATATATATATATATATATATATATATATATATATATATATATATATATAAGTTATTAAAAAAGAAAAAGAAAAACAACGACAGATTTACCTGGCAGTATCCAACAGAGGGATTATGACGGGCGTATGCAGTAAGTAACCGCCTTAAAGCATTTCTACCATCCTCGTCTAAAGCAGGGTGACCAGGAAAAGTTCTCGGTAAATCCTGTATCAATAAAATTACATATCCAATTATAAACAGTAACAAGAAAATGATTTCACATATGAAGAAGAACGAAGTAAAAAACCTTCTCGATCTGCCCTTTCCATTTTTCCGGCACACCGACACACTCCACTTGGTTCGTAGCTTCTACATCGGTATCTGGAGATAGCAAATTCTGATAGTAATTCTCCACTCGACGTGCTCCAACACCAACGAAGGCTTGCCACATCTGCAAATCCAAACAAAAATAATAATAATAATAAATAAATAAATAAATAAATATTAGAAAAAAAAAAGAATATTCAGTCTTACGACTCTTTATCTTACTTCTCCCCTTAGTGCCATCGGCACTCCTCCTTGAACAAGACACTCAAGCTCCTCTTTCCAATGAGGTGGAGATTCCGAATTCATAACGGGAATATTCGCTCTCGAAATTACGTCTTGAACGGGGTCCGATTCAGATCTTTCTAAATCGTAAAACTCCTCATCGGATTCCTCTTCGGAAGCTTCTATAGAAGGAAGCTGCGTCTCACTTTTAACCAAATTGGCCTTCTTTTCTTTCACACGAGAGCTCATCATATCTTCAATGGCACCAAGAGATGGCCTGATCTCTGTCCACGTTAGTACTCGATGAAGTTTTTTACCGGGCCCCTCTTTATTTTCTTCGTCATTTTCATCAACATTTTTGGAACTATCGCCAGCTGTAATATTGGTGCTACTGGTTTCGAGTATACCATCGGGTTTCGATCGCCTTTCAAGAAAATCCTTCCATCTATCTGACCTCTCCTCCTCTTCTTCCTAAGAGAATTATCAAATATAAATATAATTCGAATATAAAAATATTCTTCTTCTACTGAAGATCGAGTTTGTAGAGAAGACGGGAAAACAACCTTGTATATGCTAGCATATTCCCGGTATCTTTGCAAGTGTTGAGGTCTCACCGAAAAGCCATAAGCATCCCTGTTTACCGGAAACAAATATTAAAAACAAAATTATATATAGATATTACGAATCCATTTTCCGTCACTCGATTTCTAAACAGCAGTTTCGAGTTTCGGATGCCTTACCAGTAAAAGGATACAGACTAAATCAATATATACATGCCATACATACACACACCCAGTTTAAATCAGGAATTTCTTTAGATCAAAAGGAACATAGCAAAGGAAACCCTAAAAACCCGGAGATCACAATAGAATCATAACACTCTTAATCCTCAATTCAAATGCTGTCGATCTAAATAATGTGAACTAAAACGTTTCGCAGATTTACAAATAAGCAAGAGACGGTCAAAATTAAGCAAAGCCGAAACGAACGAACCTCTTGTGATCAAAAGTAGCAACAGGAGCCGGGCTCACCACAACCGCCGCCGCCGCCGCCATCGCCGGAACAACAAAATCCAACTCAAAAATAACTCCTTTTTTGTTCTATTCCTCGTTAATTCGCTGCAAATCAATAAACTGCACCGGTAAATATAAAATGGGAAATGCGCCTCTCTGCTGTTTTCTCGTTTATCGACTACACTACACTGCACAGAGTGATGAATAAAACAAGTGCCGACGGTAGTGTGTGTAATTACTGTGTGGGAGTGGGGGTGGGGCCCACCAATAATCACATGGAGAGTGCGAATTTACCGACGGGGAAAATGGTTTACATGTGAGAGAGAGAGAGAGAGAGAGTTGACTTCCTTAGAAGAGTGAATTTGCAGGCAGAAAATTGTTTTGAATATGATCCCTTTGTCGGTGCTGATTAGCAACGGCGGTGAAATTCGGTTTGTTCGACCCTACACCCGGTGAAAAACACCGGGTGGGTCTTCTGCTGCCACGTGTTCTTTTTTTTTTTTTTTTTCTAAAACCCCTAAAGGTAAACCCTAGCGGGGAATCTATTATAAAATACAAAAAAGAGACACGTGGCAGCAGAAGACCCACCCGGTGTTTTTCACCGGGTGTAGGGTCGAACAAATCGTGAAATTCAAGGGTTCTCCAATGGAGGTGGCTTTTTTTATTTATTTAATTAATTCGTAGCGATGATTTTGTAATTGGTTTTGAATTTTTTTCCGTAGCTGATTTCTATAAAATTATAGTTGATTTCGGTAAATTTTAGTTGTTTTCGATGATTTTGTAGTTGATTTTGATAAATTGAAATGATTACACGGCAGTAAAATTACGAATATGTTCGTTCACAATAGTGTTCTCTTTCTCTCTCTAAAAATCATCAAATCCACCCAAACCCCAAAATCCCCAAAAGCCCCAAAATTCACAAAAACCCTCAACCTCTCTCACAAATTCTCCCAAATTCGAAAATCTCGTCAATTTAAAAGGTAATTAATCATCTAAAGTAGTTATATATATTGAATTTGTGGTTAATCATGTGAAAATCCCCAGAAAATCGCGATTTGGGGCTGTTTTAATTGTTGGGTTTTCGAATTTTCCACGCCCAAAATGGGCGTGTGAAAGCAGTTTCCACGTCTGGTTTATGCGTGGAAACTGCTTTCCCAGGCCCAAAATGGGCATGGAAAATTAGTTCGGGCGTTCGGTCCAGATGCCGATTCTGGACCGGTCGTCCGGTTCAAATTTTTATTTTTTTTTAACCAGTATAACCGAAATGAATCATTAGATTTAAACAAGTATCAATTAACAAACTCGTTGTAGCCTAGTTGGTCAGACGTTTCATCTATTACACAATAGATCCGTGTTTGAGTCTTGGTAGCAACGCGTATTTATTAATTTTTTTTTGTCCAGTATAATGAAATAAATAATTATAGTTAAATAAGAATATGTTATCAAAATGGTTGTAGCCAAGTTGGTATTTCTAAGAACCCGTGTTCGAGTCCTAAACCGGGCGCGGAAAGCTGTGTTGCGGGCCCAAACCGGGTCCGGAAAGTACTTTTCCGCGCCCAAATCGGGCGTGAATCGAGCTTTTTTGCGCCCAATTTGGTCGTGAAACGTATTTTTCGGCGTCCAAATTGGCCGTGAGTCGCGATTAAAGAACAAAAACGAACAAATTTTACCTCATTGGGTTCTGTATCTCGACGACCTTCATTCGATGCACTCATTTTTCTTTGCAAATCGCTACAATAACATGGGTTTTGGAACGATTTCTAATATAAAAGCTATTAAAAATAAAATTGTAGAGAGAGAAAGATAAGTAGAGAGTGGATTTTTTAAAACCGCATTCGTAATTTTGCTACCGCGAATATCACATCCCTTTGATAAATTATAGTTGTTTTCGATAATTTTGTGGTTGATTTGACAATTTTGTAGTCAATTTTAATTTTGGTAATCTGAAATGCTAATTGTAGTGGGACTTTTACCGAAATTGGCTTATTTGCAGCGGTACTCTCATTTGTCAATTTTCTAACTTTCTAAAAAATCGAAACTCTCTCAACTATAAAATCGAAAACTTAGAATATAAAGGTCGTTCGACAAATTCGAAACCAAAAACAACATTTTTTTTATGGCCAATTCATATTACTTTTACAAGGTAAAAAAAAAAGGAAAGTTAGATCGTGTTGTGCAGCACGTAGGGCATGAAAAAAAGGAAAAAACTTTGAAGTTCCCGTCCTTTAGGGGCCGGGAATATGGGTTTTACTTTTTTTTTTTTTTCTTATTTATTTTTTTTTTTTTTTGTTTACTTTATTCCTTTAGTATTATTTGGTAGGGTGATGATGGTGATTTTGACGAAAAATTTGACGATGAATATACAAACGAGTACAATAATCCGAATATTTGTTATCATGTTCATCAAATAATTACAAAATTCGATATTTAAAAAAAAATAAAAAAAACTAAAAAAAATAATTAAAACATGAAGTTCCCGTTCTGCAGAACACGGGAACTTGAATAATCTTCAAGTTCCCATGTTCTACAGAACGGGAACTTCATGTTTTTTGAGTCCTCCGTTCTGCAGAGCACGGGAACTTGAAGATTATTCAAGTTCCCGTGTTCTTCAGCACGGGGGATTCATATTTTTTTTTTTTCGAAAATAAAAAATTAAAAAGTTTTTTGAGTTTCCCGTTCCACAGAGCACGAAAACTTGAAGAAAGTTCAAGTTTCCGTGCTCTGCAGAACGGGAAGTTCAAAAAACTTGAATTCTCCGTTTTACAGAGCACGGATATTGAAAATTTACATGAATTGAGCCTCGTCTGCTACGGATTCAAAGTCGAAAAAAATCTGAAATTCGAATGTCTTGAGAGAGTCTGGGAATAGGAGAGAGAATTTCAAAAAAAAAATGAAAAAGGTTCCGCTGCAAATAAGCCAATTTCAGTAAAAGCCCCGCTGCAAATAGCAACACCCTTTGGTAATATGATAATTTTATAGTCGATCTGAAAAAAAAAATGAAATTAAAAATAAAATGTAGTTGATTTCGAAAATATTTTAGTTGTTTTCGAAAATATTGTAGTTGATTTCAGTAATATTATAGTCAATTTTTTAAAAAACAAAACTGAAAATTAACAAAAAAGAAAATGAAAAAAATAATTATTTTTGAAATAAAATATTATTAAAAAATATTAAATTAGTATTTTTGAAATAATAAAATTAAAAAACGAAAATTAACATTAAAAAGGGGGGGAAAGATCAAGTAGTGGGTAATGGGAAATAGTGGAAGGGTAAATTTGGAATCGATGAATTGGATCTACGGCTCACAAGAGAAAAGTGGTTGGACATATCCTTATAAAAAAAAAGGGGTAGCGGCTAAAACAAATACTGTTTCTTTCTCAATTCAATACCATCAACATAAAAAATAAAAAAATAAATAGGTAATGACATTATTACCCTTAATGAAAATCAATATCACACACAAAAGTTATCGCGGTTGTAAAGGCCCGGTTATGACGGTGGCAGAGGCGGAGGGATGACGGTGGTGGGTATGGTGGGGGTAGTTATGGCAGCTGCAATGACATTAGTGGGTACAATGGGGGTGGTTTATGGCGGCTGTTATAGCGATGGTGGTCGTGGTTATGTTGAGGTTTTAATGGCAATAACGAGGCGACGGCTATGACGTTGGCGGTGGTGGTAGCGAATCTAGATTTTAATATTGGATAATTGTCGATGACTACAATAGCTATGTTGTAAGTGTTTGCGGACGTATAGGGTTCAAAATTGGGATATTTTCAAACTGTGCGACTACGAATTACTATGAGTATCTATATATGACTATAGTCGAAAAACATAAAATAAAAATCTAGTTTTAACAATTTTCCATATTCATGTAAGGAAAAAATAGGTTTTTATAATAATGAAAGAAATACTAAAACAACAAAAAAAAAAAAAAAATAAAGAAATACATTTTACGTGGAAAAAAAAACAAACAAAAATGGTAGATACAAAATTGATAATATTAAATGTTAAATAAAAATGATAAATAGCATTTAAATATTACTTGGTGAAAATTTCTTAATTTGTGTGTGCAGGGCAATTTTGAAATGAATTTAATAAATAATGTGGAACAAGCGTCTTAACGTCATGGCCAAGAATATGGACATGGTACTCGGCGCTTGGAAGGGACCGATAGACTTCTCGGTGGGACCCATGTACAATTTCCATGTCGTGCTTGGCTTGGACTTCATGCGAAAGATAAGTGCCGTTGTGATGCTTTCTTTCAATATTATTTGTATACTGAGCATGGTAACGGATACGAGTGGACCCAATTAAGCCCAAAGTCAAGCAACTGCCGACTCTATGCAACTTGCTAAGCACAATCTGACATGCTTGGCAACTATGGCAATAGAGGATGCCAAGCCACACCCTCGATGACATCTTACCCTTTAGCACTCCCAGAATTAGAGAAACTTCGAAAATAATTGACCGAGCTTTTGGACAAAGAGATGATCCGACCGTCCAAATTACCTTATGGAGCCCCGAGGTTATTCCAAAAGAAGCACGATGGAACTTTGAGGACGTGTGTCGATTATCGAGCGCTTAACAAGGTAATCATTAAGAATAAGTACTAGTTTATTCCCCTTATTGCTGAGTTGTTTGATCGTCTTGGAGGTGCTAATAAGTTGTATACCAAAATTGATCTTCAAAAGGGGTACTACCAAGTGAGGATCGCTGAGGAAGATGAGCCCAAGACAACGTGCATCACTCGGTACGATTCTTTCGAATGGCTCGTGATGCCATTTGGACTTGCCTATGCGCTTATGAACCATATTTTTCAACATTACTTGGATTGGTTCGTAGTCGTGTACTTGGACGACATTGCTGTCTACAACAACACCTTGGAAGAGCACGCCCAACATCTTAGGATGGTGTTCAAGGTCTTGCTACACAACCAACTCTTCGTCAAGGAGTCCAAGTGCGCATTTGCCAAGTAAGAAGTACCATTCCTTGGGCATATTATTGGGCGAAAACTAAGGCGATCACGGAGTTGGAACCGCCGACCAACGTAACCGAGTTACGTTCTTTCATTGGTTTGATTAACTATTATCAACAGTTCATTCTAAGCTACTCGGACCGAGTCGCGCCTTTGGCAGACCTTCTTAAGAAGAAGAATGAGTGGAGTGGCCCAAACATTGCCACAAAGCGTTCGAGGACCTTAAAAAGGCAGTAAGCCAAGAGCCGGTCTTGGCGCTACCCGATTTCACCAAGGCATTCGAGTTGTACACGGATGTCTTTGACTTTACTATTGTTGTAGTGTTGATGCAAAAGGGACACCTGATATACTACGAGAACCTTAAGTTGAACAATAGGGAACAACAGTACACCGTACAAGAGATGGAGATGACGGCGATCGTTCATTGCTTACCATTGTGGATACATTACTTGTTTGAGGCCAGGTTTGTGGTCAAGGCCGACAAGATTGCGACGAGCTACTTCAAAACCGAAAAGAAGTTGTCCCCCAAAGCAAGATCGATGGCAAGATATCTTAGCAGAGTTTGACTACACAATGGAGCATAAGCCGGGCAGAGCCAACGTCGTAGCCGATGCACTTAGTCATAAGGTTGAGGTCGCGGATCTTATCACCATTTGTGGAAACCTATCCGAGCGCATCAAGGAAGATTTGTGACAATTCGCCAACACCATCAAGGTGTTTGAGACGACGAGGACGTCGCCGGATTAGGTGGTGGAGAATGTCATGACCGCTCATTTTGCCTTGGAACCAAGGGGTTAAAGATGGTCCATGAAGCGAACCCAAGTCGAAGAGACCCAATTAGGAACAAGATTTCTTAGAGGAATTTGATTACACGTTAGAGTATAAGCTGGGAGCCAACGTCGTAGCCGATGCACTTAGTCGCAAGGCTGAGGTCGCGGATCTTAGCACCATTTGTGGAGAACTATCCGAGTGTATCAAGGAAGATTTGTGACAATTAGTCAATACCATCAGGGTGTTTGAGACGGGACGTTGCCAGATTAGGTTGTGGAGAATGTCATGGCCGCCCATTTTGCCTTGAAACCAAGGGATTAAAGATGGTCCATGAAGCGAACCGAAGTTGAAGAGGGCCCGATTAGGTCTAAGAGTAGAGATCCTTAGAGAATTCTCGAAGATCTTTTAGAATCTTCCCATTGATGTAAAAATTCTTATATGATCTTCCTTTGTATATATTTGGTAGGAGATTATAGGAGTTAATATTAGTTATTAGATCAAGATGATCATCACCATCCATTGAGGAGGTTGATTTGTATAAATAGGATAGTCTCATTCATTTGTAATTATCTAAGAATTCATTGAATAAAGTATTCTTAATATTATACAACACTTGTATTCTTTCTTAACCACTTGCACACACTCTTGTGCACTTTCCAGTGAAACTGACTTAGTATATTCGTCAGGGGCAAAGATCGAATAAACACGAAGGGTGTTAATTTGTGGCTAAATGCCGCAAACTACTTAATCGAGGTTCAAGTCCGTGATATTGGACATTCTCATCGTCTTGTGACGTGATAAGTAAACTAATATTATTTTCGATATATATATATTAAAGTCTAGTCTAAGAATAAGTGCTTTTGATAAGAGTATTTCATTCACTCTATTTTCTTTTACTCATAATCATAATTTGGGTACATATTTTGCTTGTTTTATTTATTTATTTTGTATTTTGTTTGGTATGTTTCTCTCTTTATTTTGGATGTGTCCTATGCATGTCAGAGTGAACACTTAGCTGGGAGCAGAGCACTTTCGAACTATGTTGGCTGAATTATCGAATGTGGAAAAAAGATGTTGGTATCAAACGAGATCCTGAAATTGATGCCTTTATAAAAGCCATTTATATGCCGAACAAAAGACTAGTTTGGTCACATAGTATGTTAAATAATAAATTTAAAAAAAATTACTTATATAATAAGGGTTTAGCCATACTAAACTCATGCTCATTCATATATTTTTCAAACTTGATAGAATGACTCAACTTCAGCTTGGTTCACAATTAATTAGGTTCGGCTCAAATAAATTCTGGTCGAGTCAGTGGATTTGGGGTAGACCCGGCTCCATTGCTAGTTCTATTAATTTGTAGTACTTTAATATCTTTAATTATTCTTAATGCTTATAAATTTATAATTTAAAAATGGGTATAGATCGTCCACCTTCATGAGGTAAGGTCAAATTACGAGAAAAAAGATTCTCATGTTTGGGTAATTACAACCATCCCCATTAACTATAATTTTTTTTACACATAGACCCTTGCGTTGGCATTTTTAATGGAATCTTCTAAATTATGTGGAATATTCTCCAGTTTGTGCACGTTTACCCCAATCGAGCTCCACATTTTGATGCAAGATGATCATGGGATGTGTTTTTTGGCTTGTATAAATATATATATCAGATTGTGGTGCATCAGAAACAACATTTTTGCACAAAACGAGTACACACTAGAGAAAATTTCACGGGACAAGAAAATTATGTTGAATTTGACACCATAAGAGTGAACTAATTGTAAGAAGATTCATAGTCGAGGGGTGGTTATAATTACCAAAAAAGAAGGGATTTTTTCATAATTTGACCTTACCTCATGGGTGGTCGTAACTTACCCTTTGATATTTGATAAATTTATCGGGTAAATTACAACAAACCTCGAGGTACGGTCAAATTATGAAAAAAATATCATATTTGGAAAATTACAACCACCCCCTCAACTCTGAATCTTCTTACACGTCCACCTTTACGGTATCAAATTAAACATAATCTTTTGAATTTTGTGGAATGTTCTATAGTTTATACTCGTTTTGTGCAAAAATGAGTTTCTGATGCACCACAATCTGATATATATACAAGCCAAAAAACACATCTCATGATCATCTTGCATCAAAATGTGGAGCTCGAATGTGATAAAACGGTACAAAATAGAGAATATTCCATATAATCCAGAAGATTCTCCTAAATCTGACACCACAAAGGGGACGTGTAAAAAGATTTATAACTAAGAGGATGATTGTAATTACCCAAACATGAGAGATATTTTTATAATTTGACCATACCTCAGGGGTTGTTGTAATATACCCAAAATTTATTTGGATGGTTGTAATTCTAAATGCAAGAAAAGGTTAAAAAAAAAAAAAAAAAAAAAAAAAAAAAAGAAATCCTTCTCCAGCTGGATCAGCTCTGCTAACATAAGCCTCACGCTAACGTGAGCCCCCATGCGCAATTAACCTATACTCTTCTCTACCCACCATGCCAGGCGCACTCAAATTCACCAATTTCACCATCTTTCACTCTCACAAATTGATCAACAGTTTCTCGTCTCCGATCCCTTCCGCCGCCGTTACCGCAGCCGTCGATTCGGGGAAAATTCTCCGGCGCAATTACTTCGCCGGCTGGTGGTGTAGGACGACCCCATGCTCAACCCCCGCGCTCGGTGGCACCACCCCCAAACTTTTCCCTACCCGTCGGAATCACTACCGGAATCTCAGCTTCTACACCTCCGATTCTAGGAATAAGGGGCAAGACAGTCATTTTCATTGCACAACGAAAAACAATTTCGGAACTCAAATGGGCGCCGGTGTCAATTGCAAGGTCGATACCGCATCTGACGTGTCACCGCCGCATAAAACGCCGCCGCCGCCGGATTCGTCTAGATTGCTCACGTTGCCCACGATCTTGACGATCGGCCGCGTCGCCGCAGTCCCGCTCCTCGTCAGCAGTAATTTATCGAATTTCGAATCTCCTGTTTGTTTAAAATCATTTGATCTCCGATTTGGTTAGAGACGAGAAATAACGATAATTGCAATTAGAATTCATGGCAGCTCAAATTCTTGCATTAACATAGTTAACCTGAATTTTCCAAAATCAGGAGAGAGAGCAATTTGATTTAATGTCCAATTCAATCTATTTAGTAGCAGCCATTTTTGTGCCAATTCCATAGTTAACATATTAATATATCTTACCAGCCTTTTATGTTGAGAGTTGGTGGGGACCACCTGCCACGGTCGGAATTTTCATAGTGGCTGCCGCTACAGATTGGCTTGATGGATACCTTGCTCGAAAGGTACTGCTTTTTCAACATTTTAATTGGAAAATCGTCTGTTTTTCTCTTTATTTTGATAATTACATGTTCATCTACAACTATGGTGTAACAGATGAAATTGGGTACTCAATTTGGAGCATTTTTGGATCCAGTGGCTGATAAGGTAACACTACCTATTTTTGGCATACTCTCAAATTATTTGCTCGAGTATTATTTCGTCGACGAAGTTTTTAATCTTGACAAAGCTTTTTCCTTTTTCTTTTTTTGGTATTGATGCAGCTCATGGTAGCTGCCACCTTGATCTTATTGTGTACCAAACCCTTTGAAGCTGGCATGTTTGGACAAGCACCATGGCTATTGACTGTGCCTGCAATTGCCATAATTAGTAGAGAGGTATAGTTCCAAGGCTATATTTGATAATCGATTTAATTCGCCACAAATAGTTCGGCTACACGTTTCATCACTCGCAGTGACCCAATTCCTTCTTTCCCAGACAAAACAGGGCCAATACACGTCAACATTTGTACATTATCTAATTTTCATATTGTCATAAATATATTTCGTCTTTTTTTTTTAACGTTAAAATACAACATATAATACTAAGAAAGCTTGATGCCAATACTTCAGTCTTCCTACCAAAGAGCCTGATAGAGAGGCTATAAATGGAAGGGCTACTTTTTAGAATGCATGGAATTGGTTGTCAGGAATTTTAAATATGAACTCCATTTTTTTTAGTATAGTTATGGAACACACCTAGATATTGTGAAAATTTTCTATTGAAGGGAATGTCAATAAAGGAAAAGGTACTTTTGGGAATGCATAGAATTGCTTCTAGCTCTTTATAAGGAATTGTATAATACTATAATAGTGTACTCAAGACTTCTCGTTTAAAAATTGTTTATGAATTTGATAACTATTAACAAATACTTACTAACCAGGTGTTACATTAGAAACTTCTATTGTACCTTTATATCAAGAATGACAGTTTCAATGGTAGAACACTAAGACCTTTTCTAAGTTATTGACACTCAGGTCAATGTTGGTGCTTTCCTTTTAATTATGTTTGAAATTGTTCTGCCTATCCTTTTTTTCTTTTTGAAGCTCGAGATGTGTTGGTTGAAAACTGTTTCCGTGCTTCCTTGAATGACTAACACTGTTGAAGATTGCTTGTTTTTTTTTTGTTTAATGTAATTTTGTACATGCATTTACATGTCCTTCTTCAAACTTGTAGATAACCATGTCTGCAGTCAGGGAATGGGCTGCTTCTCGCAACAGAAAGCTCTTAGAGGTTTAAATCCCAAGCACATTTAACTTGATATTAGAAATACATTTTGTTGCTTCCTCAGCTAATTCATTAAAATGCCATCCCCCCTTCCCTCTCAGGCCGTTGCAGTTAATAACTTAGGGAAATGGAAAACTGCGACACAAATGTGTGCTTTGACTGCCCTTTTGGCTGCCAGAGATGGAAGGTTTTTTTTTTTTTTCTCTCTAATAGAATTTCAGTATTTTGAGGTTCTGGAAAAGGCATCTATAACTCTCTCTCTCTCTCTCTCTCTCTCTCTCTCCAGTCTTGCAGGGGCAGAAATTCTTGTTTCTTCTGGGGTAGTGTTGCTCTACTTTTCAGCATGGCTTTCGTTGTGGTCATTGGTTGTGTATATGAGAAAGATATGGAGAGTGCTGCTGCTATAGTTGTATTTTTTGGTTCATATCATTTATATAACGGAGACTGGAGCCATCTTTTGCTATACGGAAAGTTGGTGCTTCCTCTGTATGGATCAAGTGCTGAGATTCTTCATCTTCGTTTGGGTTCAAACTCCTGAAAGTTGTATGGTTTAGGAAGGGGCAATCAAATACACGGGGTGAAAATAGCTCTCATCTGTCGTCTTTTTTAGAGTGACCTAAAATCATTGACAGAGCAATATTTGGATATTCAAAGTCTTCCACCCTCCAGCAACCATTTTGTTGGGGATAGACTGGGTGCACATGCTTATTGTTGGTCCCTTCGGTATCATAATCGTTTTCGCAGCTCTTAACTTCATTTGTTCGTAAAGAGTCTGCACTAATTTAACTTAAATTACTTGATTTTTAATGTTTTTTTCTCTTTATAATTGTAAAGTGGTGGCTGTCTGTTCGAGCTCGAAATGCCGGTTTATTGGATTTTTCTCGAGATTTGGAGAAAAGTATAGCACATTCTTCGGTTATTTTCTATTGACTCATGTTGCAAAAATTGTGGTTGCATGTACTTCCTAATTGGCCTTCACACTTTAAATTTAAGTATGTATTGTACAGGAGCCTGTGTTAAATGGACATTCCAAGGCTTTACTTTACATGCTTTACGGTTTTAGACTCGAGGTTGTTCTTTTTCGTTTGGGTAAATTATGAAGTAGCCCCTCTTATTTGTTAAATTAAAGCAGCCGGCTGCGGATAAGCCAGCTTAAAGACTCGACCTTCAATGGGATATTGAAAAATAATTCACATTTACTTTGGTAAAAAAAAAAGGAGAAAAAATCACTACCGAAATTCAATGATAAAGTATAACTTAATTTTTTTTGCTTGATAAAAGAAGAAAAATATAACTGAACTATTGCATCAAGCGTTAGAAGAAGCTTTCAAAAGCTTCTGATGAAGCAAAATTTTCATCGACTATAGTGATGCTTCCACCAAATTATTCCAACCTAAACATAAATATATTCCTTACTTGCACTTACCGATACAAAATTTACTAAACCCACCCCCGAAAATCTACACTAAGAACAGATGCAAGAAAGTTTTCTATACCGGCAGTTTTGGTTGAGCTGGTGCTGGAGTTGGCAGAGTTGCGAAACGATCAGACGTATTGACAAATCTGAACCGTCGACAAAAAATGGGACGAAACCGATGCCGGGAAAGAAAAAAAACGATTCAACGGCACATTTCATCCAGTGAAAAGCTTCCGGAAACTACCGTCCTTTCTATCTCTGGTAGTTGACTCAGTCAAGGCAAGAAATCTCCGAATCCCAGTTGTGGCGGCACCTCTCCCAAGTGCAGCTGCTCTTGCCACAATTTCTTCCTTCAATGGAATAATTCCAGGATTATTAGCTTGATTAGTAACCACAGGTGCGCTGACTGTAGTTGGGGTGGTTGGCTTCGTAACCGTAGCTGGTTGGTAGGTCCCAGCTCCACGTTTGTTGTAATCGTCTAGTATGCTTTGTTGTTCAGTCCTCTTCAGGCCCTGCAAAAGAATGATAAAGTGAAATAAATAGCAGATAATTTTCGTTTTCCAGATAGAAAATCGTATAGAAATGTCACAGTAGACTCTCATATTATTGTTGATTAAGTAACCGAAACGTAAAACTTTTACATTCATATATCATGTATGCATTATAACCAATAATAACTCAGGGCCTCTACTAGACTCTAATAATATTCTAAATTAAGCAATATATATATATATATATATATATCGTGTATATATTCTAAAGAATGAATTTCTGATCCAGTGGCAAAATAACAAATTCAATATTACGATTATGTCACCTTGAGGTCCAGAATTCGCTGGAACTCTGAAAGGGTACCCTCAGGCAGCAGAGCACAATATGTATCTGCGACAGAGTCAACTGCGGACAAAATGACCTGTTTAACAAGAAACGGGGACGCGTTTTCAGGTAAAGGTATATAAACACATTTTGACGGGGGGGAAAAGAGTTCAGTGCAAAATTTAGATCAGACCTTCAGCAGTGCTTCAGCTTTGCTCATTTCACGAGTTACAAATTTTGAGTAGCCAGCAGCTGCAGATTTCTGTTCAAAGCAATAAATGTAGTATAATAATCATAATCCGAGACCGAAGTTAGTTTACTCCCTATAAATTGTTAGCTTACCTGCTTTCCGAGGGAGGGGATATCCAGAAGAATCGTTTTTACAGCTTGTGTATCCAACAACATCTGCAAATTGCACGACAAGTATAATGTATGACTTACACAAATAATATATGTAAATGTATTTTTATATATTTGAACAACTATATATCCATAGGGTCTTCTGATTTAATTGCAATACTATAGGGTCAAATTAAGGGTAACAATTTTTTTTTAAGACACAGAAAGAGTATAACAGTATCAATACTTGTTGTGCTCCTGTTTCCGATATCTGCTTGCATTTGAATATATTGAGGTAAAAACGTGGACCGAGATTTGACGCCAGCTGCAAAAGTTAATATAAGTATGAGCATCGAATCAAAGACAAAGTACAGAATAAGTTCACAAAAGCAAAGAATTTCTCGTCATGGTTATGTCTAAAAGTACAACTATCAGCACATGCGGTTGTCCATTTTCTTACTTGGTTTACTCTCCACTTAATTATTAGCCATTCTTATCGTCTTACCGTGGTTATTTCTCGACAATTAAACTCAGACTGAACATATGAGAAGTGGAAATACATGCATATTCACCTTATCAAGAAAGAATTGGAAATATATAGGAGAGAGAAGGCGTCCGAGTACAGGAATGCTAGCAGTGAAAATTGTATTTATGCCATTCACATACCTGCAGGAATATCCATAAAGTCAAAAAAAAAAAAAAAAAGGAATAGGATGTTCAGTGGTTAACATATTCCGATTCATATTAAGTCATCTTACTCCGATTGGTCACCAACACTTTCAAGTGTACCCCAAGGAACGCGTGTCATTGCAGCCATTTCAACATCAAACTTAGTTTCTATACCGTGCACAAGAGTTATCAATGCTTTTGTTATAACAGCTGAGAACTCATCCTGAACAATGCAGCAAAGTTACATAATGCATGTCAACAAAATTGGAGGTTGGGTGGGTGAGAATTTCTACCTGTACTTCGGACATATCTGTACTCTCTGCAAACTGGGGTTCGACTATTTTACTCACATTTTCAGCCAATTCACCTGACTGAAGACATAGAAAGGGAGTTAGAATAAAATAGACAGTCGAAAGAAAAAAAAAAGGATAAACAATGAAGGATACAAGAACTGGATTAGTTATGACATCATCTCGTGTTTATTTAGTTTATATATGAAAGTTTATTGGAGTCATATGGCAGATAACTATTAGAGTCATTTGATGTTGGATAAAGATATATGATTACTTAACGGAGGATGCAATTTTTTGGCTGCAAAAGACAATTCACCAATTTGCGACAATCTTGTCATTTGGAAGAGAAATTTTGTAGTATCAGACATACATCTTTCGAAGATCACAGTAATTTAAGATGTCGTGCCGTTTTTACAAGACTGAAATTTTATTTCATCATAGCAGATAATTAATCATCTTAGAAAACCAACCGTCGTGTGGCAATATTCAGCTGTGTTGACAATATAACAGATCACACGTTCGTCTCTGTCAGATGTCTGTATAAAATAGCCAGTTAGTGGAAAAACTAAAAATAAATTTAAAAAAATTGCCTAACAACATAAAAAAAGGAAGCAAGAAATGGATACCTTTATTTGACCATCCATTCCTGTGGCTGCTGCTACGATTCCCGTCCCACTCTTTGGCAGTCTAGCATAAAGCTTTGTCGCATATGCTTTAAGAATTCTTTGGAATACCTATTACGGGATTTTAGAAAACGTAAAATGCAGCTCAGCAGATGGAAAACCTTTCTATAGATAATCAAATTAGAACATATAAAGTGGGTCGAAAAATGCAATCTAGAGTCTGTTTTCTACAATACATGAAGAATCATACAGTGCCTAGACATATATGCATTGCACTTCAAATCGACAATGTTAAGAATGTAAGAAGTTCGTATAAATTTTGAAGTCAATCAATCAAGCATGAACATTATAAAGGTGCCTATCTAATGCACAGGGCTTTTCGGCCTGGTTCATTAAAATAAAAAAAAAGTATGTTACTAAAATGAAAACCAGTACAAGTATCCTAATAGAAGTAAAATATCTGATCCAGGCCGAGCAACTACGAATGGAAATGGAAAACCGCACCTTGAACAAATTATAGAGTGTCTGATTTTTTGTCAAAGCACTGCATCTCTTTAAGCTCCTCCGAATAATTAAAAAGACCTTCATAAAATGACAAGCAATATTTTCACCAAGTCAATGAAGATGTAAAATATATGGTAAAAAAGATCAACTGCTACAAAAAGTATTACTTCCAAAATGTTGCATAGCTGCTTCATGTATTAATGTACTTACGGTAATATACACTCCATAAAAACACAACAATAAGATATATTATTAAGCATATGCATCCACACAATATCTATCACACGGTATATAAAACGCAATGTGTTTCATTTGTTACCTGCATGCTGCTAGATAAAATATTAGTTTGACTCCCTTCTTCAATATCCCATGTCTCTTCCTGCATCGTAAGATATAAATGCATATTAGCGCCGGAGATTTTTCAACCACTTACATAGTGCCGAAAAGTCGTAGCAAAGCCACAAACCTGGACAAGTTTCTCCAGATGCTCCATCAGGGTCTTCTCTTCCAATTCCACGTATACCATCAAGTAAGGTTCAAAGCATGATGATATGATCCCTCGAAAGTTGAACTGGCACATAAATCAAACCAAAGCAGTCAATATACATCGGAACCGAGGTAGAAATAAGAGATATAATAAAGCTGTAAAAGTAAATGACATTTTTGGTTCAAACCATTTTCCAATTACGATTACTCAGAGCATCAATTATGCAATGAATGTTTAACCACATTGTTCAGTCGCCTATTTAAACAATGAATGTTTATATTAACTAGGAAAGATGAAGAAAAATCAAAAGTTCTAAAAGCGGAGTATTTTAATTTGCTGCACATAAAGTTTTGCATAAATATCAGTTGAGAATCTGACTCATTTCAAATGAGGAAAACATGCTCTGCAGCCCGCTGAATTATCTAGTGCAACAGAACATAATTTTTGTATTGAAAATGTGGAGAGAACAAAAGAAAAAACGTCATAGTAGAATTACTAATAAAGGTGATGCCATGCATAAGTTGCTGCCAAAATATACAGATAAAGGAACTTACCCCAGCCCCAGGCACTGACAAATCTTTGTTGCCGTCTTGATCCTGACAAGGAAAAGAAATATCTCAGTTAGCCAGAAATAAGATGCAGCCAATATAACTAACTTGGACAAATCTGTGCATTGACTAACTATAGTAACTATACAATCATATGCATACCTCATTCTCGTTTCCATTGTGTGCTGCAAGCTTCTTCTCGTACTTCTTTCGAATGTCCAAAATAGTCTGCTTGCTATTTCCCATGTTATTTTCCCCAATATCGCTTCCTGATTCTCTGCCACGACTTCCATCGCCAAATTTTTCTGCTAATTCTTCCTCGAATTCCAGAGTCCGTTGCAATGCCTGAACCATCCCATCAATTTTAGGAGGATCGCAAAGGTAAAAAAATGGTCACAAGCAAAGCTATCATAAAAGATACTGGAAAAAGGTTCCTTTAACCTAAAATTAGTTGATTACTTGATTTTTGCTCCAAATTGCAAAACATGCAAAGACACATTTAGAAACTGTTAAACCTCAAAGAGAGTTTACCAGCAATAATGTTCCGACATCTGGCTTTTCATTAAGATTGTTAAGGATTTCCACAAGTTGTGCCCTGAAGAATACAGACAAGATAAACACACATTACTATATCATGGTATTATGGAAATCTTTCAAAACATTTTGCAGCATTTCTCATTAATGCAGATCATGGTTAAATTTCTATTTTACATCTCATAAATATATAACATTTACTACTAACAATATTTCCGGCAGTAACCACAAAGCTATAAGTCTATGATGGCTGATACAGTAAACAAAAGTTAAATAAATTCTCATGTACAATTATTTGACTAAATACTATCACAATGATCAAAGAATCGCCTAAATAATAAGAATCAAAATTTTAAGCTTTACACTCAGCCAGAAGTAAATCACCAACCTTGTCAACTTACAGAACTGGATGCAGAGCAGATATGAAACATGCCATTGAGGTGGGAAAATTTTCCAAATCTCTTCGTTGGTCCGTAATCGACGCTTGATCCAAGCATACCTTCTTTCTGCTTTATCCAGCTTTGCTAATTCTGTTGAGAATAGAATATAACAAAAATTCAAAATCTTTGTCGTCAAAGTCGAGTTAGAACAACATTAATTACCAGACGCAATAGTCAATATATTAGACATACCAGCTCCCTCAAAAATTTGTTGATACGATGTAAGCTCCCTGCTGCAAAAAATCTTTACTAACTCTTCCCTGACTGATGGCTCCAAAGCATCAACAACTAGGCATGCATCTGATAGCTGATGCAGTAAAGTAGTATCTTCTGTCTCTTTCCCTGAACCTAAGCTGTGGACAAAGAAGAGATGGCAGGAAATTTAACAGAAAATCGATAAATGAAGGGTAAAAGTAAGATGAAACATGATGGACAATGCACATATCCCATTAAAAGAAGTTCTACCCACGTACGAGCTTATAACCGGGTCATTTAAACATAGAAATCTAAAGAAGCTTTACAGAACAACCTAGGAAAATGTAATAAGAAAGTAGAGAAGTGAGAAAAAAGATAGAAATACAGTATGAACCAGACAGAAAAGTATGAAACGGAAAATTAAAGCCCAACATCAGGAACTCATCCATAACAAGATAGAGTAAGAATCATGACCGGGTGTATAAATTCACTCGACGCTGAGAACACTTGTTTTCTCCATTGATTGACATCCATTAAATATACGGTTATTATGGTATGTATAAAGGTCTCGTATTTCACATCTTTCAACAATCTTCTCAAAATTACAAAATAAAATACTTGTTGAAAAAGAATGTCAGAACTTAAGAACAATACGTCAACAGATCTAGACATTCTGGTACTTAAACAACAGACTAGTATATAGAAGCAACCAAACAATTTCAAGATGAGTAGAAAACAGCCTTTCGGTATTTGAAGCAATGGTATAGAAAGAGCACTTTACACACCTAGAGAAATCTGAAAATACATGTGACTTTAGAATTGTTTTGATGCTCTTAAACTTGTCCTTAAGATCTGTAATTTTCGGAATATCTCTATAAGCTTCAAAATGGCTGCATAATTGGTTGACAGCCTGAAATGTATGAAAAATCCATATTATCACTGAAAAGAATATTCATAAATAAACAAATAGCAACCAAAAACACTGAAAAAGGTTCCAGTTTTCAATTAGCCACATGAATGTACAACTACATAAAGAGGGAAAAATGGAAGTGATAAGATTCACTAATAGCATATTAAACAAAAGTTTAAAAATATAATTGATTTATAAGTGTAAACTATGATGCAAGCCAGTTGAAAATAAATATAATCCAGGAAGACATACTCGTATGAAGTCTAAACTTACATCACAGAATGAAATAAACATTCCAACATGATATGCTTAAATAGAGTAAATTGCATTTAACAGCGGGCTAGAAATAAAATACCACTTGAATGCTTTAAGGTTAACCGTTAATCTGGCAACTATATAAACAACTTGATTAAAATAATAAGAATAAGCAATGAAGTTCAAATATATAGAGCACATTAGTTTGGGGATAAC
The DNA here is from genome assembly GCF_056151865.1 of Erythranthe guttata. Lineage (NCBI taxonomy): Eukaryota > Viridiplantae > Streptophyta > Magnoliopsida > Lamiales > Phrymaceae > Erythranthe > Erythranthe guttata. The sequence continues at coordinate 17,104,709 of NC_142538.1, read as the reverse complement.
AAGCAGTATAATAATGCAAATGATTCATGTTTTCACACGCATATGATAAAATTTATGTTTCACTTGATAATCAGCCACATGATTTATATACAATTTCGGTTTACGTACGAAAATATACATTTAGTTTTACACATGTTCAGAGATATAAATACACATGGTTTACCCTCCATTCTCCACCTGAAATACACTACCTAGGAGAGAAGCTGCAATAGTTTAAAGAAGATTGGACATAGTGGTATAAATTAAGAACAAATTCACAGACAAATATGCTTTTAATTCAAAATATTAAGGGCTTGATTAAGGCCTTAGATTAATGTTAAAATAGTGATAAAATAAGCAAGTAAATTATAACTAGAATATAAAATGGGATGCAAGCCACTCTACGCAGTTATTTATTACCTCAAGCTGTGCAGCTGCCTCCTTATATTGTCTTTTAGAAGCCATAACTTGGAGTTGTTCTACAGCAGAGACTGTAATACAAAAGAAGGATAACATTATCTCTTTTTCCTAAATCAGATGAATATCATTAAGCACATAATTTTTGATATATTGTTTCAATAAGTTAAGGCATGCTTGATTTCTCAAAAGAAAAAAAATGTTCATGAAAAAACTGATGTTACTTTAAACATATCGTCTGTAAAATATAATGCTAACACAAAGGACTTCAAGAAGGACTACCTGACTAGGTTTTCATGGATTTTCTAGAGTTACGTCGATCAGCCAAAGATACCAAGAAGACAAAAGGTTGGCAAAAAGAAAAGGAACAAACAAAACTGAATTAGCAAACCATTCAACAAAATTCTTTATTGTGTGGAATTGAACAGCAACTTCTCAATTACCGAAGTTAATAGGCAAGCTAAAGTTATCGCAAAAACAGTACGGCTTACAAACCTAAATAGAACAGGTAAACTCTATTACAAGATAATCGAGAGTAAGACCGCTAACCTAGCATGGTAAGACGATGAAGAGCAGTAATTGTTGTAGTTATATGCTTCTTTGCAAAATCCAGTTTCTTAATATCACGGCATATTTCCTGAACCATTGTTTCACTTTGCTCAGCTTTGGTTTTTATTGCTTGAATTTTAAAAATGAGTTCCTGGTTCAAATGATAAAATGGATTAACTTAAAAAGAGCAATCAGAATCTAAAGTTGTTGGAGAAAATGACAACGAAAATCACAGGAAGATAAAGACATATATGCAAGGAAACCACCAAAGTCCTCAGAAAGAAAAAAAAAAAGAATTGTAAAATGAATAAGCGAACCTGAACTGCATGAGTAGCTGCAGCAAGATCCTCCCGGGCCTTCGTTCCTGAATTACTCTTTGAAAGAGATAAGGCGAACAAGTCACTAAGAGGAAAATATTGCCAAGTATCAAAAGACATGAAAATTCAGACTAAACACAATCATTCATCCTATCTACAAAATAATAACGGTAACCAGACATACTAAAGAAGAAGGATTTAACAGAATTTCGACATCCTATTTCAACCAGCATTTTTCTTGATGTATTTAAAAACATTGCATGACACTTAACCAATTAAAGGTGGTAAACGAACAAACAAAAATACGATCACCGTACAACTGTTATTGATCATATGAAGCACCAACACGATAAAACATTAGTTTTAATATTTAAACCCATAGAAAAACTAGCAAGCATAAACTCCAACCTGCTGACGGACAGCTGTTAAAATCTCTGCGTCCACTTTACGAATTTCACTATGTATTTTCTGCATAAGGGGCTCGACACCGGATAGAGATGCCTCTGCATGTAACCATCATCCACATTGTTAATTAAACATTTTTTTCTTCTTCTTCCAAATATAAATTAAAACAACCCCTAAGTTTCAAGAAATGATTTCATGCATAATACCAAGACAAATTCTCGAAGCACGCATTAGAGAATATTCGACCAGAGATCATTCTATTTCAATTCGTTCACAAATCACAACCTTATTAGGCACACTAAATTCGCCCCAATTTACGTGAAACTATGCCGCTATCCGAATTTTCAAACCGAAAAGAAAATGAAACTCTTAATTTTATAATCATAAACCAAAGTCTGCTGGGCTGGATTCAGTAACAATAAAAAAAAAAATTTAAAAATTAAAAAAAAATTAAAAAAAAATCCTACTGAGTAATGAGTACACAACGTTAATATAAAAAAAATCGATAAATTCGAATCGATATCAACCGACGGACTCAGGCACAACAATGTATGAGTAAATCATAACCTGTGGGAAACATCTGGTTGATGTAATCCAGAGCATTCTGCTTGCCGGCTGTCGCCATTGTTTCGTGATTAAAAAATCTGAAAAAATTAAGGAACAATTAAACAATAATTCAGTCAAAAACGCGAATGGACGAACTCAGCATTGGATTCCGGATCGGTGAATTTAACCTTGCGATTTCTACAGTAGGTTCGAATTTCAATGGGGTGATTTCGCACTTTCTACGATCAAACAGAAGAGAAGAAATGAACGACCTTTTCAAATGGTGGTGAGATCAGAAAAAAAATATATATATATATTTTCAAAAAATTGTAAATATGGGGTTAATGTGATATATTTGTTAAATTATGGGTTCAATGTGAATTATTTGTTAAGTTAGAGTATTATGGATGGTAATAATTAGGGCTGGAAAAAAAAAACCAATTACCATATACCATGGTATATCAAACAAGAATTACCGAAAGAACGGTTACCATTGTCTACAGTACGGTACTAGTTCCGTACCATTAAAGTATGGTACGGTAGTGGTATTGTGTTTCTAATACCATGGTAATACTGTCCGTACCGCAATTTACATTCTATAATCCGATTAAGACATTTTTTCCGATATTATGTTTTGTAATTCTTATTTTTCTACATAGAACCTTATATAAATGGCAATAATTATTTTTACCTTGAGTTAATGGTAGTGTATTTGTTTTTGTTTTTTCAATACCAAGTGGAATATTGTAATTGAACATATATGTTCTGTTAAATGGTCTTTTATGTTCCCCATTGCCAACTAATTATATTATGGGATAATTAGCAAGAACCCCCTCATCTAGGAAAATGAGTTAAGAAAACACCCCTCCTAAAAATAATTAGAGAAAACCCCCTTACCTAATATCCTACCCAAATATTACTTAATAATTCTCAAACCACCCTTATTAGTTATTACCATTAACCCATTGCCGTTCACTCTGTTTTTTTTTTCCTCGTCTTCTCGTCTTCTGCCGTTCTCTCTTCTTCTTTTTTCGTCTTCTCTCTTCTCTCTTCTTTTCTCGACTGAAATTCGGAAGAAAAGCAAGACATCGACCGATGGTGGTGGTGGCGGTGGAGAGTGTTTGTCACCGCCTTTCGCCGCCGCGTGAAGGGTGGTGATGGATCTGTACTTCGCGGCGGTGGTTTCCACCGACGACGTTGAAGATGATGACTGAATCGTTTCTGTTTTTTTTTCTTTTTTTTTGAACATTGAAATGTTAATTTGTGTTTTTTTGTATGAATTATTTAATTTATTGATTTTATTCTTGTTAGGGATTGGTTGAATAGTGTATTGTGGCAGCGGTGTGGTGACGATGGGGAGACAGATTTAAGGTTTTTTGTTGGATTGAGCGGATAACGGCGCGTGTAGAGAATTTCGCGCAGGTTGAAACCTTAATCGACTATGTACATATTCATAGTCGATTAAGCTAATCGACTATGTTCTGGTAGTCGATTAATTAAGGTTGATCGACTCCAATTTTTTTTTTTAGTTTTTTTGGATTTTTCGTTTATTGATTCCAATTGTATAAATCAATTATAATGTTTGTATATTTTTTGTTTTTGTAATATATAGGTGATTTTGCATTTTTTCGCAGTTGTGATTTGTTATTTTTAGTAGCAGATTCTTAATCGACTATGCGCTGGTATCGATTAAGTTTGATCGACTCCAATCTTCTTTTTTTTTTTGGTTTTTTTGTTTATTGATTCCAATTGTATAAATCAATTATAATATTCTTATATTTTTGTTTTTTTGTAAAATATAGTTGATTTTGCATTTTTTGCAGTTTTGATTTGTTATTTTTAGTAGCAGACTTTTGATCGACTATGCTTCATCATAGTCAATTAATAAACCTGATATAAAAAAAAATTAAAGAACAAAAAAAAAAATTTAAAAATAAAGAATTTCCTTAATCGTCTATGAAGCACATTCGATTTAGGACTAATCGACTATGCTTCATAGTCGATTAAAAAAACGGAAAAAAAATTAAAAAAATTCGCGGAGCGCGTGACCCAGTGATGAGGTGGCGGGCGGGGTAAAGCTGGAAAACATAATAGATGAAATTGGAACTGGGCTTTTCTCAAATGGTCTAAAATATTTTGGGCATATCCCCATTAAAAAAAGTAATGTGGGGGTTATGTCAAAGAACCCCTTATATTATATTTGATGTATGAATATTTTTTTTACCTACATGTATGTATAGCATTGGTAAAGTATTTATTGTATGTAATCAAGTACAATCAAGTTTCTAATAAATACCTAGTTGTTCTATTAAATCACACTTACATTACTTTGGTATGTGTTCTCGTTTCAATAAAGGAAATTGTGTCAAATTATGTTAATTATTCTCGATTATACACCGGACCTTATTAGAAAATAAGACACACGAGTAACTAGAACTATTTGCAATTGTGATTTGTATACTTTAACTTTTGATGTATCACCAAGTACGGTAGAGTACCACGTACCTATTGTACCGTAACGAAAATAACGGTATACCGAACATTGGTATACTGAACTTTTTGGTACGGTAATGGTATGAAAATTTTCAATACCGCAATGTACGGTAGGTACACGGTATTGAACCAAATGTTTGGCAACCGTACTGAATCCACCCCTAGATGGTATTGATGTAAATTATATTGTGAGGGCATTTTGGGTAAGAAACAAGGTGATGGACTTTTTTGTAGGACTAATTTTGGTCTGGATAGAAGTGCATATAACTTATAAGTTCGTCCTTCTCCATGGAGTTATATGTAGAATTCTTCCGATCCAAAATTATTTGAATATAGAGTCCTATTTTCTCATTTCGATTTTTGAAGTTCCGATTTCTGATCCATATTAGTTCTGAATATTCCAAAATAAGGATTGATATTTTAGCTTATCCATCAATATAAAAAAAATAGTGGAGTTAATCAACCAATCAAAAGAAATGATTTTGACATATAGAAAAGCTAAAATTCAAAATTTCATAAAAGGATACTTTGGTGTTTATAGAAAATATTTATTGAAATCTCGAATTTATTAATTGGTATGTAAGGATTAATTTGACAAAAATGAGTTATTTCTATACTACACTCGGTGAAGACTACACCAAGTGATTTCTTACAGTTGATCTACACATCATTGTGGATGTGTGGGTATATGTTTTATGTATTTTTGTATCATTTTATTAACAACCTACCCTTTCCAAACAATAGCACAAATTCCAACTGTTGGTTGTCTATTGTCTAATAAAGAGTTAGAATACTAAACAAACAACAAATCTCCAAACCAAAAAAAAGAATAAATCAATACAAAATCTCTATCGTCGTTGTCGTTATCGTCGGAACCTCGTAACGGCAAACGGGGCAGGTGTGGCTAGTCCTCAGCCACTCCCGGATGCAATCTCCGTGAAAATAATGCCCGCACGGCATCGAATAAGCTTCGTTGGAAAATCCCTCCAAGCAAACCGTACAAGTCCCGAAACCGCCATCTTCGTCGTCGTTGGAAGAAGAATATTCCGCCACCGTCCTCTTCACCAAGACCCGATCAATCCAATCCTCCGCCATATAATTAATATCCTCGTAAAATATTGGCCCGTCGGCCCCACTAACAATCTTGAATGGCCAAAGCTTGTCATATGCGTCAACAAATTCAGCTAAATTTGAGGCACATTAGACTAACATATAAGTATTAATAAGCAATTATAATTTCATATTCTACATAGTCAAATAAGCATATTAGATACATTTAGGTTAATTGTTTGCATGTTAGACATGAAAACTTACCATATGAAATTTTACATATACATGGTTTTATAAATTTGATACCTATGAATAATCAAATGAAACTTACCATATAAAATTAAATTACACTTTGCTAGATATATTCATTTATAGTGAATTATAAATGAATAAGTCTACTCCTATTTATAAAACTCCACTTCATGGTGATCATCTTGATCTAAATGCTATGATTAAGTTATACGATCTTCTATTAAATATATACAAATAAAGATCCTCTAATGATCTATATATTAATAGAAGGATTCTAGAAGATCTTCTACAATCAACTACTATTGCCTTAATTGGCCTCTCTTCGTCTTTGTCGAGCTCGAACTCATTTTGAGTTTTTTTTTATTATTAATTTTTTCAATAATTTTTTTTATTTTATAATGAAAAATTTTATAAAATAAATAATATACAATAGTTATATATTTTTTAATTTTTATTTTCTTTTTATATTATTATTATAATATTTTATATTATTATGCATTATCTAAGTAGTATAGCTTTGTTTCTATTTAAATACTAGTAATGTTTATTATTATAGACCATTTACTATTTAGTTAGTCAGTAACTAAAAAATAATTCTATCTTTTTTTAGTAATAGTAATAATATATATATATATATGTGTGTGTGTGTGTGTGTGTGTGGGTGTGGTTCGTAATTTTGCTTGAGCTTCAAAACATGAACCGCGACATGCTATGTTGAGTCCGTGGATTTTGTTTATGAATAATAATGTGCGCGACTCAATTTCGTTCTACTTAGCCTTGACTTGGGCTTAACTAAAAATCACACCGGATAATTGAAAAATGTTATATTTTTCTTACAAAATAAAATTAAATAAACTTTTATCACAAAATTATTCGATTGATAAATCTTTTACTCTAATTGGTGGGAAATGGAAATGTTAGGTATAATATTTGGAAGAAAATATGATTTTCAGATAACTTGATAACGAAATAGTTTAAGGATTTATTTTTTCGTAAAATATTTTTTTGTGATAAAAATATAATTTTTAAATACCACTAATAATATTAAATTATCTTTATTAGATTTAGAAACCACATGAGGTGTATTATGCATGATATATTGTGTTTCGATGGTGCAAAGTGCTATTAATTTGTTTTGAGGGTGCAAAGTGCCAAAATGATATATTTCAACGGTGCAAAGTGGATGTGTGGGTTAGATTCTCTTTTTTTTTTTTATAATTTTTTTTAATTATTTGTTTAAGTAGTGTTAATAGTTAATTGGGCGGCGGGGTTGGATGTGTGGGTTAGGTTTTTTTTTTTAATAATTTTTTTTTAATTATTTGTTTAAGTAATGTTAATAATTATTTAATGATGTTAAATGAATGTTAATTATTGTTTCAATTTTTTTAATATTAAAAATACTTAACATCAAAATTATTGTTTTAATTTTTTTAATAAATATTGTAGGGATATTTAATAAACAATACTAAATATTTAAAAAGTTATTTAAAAAAAAAAATTTAATAGATGTTGAAGAGAATTCTTGGAATCATAAATTTGGTACGAATATGGTTAATTCGTGTTTGCTCTTGAGTGGTTTTGAGAGAATGCCCTAAGGGGAAGAGGTGATAGAGAAATAATTTTATAACGTTAGAGAGAAAAACTTTTTAATTTACGAGTATGATTCAGTAAATTTTAGTGCATGATTTAACACTGCCATGTATGTAATCTATGTTTTTAAACAGTAAATAACACTTAACCTCCTTATTGTTTGAACTTTGTGTGCATAACGCTGTTATATTTTCAATATAGCAGATAACCCGTTTGCATTTTAATATAAACATATAATCCTCTTCTACTTTAAAAAAATTCTTCTTCTAAAAATACCTAGTGGCTATGTGCTTATATTGAAAATACAAGGAAGTCAAGTGCACAAAATTCAAACTAGAGGGAGTCATGTAATTATATTGAAAGTACAAGGGTCATGTGTGCAAAGTTCAAAACACAGAGGGGTTAAAGTGCTATTTACTCAAAATTAAATAACCGGACTTTATTTTCCACCTTCTCCGAGGATCGGAAATTCGCTGCCTCAGAAGTACGCATTCTTATGCTCTGCTGTGAACAAAAAGCTCTGCATGCACACACATTTTACACCGCAAAAACTCACACACACAGCGAATATTGAGGAAGAAATATGGGTGGAGTGAGAGGGATTCTGCTGGACTCCTCCGTACTATTGCCCTCCGCCGGCGATGATGTAAGTGGAGATGCCGTCCTCCGCTCCGGCGCCGATTTTCTGCTCCGCAAGCTACTCTACTCCAAAATCCAAACGGTAACATTTTTTTCCCCCAAATTTATTTAAATCCGAAATCGCTATTATTATGCAGTTAATGTTCATTTTGAATGCGTCAAATTGGTTGTTTCGAATGTAAAATTTGTTTGACTATGTAAATGAGAATTTTGAATTTTGAAACCCCAATCACATGCCTCTAGGAGCTGATCCTTCGTTCAGAAAATTCGATTTGTTGGTTATTTAATTTTTTTATTTTATAGATATCTTGAATTAATCATGCTATGTACTGTTCATCATTCATAATACCTTTGTTTCTTTTGTCTGAAAATAAATAAATTATTAGGTAAAAGTGAGATGTAATCCCCAAATTTGTAAGATCTCCGAATAGTTAGTGATGTCCCTGAATGAATCTGAGTTGACGAAGTTTACGGCACTGTAGGGCAATTTTAGTTTTTAGTTATTAGTTCTTTGCATAACAAGGTGAAGAATCAGTTTGGACATATAGATTATGGTTGAATTTATGGGATGTGCAGTAAAAAAAATCACAATTGTGCTCTTATGTTTTATTAGGAGGGCTAATATCCTTTGTAAGCACTTTTTATTTATCTTTTAATAGACATAGTTTTTTTTTGAAATTTATAATATACGTAGTTTTGATGGCCCAAGTTATCTACAAATTTTGCAGGGTATATCTCACGAACAGGATCTTTCAAGTCCAAATGTGAGGTTCCTTTTTTTTTTTCCCCCTTTTTTTCTGTGCCGTTCGTTTATCTTATACTAACTCAAAGGGGATCATTTATGCTGAGTTTAATTTATGATCAGATAGATAATCTGTCAAGCAGTGTTGAGTTTCCTAAGCATTCCCAGTATATTCAAGCGTCAGTTTAAGTTTGCATTTTCCCATATCTGAGGAACACTTTTCACTTTGTAAAGCTTAACTTGTAGAGCAGAATGGCAAAAACGCAATAACTTATGTTTTCGATCTAATTTGTCCAGGTTTAGTCTGCATTTCTTTGCCAGACCAGAAAAATGTCTAGCCATTTAAAGTATATTGTTCAGAAATAGATGCTATATGTTCGGATGTGTTGAAGTTCATACGCTATATAGGAATTTGGAGTTGTAGCGTAGTTTGCAAATCAGTTGCTAATGGTCCAACCTCAAGGACAACAGCAGTCTAGTTTCTTTATGCTCTTTTATGTGGTAAAAAACTTGATTATAAGCGATGCAATATAAAGAATATATAGTTATTCAAAAAGAGTAGATCTTAAATTGTGAAACGCATTTAGGAAAACATGAATGCCTTAGTCTATGATGGTGTTTGCTAAATCAGCAGCCACACATAATTTGGCCGGGAGATCAACTATTAATAATTCACATTTGTCATTTTCTGATGTTGTGCAATCAAGGTCAATCTAGATTCCATAAATTTGTTAACTCGTGCGAAACATCCTTGTAAATTGTTTATCTCGAGCTTTATTGGTTTAACGATTGCAAGAGTAGGGAGCTTGACAACCCTCAGTATTCAGATCTTTGTCTATTATATTGAACTTCTAGCCCTGTTTTGCCTTTTCTATACCCTTGAACATTAAAACATTTTTTTCAGTTGGAGTCTCTGCTTTCTATGGATGCATTAAGCTCACTATGCACGTAACATCAGTTGATAGTTTTATTGTTGGGTTTTGCTGGCCAAGTGATATGTGTGTAAAAATTTGACTTCTGACCAGAGTATTCCTTTGTGTGCGATTATACACTTCACTAATTTCTTATCAATTTAATATTATGTTGAAATTTAAAAAAAAAATAAAAAAATGATGACATATTACCTGCTCAAGCCAAATAAGTTCTCTAACTAAAATTTTAGGACAATTCACTTGTTGATTGATTCGTTACTTGTAGAATAGGTATACTGGATTTACGTCATTGGGTTATCATTTTTCTTCATAATGCTATCGCTGCAATACCAATTGAACAATGAAGAAACTAAAATTGTCTTTACTTTTTATAGGAGTGTCTTCTTCAAGAGACGGCCAAAACCTACACGTGCCCTATCTTCTACTTGTCACTACAGGATGATATTTCAAGTGAGGTTTCTCGAGTTTGGGAGGACAATGGAGGATGTTTTATTCATGTAGTTTCTAGTTTCAGGGAGGACCTCTATCATGGTTCTGGCTGGTTGAAGGTTATAGTTGGTAAGCTGCACTAGTTGCTCAACTCATTAAAGAAGGCATGAATAAAAAAGACAAATATTCTTATTTCTATTAAAACATGACCCGGTCCTTAGGAAGTAAGGGGGTTTTTCTATTTGTAAAATAGTGATAAGTCAATCAACACTTTTGAACTCTCTTACCTTGCTAATGCTGCAATGTAAAAGTGTCTTGTGCTGATAAAAAGATTGCTGCAAATTAATTGATGTGGTAACCAATAAGCATAAGCTATTATATAATCAACAATAATTGAAATAAAGGGTTGATATCATTCTTAAATTGGTAGACTTAAGAGGAACAGCCAAACAAAGAAATGCCTTATTTTATTAGACCATCTCTCTTGTTGCAGAGTTATGCCACGCCATCTTATATCTTGTATCTTTAATCTTTTTACAGGGTCTGCTGAAAAAAGACCATCCAACGGTAAGCATTGCTACCTTCCAAATCTGTGCTAATAATTGTATTTCTCATCACTGTTCATAAGATAATTCGTTGTCCTTTTCTATGCTATTTGTTAAGGATGTCTGTTTGGTAAATCTTAGCTTCATCAAGCTGTAGAAGATTAGTTATCTGCTAAAACGAGTTGTACTTCTGTACAGATGTTGAATATGTTGTTGCAACTGGGATGTCGAGCATATCTATTCACAAACTTGAAGAGCTGCCTCTGTTAATCTGCAATTTGAATAAAAAGGTATTTGTGGGTTTTCCCTTTCCATATGTTATAACCTTTGCCTTTCCGTGTGTAGTTTTCGGACTTTTGCATCTGGTAAGGTATAGTGAAGTTAGTTTCATATGTTAACCTTTTGTCCTTGAAATGAGATATATTTGAACCTGCGTATTACATCATTTGACCCAAATATTTAAAATTCAAGTGATCCTGGGTGAAGTTTAAATATGCCAAATGTGTTAGGACACGGACTGTTCATTATAACTATAACCATGAAACTGACCGGACACAGTCCCATGATTTACCTTGTTTAATCACCATGAAATTGTTAGATTAGGATAAGGATAAAGGATCATGTGAAGAGTGATATATTCAGTATTAAAGAGCTAATGCCTGTAGGATATGAGTTTGGTATCCTTATTGCTGTGTTCAGAATTGTTCGTATTCTCAGTTTTCTTCAGCATTATATCATTTTGTAAAACCTTTATCATTGTAAGTATTTGTACTTCCACTCTTAGTTTTTTAATTACATTGATTATGCTTGTTGATATTCTCGGTGTGCTCTTACATCTGTATTTGAAAGGGATACTGCAACTCATAAAATCTTGCAACCTTGCTAAGTAGCTGATTCTCTCAGCTTTGAGAAGCCATCTGACATTTTCCAGCCCTCAATCCCGAACACTAATTTATCTGGGCATATAAACATTTTAATGTTGCCTTTGTAAAATTTGTTTTTTTCACCAGTACGGACCAGTTAGATAATTCGTGTCATTTTCCTAATACTTGCTCATTTATAATCCCTGAATGTGATTTGTTGCATTCAATAACTTCCAAAATGTTTCACTGTCGCAGGCAATGGGTAAAGAGGCCTTGACAGTGGGCTATGTGATGAAGCCTTCTCGAGAAGAAGATTTTGCAAAGGTAATTTTGTCAGGCAAATGCCAATTATTTTTGCATTAATTTTAATGGCTTCTATGACCTGTTTGAAGTGATTCTTGACTTGTTTGTTGATAAGTCTCTATACTAAGTTCAAATTTAATACCTCCAGTTACTTTGGTGGATGTCAACATAAGATGATATGAAGGATCATTTTGACAGCTAAAAGTGAAATCCTGAATTCCAGATGGACCTTTGACATTGTAGCTTCAGGCATAACCTTATTGCATGAAACTGATGAATTATAACTTAGAGCCTGTGGAAGATTGTGCTATTATTGTTTTAGTTATGTTAACATAAACCTATTCTTTTTAGAAAGAACTCATTTTTTTAGCATAAAACCACAGGAAAGACAAATGAAATGAGCATCTAAGAGAAGTTTGTTTTGATGACTTAATTTGGTAGCTCTTGAACTCTGCTATAAGCAACGTTGTCTTGACTGCCTCATGAATCATGAATGATGAGTTGCTTGCCAGAAATCAGATATTCTTACACTGTCTCACATTTTGCAGAGAGGTGCCTTTCCGTTGTGTCCAACACAAAACGGACTGATATTTTTGCCCCTCAATTACGGACTTCCCATGTCATCTCAGTTGAAACTGGTTGATGCAGTTCTTCATAAGGCAACTGATGAGATTTTGGCTATTGACATGGATAGTCCTTCAGAGTTCAGTGACAGAGTTACTTTTACAACAAATCTGCAGGAGTTGCAAAGGTAAATCTGAAATTTTTACTTTGTATTTGTTGTCTCTAGTGTTTTGTCTATTTGGCATTGGCATGAATGGATATGCTAGCATATTGATATCATTTGTTCCGGTAATGCAACATAAAAAATCTGGTTGCTTTTGAAACTCTCTATTCTGCCCATTGCTTGTTGGTTCAACTCTATGTATTTTAAACTTTTCTTTAGCAAATTTAGTTGAAGTTTTATTAGCTGATAGAGTCTTGCTCACATTTTTTATATAGATAGTTTGTTGGAGAAACATATAACTGTGCATGATCTTTATGCTAAGAGGTATGTTCTGTCATGCCCTAGCATGCTGAAGTCATATAACAGGATCTACTTCCACAATATATGGATATAGGACTCCTGTTATGACTTTTCATGATATATGGTTTTCCTGGGGACCTTGGGTGGTCCAAGATCAACTTACAGAGTTATATCAGTTGCAGCGCCGTAATATCGGTATTTAATCGCGCTTCCTAGATATAACTTATAAGTAGATTACATGGATATTTTTTGCAACAAGGGCTTCTTTTTTTCAGAAATTATAATTCTATGCTTAAACATGGTGTGAAATCTGACATGACCCTTCGTACATCTTCCTCTGAATGCCTCATACTCTTGAAATTGATGAACTTGAGTTGATACATGCATAGCTTGTGATACAGAGAGGGGTTTTGATTTCTCTTATATTTTGTTTGTTCTTGTTGATCAACTATCCACTAGGTGCCACAAAAAGCAGCTGCTGTCCTTTGCCCTCCTTTTTACTGCCATTCTTTTTTACATTTTGCAACTTACCAGAAAAAGTAACTGAATTGATTTTAGAAAATTCAATAGATATGAACAGAAGTATTAGGGAAAACTTGCAATTTGATGTGTTCAATCCTATTTTTTGTTATGGTTAAGAATCTTTGTTAGACATATGCCTATTGCCTTGCAGGAATATCAAACTCCAGCTGGATTGTTGTGTAATTGACCCATTTAACAACATTTTCCCTATATTAGATCGGTTGAAAATCCAGCAGATTCTAATTGGCCTCGAAACTGTCAACATTCAAGGTCGTCATAAAATCAGGGCTCCACATTTTCTCAAGGTCAATTATCATAATTACATCTCTTCTGTGATGGCATAGAATTCATTGATTGAGAAGAATCCATCCATGTTTTGTCTATATCGGACTGGAGTCTAAATGCAGCATATTGTTTCTTTGATTCTTCACCGATTAAAATCTCTCCGGGGATAAGAGTTGTTGAAACGAAAATGTATATATTAGTGTAAGTTGTGAGACCAATAGCCTTCTTATATGCAGTTGTGAGACCAATAGCCTTCTTAAACTGAGAGGAAATGACTAAACAAGGTTGATGTTAAATTCATTTTCTCTCTTCTTATATGCAGCTTCAAATAAGCATGAGTTTATATTTAAGTTAACTATCCTCAATACGCAGATCAAAATTTCCTTCTTTCACGTTCCAGTATGTGAAGGACAACATATTTCTGTTTTTGCTTCTAAAGGTGATATTATTCTCCAATGTAGAGATTGGTCCTGTAACATCTTAGTTAGGCTGTTGTGATATCCTGGACCGTGTAAAATACTGATGGAAAGAAGATATTTTTGTGTTCATTCGAGTTTGCCTTATCTGTGCAATTGCACATTGTCATTGCTTATCTTATATTTCTTCTTGTGATCAAATTTTTTTTTAGTTTTATTTACTGTTCATTTATATGAAGGTAATTTCACTAATCACAAGAAAAGAACATCTCCCCCCTAAACTTTATTAGCATTTCAGTTAAGCTTATTTGACTCCGCACTGCAGGTTGATAGCTTTGACGAGCCCAATTTGGATCAAAGGCTAGCAGAAGCAAATTTGTCTTTGCCAAATATAGTGAAACCTCAAGTTGCATGCGGTGTATCTGATGCTCACAGTATGGTATGTGTGTTTTGATTAAATCTGAATTCATAATCAAGTATTTTTAAATCTTTGATTCTTAACTTCTCAGGAACTAAATGATTAACTGTATTTTTATTTCTTTTAAGAAATTCTTCCAATGTGATGGTTTTCACTTTTTTACTTTAACCTTTTCCATTTCCAGGCTAGTAATATTTTTACATTTTGTCCTTGTGACACATCTGTTCCTTGTGTTAAGAAACTGCTTGTCTTACTACTAAACTCTAAAGTATCTGTTATATTTTGCTAAGCCATTGCTTTGTGACCACTTAATCGAATCTATTGTAGTTCATCTCCTCGTATAGTTATTTACTTCCTTAACCTTATTTTGGACACAAGGTTTACATATTTTGGCGGATGGGATTTTAAGCATTTGGTTTGTGTCTTAGTCTCAATTGAAGTAATGACCAAATGTTTGAATGGCTTATTTTACTTGATTGGGTGTTTATTAAGAAGCCGCCTAGCTGAACTGTGAAAAGTATAACATGATGATAAATTTGGCGGAGAGGGAGTTTGATTGATAATTAATTGTACGATCAAGTATAATTTTATAATACAATCAAGTCAAAATAAACTGTTCTCTGTACGCAAAGTCGCAAAATGATCAACCAAGTTATGCGGCGAATTTTAGTTGCTGGGCCTTATTAAGATCCGGCGTGACCCTGTTCATTTTCTGCATCTATGCAAGAATATTTTTAATTTTGGTACTCCGGCAGCTTTCGTGATGACTTGTTTAGAAGTTGAGGTCTGCTTTGATATTTGTTGCAGGCAATTGTTTTTAAGGTGGATCATTACAAGGATCTCAATGTTCCTCTTCCAGCAGTTGTGCAGGTCAGGGACTTCGATAAGTCACCGAGCTTTGTTAAATAGAGTTTCTTTACTTGTGATCTGATTTTGGCTTAGAGCAGCCTCCAATTACATACATGAATTTTGCCTTATTTTGTTGGTGAAGAACAAATAGACTGAGTCGCATTCATATACCTTTCATTTCAAGTGGAATTATCAATTAATCCCCACGCTAATTGTTAAGGGTTTTGGGTGATAATAAGACCTAAATATGCTACCTACGGCAATGTTGGCATAGTATAACTCTTTTCTTTGGGCTTCCATATAGCATGATAACTGTGTCATCGAAGTCTCTGTAGTCGGCAGTTCATCTACCGAATTATCTTCTGCTATATTGGCTTCCCTGAGAACTGCACCGTGAAATGAAATTTATTTGCAGGAATATGTTGATCATTCAGCTGTGCTTTACAAATTCTATGCCTTGGGAGGAAAGATTTTTTATGCAATCAAGAAGTCTATACCAAATGCAGACACTTTAATGAATTTATTTGCGGAGAAGGGACTGAAGCCTTTACACTTTGACAGGCATTATGTGTTTCCTTGCTCCTCCGCTTTTTTATCACATTATTGATTCTGATTTTTCCTTTATGGTATTCAGAAAAATGACGAAACTTTTGTTTTTTCTTTTTTTGGCAGCCTAAAATCTCTTCCTGTTGCTAAAGAAGGACTTAGTGGTAATAGTAGTCAGGTTGATCTTGAGCTTGTGAATGGTGCGGCAGATTGGCTTAGAAGAACGCTTGACCTTACTATATTCGGCTTTGATGTTGTTGTGAGTGGCTTTCAAATTCTTTTAAAAAAGAAAAAGAAGAAAAAAAAAGAAACTAGTGTTGTTCAATTTATCATTGAATGAAAACATTAGCTCTTTGATATATTACAAAATACTGCAGAAATAAGAACTAAAACAGAAAAATAAATTAAGTTAGTAAAGACCGAAAAGACAATCTATATTTGTTTATTTATTTATTGAGTCCTATTCCATATGAAGTCCTATCATGATTAAAAAACGAGCTCTTACAGTATCTGCATTTTGTAAATGCCAGGTTCAGGAAGGCACTGGTGACCATGTTATTGTGGATGTGAATTACCTGCCATCATTCAAGGAAGTTCCTGATGATGTTGCAATACCTGCCTTTTGGGATGCTTTGAAGGAGAAGATAGTTTCAGGAAAGAGCAAACAACCTACAGAAACCTTCTAGTTTTCTTTTCTAATTTTCTGATGGATGCTAGTTGATGTTAACATGGAATTTTTAGTGATTCTTCTTTGACATCTTTTCTTTGTTGCCTGTCTACCAGTATTACATATATGGTCTTGTAGTCTTTTATACTAATTTAATTTAATTCTGTAATATGGTGATTTTTACGAGAATACATTTGCTTTGCTTTCTAAGAAGGGCCCTTTGAGTAATATATGACTTTTGCTGTGTTGTTGTATGTTTACCTAACAAAATGGGGCAAAGATGCAGAATGGTAGTCGGTGAAGTAGATTATATAGTCTGTTAATGGAGTAAATCAAGGGCATCACCTGATATTAGAGATGCAGTAGAGAGTGCCTCCCGATCTAAATCAGCTAAAACAGTTTCAGAACTAGTAGTCAAGACAGATCAAGATTCAGTTTAAGCAGGTACTGACATATAGTACAAGTTTTGTGAATTGTGAACGAGAACTACATTTGAACTCAACTTTTCATACCCAAATCAGATATTATTAGGTGGTTGCGTATTAATGGACGATGTATGAAATTGTCGATGGAAATGAATTGATTTGAGCAGGATAATGTATTCTTTAACTTTGTATAGTGTCTCATCTCATTGAATACGACATTCTTTCTGTATTCCCTTTCGAGCTTTCTCTAACTTGAGCCTAGATAGTGTTGATCAAGTAAAATCATGTTTGAGTAATGCTGACATCCTTCTATATATCTACTACTTTTCATGGAACAGGTTGACCTCGATAAGAGATTTATATCTTAGCTAATGAAGAAAGTGTTCAGATTTGTTTTGTCTGCTTAATGATTTTTAACATACATTAACATTTGGTGTTTGATTTCAAGTGAAATATGGAGGACCCAAAAAATATGTGATGAATACAAGGCACATAAAGCAATTGGTGGACTGTACCATAATTGAACAGTTAAGATTATCTGTACGCAGACTTTTAGATATTGACATACATATTACACATAGTTCTGCTCTTGGACATGATGTCAAAAGTTTTTACATCATGTTGTGTTGCATATATACAGACAAGCATAGGTACTGTACTTATATGACTAGCAAAGCATCACCCTTTCTTCGAACTTTTCACTCTTTCTATAACTAAAACAGCTGACGAGCTTCAGAGATTTTCGCCCGAGCTCCCTTTTGCTAGTGCAGCTACAAAAGCATCACTAAGAGAGAAAAAGAACCATGGTAACCGATGAAAATTCGTGCATTGATTGTTTTTAACGAACTTTCCTGCTGTTGTTCATTCAGTAGTTTCTGTAAGATAAAAAGACGAAAGTATAGTAAGTTAACAACCCTTTATGTTTGATTACGCAATGCTAAGTCTTTTGCAGGTTGTTCTTGATTATACCTGACAGGTTGTCTGGCAGAGATGCTGAGCTTGCATAGTCCTTCAGATCGCTGTGTTTGGATGATGCATGAGGGTCACTCTTTGCTGCCTGCATAAGATGTTGCAGAGTTTCCAGAGTCATTTCAAGTCTTCTGAGATATTTTTAGAGTATTTTATAAAGAGACTTAAAAATTTCGTATTTTTCCACTTGTAATTGCTTTAGAAGAGGTTAAAGTCTAATATGTTCTCAGTTACTGACCATATTATCTGCAGAAGCAGCTCTGTGACAGGAGGAGGGAACCAGAAACTGGTTCATGTTTTCATCACCAAAGTCTCTTAACCTATTGAGCTCTGGCAAAACGACTCGCCCGAGATCCGGCCTGTCTTTCCGCCTAAGCTCAGCACACTGAAGAGCCAGCTTCGCAAATACCAAAGCTTCCTCAACCGGCCAATCTGGTACGGCAGGATCTAGCATCTCTGCGAACGTCCCCTTCTCAATCGAACGGCTTATGTGGTGAGTCAAACCCATCGCTTGCTTGGCTGTTATAATCTGCAGCAGCACCACACCGAACGAATAAACGTCCGATTTGACCCCAAGCATCCCCGTTTGTTGATACTCAGGATCTATGTAGCAGAAAGTTCCGGCCGCTGACGTCATCCTGTACTGTGTGACGTCATCGGCAACAGAAGGAGGTACGAGCCTCGCCAGCCCAACATCGCTGATTTTGCTGACGTAGTTCTGGTCCAGTAGGATGTTTCCTGGTTTGAGGTCACGGTGGACCAATGGCTCTGGTTTTGTCTGGTGGAGAAAGTGCAGGCCAGTGGCAATCTCTGCAGCAATTCTGAACCGAAGTGGCCATGAGAGAGCACCAGTGTTTCCTCTCCTGAAGAGACGGTCCTCAAGGCTGCCTTTAGCCATGTATTCGTAAACTAGACAACCGTATTCCGGGCATGCTCCGAGGAGTAGCACCATGTTGGGGTGTCTCATGCAACTCAGCACTTCAACCTGCGTTGTTCGTATATGCCGCGGAACTAGTAAGTGAACACGTGCATTTTTGCATTGATTTTAGTAAATTATTGACATATTGTCTAATAGTATAATTGATTAATATTAATACTAAAAGCTTTATTTCATTAGCAAATATTAAATAAAAGGGCAAATTGTATTTCACCCCTAAAAATTTTAAATATTCGCAGTTTCCCTTCAACATTAAAAAAAAATAAAGTGAGTGCACCCATTCGAAAAGTTATTTTTGTTGCAAGTTGCTCCGATATCGAGATTTCGATGCATTATTCTACGAAAGTGAGTGTTTTTGTTACACAATCACCCCTTAAACATGTTATTATTTTGCACGTTGCCTTGAAAAATATTATTTGCTCGCCCCTCTAAAATGTTATTTTGTTGCAACTTACCCATCATAAATTATGTTTTGGGGCAAAGTGCAACTGAAACAATATTTTAAAGGGAGGTCGTTTCTTTTTTCAATTTTTAAGGGGTAGTTGTGAATCTGGAAAATTTATAGGGAGCGAAGTGCATTTTGTCCTAAATAAAAATGTAAATAGTACAAACTAATCCTAACCGTCGAAGTTCACATGATGTATGAAGATGCAGAGTATAAAGTGTATTAAATGCGTTAACTGTGACATGAATCACATTTATCTAACTAACCATAATTAGTTTATAAAGTTTATTGCATTTAATACCCCTGTGTTATATCAAATTGCTAAAGAAGTCCACGTGTTATTACTATTAGCAACAACCCCCCTATAATGCATTTTTTAGCACACAACTCCCTAAATGGTGAGGTTTTACAATTGAAAAACTTCTGTTCTTGTCTTACCTCTTTGTGAAACTGTGATCTTCCTTGAGCAGCATCAGGTCGCAAAACCTTAACTGCAACAGGTGTATGATCGAGGTAACATTTATATACAGGTCCATAGCCACCTTCTCCAACTTTTCGTGCTTCAGCAAAATACTCTGTCGCCTCCTCAATCTCTTCGATACAATATCTTCTGTATCTCAACTGTGACATGCTCATCGCCTTGTCTTTCTCATCCGATTCCTGAAGAGCTTTCATTTCAGCGCTTGCTCTCTTTTGGGACTCGATTTCCGCAATTCGCTGAGCTGCTTCAGCGTTCTCCATGGCTGCTCTGCACTTGGCTTTTTCCTGTTCGGCGGTCAGCTTTGCAGATTCCTCAGAAAGCCGAGCCTCTTCTAGTCTCCGTTCTTCGTCCATACGCCATCGATGAAGCTCCACCGCCTGTATGCTCGAAAAGTTATACAGAGAAGTGGGAATTGGTAAAATATCTAATATCGTTTACGTATGCCTTTGATTCTTACCTTTTGTTGTGCTGTTAGAGCTGCTTTACAGGCAGTGCTGTACATTTCCATAGTCCTCTGCAGCTCGAGCTTTAGCCTTCTCATTTCGGCTTCCACGTCATCCTACATAATTCAAATCACATTCTGTGGATCACAAAATGAGCTTTGTATCTACAAATGGTGAGGTCTCTTAATCTTGTAAACTAATTTTCTTCAACTTCTTAGCGTGCTAATATTAGGCCGCATTTGCTTGGTCAGATTAACCATGATTAATTAAATAATTGGATTTTTGGTTAGTGCTATAACTCTTCGGGCCAGCCAGCAATTGTGGAAAAAATGGCTCTAATCTGGGCTAATTGAGAGATTATATGCTGGACCTTCGTCCCCCAACAATATAATTGTGTTTTCATAAGATTATGTAATGTTATATTGGCTAATCTTATCTTAGGAACCAAACGAGGCCTTTGTCATCAAGATTAATCTCCTTAGGCCTCGTTTAGTTGGTAAGATAAATCACGAGCAATTAAATAATTAGATCTTATTAGATATTTGGGCAGTGCAATAACTTTTCAGGCCGGCCCAAAATTATGAAAGAAATGAGCTCTTATCTTGTTTTATCGGGGATTGTGTATTGGACTTTTCACTAGTGCAATTATACAATTGGGTTCTCATATGATTGCATAATCTTATCTTGGGACCATGAGGCCTTACACTTTCGAGTGACGATGAGGAGAAATCAGTGAAACTGTTTTGTTCACTCCCTCTGGCCCCCGAGCGAATCGATCCATAGCTACTATCCGAGCTGGTGGACACTCGTGATGTTCGACAAGAATCAACGCCGTCAAAGAGTAAACCAGATATTCGATCTGTGCTTAACTTATCTACGCTGGGCCTATCCGAGCTTATGAATGATATGTCAGTATCAGGTTCCGAGAAATCACCATACGGCTTCGCATTGTACCTACTTCCCCTCGAAAAAGGTGACCTGTATATATATCATAGAAATGTTTAGGCAGGCCTTAGTATAATTTGTTTTTGCTATTTTTCTTATAGGGTAAATTCCCCTGAGGTAAGACTAAATAACTTACAACCAATATCACAACAGTTTGTAAGTTATTTAGTCTTGCCTCGTGGGGATGCCCGTAATTTATCCTTTTTTTATATATAGATGAGATGATAGAGGATTTACTTGACTAAATCAATGTCATCAACGCTTTCCTTTAGCAAAATCTTTTCTGGACCTGCTCAGACAGAAAACACAGTATTTCAATACCGTGTGTACAGATGAGAAAACATAAGATGGTAGCATTATATATATATATGCCAAAAAAGACGAACCTCTGATACTTGGCGTGTGCTTGTGAAATGTCTGGGGAGGGGAAACATTACCATTGCCCTGCTCCATTTGATGTATTTGAGCTTTAAGAGGGGACACGAATTGCGCTAGGCGAGAAGCATTCTTCACAGAAGATATCTTTGTTTTGGATATGACATAAACCGTGCAGAAATCAGGTGCTGTTTTTGACACGCTCATGGGTATATCTACCGTTTTTAATCTTCTGCCACAGAACAACATTTGTTCATTAAACCTTGTCGAAAATGTGCTAAAAAATTATAAAGTAACTATGGTTAGTTAAGTATGTTATTGATGTCACAGTTAATGCATCCAATATGCTCCCTCTTCATTTGTCGTTTTTGAGCTAATGCACACGTATTAAGAAAACTAATAAATGTGCATGGATTCTAGAAAATCCTAATCAAATGACTAGAAAAACCCCTCTCATCAACTGTTTCACCATTAATTCTATTAAGAGGAGTAACTTTTTATATAATGTAACTTTCTTTTTTTGTATCATTTAAATTACTAAATAATACAATTGTTTAGATTTTTAATGCTAATTTCAGTCAATTAAATTATTGAATTATGTGGAAAATAACTAGTTTCATTTAAATGATTCCAAGTCATGTTTCACTTTACAGCACCAGGTATAAGTAGAGAAGAAAGTAGTGGGAGCTTCACCTTATAAATCCATGGCGGGATGCTCCAAGAACCAAGTTCTCGATTGCAGCATGTGCAACATATTCCGTTATTGCTTTCGCCACGTCTGTGTCCTCCAGAACCACATCGAAGCAATTTATCTGTTGCAAATTGAATTACAAAAAGTTTGCAAGAGCAAAACTCCCGAAAAAAAAAAAAGAGAGCCAAGAAGATCGTTATTCGGCTTACGTCTTTTCTACTACAAAAGCAATGGAAGGTGAGTAGTAGTTCTTTCGTTTGCTTTTCGTGTACTTGCTTGTGGCCACACGTAGCTCCATTGAGATCCTGTAGGGCGAAGTTATAGCCAACTGCATCCACATAGTTGCACCAAAATTACATTTAGGATAGAAATAAATCTAACATAGAATAGTACATAATTATTTCCCCTTTGTAGATCATCCTATGAGATTTCCGTAATTTTTCAAACCCAAGGAGGTGAAATTAGAAACTAAGCTCAGGGTGTAGTTCGTCGAAAAAATAACTCGGTGAGGGTAAAAACGTCATTTAGTGACTGTTAACGGATGTCTAGATAAATTTTCAAACTCGAAAAGGTCAATTAGATCTAATCTCAGAAGTGGCGGAATTTACCCTACATATATATCATCATAAAACACATGACACAAAATTGCAAAAGCTCTGATACCATATTGAATGACCTATCTCTTCATCTAAAAACGTTAGTTGTTTGTTTGTTAGTGAGGCGAATCATTTAATAGTTAATATATTCAACACTAAGTGCATACGTGACATGATCCTCATTGTGTGTGCCGGTCTGAAAAAAAGACATTTCCCATTAGTGGCATCTCAAAATTAAAAAAAAAAAAAAAAAAGAAAGAAAGAAAAGAGAACGAAGGAACGAGGGAGAGAAGTAGGTGCGGTGCGATACATACACGAAGCTAAAGACGATCTCTGAACGACGTGGATGAGAATGACGGTTTGGCCCCTGGTGAGGAGATTCTCAGTGGCCCATTTGAGTGCAGCTTGGCTTCCTTTATCCTTATCAATGGCTACAGCAACAAGACCATTCCTCCCGTTCCTCCTCGACGCGTTGTTGTTGTTGTTCCCTTTTCCACTCGCAAGCCACATTTTTCACTCATTCACTATTTTATTTTTTTATTTTTTATTTTTATTTTTCGGTTGTAGGAATGGAATGTTTGTTGCTTCTTTGTATATAACTATCCTCTAAATTTAGGAATGTTTGTTGGTTCAGATATTAGGCACCATTCATAGAGAAAACACCAGTAAATGGCATCCCTGAAAACACTCCCAGGTTTCTAGTAACACAAATTTATCTGGATACAAATAAATTATTATTATTATTATTATTTTTATTTTTTTTGACAATGGAATCCACAACTAGCTATGGGTGTTCGTTCATCAGCTCGATAAACTGATCGAATCGCGCCTAATCAAAATTTCGTCACGTTCCGAATACCGAACCGAAAATTCGTTCAGAATTCAGTATTTTGGTTGAAGTTTGTTGTGTTCTTCATTATGTTATGACAAATGATAATAGTAATTTTTTATATATATATATTTTAGAACACAAATTTGCATTATATTAACCTAGAATTTATATTTTCTCATTATTATTAACAATATAAATGTAACATGGATATCGAAATATTAAAGAAAATGCTCTTTACGGTTTAATAACTGCTATTTACCGTTCAAAGTAAAAAACAGTTTATCTCTCTAAAACCCCTAAAATTCTAAATTCTCTCCAAAACCACCCCATTCCAAAATTTGCAGAAAATTTTTTTTTTTTTCGAAAAATTTCGAAATCAACCAATTTCTTGCTTGGGCTTCGATTTTTTCAGGTAATTTCAACACCTACATGTGTTATATGCAATGGGTAACTCGATTTTGCAACCAATTTCATGTTTAAAAGCCCTACAAATCGATTTGTAGGGCTTTTGAAATTTTCGGAAATTGTAGCCAAACGCCCAAGTCGGGCGCCGGCTGCATGAACGGACGCCCAAAGTGGGCGTCCGTTCATGCTGCCGGCGCCCGACTTGGGCGTGGAATCACAGTTTGGACGCCCGGTTTGGGCGTTTCCCGGGCGAACCGGCGCCCGGTCCAGGCGTCGGTTCGGCCGGGAAACGCCCAAACCGGGCGTTCGGTTTAATTTTTTTTTTTTTTTTTTCCTGATTTAAAATAAATATTTTTTTTTCTGAATTAAAATAAGTTAGTAAATTTAATATAATTTTGTTAATTCAAAGACAATTATAATAATTTTATGTTTACAGGATGTCTAATTGGGCGAAAAAATTCGGACTGGGAAAAGGGAAAGGACTCCTGATTCGTCCTCCTGCAGATCCGGTGGAGGAGAATACTGCGGAACGGGAGGGAAGGACACATAATAGAAATGTTACCGGTTCTAAACGTCGTGGGGAACGCACTGGTGCTTTTGTACCCCCACGTACGATGATTGAGGAGGAGACAGAGACAGAGGCCGAGCAGGACATGGATGCACCCATGGATGCATATATGCATCCGCAGGAGTACGAGTACGATCCACAACTACGCTTTCAGCAGAAGTATCAGTTTCCGGTGCCGGATTTTCCATCCGATGACGATTACGAGGATGTTCCGACTCCGACTCCGCCTCCTGTCCCGATGGGTGGTACTTTCGGTGGTTCTAATCCTGTCTCGAGGTCCCGCACCGCTCCGAGAAAAAAACTTCCTTCTCGACCTTGTAATAGTTATGCTCCTCAAGCAACCCAATCAAATGTTGCATCACTGTACGGTCACCCCTAGATAGTCTTTTCAATTTCGCCTTCTGATTGTATATTTGTTTCGAATAAGCATCGAGACCCAAACCATTTTTTCTCAAGTTAGCCAAAATCTTCTTGGGCGGCACATGACTTTGTGACAGATCACTAATGATCTTCGCCTCCTCCTGAGACAATTCACTCATCCCATGCCCGGACTTGTATATCGGAACATGATTATGCTTCCCGTATATTACTCTGACCTCCCATCTATCATCCCATCGTAGCTCTCCGACAATATAAAAACCACAGCCTATCTTTTTGCTACCGGTCCTTCTCGGACGCGCGTCTGGATTAGTTGATGGACATTCTCGTTTTTCCCCGAATAGGTCACAAGTCAAAAAAATCTTTTTCTTAGGACTGCTTCTTTTTACTATTTTCACAAAAAGACCTCTTGCAACGAACCTCACCCAAACCACTACCTCGTCCTTCGAGTCAAACAACTGAGTAGTGGTAAAATAATCGGTATGATCAACTTCAAATGTAGACGTATCGTCCTGAAAAAAACGTAAAAAAATTGATTTAAAAAAAAAAAAAAAAAAAGGGTTTAAAACCCAAAAGCCCAAGTCGGGCGCCCGGCAGTGCAGTGCACACCCATGTTGGGCGTGCAGTTGGCCTACAAACGCCCATAATGGGCGTGTAACAGCCAACTGCACGCCCAACATGGGCGTGCACTGCACTGTCGGGCGCCCAAGTTGGGCTTTTGAATGTTTAGCCCATTTTTTTCGATCGAAAAGACGGAATTTTTACCTCGCTGTGTTCGCTATCCCGATCTTCATCCGATGAACTCATTTATGTTCGTATATCACACCAATAAGAATGATTTGTGAAGAAATCGTCTTGAGAGAAATTTTTTTTAGAGAGAGAGAGAGAGAGTTTTTTTGAACGGTAAATAGCAATTTTCAAACGGTAAAAAGCAAATCCCAATATTAAGCTGATTCGCACGAAAATAGGTCATAAAATACAAGCACATAGGTCGGCCTAACTTCTATTCTACCCGCCAAAAATAAGTATATTAATCAATAATCATAATGACTTTAGCGCCCTTTTCACCTTCCTAACCTCTCTTTCTCTCTCCTCTTTCTCTCTCTATACCCGCATTCCGTAACTAGCAACCAGAAAATTAACAAAATGGCGAAGTACAAGCATCCAATTGCAGAAGCGAACGAGACGAGCCCATTCGGCACACTGAGTCCGGACGAGTTCAACGCACGCCACTCAGTGACCCACGCCTCCGAGTACACCACCAGCAAGAAACAAAACGTGGCAGCTGGAGCATTTCCTCTCGATTCCCACTTGGTGCGTGGTTCCCACGCGCGGCTCCTTGCTTGATGTTTCTTTCAAGGTAAAAAAGTTCCTTTTTTTTTTTTTTTTTTACTTCTTTTGCTGTGTTTTGGTGGATGAAACCGAATTTCCGAATTCCGTTGATTCTGTTACGAATATTTTCGACTTCGGAACAATATTTTTCACTCCGATTTCTCCGAATCCTTTTGGAACAGAATTGGAGTACATATAGATTCCGATTTCCCATCCAATTCTAATTTACTAAATTATTTCCAAACATTCTGATTTTTATGAACGTGCTAATTTCGATCCAAGAGATTAGAAAACAAACACAATAGGCCTCTTTTATCTATTTTTTAAATTTTCATAAATCTTGGATTGTTTAATCTTCTTCGGATTGCAATTTATTTATTGAGTTGTGATCTACATAAAAAAAAAGGTGGAGTGGAAGTGGAAATTGGCATTATCGAGCCCCCGTAGGCCGATACAAAGGCCTCGTGCAGCCACAGCACAAGAGCTGATGAGAGTTTGCAGAGAGGTTCAACCAAGTCGACATCCCGTGTTTTTGATTGTGCACGGTGGAGATGATGTCGTTTGAGATCCAGCGTGCGCACGTGCGCTCTATAACCGTGCTCCTGCAAAGGATAAGAACCTCAGAATCTATCCTGGGATGTGGCACCAAATTGTGGGCGAGTCAGATGATGATGTGGAACTCGTATTTCGATGAGTGGCTCGTGAATAGGGCCGACCGTGCTGTCTCCGCACCACTTTAATGAAGTAAACTTTTATTTTTTCTTTGAAAAAAAAAATATAATGAATCAAAATAATTTGAATTGTTTATTGATTTTAATTATAATTTATGGTGTCGTTTCACCTTAATCTTTGGATCTGTTTCTTGAAATTGGTCTACTTATGCCCCGTATTTTAGGGTGAGAAGTTGTTGGATCTCTCTCTCTCTCTCTCTCTCTCTCTCTCTCTCTCCATTTGCAATCATGGAAGATTTATTCGGACAAATCGAATGCAGATCAAAGTCCGATTTGATAGTGATGAGAATATTGAGATCCGCAATGGACAAAGCCCACGAAAAGCTGCAGTCAAAGGACGGACCGATCGAGTTCCTGCACGAGCGGTCAACGTTCTACGAGCTCGCAGCTATTCTAGTGGAGGGCGGTTTGGGCATTGTCCAAGAAGAGACAGACATTCTCGAGGACAGCTCCAACAAAATCCTCTCAGACTTGATGGAGATCAAAAACTGGCTTGAGGGAAGAATCCAAGACATGAAACAACTCATAGTCGAAAAGGACATCGAGTTAATCGAGAGGCTAGAAAACGAGTCGCAGCTAAGACAAGCACTCGAATTGAAAGATAGAGAGCTGTTTTATCTGCATGAAAAAAACGAAGAGAGTAATCATACTCAAGATTTGCCGATAAAGAATGACGAATCTTTATCTACTAGTACTACTACACAAGGGGAGGAAGACATCTTCAATTTGAAAAATTCGGTCGATCAGCAGTTTTTGAACATCAAACAGAAACTCGAAGACGAGAAGAATATCTTGACCACGGAAAGAAGGACAAGAAAATCCCGTGTTTCGAGCCCTAATCTCAGCTTCGATTTCTTGGACAAGGAAATAATTGGAAGCCCGGTTTTCGCAAAGGATGATTCGAACGTAAAGCCACTGATTAATCAAAATGTATTGATTAAGCGGATGAGTTCGGATATCGATATATTAAAAGAAACGTTGGATCATGCTTTTGGAAGGATGCATAGTGCTGAGGTTCTTCCATTGGAGAAACAATGGAGGTGGACTTTGGAGAGAGATATAGAGTCGATTTTGGTGAAGGGTTTTATAAGCAATCTTCGAGAAAATTTCGATGCAGAATATATTACGAAAAGGAACCATAATCATGCAAACCAAACAGATGATAGAGATGGATTACGGGTCGAGATTGAAAAACTAGAAGAAGAGAGGGATGCGTTGCGTTTTCAGATTTTTTCGATGGAAGAAATTTACGAGCTTCTTTTTCGGTGCAAGATTAAAGATATTACTACTGAATTGTGTTGTGAGGGCTCGAATTCGAGTTCGAGTTTCGTACATTACTTGGAGAGCACGATAAAGGAGGATATCTACGCGGGGTTCTTACGAGAAATGGCCGAAGCGTGGCAGTTGGAGAAAGACGGTTTTGCCCTCGAGGCTCTCATGAGGGAAGATATCTACCAGTTTGTCATAATCGAGGCTGTTAAACAGCAGTCACAAAACCATTTCGAAGAATCAAAAGCACTAAAACATCTCGATTTTCAAGAACACTGCACGCCACGCTCGAGGATGAAATTGAACGCTGAGAATCAAGAAGGTACTACGCCTCGCTCGAGGACAAAATTGGAAACTGAAAAGCTCGATTCTTTATTGAAATGTTTGGAAGTTGAGGAGGATTTAATGCTGAGTGCGAGTTCGGAAATAAAAGAGCACGGCGAATATAATAGTTTAGTGATATTGGACTGCGAAGAGATCGAGGAGCGTGATGCAATAGAATGGCTGTTGACCGATGACAAAAGTACGTTTAGATCAGTGAACGAAAAACTGGAAAGGGCTCTTCAGCAATTGTACACGAGTAAAGAATTGTTGGTGGAGTTGGAAGAAAGTCTCGAAGAATTCGAGGACTCGGGTGAAAATTATCAACAATGTGAAAAAACCCGTTCTTTTCTCGATACTGTGTGTCAAGTCATCAGCATGCAATTTCAGATCGCAATCGGAAACGTCGAGCACGTTTTGCTTAAGAATCTGGACCAGAAATGCATAAGGTACTCGGGTTTTTTTTTTTTTTTTTTTTTTTTGGCGACAGTTTTCGAGTCTTGGTTTATCGACATTTCAGGATCGAAGTATTGAAGAGTGGAGTTGATGCACTAAAGAAACCTGTGGTTTTGATGAAAACGAGAAAGACGATTTACGAGAAGGCTTTCGTTTCGAGATGTCACAACTTGAAAATCGCTGAAACTGAGGTATCGTAAAATATCAATATAAAACGAAGATTGTCGATAAGTAGATTATATAAATACTTTGCTGTATCATCTGCAGGTCGATTTACTCGGTGATCAAGTGGAATCACTTCTCTGCCTTCTTGAGAGGATATATGTTCAACTGAATCAAAATGCAACAGTTCTATCAGCCTACTTTGAGGTAATATAATATATGCATTTCCTATCTCTCCAAATTACGAAAAAACCCCTCATGTTTGGGTATTTACGTCCACCCAGCAGTGTCAAATCTAGTGGAATCTTCTAGATTATGTGGAATATTCTCCAGTTTGTACCCGTTTTACACCATTCGAGCTCCACATTTTGAAACAAGATGATCATAACATGTGTCTCTTGGCTTGTAAATATCAGATCGTGGTGCATTAAAAACTGCATTTTTGCAAAAAACGAGTGCAAACATTCCACGGAATCTAGAAGATTATGTTGAATTTGACACCGTAAGGCCGGACGTATAAGAAGATTCATAATTGCAGGGGATGATTGTAATTGCCCAAACAAAAGAGTGTTTTTTCGTAATTAAACTTTACCTCAGGGAGTTTCTCGGA
Source organism: Erythranthe guttata (assembly GCF_056151865.1). Taxonomy (NCBI): domain Eukaryota; kingdom Viridiplantae; phylum Streptophyta; class Magnoliopsida; order Lamiales; family Phrymaceae; genus Erythranthe; species Erythranthe guttata. The sequence continues at coordinate 17,074,557 of NC_142538.1, read as the reverse complement.
ATTTGCCCTAACAACAAATGTTTATATTTTCACGATTTGAATCGGAAAATTTTCTTTTACTGTTTTCGGTTTATCTGTTTTGCCATGGCCTAATTTGATTAATGAAGGAAGGTTGGTTTGAATGCAGGTTTATGATATATTGAAGTTGATCAGAAGAGAGTTAAACAATGGAAGGTCTTGTAAATCAGTCTTGATTGATAAATAAAAACAAAAGAAAGAAGAATATATATATATATATATATATATATATATATATATATATATATATATATATAATTGACTAATTTTGTATCCCACAAGAACAAAACTAATGCACATGTATAATTAGAAAAATGTTGAACAAAAAAAAAAGATTTAGAATGTATGCATTACTTGTAAATGAGTTCGAGTCGAGTTCGTCTCATTTTATGAGTTCAAACTAATTTCGATGGTGCGTTTACCAAAGAAGAAACGAGCAAATACTAGATCTCCATTTTTTTTTAATTATATGGATAAAAGAAGTATATATTTTCCACGTTGGGGACACGTACGGATCACGTTGGCTATGATTGCTGAGCAATGTGGGCCCGACCAGATCGATTAAAACCGTGGATTACCCCCTCATGCATGTAAGAGTGACCGAAATTGGGTCAAACGACGGTTGAACCACTTGTGGTAAAACGCATTTGGGAAAAGAAAGATAGAGAATGATTTCGATTTTCCCATTTTTTTTCTACAAGATTTTTCCATCAATTATTTTTAGGAATGAAGCTTAAAGTTTTCCGCAGATCGTTTTCCGATAGTCCGTTGAGAAAAGGATCACACCTTCAACTAAGTTTTTTTTTTTTTTTTTTTGTAGAATCGTCACTACATATTCGAGCTCGAAATTTCTAAAAACATAAATAAAAAGTTGAAATAAAAAAAAAAAGAGAGAAAAAGAAAGAAAACAAACAAACAAACAATTCAAGAAACAACAAATTTATTCTCATTCTCCACAATGAGAAAAAAACTTTATTCCAAGATAGTGTTATTATACTCTAGGGTTACACAAGCAAACTTGTTTCTTACCATAGATTTTAGGGTCACTAAAACATTGACCACCTGCACAAAACAAATTCCCACAATAGCGTTGACTGCACACAAAGTCACAATTACCCCCATTACATGGTATTGGACTTATATCTATTATTACTGCACCCATTCCACTCTTACATCCAATTCCAAATATAAAATATGCCCAAAATATGAATTGCATCATCTTCTTTGCTTCACTCATCTTTTTTTCTTTTTTTTTTTTTTTTTTTTTTTTTTAATAAAAAAATATATTAAAAAGATGTGTTTTTTTTTTTTTTGATGATAAAAAGATGTGTTTGTAGTGTAGAAAATTGAGATTATTTATACACATGAGAAGAGACCGTTACCAAATCGAAAGCAATCTCGATTAATAACAATATGATTCTACTGATTTAATTTTGTAATTATTGTAATTAACGTTTATTGATTCTTTGGAAGAAATCATAAATGATAATTATCATTGAAATAATGTTTAGAGTGCATAAAATCTGACCAATTATGGAATTAATTGTTAGGGGCTCGTTTGGCTAAACCCATTCTAATAAATTCTAACATTTGATAAGTTGTTTTAAGAGTAGATAAACGTTTACGTTTTACTTTTCAAATTAATTTTTAAACTATTTAGATAGTGAGCTTATAAGCTACTTTTACTAAAGTTGTTAAATAAAAAAGTGGGGTAAATAATATATATATTTTTTAAAGGGTGGTTATATACGCAGGCGCTATTTTGGCGCACAGGCACATTTTTACCATAACTCTTTACCTTTTTACTTTAAGTTTTTACCATTTTACATTTTTTTTAAATCCTATAATTCTTTAAAAGCCAAATTTCAACATTCATTGCAAAAAAAATTAGATATTCAACAATTTCTAAAATGGATCCAACAAATATAGACTCGGAGGTAATATTTTTGTTTTTTCTCGAATCTTCAAGTACTCGTGTGATATTACGCGAGCACATGGCATGTGCTCGCGTAATATCACACGAGTACTTGATTTTTTATTTTTTTTTCTTGTGTTCGTGTGATTTTGCACGGGCACATGGCATGTGCTCGTGCAAAACGAGAAGATGAATATATATATATATATATATATATATATATATATATATATATATATATATATATATATATATATATATATATATATATATATATATATATATATATATATTTTTTTTTTTTTTTTTTCGTGTTATTTTACGCGAGAACCTTCTCAGTGGTCGTGTAATTTCACGCGAACAGAGAAGTTTTGGTCGCGTGATTTCACGCGAGCAAAACATCCATGTTCGCGTGAAATCACGCGAGTAAGTTTTTTTTAATTAATAATAAATTAAATCGCATTAAAAAAAATAAAAAATTGTACTCGCGTAGTTTCACGCGAACAAAGAGCTTTTGCTCCCGCAGAATTACACGAGTACATGGTCTATGTTCGCGTAAAACTACGCGAGTACAATTATTATTATTATTATTTTTAATCATATTTAAAATACAAAATAGAAAATAGAGTAATTTTTTGACACAATAAAGTAAAAAATTGAGTAATCGTTCAACACAATCAAAATAGAAAATCGAGTAATCGTTCAAAACAATAAAAACAGAAAAACAAGTAACTGTTCTACACAATCAAAATAGAAAAACGAGTAACAATCATCCTACTACAGAACCAATGAAAATGGAAAATAATAGTCAAAATAAAAAACAATTGTCATAACTATCCTACTGTCTAACCCTCGATCCACTACCCCTAGTCATCGGTCCCCCACGACCCCTTCCCCTCCCGGGTTTGACCCGAACCCGGCCCGGACCCGCCCGTTGACCGCCCCGACCCGCCTCGGCCCCACTCCGTTGACCATGGACCGGGCCAAGTCCGGATCGGTTTTAGGTCCCGATTATTTGGACCCGGGACCCGACGGATCTACCCGGCGGGGGGTCCGAGGGCTCGGACCCGGGGACCCGGCCCGAGGACCCGGCGGGTCAACCCGGAAATATCCGGTTTTTTTGTCCGAAAATTCACATTTTGGGGTTCATACTCGGGGCAGCGGGGAAGAAGTGCAGCTCTTTACCACTGGGCCAACCAACATATTTGATAAAAAATAGACAATAAATATATATTATATACAACTATGGTGTAAATGATAAATATGTTAAATAAATTAATAATTTTCATATTAATTATTATTAAATAATTAACAAATGCAATATAAGAAAAAAATATATATAATCACGGTTCAACACTTCAAAACATCTATTATTAATTAATATATCAATATAATCTCCATTATTGAAAAATATAAAGTATTGAATCAATTCACTTATGTTATTAAAATCGATAGTGTGAAAAAATCGAATGAAAAATAAAATAATATGTTTATTTAAAAAAAATAGATTATAACTCATTTCAATTAATTTAAATCGATTTACCTCAATTATTGACAAGAACTTATTAATATTATTGAGGATTTTATCATAAGATAATTATTTAAAATTATAAATGATGTTTATTTTAACAAAAATAGATTATATCTCATTTCAATTAATATTCTTACTTTAAAAATAACATTATATATGAATAGTATTATCAAAATATTATGATGTGATTTCTCTTTTAATAATTGGTTTAGTTTGTAAAAATCGTAAGAATTAAATCGTAGATCATATGATTTAATTTTTATTTTATTTTTTACATTTACATTTTATTCGAATCGTAAGATCTACATGGATTAAGCTCAAGTCCATTCATTTTTTATATTTTTTTATTAGAAATAATTTAATTAAATTATTTAATAATAATGAATATGATAATTAATAATCTATTTAACATTATTTATTATAATCATTTTACACATTTTGTTTATGTTATATATATTCCTTGTTACAATAATCCTAACTATAAAATATAAAATATAAATAACACTATCAAATCAAGTAACTGTGGTTGGATTGACATAAATTGTCGTCGCTTTCCTTCTACGATCGGATGCAAGAGCTCCCCGATCTCCAATATGATCCGGATCATCCGGATTCGACTTCCGACCCAAAGCTTTCATTAAACTCTTACCTTTTCCTGTAACTTGACTCGTTAAACTTTTCCCTCTACCTCCGGCCATCTAGAATTTAAAAAAAACATGAATTAGTATTTAATTTAAACAAAAAAAATTTAGAAAAAAAAAATAAATAAGTTGCTCGTGTGAAAACACGCGAGTAGACCAATTTTAGGCCAAATGTCGAATTTTATGCCTAAAATTCGACATCTAAATGTCGATTTTTACCCATAAAATTCGACCTGTACATGTCGAATTCGTTTGCGCGGGATTTTTTTTGGAAAAACGATATTCTAGCTAAAAAACCCCATAAATGCATATCTTCTTGGGTTTTTCCACCGTAGAATCTTCTATTTTGATGTATTCTGATCCATACTTGCCATCTTTGTAAGATTTGTCGAGTTTTGATGATTTTACATGTTTAGGTTTTGTAGGTTTATGGAGGAGGAAGGAGAAAGGTCTTGTGGGTTTTGGAAGATGGAGAAGATGAGAGTTGGTCTTGTGGTTTTGTGATAGGGTTTTTTGTGTTTTTGAATTTTTGGTCTTGCACATTTGGAATATTCTATTTTTTTAACAAGTAAGGGTATTATAGTATTTATACATTGAAATTTTTAATTTGGTCTTGCACAAGTGGTTTTAGTCTTGCATATAGCCGCAGCCAATAGTTTAATATACTAAAATGCGTGTTACACAATGTGTTATTGACTTATTGTTCTTAAAACTATGTTTTCTCCATAATTTTTTTTTTCAGTATTTTCTCCAAAAAAAAATTAGAAGGCCGTTAAAATATTTTGAAAAATACAGAGCCATTAAATATACACTCCTGGTCTATATGTATTTACACAGAATTATATATAAATATATATTACAAATTTCTAAAAAGTAAATACTATATTTACATTGAGACAAAATAAATTTTGTTAGGGATAATGCAAGAAAGAGAAATCTTGAATGATCTGCTGTACCACAATCCCACAAGCAATCAATCCCATACAAACAATCACGGGTTTTGTTCTTGATATCGATACTAATTTTTCGCCTCGTTTTTTCTTCTTCTTCTTATTGATCGTCGCCCACGCCATTGCCGGTGGAAGTACTCCATACAACATTGTCATGCAGTACCCTCCCTATTCATCCAACGAACACACTCGATTATTAGTTTCTTTTTTTCTTTTTTGAAAAAAAAAAATTGTTATCAAGAAAAAAAAAAATATATATATATATATATATAAACAAGACTTACAGCAATATCTGTGGCTGCAGAAAAAGAATCTGGTATAGTTGTAGACACAAAAAGAGAAGGGGCAACAACCATTGCAGTAGCTGTGATGCTGCCTTTGTTTTTATCCCACCATTTATTCATGTCATAATTAAATGAGTTTGATTCCTTCAAAACAATAATTTACTTTTAATTAGCTTCAATCATGCACTTAAAATAGTTATACAGTAGAACCTCGATTAAATAATAGTTTATCTCGGTCCCGACTCGGTGAAAACATGTTAAATTATCAACTCGATAATCTAATAATTCGCTAAATTAATAGAACTCCCCTAGTCCCGACTGTATTAATTTATAGAGGTTTAACTGTATATTTAATTTCTTAAAGCAAATAATTAAGTTATTACACAAGAATAGAATCGTTATACCTCTTCCACAAGAAGTTGTGTTGATGGAGAATCAATGGGCATTTTATTGAGTTGCTCCTTGAAGAACTCCGAAAAGCTCAATAGGGTGCCGATTAATGAAGTTCCGACAGCTAATAGCGAGAACGCTTCCACCATAAACGGAACTCCATCCCATCTCACACTGTAATAGAAATATAGTAAAGTACTCGATATTTCTTTTAAAATAAATTGCATCTTTTGAGTTTGGTTTTGTACATAACAAGGTAAGGTTGCACTCATATTTATGTTCGATATGATATGAAGCTCGATTATTAGAATAAAAATGATTATTAAGCTCAACTAGAGCTTTTTATTTTATATAGCTCGATAAAAATTCTAACAAAAAGTTGAACAATCATGTGCTGCTCGACTCGATTAGTTTTTGCACCTAATCTTGCTCGATAAGCGAAAGTTAGAGTTTGTTGCATTTAGTGCCCACGTGTGTTATGTTGAATTGATAAAAAGAAAAACATCTTGTTATAAATATTAGCAAAAAAAATCCTATAAAATGATGCAATTTTTAGGGGTAGTTTGGTAATAAAATCAAATCATAGGGAGGATTTTGCTAATAAAGGTAAAGACAAGGGTGCTAATTGCAATAAACTTGGGAAAGTAAGTAAGTAACTAACCTGAGAAGCAACTCAACAGGATCAGAAACTTGATTTTCTTGATTGGGAAGGCCTAATGCAATTGCCTCCCATATAAGCAATGCTAACAATGGCACCAAACTCCCGAGAAAAATCGAAGCCCGTATGCGTTTAAGATCGCCTTCCAAATAAGCACAAAGAACTGCACGAACAACAAACACAATTTATAAAAAAACGAAAAAAGTAATCGAATTAGGTATGCATTCTCATGAAAATGATAATTAAGAAGAGATTGAATAAGATAAATATTTATCCACCTGGAGCAAGATCGTGATAAACCAACGTAAATATCAACACCGGAAGAGTTGCCGGAACTTTTGCCCAGTTGCCACCACCGCCGCCATCGAATCCCGACCACCCTCCGAAGTGAACAGCAACAATCTCTATTGCTATAAGCAAACCTGCATTTCATCATCATCTTCTTATACTCAAAAAAAAAATTACTAATCAAGAATTTAGGGGTGAAAATCGCACTGATCAGATCGGAATTTGCACTTTCGGAAAATTTTCGATTTTAATTTTGGAAGTTGAAAAAAGAGTATCGGAAATTGGGATGAAAAAAATAATTTGTTCCAAAATCGGATATTTTCTGAACGGGATCGGGAAAATTCCAATTTTTAGTCACCTAATAATATAAATACGGTAGAACCTCGATAAATTAATAACCTCGATTAAATAATAGTTTCTCTCGGTCCCGACTCGGTGAAAACGTGTTAACTCGATAATTTAATAATTCACTAAATTAAGGTTCGACTGTTTTAATTTATAAAGGTTTAACTGTACTATATTATAAGTGTAATTTTCAGAATTTTTTTTATTGTTTCTCAGAAATTAAAACCGAATCAGAAATCAGAATCTCATACATAATTCCAATTCAAATCCACAAATGTCAAAAAAAAAAAACAAAAAAAAAAAAACAGGAAATCGTAATTTTTGAAATTCGGCATGAAAAATATTGTTCCAAAATTGAAAAAAATTGGATCGAATTCGGCAGAAAATCGGAAATTACGTTCTAATTTCCACCCCTAACCGAGCCGATTATAAAAAAAAATCCTATACATTTGCTTAAAATTGAAGGCAATAATAATAGGGAATTACAGCAAACATTGTACCTATCATAGACACAGTAAGCCATTGGTTAACTTGATCAGTGGTTCTTGTACCTCCAAGAGATATAAGAATGGTGAAAAGAAAAGTGAAGAATATTCCGGAAATTGATTCCGGAATATCGGTCAAACGATGGAGAATCTCGCCCGATTTCGAACAGTAGACAATCATAGAAGTGTAACCTAAGAAAACATATGTGACAGTTGCTAAAGATCCACCCCATTCTCCAAGTGTCTCTTCAGCCATTGTTCTAATAGATATTACCTCTAACTCATCATAATCTTTGTCAACTTTTGATTTCTTCTTCTTCTTTAGCAAACCGACGTTTATTTCGACCAGCAAAAGCGCTTCGACTAACAAGAATGCCCAACACATTGTCATTGATATTGAACTTGGAAGTAGTCCCTACATATATAAGAATATGTACATGAGTGTCGAAAATGCAAAAATATCACTATACGATGAAAGAAAAAAAAGAAGCTCAATTTCGTCGAACCCGTCGATTCTTGATTTGATTTTTCCGAATTTTATTGTTTCCTAGGATGAAAAATTGAATCTTTTTCAGATCCCATTTTCTTGAAGAAGCAATTGGTCTAAAATCAACCAATTTACCAAACCTTTATTGTTTTTTAAGATGAAAAATTGAATCTTTTTCAAATCCCATTTTCATTAAGAAATAATTGGTCTAAAATCAATCAATTTACCTGCTTTTATTGTTTTTTAAGATGAAAACTTTAATCTTTCTCAAAACCCATTTTCTTGAAATCACAAAAAAAAAGGAAAAAGAAATAAGTAGTAATTACAGCGGGTGAAGTTTTCTGAGGAAGAGCAAGAATGCCAGAACCAATACTTGTGCCAACAATAAGAGCAACTGCACCAGCAATAGTGCCCTTTTTACTCACAGCAACAGCAGCTTCATCTTTCGACCTCACTCTAATTATTATAAATCTCTTCTTCTTTGTTTCTGATAATTTCCAAATGTGTGATTTTTGTTGAGGGAAGCTGAATGATCCACACCCAAATTGAGCACTATTGATGTAAACATTGATTTAGTTTAGATACACACAAATGAGATTGAAGTTAAAATATTTTTCTAGTCTTAGAAAAACAAGAAATTAAATTAATAGGTAATAAAATCTCACGTCCTGGATTTCAGACAATTTTGGTGGTGCTGATGAAATCTTTGCCATGGTTGTTTTAGTGGGCTGTAAGTTTTCGAGTGATGGGCAGAAGAAGAAATAGTGTGATAGATGTTCATCACACACACACACACTCACAAAGAGGAGAGAGAGAGAGAGAGAGAGAGAGAGAGAGAGAGAGAGAGAGAGAGAGAGGGATTTCTCTCCAAATATTTGGGAAGAGGAGCGGTAGCAATTGATTGAAGTAGAATCATTATTTTTATTTTTTAATTTTTTTTTTAAATGAAAAAGGTATAGTGTCAAAATTCAAGAAACTACAGCAATAAAGGGTAATACTAATATGTGCAAATGTATTATATCAACACAGTAATGCCTCTCATCAGATCACCAGATATTTACAATATCTGCTCACATTCATAGTATAGTAACACTATTTAATAGAGCTATACAAAAAGAAGCACAAACCAGTCGGTCACTAATTACAATAAAACCATTATCATCAGGGTAGTACTAATGGTTTGATCAATTTGGAATCATGTAACACATTATTGATCCAAGGATGCATCTTGTAATTACCCAGTAACGATCTTTCAAGTGCTTTACAAACTTCGTCAAGTTCAACCGGACCTTCCTTCTTCACTCCAAATATTATTTCGACGAAGCCGTCGTCCACGTACATGTGATACAGGTTGCTAAATACCTGTCAAATGTCCACCATGTATCATCAAAACATAATGCAAAGAGAAGGAAAAAAAAACCCGAAACAAATGTTACTTCACGAGTTTTTCTCACCCTTTTCAATTTTGAATACACCGATGCCCTCATACTAGTAAAGTAGTGCTTCGGGATCAACTTAAAGATGAATAAACCTTTGTCGGAAAGTGAGTCTTTTACGGTCAATAGAAAAGATTCCTCAACAAAGTCTGCCTCTGGACTGATTAAGCCCGAACTGCACAATTTAAAAAAAAAAAAAACAGTACCTAGCAGGTGAAAAAAAAAATGATACCAAAATAAATAAATAAAATTATTTCTTTATTTTATTTTATTAAAAGCTCCGTTACCTTGAGTCTGATGAATCCACATCGATTATAAGTAAATCAACTTTGCTTCCATCTGCATGAACTACGGTTAACTACTTGCTGCTGAGCATGCCGTTGTGACCTTTTCTATATTACTACAGTACACAACTAGTTGTTGCTACTTTATACCTACCTGCCTCAGAATTTGCTTTCTCTCTGACAAACTTAATTGCATCAGTAATATGTACCTGAACATGAGAAGAAGGAGAGTACTAAAAGTATGAGCAATTTTTTGCAGTTTTAAGTCAGAATTAATGTAAGCATCTTCAAACATTTGCATGTTACAGCTAAATGAAATGTGGATGTTTAGAATCAACAGCCTTTCACAACCTTAAACAAGAAAACGTTAGAAAATAGAATATCACCTTCAACCTTTCATCTTCTGTAAAACCAAAATAATTGCTAGCAACATTCAGAACCACAGGATCTAACTCGACGACCTGGCAAATTAAGAATATACATAAGGAGAAGAGAATTGAAAAAAATGGTAAATCAACACAGCCAGAATTTTCGTTGTACCTCAATCTTTAGAGAAGGTAGGCGATTTCTCATAAACATAGGAAGTATTCCTGGTCCAAGACCAATGATCACTGTTTTGACCTGAAAAAAGTGGGAATATTTTAGTTCATTTCCATTACACGAACAGCTGTATGAACAGTGAATAATAATATATTAATATGGAGATACTATATTAATTAGTAAATAAATTAGTCATCAATGTTAATAGCAACTTAGTCACTTATGCAGGTTTTTTGCCTCTATTTTGGAGAATCATTTAAGCAAAAAAGAGATGAGGAAGTAATTAGTAGATGGCTCACCAAACCACCAGCTTTGGTAGTTCTTTTTGAATGTGTAGAAAACAACAGTAGTCCAGCAATAACCCCCTTGTGGAATCCAGTTGTCAAAATTTGGTGTTCAACAACTTTAACACCAATTGATGCTGCCCCGGATTAAAAAGACGATTAATGAAGGTGAATAAATATTGCTACTTGTATTCCTCAGCGGTAGATAACAGTAAGTTTAAAAGGCTTTTAAGGTAGCTTCGAAAAAAAAGAGATGACTTAGAGATGTGTAGTAAAAGCTGCTTGCGTGTCAATTTTCGCAATGAAGATAGTTTCACTGAGCCTTAGGTACAGGTCCTACAATTATTGCCACCGGAACCTAAATATAAATTGATAGATCACATTCTCAGAGAAGCCCGCCTAGCAAAAGAACCTGAAGTCTACCAATCCTAGAAAGTATTATAACTCTGTGTGTGTAAATAAAGAATCGGAGGACAAAATTTGAATTTTCTTTCATCTTAGTATAATATGCAGATGAGAACAGTATAATCTGGAGTATCCTGTGGTTATTTTGTTTCCCAATTCTATTAGCTATGGATGAATTCTTAGAATTAGAACATGGCTAATATCTTATACATGGCTACATTAAGGAAACAAATTATTGAATGTATGCAGCAAAAAGTCATAATTTAAAATGGCTCCAAAACCCAAATGGGGTTAACTAAAGTGCATAAGGAAAAAAAGAAAAGCTGATAGATATCAGAAATTCACCGTGAGAATCAATTTTTTTTGGTTTTCCTTTCTTCTGTCGGAAAGCTTCTGTGGATAATGGAGCTTCAGAATGCATCAAACTCTCAGTTCTTTCAAAATAAAGGCGGCGGAATGTGATATCCTGAGATTGATTATATATCACGTCTTCGACAATGATTTGACCAGTCAAGACAGATGAAACCTGGATGAACCAAAGTAGAGAGACGGAAATACATAAAGAGCAGTAGATATGAAAGATCTAATCCTAGAAACTTGCATTAGAAACATGCCACTGAATATAGAACCATGAAAGTGTGCTAAGAGAGCAAATAATCAATGTTGAGAATTGAAAAAAAAATAGTATGTCAAAATATCCTTTAGAGGTAGTAATAATTATCAGTGAACACCAAAGTATTAGCACATCAATTTAAAAGCTATACCCATATTCTGGAACAAACTTACTCTACACAAGAAAAAGACAATCAATACAACTCCTATAGATCTCATAATATGAGGCAAGAAATAGTAGTTCTTCAACCTGATGGACAATTTTATTCTGCTTAATCCCCTCAATCGTATCATCTTCAGCCGTAAATCTGCAAGAGGTCCATTTGATAAACTCTATTAATCCTTAGAGGAGAACTTTGTAATCAAGATGCGAATACGTGTAAAATCATTCTGGCAATACCATTGCAACAACTTTAATGCTCTCTCATTCCATCAATTTCTTGGTGCACCATAGGGTAAGTTCTATTTCAATGAAAATGAATATGACTTCTCTCACTATCCAAAGCATGAAGTATCAGTATGAAGGAACACCTTCACCATCCCGTGGAACAGATAAATCCTTTTTCACCTACTCTTAGAAGTACTGCATATTTCTCTTGTAACTAGAAGAATATCACACAATCTAAACAAAAATGCCATTAGTACGTGCACCATCAATTGTTTTCCCTCCTAGTCCTAGGTTTTAAACGATTCCTCGTCTGTTCTCACACAAGAATGAGAAAAATGGTATTTCTCATGCAATTCTTAGAAAGAATATAGTAACATAATCTTACTTGCAATCTCAAAACCCATTTATCCAAAACATTTCACAAGTGTTCCCAAAATAGGGTGCATACCTTGGTATACTGAACAACCCATAAACATGCTATACCATTGAAGAAACAAAACCTTGTGCATAAAACACTTAAACTAAGACCACGAAAGATTTATACTTTGCAAATAAGGATGGGGCCAATTGGCGAGCTGATGAAATATAGTATCTAAACAAAATATACTACAAAACTAGCATGGCTAATATGAAATCAAGAGCTAAAATCATTATCGAATGAGTTATGTATTGGACAAGCGATGCTGATGGGATACTTACTCAGCATTAGTGTCACCGTTTCCCACTTGGCACAGTTCATCGACACAATAGCCGGTATCCTCCTGAAAAAGGAAAAAAATAAAAATTTACGTATACATCAAGTATACAGCTCACAATTTGGATTACATATTGAAAATAAATTTCAATATTACCCCTATACCGACCGGGTTAACACGAAAATAACTGCAATCCAGTACAATCTAAAACCAATCAATAAAATGATGTGAGTGAAAAATGAAATATGAAGAGGCAGGTACAGGAAGAAAGTACACCAAATTTATAAATGACTGGAAATATTTACAATCAACAGTCGAGCAGCTTTGAAGCTTTGAAGAACGAGCCATTGTTGGAATTCTGATGCGAGGATCTTCTGGGAAACTTGAGACTGAATTGTAAACCTCAGTCACATAACAGTTGGACTGGAAAAAAATTAAGTAGTGAAGTATGCCAATAGCAAGTGAACCACGTGGTTAATGATTATCTCATATTTAATTTTAATCTCTAACAGATGTAATAATTTAAGAAGCAGTAACTCTAACACACTTCATCTGGTATAGACTACTTCTTAGTAAAGTTTCGTATGTGGACTTTCTCATAAATGGACGATGGTGAGATTCAAATGAACATCTCATGCAAAAGCTTAAACTTTAGAGACATGAGTTATTTAATGTTATATAGCACAGTTGCCTGACCCTATATTGAAAGGCAACAGATTATTAAAATAAGTCATGGAAGTTGAAGCTGGTTAATTTTGAAAATAAGGTATAAAGAGACAGACTCAATGCTGTCCAGGTTGGCAAAAGTTTAAACAGAAAAGTAACTGACAGGAAGAACACGATCTACGATAGACTAACTTAGCAATAAATAAGAAGGAGATAGAGCTTGGTTATGTAGCAAATAAACACCATAATCTCATATTAGATTAATATACTCGTTTTGCACAACTTTTTAAGCAATTAAAGTATATCTATTTTCAGATTTTCCTGAACGGAAGAGCAATAGACTCTTTAACTGTAACTAAAACGACAAGTGAAGGGCTAAGGGGAGAAAAAAGAACTAACTTTCTGCAAAAATAATACGAGAAATTGTTTTGAGAAAGGTCCAGTCTCTGGAGGAGCATCAAGAAGGACACAAGTATAGAAGAAACGCGATATTCCAGTTTCACCTAAAAAAAGCTTTATAACACGACCAGATTCAATCACTCCAATGTTTCCTTTGATCCCTTGCTTCAGCTCTTCAAGTGAGTACCATTTATCAGTGCTCTTGGAGTACTCTTCACGGATGGTATTTTCTCTTTTAAGTGCTTCAAGTAGCTCATCAACCTATAACGTCTCAAAAAGTAAATGTATTTCTCAAGATCCGTAGTAATCCAAATAACAGCACTGGTATCAGATTGTTCGGAATCTTGACCAAAGCGCATGGTCTTAAAGGGGGGTACATGGACAAAAGAAAACGGTCGACTGCTCTCACCTGAATACCCTGAGTTTCTACAAAAGATACATCCATGGATGGTACTATCCGAGACACAACAGTGAAAATAGATTTCTCTGCGACCAACATAAAAGTCTGTTGTGTGGTGGTTCCAGGAGATGCTTCGTCAGAAATGGTATAAAGATTGATCTTCCACCCAAATCGGAACTTTGAAAAAAGTAGATCTGAGAGAGTCATATGATTGAAATAATTTAGTGCAGAGAGAAACGATATACTGAATAAAAATCCAACTACTCCTATCTTCACGTTCACCATAATAATGTGAAACAGTACCTAGCACAAGAGGTTCTGCCAAGGTGAGACAAATATATAGGCCTCCAGCTTTTAACAGTCTTTTAACCTGTTGACAAGTCAAACTTTTGGACCATAACAAGTAACGAGATCGAAATTGTGTCATTATCAAACAAGACTATCATAAACCTCGGATATATAAGATAATGGTCCTGATCTGGGGCCATGCTCGGAATCCATCAGAATATCCAATCCTCCCTTATCGACGATGGCATCAAAGATCCCACTTGGAAACTGAATCAATTACAAATCATTAGAAAAAGGAAATAGATAGAGAAAAGAGTTCCAGAAAATAGGATAAGAAATAAGTTCATGATGCTAAGAGTAATTGTTAACGACTAGCAAATAAGTCATGAAATTGATAAAACAAGCGATAGCGGAACTACCAGGTTAGCACAGAATAGCCAATAAAACAAATGCTTAACTGAGTGCATGCGAATCTACATATAGTAGTGCAACTATCCATCACATTCGCATTGTTGGTAAATGCAATCACAGAACAGAGGCGCACTAATTTAGTGGTTGATGAACAAGGTGGCAATTTCTTCAGAATCCATTCCCGTTCTTCATTTTCGTAATTGACATAACCATGCCAAAAGAGTAAAGTGCGGGAAATTACAGGCTAATTGACTAAAAATGATTTGATTAATCATTTGAAACAGGCACTTTGGAGATGAACTAAATCCAAAAAACTGCACTGATATCCTCTCATTTCACCAAAATTGCAACATGGATTAAAATATCCTAATAACCATATTTTCTGACCCAAAATTAAATTCCCACATCATAAAACCATAATCTCAGTTTCCATAATTGAACAAATACACCAGCCCACTTTTTATTATACATATCGGCGATTTCCTAATTACAATCAACTGACAATTTTTACAATTAATTTGATTACTATGAGGTAAACCCTTCGGTGCAATTGCAAGGGTTAGAAACTAGTGAATTTGTGCATAAGCCCCAAAAACCACATGGCCTAGGGTACTGAATATGAAGAAAAGGGAAAAATTACCTTAATATCAGTAATATCCATCACGCGCCACTTCATCTCAGGCCGTGCTCTGATATTCCTCTTCATCATGGCCTGAATCACCACCTTCGAGAAATCCACACTCGCTATATGCCTAAACCCTTCATCGTAGAGATGCTCCGACAGCCTCGAGGCCCCGCACGCCGGCACCAAAATACTCACCTCCTCCGGCAGCGGTTGAAACAGCGGAAACGAGAGAAGGTTTTTGAGTGAGGTCCGGATTTGGGGCCAGTCGGCGTACCACTCGCAGAAATCGTCGGCGCCTTTTGAGGTGAAGAAACTGTTCCAATTCTCCTGGTTGATGTAGTCCACGGCGGTCACCGGCAGCTCTTCTGCAATTCGGATGCAGCTCTCTTTCGCGGGGTTTTCCTCCGCCATTTTCACGCGTTCTAGGTGTTTCTGTGTGCAATGCCGTTTTGTGTACAGTTGAATATATATATAATTGAATATATATATTTATTTATATATAAAATATTTGAAGTTTAATATCCCGCCTAAACAAATCCAACAAACTACGGTTATAATCCAAACTCCAGCATAATTTTTCCAAAATTACCCCTAGGTGTAAAGACTGTTATACCCTTCAATTATAAATTAAATTTGATAAGAGCAATGATACAGACAATACACAAACATTCTAATTGCAAGACCACAAACACATACTCACTCGTGACATTCTTAGAGCTCGTTTGCTTACTGCTACTGAACTTTGTTAGTTAAATATTAGTGGCTAGTAAGATGATTGACTGATAATATTCGTTTTTAGTCAAACACGTTTGATATATCAAACTGGGCCGACCTAATAGGCTCCAATTTATCTAATAATTAGGCCCAATACACGAAAGCCCAAGCACCTACGATTGAGCCCACTACACGAAAGTCCAAGCACCTTCAAAGTAAGACTTGGGCCCAACAAAGTAAACCCAACTCAATCAACGACATATAAATAGATGTTTTACTCATTTGTTAAGGTACGTTCTATTATTCACAAGTCAATTAGAATTTTATTCTCTCTACAATCTCTACAATCCGTACATCTGACTTGAGCGTCGGAGGAGTTTCCGCCGGATCAACCCCCGGCTTAGTTCACGTGTGCTCATTTCGCAGGGACCTCAGGATCATCAAGTTGTCAAGCTACTGATCCGCTTTGCTCTCCCAGCTCGTTTTATACACTACTGAGTTGGTCGATTCTTGGTAGAGGAAAAGGGTCTTTCGGGCAAGCTTTGTTGAGGTCAGTGAAGTCCACTCATGACCTCCACGTGCTACCGGGCTTGGGAACGAGTACTACATTCGACAACCATTCAAGGTACTGAACTGGTCGTATATGACCTGCCTCTAGAAGCTTTGTATGAGGAAGATGATTGGCCTTGAGATGGGGGTGGTGGACGTCTATCATCTCGTCTTCTAACGTACTGTCGATCATCTTCCCTCTTCCTCTTGGAAGGAGCATGGGTAGAAACTTCCTCTATTCGCACGTATTTCTCAGCACGGTTCAGCAACTCCTCTAGGTTGCCTGGAGGCCTTCCGGCGATAGATTCTTTGAATCTACCCGGCTTCAAGTTTTGTTGCATAATCCCAAAGAGCATGTCTTGCCCTACACTGGGGACTTCATGGACGGCTTCTACAAAACGCTTGATGTAGTTGCGGAGCGTTTCGTTATCTCTCTATACTACAGAGAAAATGTGGGCTGGGGTCTTGGCATACTGGTTGTTGATGGCGAATTGGTTGGTGAACCGTGTTGACAGCCGAGCGAAGCTGTCAATCGATCCCGTGGGTAGAGAGTTGAACCAATTCATAGCTCTCTTGGAGAGAGTGGTGCGGAACATTTTGCGCATCGCAGCGTCCGTCGGGCCATACAAATCTGCCATGGCGTTGAATTTCTCTATATGCTCTTGTGGATCGGTGGTCCCTTTAACCCCGAGATCTTCACTCCTTGAGGTGATACCTCGTTGAGGATGTCTATGGTTAAAGGACTGCGTCTTACTGGGACGAGCATTCTTTCACCCATTGGATTGTTTGGTTGGGGGAAAGGAATTTGGCGAGACATTCTGCTGTTTACCTCGCATTCTCCCTCATTAAAGAGAGAGACTCTCTGTGGAGACGCATTCCCCCGTGGGGGTGAGCGCTGACGTTGTTGTCTGGGTTGTGCTCCCATGTGATTGGTGGATAGCTGCACTCGGGACCGTGGGTCCGAGGTGGTGCCATAGGTTGCACCACAGGTGGAGCTGGCGCTGGTATCGCATTGGAAGCGTTTGCTCCCATCGTGGCGATATATTGAGTCACGGCCTCGGTGGCGGCGCGAGTTGAGGCTTCTGCTATCATGCATTGAAGCGCATTCTCGGTTATTTGAACCGTTCGAGGAGCAGGGAGTGGCGGATCGGCGAGTGGTGGGTCCCGATGGGGATCACCTGAACCTCGCGAGGCGGATCCGCGGCACGTGGAGGAGGTGGCAAGCCAGATCCTCCACGGACTGGGAGGTTGTTAGCTGTGTCATTTTCTCTCCGAACAGACGCCTCAGGAGGATCTTGTTGGCTACGTGATCTGGTTTGCATCGTTCCCACAGACGGCGCCAAAATGATGATATTAATTACTTAGATCACCTGGGGTAGTGTATAAAACGAGCTATGAGAGCAAAGCGGATCAGTAGCTTGACAACTTGATGATCCTGAGGTCCATGCGAAATGAGCACACGTGAACTAAGCCGGGGATTGATCAGGCGGAAACCCCTCCAACGCTCAAGTCAGATGTACGGATCGTAGAGATTGTAGAGAGAATAAAATTCTAATTGGCTTGTGAATAATAGAACGTACCTTAACAAATGAGTAAAACATTTATTTATATGTCGTTGATTGGGTTGAGCTTACTTTGTTGGGCCCAAGTCTTACTTTGAATGTGCTTGAGCTTTCGTGTAGTGGGTCCAATCGTAGGTGCTTGGGCTTTCGTGTATTGGGCCTAATTATTAGATAAATTAGGGTCTATTGGGTCGGCCAAATTTGGTGTATCATTAACTTTATTACACTTAAAACCCGCAATAAATATTATTATTTGGTCAAATTAATAGCACCCTTCCACAGTTCCACTGCGATTAATTTTGGAGGGGTTAATTAAAAAAAGAAAAAACAATTTTGTACTTCAAACAAGATCTTAATTTGTTAATTAAAAGATTTCTTAGACGACAATTCGAATTCAATACTATAATTTAACAAATTTAGTACAAGATTTAATCTAACGAATCAAACATCTTACTGACTAAATAATTAGTTAATGAAATATTAATACAATCTCACTTAATCCAATGTAATCCGATATAGGTAAACAAACGATACCTTACAAAATCTTCTAAATGATCCAATTGATGTGTACATGCAAAACTCTAAAACCTAGAAAAATGACTCAAAAGTTGTGGAAGATTCTACTCAAAATGATCCAATTGATGTGTGTATTTGTGTCTTGTTTCATGAGTATAGTATGAAACAAACTCCATATATAAATCGAAATTGTAAGAATTACATCGCAAACATCGAAATAGTAAAAACCTATATGTCTAAGAATTTCTTGCAAACGTGTGAATATTTAAAATAAGTTAGCTGTTGATCTAGTGAACGTCCTTGGAATTGATTGATTATTTACGACGACTAGGCAGTACGATTCTAGATTTTAATCGAGATTTTCATATATCCAACTTGAAGTCATCATAAGGAGATCCAAAATCGTCATCAAACTAAGAATATTCACATTCGCTCTCTTACTCTTCATACGCACTCCCGGGATTCATACAATGACGAGAATATTTATTTTGAGAAAAACTAGAAAAGTCATCAACGCCTTCGGTTCGCACGAGATAATATGAGTGATATGAACATAGTTGAATTTTAATAATGTGTCATAATATGATCTCAGGTATCATATTTATAAATTTGATAACTCAATTAATTGATATTTATGCATTGAAATTATTACATCATATTATATTAAATATTAAATTCTCTTTTAATATCATATATTTAAAGTTGACCTATTTGTTTGGTTACATCATAAACCCTTGGAATCTGCAATATGTATAATTCATCATAATTCCACTTCACTTTTTGTGTGTTCGAACCATTCATTAAGCACAAGGACAGAAAATACTGTGATGGAGTTCTCAAACACACACACGAGAGAGAGAGAGAGAGAGAGAGAGAGAGAGAGAGAGAGAGAGAGAGAGAGAGAGAGAGAGAGAGAGAGAGAGAGAGAGAGAGAGAGAGAGAGAGAGAGAGAGAGAGAGAGAGAGAGAGAGAGAGAGAGAGAGAGAGAGAGAGAGAGAGAGAGAGAGAGAGAGATTTCTCTCCAAATATCTGGGAAGAGGAGTGGTAGCAATTGAATGATTTTTTTTTTCTTTTTCAATTTATTTTTTTAAATGAAAAAGTAGTGTCAAACTTCAAGAACTACAGGGTTAAAGGTAACACTAGTATGTGCACGGCTAATACCAATATAGTAACACATTTTTGGCCCAATTATGAATGTAATTACAATAAAACCATTACCATCAGGGTAGTGGTTTGATCAATTTGGAATCATTTAACACATTATTGATCCAAGGATGCATGTTGTAATTATCCAGTAACGATCTTCCAAGTGCTTCACAAGCTTCGTCAAGTTCAACCGGAGCTTCCTTCTTCACTGCAAATATTATTTCGACGAAGCCGTCGTCCACGTACATGTGATACAGGTTGCTAAATACCTGTCAAATGTCCACCAAGAATCATAAAAACATAATGCAAAGAGAAAGAAAAAAAACCCGAAACAAATGTTACTTCACGAGATTTTTTCTCACCGTTCTCAAGTTTGAATACACCACACGTCTCACGCTAGAGTACCTTGAGAACAACTTAAAGATGAATAAACCTTTGTCGGAAAGTGAGTCTTTTACGGTCAGTAGAAAAGATTCCTCAACAAAGTCTGCCTCTGGACTGATTAAACCCGAACTGCACGATAAAAAAAAAAAAAAAAAAAAAGAATAGAGTTATCTAGCAGGTGAAAAAAAATGATACCAAAATAAATAAATAAAATGATTTCTTTATTTTATTTTATTAAAAGCTCCGTTACCTTGAGTCTGATGAATCCACATCGATTATAAGTAAATCAACTTTGCTTCCATCTGCATGAACTACGGTTAACTACTTGCTGCTGAGCATGCCGTTTTGACCTTTTCTATATTACTACAATACACAACTAGTTGTTGCTACTTTATACCTACCTGCCTCAGAATTTGCTTTCTCTCTGACAAACTTAATTGCATCAGTAATATGTACCTGAACATGAGAAGAAGGAGAGTAGCAAAAGTATGAGCAATTTTTTGCAGTTTAAGTCAGAATTAATGTAAGCATCTTCGAACATTTGTATGTTACAGCTAAATGAAATGTGGATGTTTAGAACCAACAGCCTTTCACAACCTTAAACAAGAAAACGTTAGAAAATAGAATATCACCTTCAACCTTTCATCTTCTGTAAAACCAAAATAATTGCTAGCAACATTCAGAACCACAGGATCTAACTCGACGACCTGGCAAATTAAAAATATACATAAGGAGAAGAGAATTGAAAAAAATGGTAAATCAACACAGCCAGAATTTTCGTTGTACCTCAATCTTTAGAGAAGGTAGGCGATTTCTCATAAACATAGGAAGTATTCCTGGTCCAAGACCAATGATCACTGTTTTGACCTGAAAAAAGTGGGAATATTTTAGTTCATTTCCATTACACGAACAGCTGTATGAACAGTGAATAATAATATATTAATATGGAGATACTATATTAATTAGTAAATAAATTAATCATCAATGTTAATAGCAACTTAGTCACTTATGCAGGTTTTTTGCCTCTATTTTGGAGAATCATTTAAGCAAAAAAGAGATGAGGAAGTAATTAGTAGATGGCTCACCAAACCACCAGCTTTGGTAGTTCTTTTTGAATGTGTAGAAAACAACAGTAGTCCAGCAATAACCCCCTTGTGGAATCCAGTTGTCAAAATTTGGTGTTCAACAACTTTAACACCAATTGATGCTGCCCCGGATTAAAAAGACGATTAATGAAGGTGAATAAATATTGCTACTTGTATTCCTCAGCGGTAGATAACAATAAGTTTAAAAGGCTTTTAAGGTAGCTTGGGAAAAAAAGAGATGACTTAGAGATGGGTAGTAAAAGCTGCTTGCGTGTCAATTTTCACAATGAAGATAGTTTCACTGAGCCTTAGGTACAGGTCCTACAATTATTGCCACCGGAACCTAAATATAAATTGATAGATCACATTCTCAGAGAAGCCCGCCTAGCAAAAGAACCTGAAGTCTACCAATCCTAGAAAGTATTATAACTCTGTGTGTGTAAATAAAGAATCGGAGGACAAAATTTGAATTTTCTTTCATCTTAGTATAATATGCAGATGAGAACATGACACACTGTGGTGAACAGAGTTTGAATTTTCTCAATGAAGATAGTCTCCTGCGGTTATTTTATTTCCCAATTCTATTAGCTCTGGATGAATTAGAATTGGAACATGGCTAATATCTTGTACATGTATATCAGCTACATTAAGGAAAAAAAATATTGAATGTATGCAGCAAAAAGTCATAATTTAAAATGACTCCAAAACCCAAATGTGCATAAGGAAAAAAAAAAAGCTGATAGATATCAGAAATTCACCGTGAGAATCAGTTTTTTTTGGTTTTCCTTTCTTCTGTCTGAAAGCTTCTGTGGATAGTGGAGCTTCAGAATGCATCAAACTCTCAGTTCTTTCAAAACAAAGGCGGCGGAATGTGATATCCTGAGATTGATTATACATCACGTCTTCTACATAGATTACACCATTCAAGACAGATGAAACCTGGATGAACCAAAGTAGAGAAAGATTTTAAAAGGAAAATGAGAGACGGAAATACATAAAGAGCAGTAGATGTGCAATATCTAATCCTAGAAACTTGTGTTAGAAAACTGACGACTTTTTCCCTATACAAAGCCACTGAATAAACAGTGTGCATCAGTTTAGACACAGTATAAGCACATCAATTACAACCATGAAAGTGTGCTAAGAGAGCAAATAATCAATATGAGAATTGAAAAAAAATAGTATGTCAAAATATCCTTTAGAGGTAGTAATAATTATCAGTGAACACCAAAGTATTAGCACATAAATTTAAAAGCTATACCCATATTCTGGAACAAACTTACTCTACACATGAAAAAGACAGTTAATACAACTCCTATAGATCTCATAAGATGAGGCAAGAAATAATAGTTCTTCAACCTGATGCACAATTTTACTCTGCTTAATCCCCTCAATCATATCATCTCCACCCGTATATCTGCAAGATATCCATTTGATAAACTCTATTAAGCGAATACATGTAAAGTCATTCTGGCTATAATGCACTGAAACCATTGCAACAGCTTTAATGCTCTCTCTTTCCGTTGCTAATGGAGTAAGAAGACATCCCAGGGCACATGGTGCTTGTCAATGATGAAAAGAAGTCATGTGTATCTCCCACAATTGTTTCCCCCCACCACCTAGGTTTCAAAAGAAGTCTATTCTCCCACAAGACTGGCAAAAATGGCATTTCTTATGTTAGAAAGAACATAATAACATAACTTTCTCAAAGAGGCCATCTTACTTGCAATCTCAAAACTGCATTTCAGAAGTGTTCACAAAACAGGGTGCATACTTAAACTAAGGCCACAAAAGATTGAAAATTTGCAAATAAGGATGGGGCCAATTGGCGAGCTGATGAAATATAGTATCTAAACAAAATATACTTCAAAACTAGCATGGCTAAGCAAGAGCAAAAATCATTATCAAATGAGTTCTGGTACTGGACAAGCGGTGCTGATGGGATACTTACACAACATCAGTTACCTCAACGGCTACCGTTGGGCACAATTGAAGGAGAAAAGGGCTGGTATCCTTCTGAAAAAGGAAAAGATTTACAAATTTAAGTATCCCTCAAACATACAGCTCACAATTTAGATTACCTATAGAAAATAAATTTGAATATTACCCCTACATCATCCCCGCGAACTATAGAATAACTGGAATCCAGTACAATCTAAAACCAATCAATAAAATGATGTGAGTGAAAAACGAAATATGAAGTTCATGAAGAAAGTACACTAAATTTATAAATGACTGGAAATATTTACAATCAACAGTCGAGCAGCTTTGAAGCTTTGAAGAACGAGCCGTTGTCGGGATTCTGATGCGAGGATCTTCTGGGAAGCTTGAGACTGAATTGTAAACCTCAGTCACATAACAGTTGGACTGGAAAAAAATTAAGTAGTGAAGTATGCCAATAGCAAGTGAACCACGTGGTTAATGATTATCTCATATTTGATTTTAATCTCTAACAGATGTAATAATTTAAGAAGCAGTAACTCTAACACACTTCATCTGGTATAGACTACTTCTTAGTAAAGTTTCGTATGTGGACTTTCTCATAAATGGACGATGGTGAGATTCAAATGAACATCTCATGCAAAAGCTTAAACTTTAGAGACATGAGTTATTTAATGTTCAGTAACTCGGACATATATAGCACACTTAGGAAGTACTAGGCCTGGCCCTAAATATAAAAACTAATAAATAGAAAGGCATGAAAGTTGAAGCTGGTTAATTTTCAAAATAAGGTATAAAGAGACAGACTCAATGCTGTCCAGGTTGGCAAAAGTTTAAACAGAAAAGTAACTGACAGGAAGAACACGATCTACGATAGACTAACTTAGCAATAAATAAGAAGGAGATAGAGCTTGGTTATTTAGCAAATAAACACCATAAGCTCATATTAGATTAATATACTCTTTATGCACAACTTTTTAAGCAATTAAAGTATATCTATTTTCAAATTTTCCTGAATGGAAGAGCAATAGAATCTTAAACTGTAACTAAAACGACAAGTGAAGGGCTAAGGGGTGAAAAAAGAACTAACTTTCTGCAAATATAGTACGTGGAATTGTTCCGAGAATGGTCCAGTCTCTGGAGGAGCATCAAGAAGGACACAAGTATAGAAGAAACGCGATACTCCAGTTTCACCTATAAAAAGCTTTATAACACGACCAGATTCAATCTCTTCAATGTTTCCTTTCACCCCTTGCTCCAGCTCTTCAAGTGAGTACCATTTATCTGTGCTCTTGGAGTACTCTTCGCGGACGGTATTTTCTCTTTTAAGTGCTTCAAGTAGCTTATCAACCTATAATGTGTCAAAAAGTAAATGTATTTCTCAAGATTTGTAGTAATCCAAATAAATGTTCATATGAGCTAGCAAACGGTACTGTCATCAGATTGTTCGGAATCTTGACCAAAGTGCATTGTTTTTTTTTCCTAAAATGCTCAAGTTATTTCCTTCTCCTCTGGGGGGGGGGGGGGGGGGGGGGGGGGGGGCTGCTACATGGACAAAAGGACACTGTTAACTGCTTTCACCTGATCATCCTTATCCTGAGATTCCATAAAAGATGCATCCATGAATGGTACTATCCGAGACACAACAGTGAAAAGAGATTTCTCTGCAACAAACATAAAAGTCTGTTGTGTGGTGGTTCCAGGAGATGCTTCGTCGGAAATGGTATAAAGATTGATCTTCCACCCAAATCGGAACTTTGAAAAAAGTAGATCTGAGAGAGTCATATGATTGAAATAATTTAGTGCAGAGAGAAATGATATACTATTAAAATCCAACTCCTATCTTCACGTTCACCAAAATAATGTGAAACAGTACCTCGCACAAGAGGTTCTGCCAAGGTGAGACAAATAAATCGTCCTCCAGCTTTTAACATTGTTTTAACCTGTTAACAAGTCAAACTTTTGGACCATAACAAGTAACGAGATCAAAATTGTGTCATTATCATACAAGACTATCATAAACCTCGGATATATAAGTTGATAGTCCTGATCTGGGGCCATGCTCGGAATCCATCAGAATATCCAATCCTCCCTTATCGACGATGGCATCAAAGGCCCCACTTGGAAACTGGATCAGTTACAGATCATTAGAAAAAGGAAATAGATAGAGAAAAGAGTTCCAAAAACTAGGATAAGATAAGTTCATGATGCTGAGAGTAGTTGTTTACGACTAGCAGCTAGATGCAAGAGCTGAGTCAAATGAAAGTAAGTCAGTAAATTATTCATGACCAACTTTGCCATGCCAGCGGCATAAAGAATTGTGATGAAATAAATAAAACAAACGATAGCGTAACTGAGTGCATGCGAATCAGTTAGATTGTATCTACATATAGCAGTGCAACTATCCATCACATTACATTGTTGGTAAATTCAATCACAGAACATGCCAAAAGTGTAGAGTGCGGAAAAATTACTAATCACAGAACATGCTAATTGACTAAAAAAATTGATCCGATTAATCATTTGAAACATGCTCTTTCAGACAAAAGGTCGAACACATTTCAGGACATCAATTTCCCTCCTTCAATTCCCAAACGAGAACACGAAGATTTGATTCAAACCTATCATTACTACAATTTGAAATTATTGATATTCTCTGACCCAGAATCAAAATTCCACATCATAAAACCACAATCTCAGTTTCCATAATTGAAAAAACTCGTTTGGGCGATTTCCTAATTACAATCAACTGACAATTTTAACAATTAATTTGATTATTATGAAATTAATCCCTCTGTGCAATTGCAAGGGTTAGAAACTAGCGAATATGGAGAAAAGGAAAAATTACCTTAGTATTAAGCATATCCATCGCGCGCCACGTCATCTCCGGCCGTACTCTGATATTCCTCTTCATCATGGCTTCAATCACCACCTTCGAGAAATCCACATTCGTTATATGCCTAAACCCTTCATCGTAGAGATGCTCCGACAGCCTCGAGGCCCCACACGCCGGCACCAAAATACTCATATCCTCCGGCGGCGGCGCCGGCGGCGGAAACGAGAGATGATTTTTGAGTAAGGTCCGGATTTGGGACCAGTCGGCGTACCACTCGCAGAAATCGTCGGTGCCTTTTGAGGTGAAGTAACTGTCCCAACTCTCCTGGCTGATGAACTCTACGGCGGTCACCGGCAGCTCTTCTGCAATTCGGATGCAGCTCTCCTTCGCGGGGTTTTCCTCCGCCATTTTCACGCTTTCTAGGTGTTTCTGTGTGAAATGCCGTTTCGTGAACAGTTGATATATATATAATTGAATATATATATATATATATATATATATATATATATTTATTTATTTATATATAAAATATTTGAAGTTTAATATCCCGCCTAAACAAATCTAACAAACTACGGTTATATTCCAACTCACAACAGATGTTTTCCAAAAGGGTAAATTACGAAAATTCCCCTGAATTTAGGCTAAATAATGAAAAACACCCCCATCTATCCGTAAAACCAAATCTCCTCTACGATTAACTGTTGATCGGGTTTTTTAACAGAAAATGTGCATAGTCTATTTAACCAAAGGTTAAATAGGTGAGAAATAAAAGAAAATATCTGAAATTGTATAAAGTCTATTCTAATAAAAAAAAATCCGTGAAAAAGTTACACTGTAAGAGGTTGGTGTAAGCGTAAACAAATCTCGGGGGTTTTTGGTAATTGCGAATAAGTAGGGGTGTTTTTTGTTATTTAGCCTAAGTTCAAGGAGTTTTTGTAATTTACTCTTTCCAAAATAATATACTTGCCACAAAATTCATATAATCAATATAATGAAATTAAAATCAATAAACTAAACAGTCTTGAATAAAATATTCTTATGCTACATTTTCTTGGGGAAAATTAGTGAAAACTCACCTTTTTAAATTGGATTGAGATAGGTCCACCCTTTACATAATTAGTGGAAACCCTCTTATTATTATGTATGTTTTTTTGAAAAATTCTAGTTTACCTTATGTTTTTCCGTGAAATTATAAACTAAACTGAACGTAAGTCGACTACGTTGTTTGCATAGTTGATTCGACTATAGTTGATTGGAATATTAACGCATGTGTTAGACCTAAATCAATAAATCGACTACAAAAAATATAGTTGATTTCTTGATTGACTATAATCGGTTAAGTAAACTGTCACATACGATACTAAAATCGATGGCAAAAAAACTGGAGTTTATCGACCGAATTGGAGAAGCTATGTCGCGCGATGCGTTGGTCAGGTAGAGGAGGAAGTTGCCGATATATGAGAGGAGGATTGTTTCAATTCCGGCGGTGGAGGTGTTTGATTTCCGGATGGTGGTATCTCGGCGACGGTGGATGTGTTTTGATATCCAGACTTCTCGATAGCGATGGACGTTTCTGATATACGGATGGTGTCACCTTAGCGCGCATAGATGTATTTTTTTGTCCAGATGGTCGTTCCTCGACAACGATCGTTCATGAGGAGGTATTTCTCTAAGCTCACTTATTTCGAAAGTTGTAACTAACACATTATGTTCGTTGCCGAATTAAAAATTGACACACACAACCATATATAAATATATATATTAAAAAAAAAAAAAAAAAAAAAAAAGGAAAAAACAGTGACCTCCATTTAAAACTAGGGGGCAACTATTTCAAATACTAACTTTTGCTTACTTGAATACTACCAAGTTTAAAACCAAAATTGAGTACATATTTATCAGTTTTTTCTTACTTTAATACCAAAATAAAAAGAAAATTACAAAAACACCCTTTTATACAAAAAATCAATTATATCAAATTTTATTAGAAATTACCTAATCAAAAACCAAATAAAAAAAAAAAAGAAAAAAATCCCTTTGTTGTAAAAAAAAAAACCTCCAACCCTCTCCAACCCTCGCCGCCGCCGCCGCCGCCGCCGAACGCCACCGTGCGCCGCCGCCGCTTCTTCGTCCATTGTTATCAACCCGCCGCCGCTTCTTCGTTCCGGTTTCATTCATCCAAGTAATAATTTTTTTCGAATTTTTTTTCTTTAATATTTACTTAGGATTTGATTGTTTGATATGGGTAATTAGGATTTGATTGTTTTAGGTAGAAATGATCGTTAATTAGTAATGGGTGCATCTAATTTCAGTCGATTTGAGCATTGATTTGAGATTCGTGGGTTGGTTCTTCGTTCACAATTTTCGACCTGTATATGTCGATTTTTGATGAATTTTCGACAGCTTGATGTCGAAATTTCATCAAAAATCGACATATAGTTGTCGAAAAATGTGAAAGCTTGAAATGGGATTTTTGAGAGTTTTCGACAGCTAGCTGTCGAAATTTGGATGAGTTTTCGACAGCTAGCTGTCGAATATTCAACCAAATTTCGACAGCTAGCTGTCAAATTAGATCTGTGTAATTTTTTTTTTTTTTTTTTTTATTTTTTTTATTTTCGACATTTAGGTGTCGAAAATTGTATCAAAATTCGACACTTAGGTGTCGAAACTTAATAAAATATGAATTGTTATGTTTTCGACACATACATGTCGAAAAATAAGGGTATTTTCGACCTGTATGTGTCGAAAATACATGGCGAGTTTTAAAAAAAAAAAAAAATTCAAAATCGATGTTTTAGCTCAAAAAATACATGAATACATACTTGAATGGGTTCTCCTTGCTCGTAAACTACCATTCTATTGTTATTTGACGCCATTTTGCAAGTTGTGTAAGGTTTTGATTTCTTTTGTTTTGAGGTTTTTTAGGAGGGTTTTTGGGGAGGGAGAAGAAGGAGGTGGAGGAGGTGAGGGGTTTGTGAGTGAGGAGGGGAAATGTTTTTTTTAGGTTTTTGATTATTTGGTATTTAAGAAAGAAAAATAGTATTTGTAATATTTTTGTGGTTTTAATTTTCATTAAGGGCATTAAAGTAATTTACAATTAATTATTTATTTTTTATTTTTTTGGTATTCAAGTAAGCAAAAGTTAGTATTTGAAATAGTTATCCCCTTAAAACTATTTAATTATTTTTTTTGAAATTTAAAAAGATTAAAGATTTTTTAGCAATATAAAATGAAATACATGCTTACCATAAGATAGTCTATTGACCTGGACCACTGGACGGCAACGAATGGTCAACGTTCCGTTGCCTTTGACCCAGGTTCTAACTCTTAGCCACGTTTTGCAAGTCATTTTCACCACAACTGCCCCCACAAACCCCAGATACTTCCATAATGTAATTTTAAATATCTGAAGGGATCTAAGTGTAATTTCACCTAACTTTGTGGGAGGTATGTTTAATTAAAGGAAAAAGAAAATTGATAAGTGCGTCTCCATTCTGCCGACGATTGCGTCTGCGTGGGTCCCACCAGTACCCCATAACCTCATTTCCTTATCCAATCACGGACAAACAGTCCATATTCAATCTACACCGTTGAAAAGTTTAACCTCCGACGGTTGTGATCTCATTACACATCATATTCATTAAATTAATTAAAAAAAATAGAAATTGGGTTAACTACAGATAGACCCCTACAACATTAGGTTATTACAAAGTGCCCCCTTCGACCTCTCATAATTACCTTTACCTCCTTCTGTTCTAGTTTAAAAACGGAATGACAAATGTAACCTTAGTGAAAAAACCGTAACATAAGTATAAAAAATGGCAAATTACGGCCACCATGAGTTAAAAGTTAAATTACAAAAAAACAATCTTGCTTGCGTAATTACAATCACCCATCAAATTTGTATTCCCTTAATGATGTCAAAACATAGGGGTGTCCATCCGGTTGGTAAACTGACCGAATTGAACCGACTGGACTGAACTGAACCGAACTAAAATTCAGTAAATCGGTTCGATATTCATATATATATATATATATATATATATATATATATATATATATATATATATATATATAGTATTTAAACTAAAATTAATTAAAAAAATGAAAAAAAAAACACAAATTTTAAATATTTTTAATAAAATTTCAATAATTCGGTTACTTACCGAACCGTACGATAAATGGTATGAAATTTTGGGATACGATTTTACCGAATGAATACCTCTAAATTTAGGGTAAATTACAACCACCGCCTGAGATATGGTCGATTTATGAGTAAAAAAAACTCTTGTTTGGATAATTACATCTACCCCTCAACTATAATTGTTTCTCAAATCTCAGTCCTTATGGAGTCAAATTCAACACAATCATCTAGATTTTGTGGAATGTGCTCTAGTTTGTATTCATTTTGTGTAAAAATACAGTTTCTGATGCACCACAATATGATATATACAAGCCAAAAAAGTCATATTATGATCATCTTGTTTCAAAATGTAGAGTTCGAATGGGATAAAACGGGTACACAAGTGATAATATTCCATATAATCTCGAAGATTTCGCTAAATTTGAAACCGCAAGGGTTGTGTAAAAAAAATTATAGTTGAGGGTGGTAGTAATTACCCAAACAGGAGAAGGGTTTTCGTAATTTGACCATACCTTATGGGTGGTTGTAATTTACCCTTAAATTTACAAACTAGAAGAGTTTTTTCGTAAGACAATACATAGTAGAGGAGGGTATTTGTAATTATCCAAACAAGATGAGTTTTTTTTCATAATTTGACCTTATATCAGGGGAGGACTCTAATTTAGAAAAAATGTTTATTCTTGAGTCTTTTTACCAGTGCTGTAAAAAAGTAAAAGACAGTAAAAATAAAGCAAATGTTAATAAGAACTTAAGATAACAAAAGAAAGAAAGTGAAAGTCAAATTCATCTTTTGAGAGAAACAATAAAACAAAAATCAGATTTTGTTTAGGATTTCTTTGTCCATTTTGTATTTCTTTTATTGCAATTTATTTATTATTATTAATATTTTATTTTATTTTGTCAATTGAAAAACCCTTTTATAAAAGCCAAAATGAAAACAGACATGCTCTGCAAAATCTGTTGCGTTGTTGTTTGCCTCTCTCTCTCTCTCTCTCTCCTCTTTCTCTCTCTTCTTTCTCTCTCTTCTTCGCCATACCACTCTTCTTCTTTATGAGCGTGGTGGTGATTGGAAATTTGCAGAGAGATAATTTCGAGGATTATGTGAAGTAAGTATTATTTCAATTTCAGAAATGGCGCGTGTTGATGTTCACGGCGATAGTTGTATTAGCCCCAGGGCGATTGAAATGCACGAGCCGAGTATAGATACGGATAAATTGAGCTATGAGATTTTCTCAATTTTGGAGAGCAAGTTTTTGTTCGGCTACGATGATCAGAAGCTTTGGGTGCCGAAGCAGATTTCTCCGGCGAAAAACGCCGCCGCCGACGATGGCGGCGCCGCTCAGGCGATGAAGAATCAGAGGGGGAAAATCTGTGTTCTGAGCATAGACGGCGGCGGGGGGATGAGGAGCATCTTATCCGGCAAGGCGCTGTCGTATTTGGAGACGGCGCTGAAGAGCAAGTCGGGGGATCCCGACGCCAGAGTAGCCGATTACTTCGACGTGGCGGCCGGCACCGGCGTGGGTGGAATTTTTACGGCGATGCTCTTCGCCGCCGACGATCGCAACCGCCCGATTTTTCACGCCGACGACACGTGGAAGTTCCTCGCGGCGGAGGGGAAGAAGTTCTACCGTTCCGCGAAGGCGCGGAGTCCGAAGGTCGGTTTCTTCAAGCGTGTTTTCGGAAAAACCGGCGGCGGCGGCGGCGCAGCCGCCGCCGCCACGGCCGGCTTGGAGAAGTCGATGAAGGAGGCGTTCAAGGATGGGAGGACCGGGCGCAGCCTAACCCTAAAAAACACGCTGAAACCGGTTCTGATCCCGTGCTACGATTTGTCCAGTACGGCGCCGTTTCTGTTCTCTAGGGCAGACGCCTTGGAAACCGACAGCTACGATTTCAATCTCTGGGAGGTTTGCTTGGCAACCGCAGCCGAACCGGGCGTTTTCGACCCGATCAGCATGAAATCGGTCGACGGGTCGACCCGGTGCGTGGGGGTGGACGGCGGGTTAGCGATGAACAACCCGACCGCGGCCGCGATAACGCACGTGCTGCACAACAAGCAGGAGTTTCCCTTCGTGAGAGGAGTCGAGGATATTATGGTACTTTCAATCGGCGCCGGCGGGCAGCTACTGGAAGGAAGCTTCGACTACGAGCAGGTGAAGAAATGGCAACCCCAGGATTGGGCTCGGATCTCCGGCGAGAGCTCATCGGAACTGGTCGACCACGCGGTGGCCATGGCCTTCGGCCAGAACCGTAGCAGTAATTACGTCCGTATTCAGGTATTGTCAAAAAACATTAATTGCAGAATCAACTTATTAAATGCAATTTATTATTTTCTTTTTGTAATCTTTTCTTTTTTACAGTGCTGCCATTATTAACTTTTTTTGTTCTCCAATTTTTACAGTAAGTCACATGTTTCACTGGCTACTGTTAAATTTAATTTTCACATCAATTAACCAAAACTAGCTTTAAATGGATTCTTGATTTATTATAGCCCTGCTGTAATTTTTTCTGTTAAATTACTAGTATTTGAATATTTATTGAGAAGGAAAAAATGGTAAAAAAAACTGTACACAGCTAGCAATATTGTCATTTTTTTGGCATTTTTCACCTGGTGGGGGGTGGGGGTGGGGGTGGGGGTGGGGGGTGGTTTTGTCGTAAGAAATTTATTACATGTACTAAAAGTGGGAGATATGATGCTTATAGTGGAGAGTCTGACTCAAACAACAAAAGGCAGGTTTCCATAACAATCAAGATTTGAACATGATGATTTTGTGCCATTCTTGTGTATCTCTTACAATTTTCTTGAGCACAGATCAAACTGTGGGGTTCTTATTTTTTCCCTATATTCATCATATATAAATTTTGTCTTTTAGAATTCATGTTAATTAGCATTATTGTGATTTAATTTTATTTTTATTTAGTTTTTGTTCTCAAGGCAATGATTTGTGATTTGAATCGACTAAAAGTAGTTAAACCACTGTTGAAGCACATGATAATTAGTTAACGGAATTCGATAACTTTTGAAATATATATGGAGGACGATTTAATTAAATTTGTTCGTAATTGTTTTCTTGTTAGCATAATAATAGTTCTCAATAACACCAATCATTTGCAGTTTGACTTATTAAGGAATATCCCTTTTCCGAAACGGTTATATGTCTCGTATTCATACATGTTTTTACAGTATCCATTAATTTTTCAGGCAAATGGATCCAGCTTAGGCAGGTGCGGGGCAAATGTTGACTCGGACCCAAGTTCGAGCGACATAAAAACGCTAATTGGAAAAGCGGATGAAATGCTGAAACAGAAGAACGTCGAGTCTGTACTATTTAGCGGCAAGAGAATCGGAGAGCAGAGCAATCTCGAGAAACTCGACTGGTTCGCCGAACAGCTTGTGCTCGAACATCAGAGGAGGAGTTTCCGAATAGCTCCCACTGTTGCATTCAAGCAACCAACTCCAAAAACCGGAAAGTAAATCGAATTAAAGTCACCCCTTCAGAAAAAACGGTAAGTTCTCTCTACGAATTAATAATTCTATAGACATTTCTAAAATGCTGTTAATATCAAGTAGGTCCTTTTAAATTGTCATTAGGAATTTGTGAAGAATATTAATAATCACAAGAAGATATTAGTGTTGTCCATGTCTGGTCCCCCCCCCCCCCCCCCCCCCCCCCCCCCCCCCCCTCCCACCCCCACCCCTCTCTGGGCTGTCTTGTGTCATTTTCTATTGATTTAAGAAACAGAAAAAAGCTAACAGAACAGCCTCTGGTTGTTGTAATAGTTTTGTTTTGAGCTACTCTTTGAGATAATAAGAGAGTGAAATTTAAGACCAACAAGCTAACCCTGGTTGTCTGTCCACCGACACTGACTCTTGTTGGACAGAAAGGGGTATATTAGTCATTTTGTACAAAGGGGTAGGCCAGGTAAAATATTTGAGGGTGGATATGATAACCATGTTTGACTCTTGTACAAAACCCTCATTACATCTTTGTCCCTGTTTTTTCATGCCATTTCTATTTCATCTTCTTTTATAAAAGAAAATATTTGCTTTTTTTTTTATCTTCTTTTATGCCCGTTTTGCCCCTTTCGAGCTCCACATTTCGAAACAAGATGTGTCTCTTAGCTTGTAAATATTAAATTGTGGTGCATCAAAAACTGCACTTTTGCACAAAACTAGATAACACTTAACGGAATCTAGAAGATTTTATTTAATTTGATACCATTAGGTCGGACGTGTAAGGAGATTAATAGTTGA
Organism: Erythranthe guttata; assembly: GCF_056151865.1. Taxonomy (NCBI): domain Eukaryota; kingdom Viridiplantae; phylum Streptophyta; class Magnoliopsida; order Lamiales; family Phrymaceae; genus Erythranthe; species Erythranthe guttata. The sequence continues at coordinate 17,040,006 of NC_142538.1, read as the reverse complement.
TGGGAATTGTTGTAATTACCGAAACTGTAAAGATTTTTTTACGTAATCTGAACTTACCTCAGTTGGTGACGGTAATTTTACCCATATATATATATATATATATATATATATATATATATATATATATATATATATATATATGACATAAAGCAATGTCATGAATCTACACATGCTAAAAACTAGCAATTTTGTCATGGTAAAGTGGCAACATATAATCTTTATAACTGTCCTTTGGAGTTTGTCAGTTACAATATGATTACAGTTATTAAAGCAAAAATTTGTACTTCAAATGTTCACAAAATCTTTAGGTGAAATTGCATTTATTTTTTGTTTATTTAATCTCTTTTTATACTTCAACTATCCTAATTTATATACATATTTTTTTATTTGGTGAAATTAATTATTCTTTTTCATGCAGGTAAAGATGTATGAACTAGGAAAAAAAGAAAAAAAAAGGAAAGGGGAGAAATCAAAGTGTGGAAGAAGTACTTAATATAATATAGTGGGGGGTGGGCTTTTACTTTATAGTTTGAAAGGGGAGATAGATATTTCATATTAGGACAAGTGTGAAAAGGAGTTTGATCAACTGTAAAAAAGACAGAAAAAGTGGTGGATCTTGGTGGATTCTTTTGCCGGCCAGCCGCCAGGCACGGCGGCAGCCACTATACTTAATTCTGGTCAAACAAACTATTATAATCCCCTTTTTTCACTTGTTACTCTCTCTTCTTTTTCTTTTTTCTTTTTTTTTTAAATATGGGGAAAGTGTGTTAATTAGTGTATCCTTAAATTTCTTGGTTAGTGCCTATTTTTTACTATTTTTGTTTTTTTTTTGGGTGTTGTTTTGTTTGACTTCCCCACGGTATATCATATGTTTTTGGATGGGAAAATTATTTGAAAATGCAATTTTAATGGGGAAATTTGCATTGATGACTCATCATTTTTATGTTAAAGAAATGCAACCTTTAGCTTTATATTCATTCTTATTCCATATTTTAGCATGAAATCAAGAATATTTTATTCTATTTTTGTGTGATTTGTTTGTTCATAGTTAATTGGTTGTGTTTCATCATTATTTTTTTATTTACTTGTTTATTATTGTATTAATAAATTTAAGTTAAGTGTCCACCTATATAGTACGATACTGGAACACAAACACGACAAGAGGAAAACGAACACGGGAAATTTTCATTTATGAGAAAATGTGTAAATATTAAACAATACAACGGTTGTGTTTGCAAGATATTATGCAAAAGTAAAAGTTAGTGACTGTAGATTAAATATTAAATGCTTATCTTTAAAAGTTTTAGTTGTATTGCTAATACATTGGAAAAATAACTTTAACAGAAAAAAATAGATACAAGAAAAAAAAAATAGTTTAAAAGAGTTTATTTTAAAGAAGTAAAAACAAAAGCTAATTTTCCAAACACCTAAAAATATATTCTGAATTACAAAAGCTCAAAAGTTGTTTCTAAAAGCTTTTGCTAACACCACCTAACTACTTACTATGCAATAATTTAGAGTAAGCAATTCTTTTTTTTTTCAAATTGATTTAATTATGTCGATTTTCATGACTTAGTTTGTTCACCTTTTTCAACCACTTCCTTGTTATATTGTATATCCTTTGTTTTATATGTATAATCCAAGTCACACGCACAAACATGTACACATACTTATGTGTGTCTTATGTGTATATGACGTGTTTACTTTTGTATGTTACAAATATGTATATTTTTGTGTCTATATGAATAGTGGCGGATCCAAAATATTTTATAAGGTGACGATTTTTTTTTCCGAACCGATTAAAAACTTATTACCCCCGATTATTTTAGAGGCATTTATGATTTTTTTTAAATGCAAAAAAGTACACATTTATTGATTTTATTTAATATTATATGAATTTTAAACCATAATATTTTTATATAGTAAGATGGATATGAAAAAATGATATAAATTTACTTTAGAGTTAAGAGTATGGAGAGCCAAAACCGATATTTACGAAAAAAATTGAGGGCCAAAACACTTAAAATTTTGACATGCTATATATTGTTTCATTTTTAGTGTTACTGCTTTTTTTTTTTAATAATATTTTGGTTATTTTATCGGCTTTTTACGCTCACTCCCAAAGAAAGATACGACTCTTACACCATATTTTATGTGAATGACTACTTCATCTAAAATTATTTAAGTTTTTATGAGAATCATTTAGAATTTATGTCACGATACTTCTCTCATACAAATAAAATTTAATATTACTTTTTGATTAATACGACAAATATATTAAAATAAACTAATTTTTCTTTTTTATTTATTTTTTTGACTAAAAATAAACTAATTTTCTAATCGTACATTACATGCATAATGTCATGATTTAGATAAACCCAAACATGGAATCTGCTTTATTAATAAGCATTCTCTTGACTAAAAAAAGAAAGAAAAAGAAGCTTATCCTTAAGTTCTGTTTGGTAGCTCTTATTCACACATAATTCACAAATGTATTATTCATTGTATTAAGATATGTGGTGGGGTTTAAGTAGCTAATTAGGACAACCATCCAAACCTAACTTAGCTATACTTGTCGATGGAAAATTAGATGTTAAGCCTGGTTATTTATACTGTGTAGATTTCAACTGTAGATTTGATTAAATAATCATTTACTAAAGCACACACATGAATGTGTGCATGTGATTATGTATGAATTTACGGTTAAAATTCGTCCAGTATAAATAATCAGATGCAACATCGAATTATCCAGATGATGATTATGACTTGTGGGGCTTAAAGAATTCCCCTTTCCCACTCCAATTATGCACTCTTACTTAGTTTAATCAAAACAACAACTTGGTTAATCTAATAAAATCAAAGACAAGACACAAAAAAAAAAAATTAAAATTAAATAAAAAAATGAAAAAGGTAAAATAGCCTATTATTATATTGAAGCACTCAAGTCAATCCAAATGAATTTTAGTATATTGTATTCATCTAACCACAAACATAATTATAAAGTATAATGTGAAGCTTTACATTAATCAATTCTTGATTACTAGCTCTTTATCTTTATCTATTTTTTTTTTAAATAAAAGAAGAAGAAAAACGGCAATGATGGTCTCTTACGGCGGAACTTTTTTTCGAGGTGAAATAAGGATTTTATTAGACGATAATCGTCATACTGAGAGGTAAAAACGAACATTGCGTACCAACCAAGTCCAAATCGCTCGCAAGCTTATTACATTGAAGTTTGTCGAATATAAATCGTACTCGTTAGAAATCACATTTCGTTTGTTCTTCTGCTCTTAGCTGGAAACATACATCGGGGCATAAAAAAAATGACAAATGACGAGACTTTGAAAGGCGAAAAAAATGACGAAATAAATAGGAATTCAATTGCAGGATACAAGGTGCAATTATACATTTATTCTTTTGAAACAACAAAGGGAGAATTATTTAAATTATCAACTCAAAAACACAAAGAAGCTAACAACAGTAATAAAACCTAAAGACACATTACATGTCGCCAGACGACGGAAAAAAGACTAGGTTTAAATGAAATTTAAAGCCATTCCGCTTTTCATTCCTTAACTAAAACAGTAAATAATTTCAAGAACACACACAACTGTAGGATAAAGATACACTCGTCGTAATAGGCAAGTAAATGAAAATGCCGCAATGTAGAGAGGGAGTCGAGAGAATGTGTACTTAAAGAGGAACCTGTGCCTGCTCGTTTGTAGGCACCTCGAGAGGTTCTTGTAAAGCTGGATTAATCGGGAAAAGCATACATTGCGCGTATTGTGCCATTAATTGGTCAATAAGCACCAGTGCCACCATTGCTTCCACCATTGGAACGGCTGTATAGCAACCATCAAAGCATACATATAAGTGGCCCAATTATTAGATTTATTGAATTGTGTGCAACAGATTTACGGACGAATCCATAGTTCAGAATTCAGATACCATTCAATTCAACACAAAAAAACAAGAAAAATGATTTTATGTATATAGTTGAGGGGTGTACCTCTTGGAACAACACAAGGATCATGACGACCACGAGCTATGAGTTCCGTGTCATGTTTGTCTCTAGTCACAGTGTTCTGCTTCCTCTGCAAACGAATAAGATATGTTTGACATAAGTATATTTGAAAGAACGAGGTACATAGCTAATGATTTGGTGGATACATCCCGGCAGTTCAAAAGGTTCAAAATATTGTTTAATGAGGCAATTACACAGAAACGTCTTATCTCTGTGGTCGAACCTGGTTTGCCACAGAGAAAAGAGAGATACTGAACTACATATTATTTCTTTTCTTTCGCGATTAGGGATCCTGTTCAAACTATTAGCAGCATTACAGACCTTAAATAAACCCACCAAGGCCATTAATATTTTCTGCAAATTTATCTGGCATCCAAAAAGCTTATATTGTGACGGCAGTGAGCTAAATTACTTAATAGTTAAAAACAATAAGCCTCATAATCATGTCTGCCAGCTTGATCCCATCCAAGAATGGAAAACCCAAACTTGTGGATTTGGAATTGCAACAATGGCAAGTCAGCTAGATCAGACACAAGTTATACAGTTGCATAAAACAATAAATGAATGACCATTTCTTATATTTTTGATAGAGTTAAGCAGCCAGACAAATAAAAACATGCACAACCCCTAGGAAGGAGCAGGACAAAGGAGAGAGAAAGAGGGCATACAGAGATAGTTGATGTTGGCTTGAAAGCTACTCTCATGTTGATGGTTTCTCCATTTGATATTCCACCCTAAAAATGATACAATCAATAATCATAAGTCTGATGCAGTGGAAAATGATAAACAACAGCTCCTATATTTGTGATTTAAGAATCTTTACCTGTATTCCACCAGATCGGTTGGTCTTTGTCCTAATCCGGCCCTGTTCATCCATATAGAATTCATCGTTATGCTCACTACCAGTCATAAATGTACCTGGTTGATTTTCATCGGAAGAAATTAGAACTTCAACAAATGTCTCTCGAGAAAAATATTCTTATCAAGAAATTCCTAAACTAGTTAAATGATTATCGAATTATTCCAACTGAAAAATCAGAAGTTGGTGTGCTTTTTTCACCTGCGAATCCACTGCCGAACTCGAATCCCTTTGTTGCAGGTAGTGACATAGCAGCTTTTGCCAATTCTGCCTCAAGCTTATCAAAAACAGGAGAACCAAGTCCCTATACACAAACTGATATTCAGTGTTTTTTTCATGGTATTTCCAAAATTTAAAACTGATGAACCATGAGAAATCCAGCAGTGCATTAATAAGAAAATCACAACTGTGCGGAGCAGAGAGTTTGCCGGAGAGGAAGGGAGGGAAAGAGAGGTGAGTTTACCCGTGGGACATTCCGAACAATGCAGGTAACAACACCGCCAACAGAGTCACCTCTCACTCTGACAGCATCAATAGCAGCAATCATTTTTTCCGCATACTCGGGATTCGGACACCTTACAATATTACTCTCTATCTGGAAAAAATAGATTATAAGGAAATTTATTATGTCAAGAAGGACTAATTGTTTCCAGCACAAAATACAAAATAAAAAAGAAATCATGAAAATATCAGACAAGAAAATTAAAGACTGAACAGGAATGAAAATTGGGCAACTCGAGCAAATTTTCTAGTTATAATTGTCAACACCAAGTTAGATTTATTGATACGGCAATTTGACCTGCATCTATTCTTTCTGTTCATCAATATGGATTAACCAAGCTGAGCATCTTACATATAACTGCTCATCTGTGAGTTTATATGACAAATAAAAATTACTCATTAAAGATTCTCATTCCTTGTAGCAGATCGTGATTACATAATCAGCAACCAAGACTTAATTAAATATAGCAGTTTGGGATTTGCTTAACATTTAATGTTTTTAAGCTCCTAGGCTGACTAAGAAACGTTACACGGGAATGATGTGCAGTAAATAATAATCAACAGTTCTCCTGACAGTGATGGATTACTGCTACACCTGTCCAGCTCTTCCTTACACACGAATCATTACCATTGATAATATGCAGAAAAGAAGTCAAAAAAATTAAACTTCATTATACCTGATCAAGGGTCACAGTTTCATCATTAACAAGGTTTTCGGGAAGGACAACATTGTGAACTTGAGAAACATAAGCAAGAACCTGTCATAGGGAGCATGGGGAAAAAGAATTAGGAAATAACAGAAAATCCATAGCCATGTACACAGGATAGTGAAGGAAAAAGGGTATTCAGGCAATTGTACACAGGCAATTGTTACAAGTTTTAAGGCGTTAATGAAGGAAAAGGGGTAGCAGGCACTCTATTTACACCAAAAACCCTATCACAAAAGAGACAAGGGGAATTTATACTTGTACAAACATATAATTGGTGCGCATATGAATGTGCAAATATATACTTGGTGATCATCAATAGCAATAATATACAATTATCTCTGATACCAAACTGAAAAACTTACTTCCGTCCCTGCATATTGCTTTAAAATCTTCTTGGCGATAGCTCCCGCAGCAACTCTCCCAATGGTTTCTCTTGCAGAAGATCTACCACCACCCTAGATTCCAAAACCCCAAAACATAAACAACAAGTTGATCTTGAAGGAAGATTTAGTAACATTTCATGCTATTAAGAGATAATAAAACTTCTAAAGTAAGGTTCAAAGATACAGATGACATCACGATTGTTCAATCAAGGGTAATAGGAGAGTAGTACCTGCACTGATCTAACACCATATTTGAAATCATAAGTTGCATCTGCATGAGACGGCCTATAAGCTAGTGACATTTCAGTATAGTCCTGTAAAAATCGACAAAGGAATTTGCATGAGCACCATGATAACATTCGTGCAAGTCTGTTAAACTAACTCCCTGAAGGTTTAAGCAAGAATTATTTTTACAGGGAATTCAAAGCATCAAAGTACTTAACCTATATTTAAAAGATTAGACCTAGCAACTATCACGATAAATGACCAAAGACCCATAGCTCTGAAATAGTGCAGTTATAAACTAGCCAATCCGTTAACAACTCTTATATTATTTCTCTCATTTTGGCACCTCATCCCCCCAGAGTAGGGTTAAGAAACAAACCAAGCTACTAGATATTCAGTTTAAGATTGATCACTAAAAGCTCACTTAAGCTCAGTTCATTATTATAACGAACCCAGCTTGATCACCTTTTTTTCCATTTGACATAAGATATGTATAAGAAATTCAAGCTAATCGAGCTCAATTCGTGTTTGACTCGACTGAAGTTTGTTCGAGCTCAACTCAATTAGTAATAATATAAAACTTAAACACAATTTCTGAAACTCGATAAAAAAACAAAATAAGAAAAAAACGTGTTCAACTCGATTAGGTTATTTTACACCACTACTGCAGAGGGCCCCACAAAACTCAACTGTATATGAATAGGATATTTTAGGTGCTTACATTTCCTCGTTGATCTGTATTGGGCACTTCTACCTTGATTGGAGATCCAGTGGTGAACCCTACAGTAGGTAAATTCACCAATTTGCTTTAAGAATCACAAAGACCCCCAATCTATGTGAAAGGTGCAAAAATATAGACAGCTCAAGGGAAAGAAATGAATAACTAACCATCAGCAATCCCTGAAGCTATTTTGCAAGTGTCGGTCTCTTTTCTAGGAGTGGTTATTCTGCTCTGACCTGGCCTCCTAAAAATTTGCAATAAAATCACATGATCAGCCTAATTCATTGGTAAGTGGTAACTTATCAGAAACAAAACACATCCAGTTAAAGTCACTGCTTTCAGATCTCATTACCATATCTCGAGTAAAAAATCAGGTATATCTTAACCAACAGGACAACATCCCAGTGAATAAAATTATCTTTCTTATGTATATTTCACTCTTGAAAAGGTTTCAAACAACACTAGAGCAGAAAACATAGTAGCCAAAAATATATACCTTCTATCAAGATCTCCTTGTATATCTTCTTCAGAGAGGGGAAGTCTAGGCGGGCATCCATCAACAACACACCCTACACCACCACCATGAGACTCTCCAAATGTTGTAACGCGGAAGTAATTTCCATAAGTGCTACCGGAGGCCTGTATTTCTGTATGAAGTAACCATGTAAATATTATTAATGGGTCATACATGACATTCAACAGTATGTAAACTTATCATTCTAGGCTATCCTGAAAAAAATAGTGTAGGTTGAATGTTTTTAGTGAAGGCACAAAACTTACTCAACTTCTTCAAGCAAAGTGTACTAGATGCTTTATAATTAGCAGAAGATTAAATCAAATGTAATACAAGCTGAGGCGAAATCACAACTACGGAAGTGATAATACTGCATTACTCCTCCATTTTAAACTGACAAGTGGGATATCTATGTGATGCTTCACATTTCATTTTGTTGGAATTTTCCCAATTAACAGAAATCAACAAACAGCCTCAACAGAAACTATCCTGAAAGTTGCTGCTAGAAACATATGGATATTTCAATTTGGATATGTGAAATAATAGATAATCCAATGTCAAAATCAGAGAGTCCTTTTCGAATGACATATCAAGTGCATGTTTCCCAGTAAAACTAGATGTCTGTATTGAGTATTCTTGTATTGTATTCTTCCACTTTCTCCTATAAACCCATTACTAAAAGCCATACGATCTACTGATCTGGAAGGAAAGACAATTTCTGTAAGGGCTGCCACTCATACGTGCATGGAACTGAGGGAAATGCATCAACAGAATTATCTAATGACTCTATCGGACCACCTTTCTAACACCACCTTTCTAACGGGTCGTAAATCTTCAAATTGACTTCGTTCATTTACTTTATTGAAGCTGAGCATATTAAGATAGTGATGTTAAATCAAGCTTATTACAATGGATTTAACAAGCAAGCAATTAAACTTCAGCTTAAGCATGTTCATTTGGATATTTGTTAAAAAAGGATAAACAAGTGAATTACGAGCTTTATTCAAGGTCTCAATCAAATAACAAACAAATCAAGCAAAACACCAACAACAATCAAGGAAAACAACCAACAATCACTATTCAACATTTTCATAAGAAACAGACGGAAATTCGAAAATCTAATCAGTAAAAACTAAGAGAGAAAAAGGATCGTGAAAAAAAAAAAAAAAAAAAGCTCACCGAAGCGTTTGGATTGGGATCGGCGAGCAGGGAGCTGGAGGCTCTGTGGCGGCGGCGATTGGAGGGAAGCGAGGCGAGCGGATCCGGCAGAGGTGGACGGAGCTCCGAGGAAATGGTTGGTTGAGAGGTTCGACGCCATTGATACGACGCCGTTCTTCGAATTGGGATTGGGATTGGGGTTGTTGGTAATTGATCTCTGTGGTTTGGTTTGGTTTGGTTTGGTGAGTAGAGTGGGCGGAATTGTTTCACTGGTCGAGAAATTGAAGAATTTATACCAATATTTATATATAAATATATGATATATATAGTTTGGAGAAGCAATTATAATGTGGTAGTTGGTTTACGAAAAAAATAGTTGGGTGAAATTTTTGGGGCCCACAAAAAGGGTTGGCCTTCACCTACCACTTTTCGCCACGTTTTCTTTAAGGGTCCATTTGGATGGAGGGATTTGATTTGGGGAATAGATTTGAAATGACTTCAATTTTGGAGTCATTTGAAATCCATCAATATTGCTCCAAAATCAATTAAAAAGGAGGGGTGGGGATTTGAAATCCATCTCCAAATCCCTCAATCCAAACAAGTCCGAGGGATTTGTTATTATGGATTTGAAATCCCTCCCCCAAATCCCTCCATCCAAATGCACCCTAAGATCATTTCATTATTATTATTATTATGTAAATTACAACCAACCCCTGAAGTATGGTCAATTTACGAAAAATCTCTCTTGTTTAGATAATTACATCTATCCATCAACTATGATTTTTTTCTTACACCTCCCCCTTATGGTGTCAAATTCAACATAATCATCTGGATTTCGTGGAATGTGCTCTAGTTTGTACTCGTTTTGTGTAAAAATACAGTTTCTGATGCATCACAATCTGATAGGGGTGGTTTCGGTACGGTTACCGAACATTTTGTTCAATACCGTGTACCTACCGTATCTTTCGGTATTGAAAAATTCTATACCGTTACCGTACCAATAATTGCGGTATACCGTTATTCGGTATACCGTAAGTTTCGGTACGGTATGATCGGTACGTGGTAATCTACCGTACATCATTTTTTTGATGAACTCGGATGATACCATAATTAAGATGAATACTAAATAAATGCATAAATACAACAAATTAAGCAAATGAATATGGTGATCGATCAAGCAATCTACATGAATATACATTATACAACCGTAGTAGCATATGTTGCTTTAATTAACTAATGCTTACTAAGATATCTATAGAAAAATTGTAGAAACATGTAATGAGCAAAAAAGTTTGATGGTTTAAGTAAGAGAAATAAAAAAAAAAAAAATTGCAATAATGCAAATGAAACAGAAGACTGGGAACTCAGGGGGAAAGAAAGGGAAAATAAAATATGGCAAAAAGTATTCCACCAATAAGTGATTAATTGGACTTTGAAACTAAAGAAGTATGTGACATAAACAACTTTAACGAGAGCTAATATTGAGTTTGCATAAATATATGAAGATAATAAAAAAATTATAATTATGTATATATAATATATATATGATGTATCATATCGTTATTCTTGTTTTTTTATTTTCTTTATAATATTTGTTGACTATATTTTTTTTTATCTAAAGTTGAATATAAAGTATAAAGTTGAATATTTGTTGAATATATTAACTAATTTTAAAAATACAAAGTTGCGGTACGGTACGGTATTACCATGGTATTGAAGATACAATACCGCTACCGTACCGTAAGGCAATGGTACGGTACCGATACCGTACCAAATGTAGTGGTAACCGATAGTTCGGTATTATTCGGTAATTTATGGTAGGTATACCGTGGTAATCGGTATTTGGTAATTTTTGCCCAGCCCTACAATCTGATATATACAAACCAAAAAACACATATTATGATCATCTTGCTTCAAAATGTGGAGTTCAAATGGGATAAAACGGGTACAAAAGTAATAATATTCCATATAATCTAGAAGATTCCACTAAATTTTATAGTTGAAGGGGTGGTTGTAATTACCCAAACAGGAGGGGGATTTTCGTAATTTGACCATACCTTAGGGAGGTGGTTGTAATTTACCATTATTATAATAATAATAATAATAATAATAATAATAATTATTATTATTATTATTATTATAATTATTATTATTATTATTATTATTATTATTATTATTATTATTATTATTATTATTATTATTATTATTATTATTATTATTATTATTATTATTATTATTATTATTATTATTATTATTATTATTATTATTATTATTATTATTATTATTATTATTATTATTATTATTATTATTATTATTATTATTATTATTATTATTATTATTATTATTATTATTATTATTATTATTATTATTATTATTATTAACATTAGATAGTTTTACATCATTGTCGATTGAGCTACACATAATAACATAAAACACCAGTATATAGTTATTTATGTAGATTTACGATTCAAAATCACATAGTGTATTTCACCAGATGTAGGATCTCATGAGTCTCTCTCATAATACTGATACTAGACTAAAACTTAGTTGGTTAAATGTACATCTGATACAAAAAATAGGAGTCCAGAGTTGGTTGCTAAAATGATTCTCAGATCTCCAGTCCACCAATGGTTTATTTTTCTGCACAAACTTATGATATTAAGTATAACAAAATTCATTGCAATGACATATTCTTCTACACTAACAAAATGTTCAGAAGTAATCCAAACAATAGAACAACCAAAACAACTCTTATTTATTTATTTATTTTAATATTATAATAAATAAATAAATAAATAAAAGGTTGTCCAACAACATATAGTTATTTAACCGAAAACAAAACAGCAACATAAATTTACAACACTTGAGAAAACAACGGAAATATATGACGGTGGCTACAAAATGTCGTCGAACGACAAACCAATGTAGAATTTATCAAGTGTCTTTGCTCGAATACAATAAAAAAGTTCATAGGAAAGATCCGGTGCGAGCGACTGGAAGATGTTGTGGGTGCTATAGGGTGTATAGATAGGCATGCATTAAAACCGAGTACATATATCAGCCGAATAAATTTAAGGAATTCAAAAATAATATGAAATTGCTAGAACCAATTTTGTACACCGAAATTAGATCGATCATCCGCCCGATTAGACACATTGGAGTAATGCCTATGAGTCATGCCGTCACCAATTTTATGAACACATGAATGCCGAAAAGAATCACACGATGATTTCTTGCGCCATAGAAGTTTGCTAGAAAGGGAATTAACGATCGATGATAAATTTTCTTAAAAAAAATTGATGATGATTTTTTTCTTTTCTGGAAAAAGAACGGTCGATGATAAATAAATGAGAACAATGGAATTAGGTTTAAAGTTTTACAAAATGTTTTTCTTCATTTATTAATATGATTTCAAATTTGTTGATTTGTTATTAAGGTTTAAATTATTAATTTTCCATTATTTTTTTTTTAATTAAAAGGGGGCTTTTTCGTATTACTTATATACCAGGGTTCATTTTTTTTTTCTGGGTACGTACTTATATGATGTGACAGTTTTTTATTGGTTAATTGTGGTCCGAGAAGTACAACCCTCTTGGACCCTAGACAACCCATGTTTTATCGGCCAACCGATTCACTTTCGATCTGTTTTTTTTTTTTTGTTTTTGCCGATAATTTTTTTGTTGGCCCGATAATTACCGACTCAACTCATGCTCAGCCCTAAAATGTACCATCTATTAAAAGATTATTACTATATATTAAGAAGCTTTTCACTTATATAATATTAGATGGGATTTATTAGAATTTTTAAATACGTACCATCTTATAAATTGAACGAACCGTTAAATTTACACGTTGTCCACGAACCAGGACTACAAAAAAGATTATTTAAGTGAGACTATTAATTAATCTGCATTATCATGTATCCATTTAATTTAAAAAAAAAATATAAGCATAATGCAAATTCTACTTTAAAAAATTCCAAAACATAGAAACTCTTCAAATAAGTTTACAATATTACAAAAAGCCTTCAAGAAATAGGGAACCTTTCTAATTGTCATGCAACGCAACACATTAATTATCAAGTACATACTCAATACTTCAAACATTTAGTTCTCTCTTGAAATAAATTTAAACAATATTAATTAAAAAAAAAAAAAAGGGTGTCTTCAACCCCTACTAATCACCATTAAAGGGGAACCTTTGCCTTTTGCAAGGGTTCTTGTAGTGCTGGATTAATAGGGAAAAGCATACATTGCGCATATTGTGCCATTAATTGATCGACAAGCACCATCGCCACCATCGCTTCCACCACCGGAATCGCTGCACACGATCGAACGGACTTAATAAGTTGAATTATCGTGTTTCCTTTTTGTCGAAGATAGAATTATACAATTTTATGATGAATGGACAAAGGTTTGATAGATAAACTATGCTTCAATTAATGTACCTCTCGGAGCTACACAAGGGTCGTGGCGCCCTCGAGTTGTGAGCTCCGTATCGTGTTTGTCTCGAGTCACGGTATTCTGCTTCTTCTGCATGTTTTAGAATTTGAAATTTAAGCTTCCATTTTACGAAAAATATAATTACGTAGCTGCATGCGAATTGATCAGTAAAAATCAAATCAGGCTTAATCCTAGACTAGGAAAGAAAACACAAGCAAATAAAAATAGGAAAGAAAACAAATAAAAATAGGAAAGAAAACAAATTAATAACACACAAATAAAAATTAATATAAAAATTTACGAGGTATACGAGGTTCACGACGTAATTAATATATACGAGATTGTGTGTTATTTTGCAGTCGGAGGTATACGAGGTTCACGACGTAATTAATATATACGAGGTTCACGACGTTATTTTGTAGTAAAAATTACCCGATCCGGTCGGGTAATACCCGACCGGGTCGGGTTATACCCAAATAACCCGACCCGAATGCCCACCCCTAATCCTAGTAACAAAATATATTAACCAACGAGGCAAAAACTAGACACGCCCCACATTCGTGAACCGACCCGTTGACCATGAGCTAGTTAACCTTTGACCATGAACAAGCCCGTGAATCGAAAAATCAATTCACGTTTTTTTTTTCTCCTCGAACTGACGGTTAAGCAAAGAGGACGTACGAAGATTGTTGGCGTTGGCTTGAAAGCTATTCTCATGGTAATGGTTTCTCCATTTGATATTCCACCCTACAGTTTATTAAAAATACACTATAAAACGACGAGATCTCACCTTTCGGGTGAAAAAATTAAAAATAAATTAATTAATAATTCAAAAAAAAAAAAAAAAAAAACCTGTATTCCACCAGAACGATTGGTCTTTGTCCTAATTCGACCATGTTCGTCCATGTAGAATTCATCGTTATGTTCGCTACCGGTCATAAATGTACCTAGTTGCATTTTCGTTGTCATAATATGTCTTAAATTATAAACAAGTTATATAGTTATTGTCTAAATTTAAATTTTGTTGAATTTTCAGTAATTTTCACCTGCAAAGCCACTGCCGAAGTCGATTCCCTTTGATGCAGGTAGTGACATCGCAGCTTTCGCCAACTCTGCTTCAAGTTTATCGAAAACCGGAGAACCGAGTCCCTACAAATTAAGACCTCATTCGATTGACATAATTAAATCCAATTTACGAAACATTAGTAGCTAGTAACACGTTCTGCTGACAACATTCATACTAACAAACGCGCACAATTAAAAAAAAAAAAAAAAAACTAACATCCTTCGCAGAATTGTATTACAATAGGGGTTGATTTTGACTAAATAAATATTATAATTCATTTGATTGATTAAATTTCGGGATCATTTTCCATCGTGGGCTTGAAATATTAACTCTAATACTCGACAAAATTACATCGTAATTAATTATAGCACGCATTAACGAAGGCGAGTTTACCCGTGGGACGTTCCGAACAATGCATGTGACGATACCTCCAACCGAGTCGCCTTTCACTCGAACATCATCAATAGCAGCTATCATTTTTTCTGCGTACTCTGGATTCGGGCACCTTACGATATTGTTCTCTATCTGGAATTAAATTTAAAAAAAAATAAAAAGTAAAAAAAAAAATCACGATTACGAGAAACTTTATAACATAGGGACCATTGAGAAAATGAAGAGAGAAAAAAAACAAAAATTAATAATTGACTCGTACCTGATCGTGTGTCACGGTTTCGCTCTTAACGAGATCTTCGGGGAGGACAACGTTGTGGACTTGTGAAACATAAGCAAGAATCTGCCATGAAATTAATTTCATTTCCCAATTCCAAAATTTAGGTGATCAATAATTCTGGGTTTTTATCGCAATCACTGCTCCATGTGTTATATCGAACTGCTAAAAAAAATATCCTATGCTGTTTCATAGGGCCGTTTTCGCTAATAAAATAACACGGGGTACTACTTAGAATAAACTCTAGTAATTGTAGTTATAGTCTACACGATATTACAATTTCTAATTAAGAGGGTGTTTGGCTAAGCTTATAAGATGTTAAAAGGAGCTTATAAGATGTTTTAAAGCTTATAAGCTCTTCTAAAGTGTTTGGTAAATTTTTAAAAAAAGATCTTAATTTTTTTTAAAATAAGTTGTTGGAGACCAAATAAGATCTTTTTAAATAAGTACCTCTACTCCACCTTTTTATTTAAGATCTTATAATGAGTAAAAATAGGAAATAAGCTCATTATTCAAACACTCTAAAAATTAATCCTAAAAATAAGATGTAACAACTTATCAGTTCTAAAAACATCTTATCAGATGTAAGAGCTTATCAGCTGTTTAAAATAAGTTTAGCCAAACACAGTATTGGTAGCGGCTAAAATAAATACCATTTTTTTCTCACTTCAATACCACCAACATAAAAAATAAAAAATGAAATAGATAATAAATAGGTAATAACGTACATTATTAACCTTAATGAAAATCAATACTACACACAAAATTTGTGTGGTATTGATTTTATTAAAGGTATTAATGTCATTACCTATTTATTTTCTATTTTTTATGTTGGTGGTATTGAAGTGAGAAATAAACGGTATTTGTTTCAGCCGTCCCCTTAATTATTTTGTTGGGTAAATTACACCCTAGGCAATGTCAAATTACGAAAAAAAATCTCTTATATTTGGATGATTACAACTACCCCTCAACTATGAATCTTTTTACGCGTCCACCCTAATGGTGTTAAATTCAACATAATCTTCTAGATTCCGTGGAATGTTCTCTAATTTGTACTCGTTTTGTGCAGAATTACAATTTCTGATGCACCACAATCTGATATTATGGTCATCTTGTTTCAAAATGTGAAGCTCGAATGGGATAAAACAGGTACAAACTTGAGAATTATTCCATACAATCTAGAAGTTTCCACTGGATTTGACACCGCAAAAGTTGACGTGTAAGTAGATTCATAATTGAGGAATAATTGTAATTACCCAAACATGAGGGGGTTTTTCGTAATTTAACCTTATCTCATAATTGTAAGTGATATATGAACTTACTTGAGTCCCAGCATATTGCAGTAGAATCTTCTTGGCAACAGCTCCAGCAGCTACTCTCCCTATGGTTTCTCTTGCCGAAGATCTACCACCACCCTGGATTCATTAATCCTCGTACATTAAATACATTTTTAATAGGATAAATTACGATCACCCATGAGATATGACTAAATTACGAAAAGATCCCTCTTACAACCACCCTCCTTTTAAATATTTTTATATAAAATTTATGTAATTCGGTTATTTACCGAACCAAATCGTATATTCAGTTCAGTAAACAGTATGAAATGTTGGTTTACCAAAATTTTGGTTCGATTTTACCAAATTAACATCCCTAAATTTTAGCATTGAAGGGGGCTTTTCGTAATTTGAACATAACTCGGAGGTGACCGTGATTTTGCCGCTTTTAATATATTTTAATATATATATATATATGGGTACCTGTACAGATGCAACGCCATACTTGAAATCATAAGTTGCATCAGCATGGGATGGCCTATATGCTAGTGCCATTTCACTGTAGTAATCCTGTTTACAAAATACAAACAAAATAATTATACAGAAATTAAAGTAAAATAGAGCGAGCATGCATGCATGCAAACTGTTTGTTAAAATGCTTCTTAGGTGTGGGGGAAACTTTTACTTCTCCTCTTTGATCCGTATTGGGCACTTCTACTTTGATTGGAGATCCAGTGGTAAACCCTACATTTATTACACAACCATATGTATTGTTAAACCTCTATAAAGTATAAATTAATATAGTTGGAATTAGAGGAATTCTATTAATTTAGCGAATTATTAAATTACCGAGTTAATAATTTAACATGTTTTCAACCGAATCAGGATCGAGAGAAGCTATTATTAAATCGAGGTTATTAATTTATCGAGGTTCTATTGTACATCAAAAACACGTTTTTAATTAGAATAGCAAACATGCACCACTAATCTAATTAATTAGTGAAAAGTGCAAGAAAATTAATTGTACACAAAATATTGAATATGACTAATAATTAAGGGTAAACTACAACGCCATCATATGATGTATGGTCAAATTACGAAAAAAACACTCATGTTTAATTTGATAATTACAACTACCCATCAACTATGAATCTTCTTACACGTCCACCATTGTGGTGTCAAATTTAGTGGAATCTTGTAGATTATATGGAATATTCTCAATTTTGTACCCGTTTTATCCCATTTGAGCTCCACATTTTGAAGCAAGATGATCATAAGATCTGTGTTTTTTGGCTTTTATATATATAAGATTGTGGTGCATCAGAAACTGTATTTTTGCACAAAATGAATACAAATTAGAGAACATTCCACAAAATTAATGTAGAAGATTATGTTAAATTTGACACCATAAGGGTGGACGTGTAAGAAGATTCATAGTTCAGGGGAAGTTACAAGTATCAAAATATGAGGGGGCTTTTTCGTAATTTGATAATAATCCAGGGTGATTGTGAATTGTAATTTACCCAATAATTAATTATTAGTAATTACCATCAGCAATCCCTGAAGCAATCTTGCATGTATCAGTTTCTTTTCTTGGAGAGGTTATTCTGTTCTGACCTGGCCTCCTTCAAGAAAACAAAAAAAAAAAAAAAAAAATCACATGAACATTTAAATAGCCTTGTAATTCATTATTGGTAATAACTAATATCCAAAATAATTAAAATAAAATTTCATACGAAGCTAATTAACGCACCTTCGGTCGAGATCTCGTTGAATGTCTTGTTCGGAGAGGGAAAGTCTAGGAGGGCATCCATCAATAACACACCCTACACCGCCACCGTGAGATTCTCCGAACGTCGTAACGCGGAAGTGAGTTCCGTATGTACTACCCGAGCTTTGAATTACTGTCGAAAATATAAAAATAAAATATATATATAATTTATTGTGCTAGCTAAGCCGACATGTGTTAAATCGGACAAAGTGAAATAAATTATTTCACCATTTGTTTATGAATGAATCTGTATTATTTTCTAGTTGACGATAAATTATTTTTTACTCTCGTAATTTCTAAATATATAATTAATTAACGTACACATTTAATTGACGATGTCTACTTTGATGTCACAATGAGAGAGGTTTTTTTTATTAATAATTAAAAAAAAACGAAAATTGAGGAGAGAGAGAGAAAATCACTGAAGCGTTTGGATAGTAGGGGTTGGCGACGACGGCGAGCGGCAGGGAGGTGGAGGCTCGGTGGTGAAGGCGGCGATTCGAGGAAATGCAGGGTGGAGAGTAGGGGAAACGCCATCAGAACGACGTCGTTTTCTTTGACAAAGTGGTTAATTAATCTGTGTGGTCCGTGAGTAGTCGGAATTTTGCAGTGCTTGATATTTCACACACCGATGACATTAAATATATAGTGCCACTATGCAGTTTATTTTTTTGGCGCGCACCCCTCTTCTCCATCATTATTAAATGGTTAAATTACGAAAAAACCCCTCTTATTTGAATAATTACAACCACCCATCATTTTAAATATTTCTATATAAAATCTATGTAATTTGGTTAAAAACCGAACCAAATCGTATATTCAGTTCGGTAAACGGTATGAAATGTTGGCGTATCAAAAACTCGGTTCGATTTTACAGATTTAACATCACTAAATTTACCTCTGGAGGAATATGTTCGAAAGATATAAATAGTTTAGAATGACTGTAATTACTCAAACATGAAACGGATTTTCATAATTTCACCATGACTCAGGGGTGGCCGTAATTTGCCCTCATTATTATTATTATTATTATTATAAACAACTAAACTTGCAACGCAACCACATATGCATTGCATAAGTCATGTTTTGGTGCAAGTAGTTTGCAAATTACAAATGCCCTGCAATAGATGATCTAGTGGTTGGAGCAAGTGAATTTGCGTCAATTGATCGTAGTTCGAATTTTCTTGTTAACGGTCACTAGGTCGAGCATGTCACACATACACGAGATTTAGGGGTGAGCAAAAAAGCCGAAAAATCGAAAAACATAACCAAAAAATCAAAAATCGAGTCGTTTCAAACCGTACCGAATAGCAATCCGTATGCACGGTTTTTTATTTTTGAAATACCGAATTATTCGGTTCGGTATGGTGGAAAGTGTGAAAAACCGAAGCGAACCGAAACTATAAAATGACTTCATTTTATGTAATATATGTATTATTTTATCCTAAATTTTATTTTATATCTTTCAATTACTCTTCTCACTCTAAGCATTTGTTCAAATATTTGAGACATTGTATTTTATTTATTTAGTAACTAAAATTTTACTTGAGTTCATTGTTTTATTAATGTGGTTGGTGAAAGTAGTAAAAAAAAAAATCATCTAAATTACGTTTAAGTCCCATGGGATTAAGGATTTTATATTTTCATTGCACTGGTTAGTTGTGAAAGTAATTGTAATTGGATTCTTTTATTTGTACAACCTGAATATATAATTACAGTTGAACCGGAAAAAAACCGAATCGATGAAAAACCAACATATGTGATTTTTTTATTTTACAAAATCCGATATATTCGATTCTTCGATTTTAGCAAAAAAATTAAACCAAACCGAGTTGTGCACATCCCTAGCAAGATCTGTGAATTGCAGATAAGGAGATCGAACTGTCACAATCTTATTATGAATTTGCAAATTGTTGGTATTGTTAGATTTATGTGTTGGGTACAAAAAACAAAAAAAATTAACAAGAGGGCTTGCCAGAAAAGATAAAGTCATTTAAAATCGTTTGTTTTTTTCTTCTTCTTTATTTGCCTAAAGTAATAATAAATCCAAACAATAAAAACAAACCAATAAACACGTGAATAAAATGTTAGGGGTAGCTGTAGAAAAATCTACAATCAATTTTGTTGACCACTCAAAATCTTTATGTACCATTTTTATGTTCTTCATTTCTTTTTAACTGTCATTTTAGCCTTATAAACTTTTTTTTTTTTTTACATATTCAAATGTTAATTTAGAATTTCAAGCATAATTAATTATTTTTCCAACACCAACCCTCACACTAATAATAGATCAATGAAGTCAAAAATAGAAAATGTCAAAGTAGTAATCTTTTCCCTTGAAAATCAAGACTATTTAGTAGGGTATTGATAACGCGGTACTGTTTTTACGAATATAGTTTGCAATAGTTTACGTACTACTCTCCCTTCATCTATTAAAGAAAAAACCTCTCAAGCTTTGATATTATAAATCGTCTCGAAACTCATCCTGTTGAAACGATTTATAAAGGAAAATGAATGCATTGGTTGGGAATCAAGATACACAATACAAAGAAATAAAATTTGTTCGTTTTCATTTTATAAATCTGGAAAAGGTGGCTCACTACCAAAACGGGTGCGAAAAAACTATTTTCACATCCAAAATGGGCGCGTACAAGTTCGATCCTCGTCCAATTTGGGCGTGCAGACTATCTTTCGGCGCCCATTTTGGGCGTGTAAAATGGGTCTGGTTTGGGCGTCGACCTCCTCCTCCTCCAATTCAACTAGGGCAACATCTTCAAGCCCAACACCCCACCCTCATCGGGTGTCGTTCTCTTAAAAAAAATTAAAAAAAAAGAAAAAGAAAAAATATAAATCTTAATTAAGCACCCTACTTCATATATTAAAAAAAGAGAGGCAAGAAAACTAATTATCTTCTTGAAACTCCACAACAGCTTTAGTGGGTGCTCTAGTTTTGAGCAGCATCTCTTCATACTCTTCCTCGGGTTTCGAAAGAGCAGTGATTGCCCCACCCGCTCCAATCGAAGCATCCTCACCGTTGATCACAATAGTTCTAATCACAATATTGAGATCGAACGTTTGATTGTACGAGAAGTATCCAATGCACCCGGAGTATATTCCACGGGATCTAGTCTCCAACGTGTCGAGGATCTCCATCGACCTCAATTTGGGGGCACCTGTCATCGATCCACCGGGGAAGGCCGCACGCACGCAGTCGACCGCAGTCACGTCCGATCGCTTCTCCCCTCTTATTGTACTCACCATAGTGTGGACCGTCGCGTACGATTCGATTTCCATTAGATGGGGTACGTGGACCGACCCCGCCTCGCAAACGAGGCCTAGGTCGTTTCTTAGAAGATCTACGATCATCAAGTTTTCCGCTTGGTCTTTCTCGCTGTTAGAACATCAGTTAAATAAGTCAGTTTAGAGAGAGAGAGAGAGAGAGAGAGAGAGAGAGAGAGAGAGAGAGAGAGAATGAAAATTATAAAATATGTACAAAAATTGAACTTTTATTGATGCCATTTATATTCGGCTTGATTAAAGCCGAATAATATGTTCAACTGCAAATCAAACTAAGATCAAATAATTTTTTTGAAGCTCGATAAAAAAATTGGCAAAAGCTTGAAACTCATGAGAGTTCAGCTCTATTCAATTTGTTTAGGTCGCTAATAAAAACTAATATGTGAACAAAACTCGACAAAAAAAAAAAAGTTCATAGAAAAAGCTGAAAATTCGACACATATAGATATGGCGATTTGTATGTTATTGTTAACAAATTAGTAAAACTCACCTGTATTGCAATTGTTGCTTGCGCAGTTCGTCTTCCTCCGGTGATATCCCACGAGCTATAGTACCTTTAATAGGCTTTGCTTCTAGAATCCCATTCCTATCGAGCCGTAAAAATCTTTCAGGCGAAGAGCAACAAATAGATAAATTTTGTTTCGGAAAATTAAGCCATGCAGCGTAAGGGGCCGGATTTTTTTCTCGAAGATTTAAATAAAGGTCCAGCGCATTTAGTTTTTCCCCCACTCGTCTCGTCATCTGTGTCGTAAGACATAATTCATAGCTTTCGCCATCTTTGATAAATTTCTGACATTTCTCAATGTCTTTAATGTAATTTTCCCTCGATTTTTCGGCTGCAAATCCTTCTCTTGGAATTTTTTTCGAAGAAACGGATTTCTTTTTCAGGGGAGGAATTTTTAAATTGAGAAGCTTGTGCTCGATTTGATCCAGCCATGGATTTGTGCTCGTATTTTCGTATAGAGATGTGATGTAAATGTCGTCAGTGTGATGATCTAATACGACGAGATTGTCTGTAAAGAAAAAGCAAGCATCGGGGGCCGTTGATTTGTGACGATTTGAATGGGCCCCACATTCGACTTTGAGATCATACCTGGATTCAAGTGATAAATTAGTATATTCTAATACTAAGATTCCTAATGGATAATCTTATATAATAAAATAAAAAATGAATTTAAATGGATTAATTACCCGATGTAACCAACATAGCCACCGTAGAAATCGAAAGGCAAACCTTCGTAATCTGCTGCTTCGTAGCGAAACGACTGAAGCTCCTGTAGCACGGAGAAGAAAGTGAATTAGAATAAAACCGACTATTCTTCCTTCACTACCAAAAGAATCATTTTTTTTTCTGTTATGAAAATGAAAGTCGAAAAATCCATTTTCCAATCGGCACATTCCAAAAACTTACCTGATTTAAAAAGTCGAAAAATCCGTTTTCCAAATAGGTACTTGTAACAGACCCCTCAGCGTCTTCAATCGATAGATAGCCTCCATGATTAAGTTTCGAATCACTGCAACTGGCATCCACAGGTAGAGCTTCTAAGTAAACAAGATCATCGTTTTAAACAACTAATACGAGTGGCGAAAAAGAGAATTTAATACGATGTAATTAGTAACAATAAAACAAAAATTAGCAATATAACAAGATTGTATTTCTAACCTCTTCTCTGCCAACTTATACGTCACTTGTTTCCACAGTGGCCCACCTTTACCCCCCATAAATGAAAATCGAGCTCTGTTCTACATATTCGAGATCGTTCATCATCAGAAATTACAGTAAATACGATTTTTTTAATTTAAATGAAAAAAAGAAAGTATACGAAAAAAGACGAAGAACAAGAAATAAACCATCTCAGTCGAGGAACTATCCAGCCAAAAAGTGTTTTCTGCACGATTATCTCCAAATAGCTCACGGAATATGTTTTCTGCTCCACCAACTTGGCTTATAGATCGTTCGATTTTTCTCCATTTCAACTTCAAAAGTTTTGAATTTCTCGAATACGACGAATTCACTAAGTTAGAGAGGGTGGCATGCTTTTTTCTATAGAATCCATTCACCGAATGCTTATTACTTCTTGCAACATCTTGGAATAATCGAGTTACATTAGGCACCTGCATGCACGCTAAGTAAAGATCACTGCTCAGAGCGACTGAAAACCGAGCACATTGCATATGGATTACTCTGATATATCATAACTCCTATCCAACACATAATTAGTTTTATTTTATTTTTTTAATTAAAACATCATATTTTTTTTTCAAGTAGATTACCAGAATAATGAACCTTGTTCGAGGATGATGTCCTCGTTAACCAATAGTCTTTTGTGATTTTAGCAAAGTTTTTGAATATTTGCCTCCCGTGAAAAGTCGCAACACTTTCCGGATGAAACTGCAGCAGCCACACACAAAGGAAACTAGTTAACTTTCGGAAAAGAAAAAAAAAAAAAAGCAAATAACAAAAAAAAAACATAGAACTTATAATTAGGATAGCCATTGACCTGTAAGCCGTAATGAGGTCGACTGGAGTGCATAATTCCCATAAGAATACTTCCACTCTGCATCTCTTGTGAGTTGGAAGACTTCAATCCATTCTCGGGGTTTGTAGCTCGTCTATCAAAATCATCAAGATTTTCGATTCCAAGAAACGAGTTCGTTTCAGAGGAGGAGGTCCAGGCTATAGGTATGAGTTGCCTAGGTAGTGAGCTTGGGTCTATCACAAGGGAGTGATAACGGACCACCTACACCAGGTCAATGCACAAAATTTCAAAACAAAAAACAAAAACCAAAAAGCAATTTCAATAAATCGGAAACCAAAAAGTGCGTCTGAGTAAAAAAGATATAGTAAGCGACATGGAAATATCGCTTTCATATAGCAAGCGATATGAAAGCAATTTCATAAAACAGTCATTTAAGATTCGAATGAGGATAAGACGTGTCGATCTCAGTGTATTGACCAAACCTTAAACTCCGAATTTCGTCCAGAGGGAACCCCATGGAATAATCCACAGCCATTGTGCTCGATATCACTGTAGAAAGAAAAAAAAGAAAATCACGGAAAGCCGAAACGTGATTATGGCCAACTAATTGACTAATACTATGTACAAAATAAATATAGCTTCGCGGTTCCGAATTTTGAATCAGGATAGATAGCTTCATAAAACTCTTTACGATTTTTTTTTTTTTTTTGATAGATAAACTCGTAAACGCCTTCAACTGTATGAGAACTGTACCATGCCAAAAAAAAAAAACAAATAAAATTAAAGAAAGAAAAAACGACAAATTATTTACCTCAACCGTCCATGAATAGGTTCAGGAGCATGGATAATCTGAGCACCGTGCACATAACCTAAAGCCTGTAGATTATTTCACTCGCCAAATTCAGTTGAACGTCAGAATATGTGATTGAAGCATCGACTCTAATGCTTGATTAATCAAACTAAAATGACGACAAATCAAGCAATTAAATAACTCTATAACCACATAGGAATCGACCATGTTTTACCGTCAGTGAAAGACTAAATATACCTGATGGCCAAGGCAAACACCTAAAATAGGGATATCTCTGCATTCGTGCAGCAGCCTAAGGCATATTCCTGAGATGCAAAAAATAAGTAAGAATTAACAATCACGATAAAAAATTAACCAAGTAGTAACATTATAGAAATGAACTTGTTCTGTTATTAACGTCGTATTTTTCCCTCGGCACACTTTCCAGTCAGTTCATGATGAGGTTGATGCACGTTCAACTTCCTAAAACAGTAAAGATATTCCCAAACTATATATAAACATAGTAGTCGAAATACTCAGGCCTCGTTTGGTTGGGGTGATTAGTCATTATTAACTAAATAATTAACTAAATAATTGGACTTCGTTATGTTATCATGGTTTATCTTGCCTTTTAGAGGGCTTTTTTGTTGGACGTCCGATAAAATAATTGGGTTTTCATTAGATTATTTAATCTTATCTTGGCAACCAAACGAGGCCTCAATGTATTATAAGACAGTAAGAAAAGAATGAAATGCAATTTTCGGAGCTAACCTATATCAGCAGCACATGTAGGAGAACCAGGACCAGGAGATATCACAATATTGTCGAACGCCTTTTCTTCGTAAAGGTAATGACAAATATCTTCCCAAGACCACTCGTCATTACGAATCACCACCGGAGGCACTGGTACAGTTTCAAGACAAAGAACCGAAAAAAAAAAAAAAACTAAGTATTTGAAAAACAAATCCATTTCCTGAGCTTATCTAATTGATTTCATAACATACTCGAAAAGAGATTCTCGACGTCGGTAATGAAGAAAAGACAATAATTATTTTCTGCTCTTTTCTAATAATTCAATTCGACAGAAGCCGCGCTGAACAGATTTTTTTTTAAAACCAAACAATTATTTCATGATCGAAATAATTCACGTCAACAAAATGAAAGATAACCTCAACCGGATTACTGAATATTATATTTCTAAAACAATCTCGTTTAGTCAACAACCATCAGCCAAGATAAATTCATTATATATATTCCGATAATTGCAACGAGAAAGAAAACTTACAGCCATTAACGACAGAAAGCTCCTGGTAAATATTGTACGTGTAACTATCGTAATTGTCGATCAACAAAGTGCGTATGAATCCCAACTTAGAAGACGGTTCGATCAACTGTTTCTTCCCGACATACGACCCTTCCAAATGCCCCGAGACCGAACGGCTCGAAACGCACGCCTTCTTCACAACCCCCCCGTCGTGTATATCTTTCTGATTCAAGACACTACTAAGCCTCCTACTGAAAGATTTCGGAAAAGCCGATTTCAAATTCTTGTTCTGTGAAATAATGCTCTCAAAACAATGAAACGAAATCTCGGGCGACGAAGAACCGATTGTGAAACCCATTGGAATCGTATCTCTTAATTCAACAGAAAACAAGACAATGAATCAATCTCTCACTCACCTGCAAAACGTAAGCCCAAACCAAAAAACACCGAATGGCAACGTTGTAATATTTCAAAAAATCACCAAATCATCGACAAATTGGGTAACTAGAAATGAGTATTGGACAAAAATTAAATACATAATAAATAGGAAATGGGTTTGTGACAAAGGAATTCAAACATACGACATGTTAACGGATCTCAAGATCTCAGAAACATAAATAATTAAAAAAAAAAAAAGAACAGATCTCCGAGAGTAAGATTAAATTAAAATTAGTACCTGGGAAATGGAAATCGAAATCGAAGTATTGGGTTTTTCAATTTTTATTTTTTTTATTTTTTATTTGTTTGGGGGGATGAGGCGTTTTGCAGCCACCACTTTTATTTTCGAACGGAAGAGTCGGCGGGTATTTTATTTGTGTCTCAAGTATGTGAACTGTGTGCGCAGAAAATCAGTTAGTACCAGAAAAATAAAATGAAAAGGGTAATTTGGTCAAAAATAAAATAAATGGTAGCCAATTAGATTTGGTTGGATCTCGCTCGACCCGAACGTAAGATGGGGCCCACATGGGTTGGTCAGATTGGATCTTGGCCCAATAAAAACTATTGTCAATTAAAGATTTTTTTTTTATGGAAATTAAAGATTTATTTATTATTCACATTGAAATGATTTTTACAGATCTATTTTTACGAATACCGTTCATTTTTTTCCTTCTCTCTAGGCTCTTTTTTCATCCCACTAAAAAACACATCTCGCACCTAGTTTCCTTCAGTCTATAATCTTGCTGCCAACATTATTCGTGAATTTTGTCCATTTCAAATTATAACACAAACACAATTACTTTCGTTGTCCCATCATTCTCTCAAAACATATTTTCCCAAAATAAAATGAAAATAAATCACAAAATATATTCAAACATTGCTTCTTCACTTGAATAAGTGTCCAACACTTTTGATTAGTTAAAACCATTAATTATTTATTCATCCTACTTCATGTATATTAGTTTCTCGATTTAAAAGAAATTCCAACACAAATTACTAATTTCTCTAATCTAAATTTAGGCATCAAATCAGACGAGCTAAAATTAAATGAATGTAAATGTAAAAACAACCCTTAAATTTTAGGGCAAATTACGGCCAACCCCTAAAGTAAGGTCAGATTACTGAAACTCCTCTCATGTTTGGATAATAATTACAACCACTCCATTAACTATGTATTGTCTTACACGTCCACTTTTACGATGCAAATTTACCTACTAAAATATGAGTTTTTTTTCGTTAGAAAATACATAATTAAAGGATAATTGTAATTACTCAAATATAATGGAGTACTTTTCATAATTTAATTTTTTACTTCAGGGGATTACCGTAATTTGTCCTACATATTATCTAGCTTTCAATTTTCAAATGAGACAAATATATGATTGTACTGTACCAAACTGATGACATGTCAAATCATTTTTTAAACTTTTTTCTTTTATGTATTGACAATTTAAAGCTGATTTTTCCTTGTTAACCCAACTTTATGGTGTTAATATATTTTTCTTAAACATAATGATTAGCAAGATTCTTTGACTCATGATTATGTTGTAGGTAGGTGTCTGAGACTTGCATGTTAATTACCATAATTTCTCCACCTTTATTTCATTCTTTCTTTCTTGTCACACCAACTTCTTTGACTTGTCAAAAGTATATATTTAGTTATTTTTATGGTATATATGCACCCGTTGAAGGTTATATCAGGTATATATTTATCATTGATCTGCACGTCAATTTGAATGTGTGTGTTTATGTGTATATGAGCGGTAAGGATCTACTCGATCGATGTACGTATCTCGCCCGATATAGCATAGCTAGGGACCGTATAAGAGCACCTCCAGCCTTGTTGGTTTCATGCTATATATGGTTCATATTTCCTTGCTAGTTTCTGCTACCTCCCCCTCTCTCTCTCTCTCTCTCTCTCTCTCTCTCTCTCTCTCTCTCTCTCTCTCTCTCTCTCCCGTCTCTTTGTGTGTGTGTTGCGCGTGTTTTTGCTTTCTTACACGTTCTTCTTTTTAATTTCTTATCTTCCTTTTTCAAAAGGGTTTGATTCATCTTGTTTTGATCTTCACATCTTCAAAATATATATATATATATATATATATATATATATATATATATATATATATATATATATATAACCTATATGTATGTAGGTATATCTGTGTATGAATATGTAATAAGCACCATACTTGCAACATCTCCATGCACACTTTCACTTCATATTCCCATACATATATATATATATATATATATATATATATATATATATATATATATATAAACTTATGTATGTATTAGTTATGCCTGGCTCCCTTTATGCCATTTGCAGAGCCCATCAGAGCAAATCGATCGATGCGCTCTCCTCAGATGGCGTATGAGGAGCCAAGCATGCATATTATATATTAATTCAGATAGTATATATATATTTTGATTAGGGTTTTCACATATATCCCTCATACTTATTTTACTTAATTTTACTCTATTGACTACTTAATGTTAACTAAAGATTAATTAACATTGTTTAACTGAACGGCGCGAACGGATCCATTAATATAAATTCAAACGTGAATGAAAACCACCGTGCGAGGTCAACCGTCCACGAACAAGGCCAGCAAATCCGCCACCAAACAACCATTCCCACCACCACCGTGCCTGTGGATTTTGAAGTACGAGGAAGCGACGACGCCGCCGAGAGAACTCGAACTTGACAGCGGGCAGAGGCGAGGACGCCCTAGATGGTGAAATGAGTCAGTGTTGTGTGACGACGGTGTGCTGACGATAGGGAGCAGATCTATAATTTTTTGGTTGCATTAACCTTATTTAATTTAGTCGGCTACGTCGATTAAGTTTAATCGACGTTAATTTTTAAATCATTTTTTTTATTTTTTATTTATTGATTCTGTATTTTGCCGCATGTAGTTAGACTTGGGGCACAACGATTGTGTTTTTGTTCTGTCATTATCAATTCATCCTCAAATTTGTTTAAATCAAATACTATTTTTGTATACTTGTTTCTTTGTAGAAATAGTTGGTTTTCGTTATTTTTGTAGTTGTTTTTACTATTTTTGTGGTTGTTGTTCTTGTTTGGATTTTCTGTTGAATCGTGTTAGATTTTTAGTAGTCAATTTCATTATTCATCTACGATTTAATTATAGGAAACATGTAGTAACTCATGTGATGCTTTCCACTTCAATTCTTCTATGTTTTCATTTGCCATATAATTCCAATAGCATATTTCATTAATCAACCACAAAAAGTTCCCATATCTTCATTTATTCCACCATTCCAAAAGTAAAAATTTACTCCTATAAATTTCAAAACTATCTCAAAATATTTATTTATCCTACCCCAAATTTAACAATTTACTAAAAAAACACAACTTATTCTCAAATGGGACACTATTTTCCTTCATCAATAGTTGCAATAATATTACTAATGGTGTTAGTTTGTGCACCAAGATTTGGGCATGGTGTGGAAATTGTTCTAAAATGTGATGAAGTTGAATGTGCATATATTTGCAAGGAAGCCTATAAAGATAAGCTAATCAAATCCTATTGTATGGATTTGCCATTTGGTGTTGGGAAAGTATGTGTGTGTGAGCATTCATATAACAAGGATAAAAAAAAAAAAAAAAAAAAAAAAAAAAAAAAAAGGCGAAATCCCTCGCCCCCAGGGCCCCCATCCCTTGGCCCGACAAGGATTGATGGAGGAATGTAAATCATGGTAACTCAACGGCCCGTTAAGGTAGCGGACCCGGACCTGGATAAAAAAAGATTACATTTATAGTAAGCCTATACATAGAATTTATTGATTGATGTATGAAACAAAAAAGATTAATTGGAAGGAATATTACATTTTTAGCTACTTATTTTGCTTGAAAATTGATAATGGAAAAGAATATATAATAAGTATTTTAGCTGCTTATTTCGTTTTATCGAAGACGACAACAACAACGAGAGACAATCCGTTGACGCCAATGGCATCTCCAACATTTTTTACTAGAGCAAAGGAGAATTTAAGAGTAAGAAGCAAATGGAGAAACCCTAAAAGTCACTTGGGTATTTGACTCAAAAGTTATTTACGAAAATGGTGCTGTTGGGTCGGTGTGGGATCTTGAGGCGGTTTTAGGCCGGTCAATTCGATATATCGGGTCAATAAATCAGAAAAAAAAATATTTTTTTTTTCCTTCCAAATTTCGCCCAAATCAAGTCACCACGTGTAAGAAAGAAGAATCTGACCACACTCGTCCGACGGCTGCTACAGACTGAGACTACTCTCGGTGGCAGCGGCGGCGGGAGGTGGTGGGGATAGAATCATGTTGAAATATTTTTTAATATATGTTTTGAGTATTTGCAAATAATATTTACAAATATATTACAATAAATCTAAAACCAATTTATTTCCGATTTATCTCCGATTAATCATCGTCGTGCTGATTTATCTTGTGACAGTCCATAACCGCCTCAGACCCGATAACCGCTTTTTAGAACTTTACTCCTAATCATAGTCGTTATTGTTACTATTTAATGGGGTTAATTGTAATGATTAGCATTCAAAAGAGGTTTCATTGTTAGATTTCGATATATTTTCTTCTTCTTTTAGTAGTTAATTTCCATTTGCCATATAATAATTCCAATATCATACTTCATTAATCAACTAAAATTAATTCCCACATCTTTAGGCAAATTCAATTTATTTCATCATTCCAATAAAAAAAATTAGGTCTCCTTCACACCATGGATTTCAACCTATAAATTTCAAAACTATCTCAAAAAATAAATAAAAACCATACCTCAGTTCCTCCAAATTTAACAATTTTATTAAAATAAAACCTCAAATGGGACATTATTTCCATTCCCCAATAGTTGTAGTAATAGTTTTATTGGTGTTAGTTTGTGCACCAAGATTTGGGGATGGTCAAGGAATTGTTCAAAAATGTGATGAAGCTGAATGTGCAGATATTTGCAGACTAGAGTACAAAGATAAGCTAATCAAATCCTATTGTAAGGATTTACCATCTGGTCACGGGAGAGAGTGTGTATGCGAGCATTCACGTAACAAGTACATCGAGAACGATTATGTTCATATATAGTAAACCTATATCTGATTAGTTTAGATCCGATGATGTTTGGTTCTGCATTGAATTTTGTATTCAATATGTTAAATTCTGGCATTATATGTGATTTGTCTGTAAAACCTACTCAGACTTTTCATTAATGGGTGAAAGCCTAGTAATTTCATGCGATGCGCGTTTCGCTTCTCTCTTATCGTACAAATCTTGGACACTTCAAAAATGTTGGCTAAGCGTATAATACCGTCAATAAAATTCCCATTGATCTCGCGACTACCTACTATAAAAATTAATCTCGGGGTAGGGGTGCTGCTAATATAATGAAATAGTAGAACTTAATAATAGAGGATTTTAATTTCTGCAATGCATTTGAGTAAATATGAATCGTATCAATCGAACGTGTTACTAGACCCTACTATTTACTCAATAGAACCTTACAGCAGTAACCGACCGAGCCCTAATCGTGCAAATACGACATATGACACAAGTAAATCACTGAATTTAAAGTGCAAAAAAAAAAGAGATACACAAATATACCATGTCCAAATACACATAAACAATAATAATAATAATTAATGTTACAAGGAGCTTTACAATAATGGGTTGAATTTAATTTGGAGACAAAAAAACACATATTTAATTTAGTAAATTATTTAGGAATAAGGACATCTCCAATGTTGTTGTGCCATGGGTCGGCCAAATGGGTTGCCAAGTTCTCCAACGGGCCGGTACCCGGGTATGCCGTTTGCTGAATACAGAATCCAACAAATGCCAACAATGCTAGACGACCTATTTTCAACATTTAAATTAAATTAATTAATTAGTCGAACCCGAACACGAACACGAACCTAGTGTGTTAAATAGGATCGAGAGGAAATCGAAATGAAAATTCTAACTTTTATTTTTCCAATTTCTTCGTATAACTGAAAATATATATGAGATTTCGGTTTTCGGTTCAAGTCTAAGTACAGAAAATAATTTAGGCAATTCTATTTTTATTTTCGAAATTTAGACTTATAAAATAAGTATTATCATGTAAATGAATAAAAATAAGCATATATACAATAGTATATTAACGTAAAATTAAAATGGGAAAAACATAGTTTTAGCTCCTCAAATTAGCACTGATTTCACATTTGGTCCCTCAAGTTTACAAAAAACACATTTGGTCTCTTATGTTTAAAAAATTCAACACTTTTAGTAATTTCCATCAATTTTACGTTAAAACTAACGGAATCAAGCTTACTAGACCAACGGTAAATTAACGAAAATGACCAAAAACGTTAAATTATTGAAACATGAGAGACTAAATATGTTTTTTGTGAACATAGGGGGACCAAATGTGAAAATCGATGCAAACTTGTGGGGTGAAAACTGTAATTTTCCCAAATTAAAATTATGAGAGCATATATAGATAGGGGTGTGTACCATTTTTAATTTCCTTGACTTTGAGCTCTTGAAGCTTCTTCGGGTCCTTGGAGTAACCCAACGGGTCGAAAGCCCCACCCGGGTACTTCTTCTTTTCCGGGTCCTTTTCCATGCTCCTTTGTTGCTCGACAAATGCAATTGCCAAGAATTCAATAGCCAAAATTGTGGGTAGGGTCCCCCACGGAACCGGGTTGCCCAAATAAGTCGCTTGCCCGCCCGGTAGTGCCGCCCATTCTTGTGCCTTTACCCAGTTGCCCAACCCCAACGCCTCCGGGACTAGGATTCCAGGCTGTAAATAGCACATATTAATAAAAAATCCAAAATATTTTTTTGGGTAAATTAGGAAAATTCCCCTGAACTTAGGTTAAATAATGAAAAAGACTCTCACTTATCCGTAATAACCAAAATTCCCTTCTGATTAACTGTTGATCGAGTTTTTTAACATAAAATGTGTACAATCTATTATACCTTATCTGAAATTGTGCAAAGTCTATTAGAGGGAATAAAAGAATCCGTGAAATTAACACTGTAAGGGATTGGTGTAAGGGATTGGTGTAAGACGGAAACAAACGTTAGGGTTTTTTTGGTAATTACGGATAGGTATAGGTGTTTTTCGTTATTTAATCTAAGTTCAGGGGGTTTTCGTAATTTACCCAAAAAATAATTAAAAGTAATTATATTTAGATGTACAACTTACCACAGCAAGCATAGCCCATCTGCAGTGAATGAGCTCAGACTCCTTGTACCTTTCTAGATTTGCTGGCACTTCACCCAGACCAAGTGGATCAAATCCAAAGTCTCTGATAATTCAAATATATTAATAATAATAATAATAATAATAATAATAATAATAATAATTAAAATGCGATAAATTAATATATATATAATTATATTTATATGATTAATTAAATTGAAATAAATACCCAGGTGCAGATCCATCAAGGTAGGGTGGGCGAGGCTCCCCGGGCATCCACTCGGCGGACATTGTGTACCGAGAGGTGGTAGCGCCGCCGCTCGTGGCCATCGGAATTGAGGCGGCGAATCTCGACTTCGAAGATGAGAGGACCGACGGGCGGACGACGGCGGCCGCCGCCATGCCGCAGCTCATCAATGCATTCGCGGCCATAATTTTTTTTTTTTTTTTGATTTTTTCTTTTTTGTGAGTGAAATTAATTGACAAGTGATGGTGCAGTTGTATAGTGAAGGGTGGGAGATATTGGCATATCCAATTGCTGATTGCTATTGGCTGATGTGGTGGTGGTATCTGTTTTCTATTGGTCCACGTGTCCGGTTTAATCCTATGGGGATGTTGATCTGGTGTGGCAGATTTTCAGGGTATTTTGTGTGGTTGGTTTTTAGTTTTGTGGATTATTATTTGTCTACGTGGAAAATGATTATTTGGATTATATTCATGATTTTTTTTATGGGTAAATTACAAATACCGTTGAGGTATGGTCAAATTACGAAAACCCCTATTGTTTGAGTAATTATAGCCACCCCTCAGCTATAAAACTTTTTACTCGTCCACTCTTGAGGCTTCAAATTTAGTGGAATCTTCGAGATTATATGGAATATTATCACTCTTGTACCCGTTTTATCCCATTCGAACTCCACATTTTGAAGCAAGATGACCATAATATGTGTTTTTTGGCTTGTATATATCAGATTATGGTGCATAAAAAACTGTATTTTTACACAAAACGAGTGCAAACTAGAGCGCATTCCACGAAATCTAGATGATTATGTTGAATTTGACACCATAAGGGTGGAGGTGTAAGAAAAAAACATAGTTAAGAAGGGTAGATGTAATTATCCAAACAAGAAGGGTTTTTCGATAAATTGACCATACCTCAGTGGTAATTGTAATTTACACTATTTTATTTTCTTGGGTCGATTGACTTAGATTAAAGGGTTAATTTTTATTATTTTAATTTAATGGTGAATTTGTGATTAAGTTGTGAGACTTATAACAAAGAAAACTTTATTTTATATCCTTATTGTGAAATAAAAATAAAGTTCCCATACTTTAATAATTTTGTGATGCTTTTATCAAATCTTTCCTTGGATTATTAACCTTCTAGATTTTAATACTTTATTTATTTATTTTTTCATGTTATTGCACCTTAATTTTGTTTAATATTATGTTTGCACGATACTAATGTGGGTAAGGATGGTCTATAAGTTGATAAAATTTGAGAACTTGACGTATAATAATTTGACTTTGATTTCTGTTATTAGTATTTCTTATGTCGAACTCGCTATACATAACTTGTTCATTGTAATTTACAGTTTTCACATAATTTATTGACTACTGCACGAGAGGTTAGTAGTTTATTGATTAGAAAGCTAAGTATGTTGATTAATGTACTATAAAATCCAAACACCTTGTTTATTGTTAGTAATTTTTATTTAAAGGTATTGTTAGAGTAGTCTTAATGGCAGGGGGGATTTTAAAGATTTTAATACTTCATGGGGTGTTTGATGCGAAAAACATAGTTTAGAGGTGTAAAGTGTATTTTTTTTTTTCTTAATAAAGATGTATCTATTGCATTTAAATAATATACAAAATTAAAATTGTTAACTCTTGTTTAATTTTTCTTAAACCATTTCAAGAAAAATATAACATGTATACTTTATCCATTGAATATAAAATTTTATCATTATCATGCTAACTTTAATATTTATAACTTAGAGGGTGTTTG
Organism: Erythranthe guttata; assembly: GCF_056151865.1. NCBI lineage: Eukaryota > Viridiplantae > Streptophyta > Magnoliopsida > Lamiales > Phrymaceae > Erythranthe > Erythranthe guttata. The sequence goes on along the minus strand of NC_142538.1, from coordinate 17,004,218 downwards.
GCTAAACTTATTTTAAACAGTTGATAAGCTCTTATGTCTGATAAGATGTTTTAAGAGCTGATAAGTTGTTACATCTTATTTTTATGATTAATTTTTAGAGTGTTTGGATAATGAGTTTATTTCTTATTTTTACTCATTATAAGATCTTATAAAAATGTGGGGTAGATGTACTTTTTTAAAGAGATCTTATTTGTTCTCCAACAGCTTATTTTAAAAGAAAAATTAAGATATTTTCTTAAAAATTTCCAAACACTTTGGAAGAGCTTATAAGCTCTAAAATATATTATAAGCTCTTTTTAATATCTTATAAGCGTAGCCAAACACCCTCTTATAAATGAGTGAATATATTTTACATCAATTATCTACTAAAGGAAATTTAAAAGAAATATTTAAAAAATCCAAAATCGAGTAATTTGAGAAGTAAATTCCAATTTACAACAACTAAATAACATATCCATTGAGTAAATTTTTAAGAAAATGTATAATGATATGCCTAATTGCGCCAACCCAATTGACTTACAATTTATTTACCTATTGGGCCACGAGCCCAATATTGAAAATCACTATCACCGATGTCTAATCATCTTAAAATAAGGTTTGGGCCCAACAATCTCAACCAAGGTATAAATAACGATATAATTCATTTATTAAAGGTACGTCCTATTATCTGAGCAATACTACATGTATTCTCTGAACTATTTCTACTATCCGCACGTCTGACTTGAGCGTCGGAGGGGTTTCCGCTGGATCAACCCCGGCCTAGTGATAAGTGGTCGTTTTGCACGATTTTTGCTTATCAATCTTCGAGTTTTGGTCTTCGTTCGTCCGAGTTTCGGCTTTATTTGTATATATTATTGCGTTTCTTGTTTTATTTCCTTTTTTAGGTTTTGTTAGCTTTTGTTGCCAAGTCGAAGCCATTTGCAAGCGAAACCGATTTTTCAAGCCGAGAAAGTGATCATTAAGACCCAGATCGCGATCCAGGAAAGTCGGATCGCGATCTGGATGCAAATTCCAGTAGCAAGCAAGATTCAGACCCAGATCGCGATCCAGGAAAGTCGGATCGCGATCTGGTGACAAATTCCAGTAGCATCGTGATTTTGGGGCAGATCGCGATCCGCACTTCCTGGATCGCGATCTGGGATGGCGGTTCACGTTTTTTTCGAGAAGCCAGATCGCGATCCGACTTTTTTGGATTGCGATCTGGCACGATTTTCGAGGGCAGATATTTTAAAAAGCAAAGCTTCTTGAGGAAGCTTTGCAATTTACTATAAATAGAAGCAAGCCCTCACTCTTCGTTCTTCTTCGACTTTTTACGGTTTTCGACAGTTCTTCTCGGGAATCATCAACGGGGGTTCCGACTTGGGTTTTTCTTACGCAATTTCTTTACGTTTTGTTCTTCATTTCCTTTGTACATTCTTTTGATACTATGTTTGTTATGAACTAAGAACATTTTCTTCTAGGGTAATGAAGCCTTGTATATATTGATTTCGATCGTCATTTCTGCTATCTATTTGTCGTGTTTTGATTTCGTTTATGTTTTCCTGTATTAAATGCTTCTGATTGTGTTGATCAGCTCTCAGATTGATATTAAATAGGAATGAACTCGAGAGAGGATTTCTTGTTTGAAGTTAGGAAAACATAGCTCGGGGTGTGGAAACGGAGACGTGATGCACTTCGGGTAGCCCTTAAGGACTTGGCCAAAATGCTCTCTTAATAGCAGGTTCTGAACGGAGACGTCGGACCTGTGGGTAGACTCTAACTACACTGGAGACGGGGGTTAGAGTACTTTAGCGTCTGGGTTAACGAATAGGAATGTGGCGTTAGATAACGGATTTGTAGATCGTTGTTGATTATACATAGGTGGATTTGGCCCTAGAAGTCCCCTTTAAATCGAAGTCCCCCGCGTTGAGTTGTCGTACTTTATTTACGTACATTCCATATTTGCATGTTTACGATCTTGCATGCTTTTAAATTAGGGTTTATCACCAATCCACTTATTTACGATCGGCTAGATAATATAACGATAATATAATTACACTACTCAGCATTTGAATCTACAAGGTCCCTGTGGATCGATATCCGGAACCACTGTTCTGCAAAATGCGATATCGTATACTTGCGGTAATTTATACGTGAGGAAAACGCGTATCAAGTTTTTTGGCGCCGTTGCCGGGGACCAATTTGATTTTTATCTTTGTTGATAGTATTACCAATTATCTGATTATTACTTTAGCCATTTACTTGTTTTATTTTCGATTTTTACCTTGATTTTAACCACTCACTTTGTTTATGCCCAGGCGTCGAAATTTGGAAATCATACCTTACGATCCCGAGATTGAAAGGACATTACGTAGACTAAGGGCCACGCGCAACCAACAAAGTGAACCAATGGCCGAAGATCAAGGAAATCCAGAGCACCTGGCCTTTGAGTACGATCGAGAGCCAGGACGAGATCACGAGCAGCCAAGACCGAACCTGCCACCCGAGCGAACAATGCGAGAATACCGAACTCCAGCTATGAATGAGAACTATTCGGGAATCAGGAAACCGACGATAGCCGCAAACAACTTCGAGTTGAAGACGGGGCTAATCAACATGGTCATGGCGAACCAATTCTCCGGAGCAGCCACTGCAGATCCAAATCTCCATCTTGCCAATTTCTTGGAGATTTGTGACACGATCAAAGTTAACGGTGTTTCTGATGATGCCATCCGGCTGAAGCTATTCTCATTCTCTGTCAGAGACAAAGCGAAGAGTTGGCTTCTGAGTCTTAATCCAGGATCACTCACCTGTTGGGAAGAATTATCACAAGCCTTTCTGGCACGATTCTTTCCACCCTCGAAGACCGCACAACTACGAAGAGATGTAGGCAACTTCAGACAGATGAGCCAAGAGTCGATGCACGAATCTTGGGAGAGATTCAAGGACTTATTACGACAATGCCCTCAACACGGATTCAACCCGTGGGATCAAATAGAGTTATTCTACAATGGACTCGATCAACCAGCCCGCTCTCTAGTCGATGCTGCCTCAGGTGGATCATTGCAAAACAAGACTCCCACAGACGCTCGAGACATTGTCGAGCGAATGTGTGAGAATGCTTACCATTGGCCGTCCGAACGGAGTGGTGTACAAAAGGTGGCCGGAGTCCACCAACTCGATCCTTTAGCCGCAGTTTCAGCACAATTAGCTACTCTATCAAATCAGGTCGCCCAATTATCAGTTCGAGGGCCACAGACCGAAAGAGTAGCAGCAGCAAGTACCTCACAAGCCACAAACGACGATTGGGAACAGGCACACTTTATGAACCACCGATTCAACAATTTTCGGGGAACCAACAATCAGAACCAAAACCCTACTCATTACCACCCGGGAATTCGGAATCACGAGAACTTCTCATATGCCAATCCAAAGAATGCTCTACAACCACCTCCCGATTTCAACCATCAAAGAGAGCAACGAGGGCCAACGTATGACGAGCGTCTTCACCGACAAGAACAGGAAATGGAGGGCCTGAAATCAACAATGAAGAACATGGAGAAGCAAATAGGGCAAATCGCCCAATCCATGTCCACGATGGCCAAGGGTGGATTTCCGAGCAATACCGAAGTCAATCCAAAAGAAAGTTGTCAAGCCATAACCACCCGAAGTGGTTTGCAAATGACCGATCCTCCTTATCCGACAGACTAGTCACCAAGGCCAGCTGTACAACCGACCCCGGTCGAGCCGGAAATCACCATCTCATGGAGTGGTACAAAAGAGGCTAGTAAGCCCAATAACATTTCTTTTCCTGATAATCCCCCTCTTATGGTAACTCCTATTCCTTTTCCAGAAAGACAGAAGAAGAAGAAGTTCAAGGATCAATTGAAGAAGTTCATTGAAAAGATCAAGCAGATTCGAATCAACATCCCTTTTGCAGAAGCCTTGGAGGTAATGCCAAACTACACCAAGTTCATGAAGGAAGTCCTATCCAAGAAAATTCGGATCGAAGAAGACATACCAGTGACACTCATGGCAACTTGCAGTGCCATTCTTCAGTCGAATCTACCACCGAAAATGAAAGATCCAGGGAGTTACACTATTCCTTGTATTATTGGCAATTCTACTTTCGATAAAGCTTTATGTGATTTGGGGGCAAGTATTAATTTGATGCCTATGTCTGTGTTTCTAAAACTGGGCTTAGGAAATTTGAACCGCACTCGCATGACTTTACAACTAGCTGATCGTTCATTGAAATATCCCAATGGGATTGTAGAAGATGTGCTAGTTAAAGTAGATAAATTCATTTTGCCTGTTGATTTTGTGGTACTTGAAATGCCTGAAGATGATGAAGCACCAATCATTTTAGGTCGTCCATTCTTAGCCACTGGTAAGGCGATGATTGATATGGAATTAGGGTCTTTAATGCTTAGGGTAAATGGGGAAGAAGTTGTTTTTAATTTGACAGATGCATTTAAACACTCTGAGCATGTTGAGCATTGCAGTAGAATAGATGTGATCGAGGACTGTGTTTCCTCCTTCTTTGATTTGTATGAATTATGTGATTCTATTGAGCACTGCATTGTTAATTCTATTGATTTACAATATGCCTCCCCTGAAACCCCTATTGAAAACGATGTGCTTGATTGTGTGTTGTTTCTTGAGTGTGCCGAGATTTTAGGCATAAACGAGGTAGGGATCGTCCCCGAGATACCAGTTAGTGTGAAAACGGCCCCCGTACTGGAATTGAAGCAATTACCGGATTATCTTTGTTATGCTTTTCTTGGAGCAGACAAGACTTATCCGGTGATTATTTATTCTAGTTTGAGCGAGTCCGAAACAAACACACTGCTGGAGGTCCTTAGAGAATATAGGTCAGCTATAGGTTGGTCTATTGAGGATATTAAGGGAATTAGCCCGTCTATTGTTCAACACAAAATTCTAATGGAAGACGTCTATAAACCGAGAGTCCAACCTCAGAGGCGGTTAAACCCGTCAATGAAAGAGGTAGTCAAAAAAGAAGTCTTGAAATTGTTAGGCGCTGGTATGATTTATGCAATTTCTGACAGTCCGTGGGTCAGTCCGGTGCAGGTTGTGCCAAAAAGGGGTGGGATGACGGTTATTGTGAATGATAAAAATGAACTTATTCTGTCTAGAACAGTCACTAGGTGGCGTGTGTGTTTCGATTACCGATTATTGAATGCAGCCACTAGAAAAGACCATTTCCCCCTTCCCTTTATCGATTAAATGCTAGATAGGCTAGGAGGTTTCGAGTATTACTGTTTTCTTGATGGTTATTCGGGGTACAATCAAATTTCAATCGCCCCGGAAGACCAAGAGAAAACTACTTTTACTTGCCCCTACGGTACTTTTGCATTTCGTAGGATGCCTTTCGGTTTGTGTAATGCGCCTGCTACTTTCCAACGATGTATGATGTCTATATTTCACGATATGGTAGAAGAGTTTCTTGAGGTGTTTATGGATGATTTTTCTGTGTTTGGATCGTCTTTCGATCATTGTGTGCACAATCTAGAACTTGTTTTGAAAAGATGTACAGAAACGAACCTTGTTTTAAATTGGGAAAAATGTCATTTTATGGTTCGTGAAGGTATTGTTCTAAGTCACAAGGTCTCGAAAAAGGGTCTTGAGGTGGATAGGGCAAAAATCGAAACGATTGAAAAATTGCCTCCACCGAAGGATGTCAAGGGAGTTAGAAGTTTTTTAGGGCATGCTGGGTTTTACTGTAGATTCATTAAAGATTTTTCGAAAATAGTAAAACCATTATGTCATTTGCTTGAGAAGGAAGCTGTCTTTCATTTTGATTCTGCTTGTTTGCAGGCTTTCACGTTTCTCAAGGAGAAGCTAACCCAATCACCGATTATGATTACTCCCAATTGGGAGGAACCATTCGAGATCATGTGCGATGCGAGCGACTATGCCGTAGGTGCGGTATTGGGACAAAGGAGGGACAAAATCTTCAAAGCCATCTACTATTCGAGTCGTACACTTGACCAGGCACAAAAGAACTATTCAACGACCGAAAAGGAAATGCTTGCTGTCGCTTATGCTGTTGACAAGTTCAGACCGTATATTTTGGGGTCTCAGGTGATCATTTACACCGACCACGCAGCTATTCGATACTTGTTCGCAAAGAAGGACGCCAAGCCCAGACTCATCAGATGGGTACTCCTACTCCAGGAGTTCGACTTGGAAATCAGAGACAAAAAAGGGAGCGAGAATGTGGTAGCAGATCATCTTTCCAGACTCATACTAGAAGAAGTTCCAGCCGAAGGAAATATTCAGGAATCCTTCCCAGACGAGCAACTGCTCGCCATTAGTACTCACACTCCGTGGTATGCTGATGTGGCCAACTTCTTGGCCAGTGGAATCATTCCTGACGATCTTTCTTATCATCAAAAGAAAAAATTCCTTCACGACAGTCGTTTCTATCTTTGGGACGAGCCATTGCTTTTCAGAACCGGCCCCGATCGTGTCATCCGAAGATGTGTTCCGGAAACAGAAGTACGTGAGATTCTCACACATTGCCACTCTTCACCTTGTGGCGGGCATCACGGGGAATCTCGCACAGCCGCCAAGGTTCTGCAGTCAGGCTTCTTTTGGCCAACCCTATTCCGAGATAGTTACGAGTTCGTGAAACGATGTGATCGATGCCAACGAACAGGGAACCTATCCAACAAAAGCCAAATGCCTTTGAACAACATGCAAGAAGTGGAGCTTTTCGATGTTTGGGGCATAGACTTCATGGGACCATTCCCTTCTTCGAACGGGAAGTTATACATTCTGCTTGCCGTGGACTACGTGTCCAAATGGGTCGAAGCAATTGCCACCACAGCCAACGATGCTCGTACGGTCCTCAAATTCTTCCACAAGAACATATTCTCAAGGTTTGGGACACCCAGGGCGATCATTAGCGATGAAGGATCTCACTTCTGCAACAAACTGCTCACTAATCTCACGAATAAGTTGGGGATCCGACACAAAATTGCGCTAGCCTATCATCCACAGACAAATGGCCTTGCTGAGTTGTCAAACCGAGAAATCAAACAGATTTTGGAGAAGACCGTGAGCACGAACCGAAAAGATTGGGCATTGAAGCTCGATGATGCACTTTGGGCCTATCGAACCGCATTCAAGACACCGATTGGGATGTCTCCGTACAAACTCGTGTATGGGAAAGCGTGCCACCTGCCAGTGGAATTGGAGCACCGAGCTTATTGGGCAGTCAAAAAGCTCAATTTCGATCAAACAGCTACCGGCGATCGTCGATTGCTTCAACTCAATGAATTGGAGGAGTTCAGAAACGATGCTTACGAGAATGCCAAGATTTACAAAGAAAAGACGAAAAAGTGGCATGACAAAAGAATTACAAAGCGAGAGTTTCGGGCAGGTGACCAAGTCCTGCTATTCAATTCTCGACTACGACTATTTCCGGGAAAGCTAAAGTCCCGTTGGTCGGGACCATTCGTAGTCCTGAGCGCAACCCCACAAGGAGTTATCGAAATACGAGGACGAGACGGTCCGTCGTTCAAGGTGAATGGGCAACGAGTTAAGCATTACTACCCGAATGGTGCTCCCGAAGAAGTGGAGCGTGTCGCACTAATTTTTTCCCAATAAATCCAAAAGAAGTCGAGCCGTCGACTGTAAAACAGGCGCTAAATGGGAGGCAACCCATTGTTGCTCATATTCTGTCATCTTCCTTTTGTTCTTGTTTTCGTTTTATTTTTAGCTTTTTCGTGCATTTTTATATTTTAGGGTTCAACATCTCTTTCTCACCCATTTAAATTCTCGTTTTGGTAGGTTTTAGGTGTCCCGGATCGCGATCCAGGTAAGTCGGATCGCGATCTGGGATATTTTCCAGTAGCAGCCAGTTTTGGGCCCGGATCGCGATCCAGGTAGGTCGGATCGCGATCTGGGGTGTTTTTCCAGTAGCCACCAATTTTGGGCCCGGATCGCGATCCAGGTAAGTCGGATCGCGATCTGGGACGTTTTTCCAGAGACTGCGATTTTAAGGGCCGGATCGCGATCCAGGTAAGTCGGATCGCGATCTGGGGCCTTTTTCCTGAAGCTGCAAGGTAAGCCTCCAGATCGCGATCCGGGTATTGTGGATCGCGATCTGGGGTCGAAAAACAGTTCAAAATTCACAAACCCCTTTCATTTTCTTATTCTCCCTTTTCTAAATTCCAAACCCTAACCCCTCCCCAATTTCAAAATCTTCAATTTCTTTCATAAAAAGCACATCAATCACACACTTGATCATCACAAATTCACGATTTGCACATTTATTCCAAGAATTTGTGGGTGAATCTTCAAGAAAAGGTAAATTTTCAATCTAGTCCTAATTTTTTTATTTTCTTCAATTCTTTCGAATTTCCCCAAAATTTCATTTTTTTTCCCCTTGTTTGTTAATTGTGTATGCTAGTACGTGATTTTGTACTAGGTGTTGGGATTCAAAACATGAATTTGCGGGTGAACCAATGTTTAGATATATGAATTGCCCTATTGTTCTTAATTTCGAAATGAAGGATAAAATAAAAATTTGAATGACTTGGGTTGGTTGTTTAGCTACCTATTGTTGTATGTAGTGGTGGATTCTCACTTGGGTGTTGTGATTGATGTAGGAGGGATAGGTACCGAACAACCGGTGGAAACCAAAAGGCTTACCAAGTTGGGCACGCCAAGTGTTCGACAAAATTCCCGAACGAACTTCCAAAAGCTTTCGACCCTCCATCTCGCACAAATTCGAACGAAATGACGTCGCCGGCCAAGAAACTCTTAAAGACGGGCGAAACCACCAAAAAAGCCCAACCAAAGGAGAAGGCTCCGGCAAAGGGAAAAGCCGCACCAAAGAAAAAGGCAGCTACTCGAGGCACGGGAAGCCAAGAAGGCACTTCGAGCGCACCACCACCATCTCAGGTGCCGGAAGAGCAACAAACCCCACGCACGGGAAACGTGCAACTTGAGATGGGATCCCGTGCTAATCAACACACCATCCTTGACCACGTAGTCCTCGAACCGGGAGATGAGTTTTTGTACGTGAACGTCGAGGCCAAAAGAGAATTCATACGTCGCCATAGCCGACCGTTTGTTCCAGAAAGGGAATTAGATATCTATGGCATGGAAAAAGAAACGATCATAACAAACTTTGATCGTCGAAAATGGAAGTACTTGGCCAAACTGTAGCACCCCGTTTACTTTACACTCTATACCGGAAAATGGTATAAAGGTTTTTCTATTAAGTTGCAGCGGAAGACCTTTTGAAAAATACGGTTTTGTTTTTCGAAACAAAGTTCTAGAGAAAGGTGGTAAAGTTTTCTCTAGTTTTGAAAATACTTGAAGTGTTTCGCTTCAATTTTAGTTCGATAAAAAATCTTTCTTGAAAAATCCTTGAAGTCGAACACTTCATAGATTTAGTCAAAACAATTTCACTCTTTAATCGGTGCCACATTTTCCTTTAAACATTTTCTTGCTTCAATAATAAATCCAGGTTGTGGTGGAGCTCTTAAGAAATCAACATTAGAAAAGAACAAGAATAATCGGAAAATATTATATTATACATAAGGATTAAAAATCATTTCCCGATAACATATTCAAGTACTAGGGATTACAATCCACTAAAAGGATTTAAGTACCAAAACGGAAGTTAATTAAATCCACGTAAATTCCATACGGCTCGATTCCTCGGCTTTCCCCGGACTTGGTTCAACTTTGCTCCTCGGATTCGGATCATGAGCTACCTACACCAAGATAACATCTATATGAGCCTTTAAAAAGACTCAGTAAGAATCCGGAAGTAATAACAAGATTTTGAAAAAGACTTTACACATAATTTATATATATACACACATATATATATAGGTATACACGAACACATAATAAACTTACGATCATTCGAAACTTACACTTACTATACTTTACCTTTACCTTTCCTTTAAATCTTTCAAGGATACTTTACATCCTTTCATTTCTTTCAAAAGTCGGGTACTTAACACCCTTCTTTCTCTTTACTTTAATATGCAAAAGTCGGGTACTTAACACCCTTCTTTTCTATACTATAATATGCAATATGCATGAAAATGAGACTTTAGACTTTTAAAACTTTTCATGAGAAAACATTGGGCCCGTTTGGAAAAACAATCGTGGAGTTCGGCAATAAGCCGTGTGTTTTGGAGCTTGTGATCTATAACTTTACTATAGTCACGACTATAACTTTACTATAGCCGAGTTAGTGGTTTATAATCCCGATTCCTATGTGAATCAGTCCCTATGTGGACAGGCCCCTATGTGGACCCCAACTATCAACCACTAACCGGAATATAGTCACGGCTATAACTTTACTATAGCCGAGTTAGTGGTTTATAATCCCGATTCCTATGTGAATCAGTCCCTATGTGGACAGGCCCCTATGTGGACCCCAATTATCAACCACTAACGGAATACCAGCCCCCCGTATCCCATACTTATTCACCTAGATCCACAACCAATTTCCAAACATTTTTAACTTTGAAAAATCGTGATGTATGCATCTTAGACTTACTAATGAATGACATGAAGCTTACATGATCTATCTATGTTTAATCAAATAAACAAACATAAAAGTAACAAGTATCACAACAATTATACTTCACATCTTCAATCAAATCATTGAACACATAATCATATAGAACATAGCACCTTTACTTCACATTTCATTCCATGAACACACATAAATATTTATTATCACATAGTAGCACCAAGAAGGGCATTCTTCAACTTTAACCATATTGTAATCACATAATCATATAACCATGTCATTCATAGCATATCAATATCACTCATATCATGAATTATGAAAATTATCACATACGGCATTACTTTAGTCTAATCACTTAATACATAAACCTTTATTTCAAAAGGGTCACATAACATCACAAATAATATACGAAAACAATCAAGTATTCTAATTTATCATTATAAATCAATTAATCATTTTTCTAAATCTTGCACTTGATTCATAACACCGTTCTAGGCTAATAGACTCTAATTCTCTCTTATAACATGCAACATAATACCTAAACTTAGATCATTAGACCATTACTTAGAGGTTTCACCTTCATCACTAACTTATCTTTCCTACCTCGTATATTAGAACCATGATCACAAATCATACTTTGATAAAAATAGTCATCTTAAGAAAATCAAACAGCTTTGGTATCCTAACTTTGAAAAATCATTTCTCTTGCACCACAAATCAAAAGCCTTTGAAAGTTTTACTACATACTCCTTTATATGCCTTTAAAACCACCGAGAAACAGTTTAGAAAAATCATTATCCGAGTAAGAGATATAAATAAATTTCTAAGGTGGTACAGTTTTGAAATCTGAACAGATGGAGTCACTTTAAAAATTTATTGAGCTTTACATATTCATCCAAACCTTTTGAAATTTTAACTACATATACTATTAGGAGTCTTATATACCCCAGAAAAACAGTTTTAGAAAATATATAGGAAATTAGGATAAATAAGTAAAATGGTATAGTAGTGCAGTTTAAAACTCAGAACAGGGGAGGGGACTTCAAATATATCTTATAAATTATCTACTGTGTCAAACACTGCCAAATATTATCTCAAATGAGTTTTCTAAGTTGGGGTTCTAATCCAACTGGAATCACTAATTTATAAAGAGGAAAACATTAGATTTCATTACTAATTCTAAACTAACTCTGGTTTTGTACAGTTTCGGTAAATAATTCATAACTTATTTATTTCTACTCCAAATATTACAAGCCACATATCAATATGACCATAAGAGAGAGATCTATCTTCATATAAATTTTCATAGTTTTCATAAATAAACTCGTGGGTGAAACATGGGTTAAAATCCGTACCTATGAATCTGAAAATTTTACATATAACAATCTATTTCAAGATTCTAGACCCAATCAACTTATGTGCCTCAAATCAAAACCTTCAACATATAATCATAATTAGTAAATCTTAACATGCAATCATTATAAACATCAAGATAATTAATTTCATAGCATATAATCATCAAATTTTCGGTTTTCTCACCAATCTTCTATTTTCTTTCAAGAATCAAGAATCAAGAGCTAGATTCTCACATGCAAAGCTTTAAACATGAAATTAAACATATCAAAACATCATCATCATTTTTCTCATCAAAGATCAAGGATTCAAGCATGGATCTTAACATGCATGAGACTAAACATATAATATAACACACTATGAACACTTTCTTTCATAAAACATTCGATTTCTTCAAACAATCAAGAAGGGGAGTTTTTCAAAAAGAGAAGAGAAGGAAATACTATTGATGTTAGCTTGATGTAGCAAGAATTCCATGATTCTTACCTTGGGATCTTTTCAAATTTAGAAGAACTTTGTGGATATTTGCAACCCACTAGACAATCCTTCAAGAAATTCAAAAATTAGAGAAAGCTCTTAGGGGATTTTCGAAAATTGAAGAAATAAACAAAGAACAAGAGTTTTCTTACACTTCTTTTTGAAGAACCTCTTTTATTGAAATGAAAAGAGTTCTTGAACTTTACCACACTACAAATTTCGAAATTAAGGAAGAAGAGAGGAAGAGGTTTAATGGGGAAGGCTTGAATTAGAAGAAGAGATTTCTTCTTCTACTTGGGCTATTTTGATCGATGGAGAGGGAGAAGGAAAAAGGGGACTTAGCTGATTTTTGGTGTGTGGAAATGAAGAGGAGAGGGTGGTATTTATAGAATTGGAGAGGCTTGTATTTCTTAATGAGTAAGTATGAAGAGGGGTCTTTTTTGCAATTAGGAGAAACTTGAAATAATCTAGAGGGACTTCTAGGCAATTTCATTTAAGTTATCTTAAAAATAATGCTAAATGAAAAGCCAAGTGGAAATGCACATGGAATAAGTGTATGCATGCAACACATACAATCATAGCCAATTTAAAGAGAGGAAATTACTATCAATTAAGCATAAAAACTTTCTAGTGTGAGAAAATAAATTCTTATATTACTAAAACTAAATTCACGTAGATCACATAATTTCACGTGTTCAATTATATTAAACACATAAAATACATTTTAGTTGCGCAAATAGAGAATAAAATCAAAAATATTCATGTAGACATATAATGCACATTAGTTCACATAAATTCACATAAATAGCAAATATAGCAAATTGAAAAGCAATCAATAAAATTCGCACATACAACACATATTCATGCAAAGGAGACGAGAGGGAAAATACGGAAACCAGGTATCGGAAACGCGGGGTGTTACAATCTCCCCCCCTTAAAAGAATTTTGTCCTCAAAATTGTTAGATGCCCCGAATAAATTTTGAATCGACTCGTGATTTCCTTTGGGGTTCCCAATCTATGTTTTGGGCTTTGGATCAAGAATTTGGATGGATTGTTTGGTAGAAGAAAGGCTAGGGATAATGGGTTTGATTTCAAGAATGTGGTTGGGGTTGGGAACGTACTATGGTTGCATCGAAACATAGAACACATCGTGACATTGAGGCGAACTGTTCGATCGGCACTTAATTTACTGGAGCGTAAACATGACTACTGCAGGTGAGTAGGGTACCTGCTACCATGGAAGGTTCTCGGAGTTCTTCTTGGTCATTGTGTAAACTCTACCAGGCACTCGGTTCGGAGGTTGAGTGCAATCCTTGGCCATATGCCCTGGTTTTCCACACCGGAAACAGTTATTAGTTCCTTGGACGCAAACTCCAAAGTGAGGTTTCCCGCATTTCTGGCATATTGGTTTCATCGGTTGAGCAGGGATATTCTTTATAATCGGTTGCTTCTCTTTGTCGTTAGATTGGTTGGGTCCATCGTTGGGTCCGGTGTTCGGCTTTTTCCACGGGCGGTGAATGGAGGATTCTGTCTTTCGGAATTGTTGGATATCTTGTTCGTCTAGAGCTGCTACGAGGGCCTTGTCTACCATTTCACGGTAAGTAGAAGCAGAGGCCATACGGACATTTCTTCTAATCACGGGATTAAGGCCTTGTAAAAAGTGGTTCTTCTTTTCTTCGGCATCTTTGGCTATGAATGAGGCATAGATGCATCCTTGTTCGAATTTACGAACATAATCGGCAACAGACTGATTTCCTTGTTTCAAATCTAGAAACTCTCTAATTTTCTGGGCGCGGACATCCTTGGTAAAATACTTCTCGAAGAATCGGATTCTGAACGTCGCCCAATCTATATTCTCTAACTCGATTCCTTCTTTGGCACCTTCCCACCAATGACGAGCTTCATTCTTAAGCAAAAACAAGGCACAATGGACTCGATCACGATCCGTCATTTTTTATGTAATCAAAAATCACTTCGAGTGACTTGATCCATTCCTCGGCGATTGTTGGGTCTGAACCACCGTGAAATTCTGTCGGATTCATTCGCAAGAACCGTTCGTACATAGCTAGCGGTGCCGTATTTTGAGGAGGAGGAGGTGGGGGAGGGGTAGGTTGTCGACCACGGGTTTGGAGGTTGACAAGACGGTTAATTTGGTCGTTTTGCTCTCGGATAAGAGCGGTAAGGTCTCGAATGGTGGGTATTTGGTCACGAGGGTTTTCGGTAGGGTAGTGATTGCGGTTGGTGTTTCGAGTCCTTCGTCCCGACATAGTGATACTAAACAAAATAATAATATTCTACATTATCACATAAAACATATAACACACATAATTAAACACTTACATACCGCTCCGATTTGCATCATTGATCCTTGTTCCGGAGATTCCGAGATCGATCGATTCGTATGGATTTTCCCAAAACCGGTGCTCTGATACCACCTCATGTAGCACCCCGTTTACTTTACACTCTATACCGGAAAATGGTATAAAGGTTTTTCTATTAAGTTGCAGCGGAAGACCTTTTGAAAAATACGGTTTTGTTTTTCGAAACAAAGTTCTAGAGAAAGGTGGTAAAGTTTTCTCTAGTTTTGAAAATACTTGAAGTGTTTCGCTTCAATTTTAGTTCGATAAAAAATCTTTCTTGAAAAATCCTTGAAGTCGAACACTTCATAGATTTAGTCAAAACAATTTCACTCTTTAATCGGTGCCACATTTTCCTTTAAACATTTTCTTGCTTCAATAATAAATCCAGGTTGTGGTGGAGCTCTTAAGAAATCAACATTAGAAAAGAACAAGAATAATCGGAAAATATTATATTATACATAAGGATTAAAAATCATTTCCCGATAACATATTCAAGTACTAGGGATTACAATCCACTAAAAGGATTTAAGTACCAAAACGGAAGTTAATTAAATCCACGTAAATTCCATACGGCTCGATTCCTCGGCTTTCCCCGGACTTGGTTCAACTTTGCTCCTCGGATTCGGATCATGAGCTACCTACACCAAGATAACATCTATATGAGCCTTTAAAAAGACTCAGTAAGAATCCGGAAGTAATAACAAGATTTTGAAAAAGACTTTACACATAATTTATATATATACACACATATATATATAGGTATACACGAACACATAATAAACTTACGATCATTCGAAACTTACACTTACTATACTTTACCTTTACCTTTCCTTTAAATCTTTCAAGGATACTTTACATCCTTTCATTTCTTTCAAAAGTCGGGTACTTAACACCCTTCTTTCTCTTTACTTTAATATGCAAAAGTCGGGTACTTAACACCCTTCTTTTCTATACTATAATATGCAATATGCATGAAAATGAGACTTTAGACTTTTAAAACTTTTCATGAGAAAACATTGGGCCCGTTTGGAAAAACAATCGTGGAGTTCGGCAATAAGCCGTGTGTTTTGGAGCTTGTGATCTATAACTTTACTATAGTCACGACTATAACTTTACTATAGCCGAGTTAGTGGTTTATAATCCCGATTCCTATGTGAATCAGTCCCTATGTGGACAGGCCCCTATGTGGACCCCAACTATCAACCACTAACCGGAATATAGTCACGGCTATAACTTTACTATAGCCGAGTTAGTGGTTTATAATCCCGATTCCTATGTGAATCAGTCCCTATGTGGACAGGCCCCTATGTGGACCCCAATTATCAACCACTAACGGAATACCAGCCCCCCGTATCCCATACTTATTCACCTAGATCCACAACCAATTTCCAAACATTTTTAACTTTGAAAAATCGTGATGTATGCATCTTAGACTTACTAATGAATGACATGAAGCTTAAATGATCTATCTATGTTTAATCAAATAAACAAACATAAAAGTAACAAGTATCACAACAATTATACTTCACATCTTCAATCAAATCATTGAACACATAATCATATAGAACATAGCACCTTTACTTCACATTTCATTCCATGAACACACATAAATATTTATTATCACATAGTAGCACCAAGAAGGGCATTCTTCAACTTTAACCATATTGTAATCACATAATCATATAACCATGTCATTCATAGCATATCAATATCACTCATATCATGAATTATGAAAATTATCACATACGGCATTACTTTAGTCTAATCACTTAATACATAAACCTTTATTTCAAAAGGGTCACATAACATCACAAATAATATACGAAAACAATCAAGTATTCTAATTTATCATTATAAATCAATTAATCATTTTTCTAAATCTTGCACTTGATTCATAACACCGTTCTAGGCTAATAGACTCTAATTCTCTCTTATAACATGCAACATAATACCTAAACTTAGATCATTAGACCATTACTTAGAGGTTTCACCTTCATCACTAACTTATCTTTCCTACCTCGTATATTAGAACCATGATCACAAATCATACTTTGATAAAAATAGTCATCTTAAGAAAATCAAACAGCTTTGGTATCCTAACTTTGAAAAATCATTTCTCTTGCACCACAAATCAAAAGCCTTTGAAAGTTTTACTACATACTCCTTTATATGCCTTTAAAACCACCGAGAAACAGTTTAGAAAAATCATTATCCGAGTAAGAGATATAAATAAATTTCTAAGGTGGTACAGTTTTGAAATCTGAACAGATGGAGTCACTTTAAAAATTTATTGAGCTTTACATATTCATCCAAACCTTTTGAAATTTTAACTACATATACTATTAGGAGTCTTATATACCCCAGAAAAACAGTTTTAGAAAATATATAGGAAATTAGGATAAATAAGTAAAATGGTATAGTAGTGCAGTTTAAAACTCAGAACAGGGGAGGGGACTTCAAATATATCTTATAAATTATCTACTGTGTCAAACACTGCCAAATATTATCTCAAATGAGTTTTCTAAGTTGGGGTTCTAATCCAACTGGAATCACTAATTTATAAAGAGGAAAACATTAGATTTCATTACTAATTCTAAACTAACTCTGGTTTTGTACAGTTTCGGTAAATAATTCATAACTTATTTATTTCTACTCCAAATATTACAAGCCACATATCAATATGACCATAAGAGAGAGATCTATCTTCATATAAATTTTCATAGTTTTCATAAATAAACTCGTGGGTGAAACATGGGTTAAAATCCGTACCTATGAATCTGAAAATTTTACATATAACAATCTATTTCAAGATTCTAGACCCAATCAACTTATGTGCCTCAAATCAAAACCTTCAACATATAATCATAATTAGTAAATCTTAACATGCAATCATTATAAACATCAAGATAATTAATTTCATAGCATATAATCATCAAATTTTCGGTTTTCTCACCAATCTTCTATTTTCTTTCAAGAATCAAGAATCAAGAGCTAGATTCTCACATGCAAAGCTTTAAACATGAAATTAAACATATCAAAACATCATCATCATTTTTCTCATCAAAGATCAAGGATTCAAGCATGGATCTTAACATGCATGAGACTAAACATATAATATAACACACTATGAACACTTTCTTTCATAAAACATTCGATTTCTTCAAACAATCAAGAAGGGGAGTTTTTCAAAAAGAGAAGAGAAGGAAATACTATTGATGTTAGCTTGATGTAGCAAGAATTCCATGATTCTTACCTTGGGATCTTTTCAAATTTAGAAGAACTTTGTGGATATTTGCAACCCACTAGACAATCCTTCAAGAAATTCAAAAATTAGAGAAAGCTCTTAGGGGATTTTCGAAAATTGAAGAAATAAACAAAGAACAAGAGTTTTCTTACACTTCTTTTTGAAGAACCTCTTTTATTGAAATGAAAAGAGTTCTTGAACTTTACCACACTACAAATTTCGAAATTAAGGAAGAAGAGAGGAAGAGGTTTAATGGGGAAGGCTTGAATTAGAAGAAGAGATTTCTTCTTCTACTTGGGCTATTTTGATCGATGGAGAGGGAGAAGGAAAAAGGGGACTTAGCTGATTTTTGGTGTGTGGAAATGAAGAGGAGAGGGTGGTATTTATAGAATTGGAGAGGCTTGTATTTCTTAATGAGTAAGTATGAAGAGGGGTCTTTTTTGCAATTAGGAGAAACTTGAAATAATCTAGAGGGACTTCTAGGCAATTTCATTTAAGTTATCTTAAAAATAATGCTAAATGAAAAGCCAAGTGGAAATGCACATGGAATAAGTGTATGCATGCAACACATACAATCATAGCCAATTTAAAGAGAGGAAATTACTATCAATTAAGCATAAAAACTTTCTAGTGTGAGAAAATAAATTCTTATATTACTAAAACTAAATTCACGTAGATCACATAATTTCACGTGTTCAATTATATTAAACACATAAAATACATTTTAGTTGCGCAAATAGAGAATAAAATCAAAAATATTCATGTAGACATATAATGCACATTAGTTCACATAAATTCACATAAATAGCAAATATAGCAAATTGAAAAGCAATCAATAAAATTCGCACATACAACACATATTCATGCAAAGGAGACGAGAGGGAAAATACGGAAACCAGGTATCGGAAACGCGGGGTGTTACACAAACGACCGGAGGACTACAACGAGAATCTAGTGAGGCTCTTCTATGCCAATGCCGGTTTTCACGAGGGGTCGGTGGTCGTTCTTCGTGACAAAGAGGTGCGCTATGACGCTGCTACAATCAACAAGTTTTTCCACCTACCCGAAGTCCCGACCGAGCCGTTTCAACAACTGAAGATGGCAACGACCTATGAGGAGCTGATTCAGACTCTTTGCCCTAGGGGTTCGAAGTGGCAAAAATGAGAGCACTGGTTCCGTCGGGGGGAACTTTCAAGGGAAGCGAAGGTATGGATGTACTTCGTCAGTAGCAGGCTCATGCCCACAAAGTCGACGGCCAAGACCTATGCCACACGTCTTACACTGATGTATGCCATTATGAAGAGGACACCTGTGAATGTGGGCGCGATAATACACGCTGAGATCCGACGATGCTTAGGTGATACCTCTCTAGGTCTGATGTTCCCTTCCCTCATCACTACACT
Source organism: Erythranthe guttata (assembly GCF_056151865.1). Classification (NCBI taxonomy): domain Eukaryota; kingdom Viridiplantae; phylum Streptophyta; class Magnoliopsida; order Lamiales; family Phrymaceae; genus Erythranthe; species Erythranthe guttata. The sequence goes on along the minus strand of NC_142538.1, from coordinate 16,984,870 downwards.
GTGTGATCGTGCAGGGGTCCCCACATACGCTGATGACCGGCTCACCAGGTCACCACAGCCTATCTTCCCTTACCACAAGCTCCAGCCAGTGAGTGGACCCCTAGGCGAGGGCGACTCAGACTTACCAGATGCTGGTCCCTCAGGTGTTCATGCGGCTCGACCAGAACAAAGGGCCAGAAGAGGCAGACAAGAAGCAGAACCACAACTCCCGGAGTATGTCGGCCAATGGATGGATGTTATGGAGGAAAATGTGGGATGGTTCAAGAAAATGATGAAGGCCATGGCTGCAGCGCTTTAGTGCAGGACCGATGACATTGTCGAGCCACGGCCGTTCCCACCACGGCCTCGATATGATGCAGCATCAACCTCCGCCGCCGACGAACGAGCACAAGCGGCAGCCACTACACTGGTGGCACAGGCCTGGGAGGAGTACGAGCGGGGACGACAGGAAGATGAGGGAGGAGCCCACGAGGACGATCAAGACAACTAGGGGACGTTGTGTTTTCTATCCCTTTTATTTTTTATTTTGCTTTTGAGCATAGGGACTATGCTAGAATTTAAGTTTGAGGGTGGTGTGTGTTGAACCTGTTTGTTTTGTTCGTTTGTTGTGGGATAAGTCGTTGGATTGATATTTCGTTTACGATGTATCTTTGCTAGACTTTGTTTTTATTTTATTTTATTTATCTTATTTTGATTTGGTCTTTTGCATGCATATCATATAATTTAGTTTCGTTTATGTATTTTGATTTCTGTTATTGTGTTATGTTTGTCACATGCATTTCATTTAGGATCGAGTGTAATTTGCATTTCCGGGTTCTATTGAAGCAAAGCAATTAATGAATTAGTAGATGGGCTAGTTGATTTTAAAATTGAAATTATGGATCACCGGCTAATTATAGATGAACCTTCCGACTGCGTTTTTGCAACTTGTGTGGATAGTCTTTCGAATCCTTTCCGATTAAGCTTGAGCGCATTTTTCTGAGGGGTATAATAGCCTGAGGTTTGGGGGGGCAAGTTAGAATTGAATTATGTGTTCACGATTTCGAGTTGTTGGCTAGAAGTTCTATCAAGGGTCTTTACGTTTTTATTCGATAAAAAAATAAAAAAAAAAAAAAGAAGAAAAAAGTTGTGATGAAAATCACAATATATCGTTGTTGTCATTTCTTATTGAATAAAAAGACCTACTTATGCCCAACTCGAGTTTTTGAATTTCAGAATCAAAACTTACTTTTCACCCACATTTCTACTCAAAACCCTCGATGATTGTGTTTATTGTTTAATTACGGATTCTTGAGTCTATCTTTCATTTTGGTGTAGAAACAACTAATTGCGTCGGTAGGAAAGTCGAATACCTTAAAGCCATGGGTCATTATGAGATTTTAGGTTATCTAGCTCGTATTATCTTTAGAATTAATTGCAATGCTTTGACCAATCCGGCAACTTTGTGGGTGTGTTGTCTGAAAACCCTCACGAGACACAACTCGTCCTTTGGGGGTACCCAGGGGTTCAAAGGCTTGTTGCATACGCTAAATGCAATCGTGATTCCCTACGTTAGTGGCCTAGTTTAGTTTGTTGTTTTTATTTCATTTTTGTTGTAGTTTCGTTTTGATTTACTCGGGACGAGTAAAGATCTAAGTTTGAGGGTGTGATAAGTGGTCGTTTTGCACGATTTTTGCTTATCAAATCTTCGAGTTTTGGTCTTCGTTCGTCCGAGTTTCGGCTTTATTTGTATATATTATTGCGTTTCTTGTTTTATTTCCTTTTTTAGGTTTTGTTAGCTTTTGTTGCCAAGTCGAAGCCATTTGGAAGCGAAACCGATTTTTCAAGCCGAGAAAGTGATCATTAAGACCCAGATCGCGATCCAGGAAAGTCGGATCGCGATCTGGATGCAAATTCCAGTAGCAAGCAAGATTCAGACCCAGATCGCGATCCAGGAAAGTCGGATCGCGATCTGGTGACAAATTCCAGTAGCATCATGATTTTGGGGCAGATCGCGATCCGCACTTCCTGGATCGCGATCTGGGATGGCGGTTCACGTTTTTTTCGAGAAGCCAGATCGCGATCCGACTTTTTTGGATCGCGATCTGGCACGATTTTCGAGGGCAGATATTTTAAAAAGCAAAGCTTCTTGAGGAAGCTTTGCAATTTACTATAAATAGAAGCAAGCCCTCACTCTTCGTTCTTCTTCGACTTTTTACGGTTTTCGACAGTTCTTCGCGGGAATCATCAACGGGGGTTCCGACTTGGTTTTTTCTTACGCAATTTCTTTACGTTTTGTTCTTCATTTCCTTTGTACATTCTTTTGATACTATGTTTGTTATGAACTAAGAACATTTTCTTCTAGGGTAATGAAGCCTTGTATATATTGATTTCGATCGTCATTTCTGCTATCTATTTGTCGTGTTTTGATTTCGTTTATGTTTTCCTGTATTAAATGCTTCTGATTGTGTTGATCAGCTCTCAGATTGATATTAAATAGGAATGAACTCGAGAGAGGATTTCTTGTTTGAAGTTAGGAAAACATAGCTCGGGGTGTGGAAACGGAGACGTGATGCACTTCGGGTAGCCCTTAAGGACTTGGCCTAAATGCTCTCTTAATAGCAGGTTCTGAACGGAGACGTCGGACCTGTGGGTAGACTCTAACTACACTGGAGACGGGGGTTAGAGTACTTTAGCGTCTGGGTTAACGAATAGGAATGTGGCGTTAGATAACGGATTTGTAGATCGTTGTTGATTATACATAGGTGGATTTGGCCCTAGAAGTCCCCTTTAAATCGAAGTCCCCCGCGTTGAGTTGTCGTACTTTATTTACGTACATTCCATATTTGCATGTTTACGATCTTGCATGCTTTTAAATTAGGGTTTATCACCAATCCACTTATTTACGATCGGCTAGATAATATAACGATAATATAATTACACTACTCAGCATTTGAATCTACAAGGTCCCTGTGGATCGATATCCGGAACCACTGTTCTGCAAAATGCGATATCGTATACTTGCGGTAATTTATACGTGAGGAAAACGCGTATCACCTAGTTTACGTGTTCTCTGTTCGCAAGTATCTCAGGGTCATCTAGCACGTGAGCAATGATCCACTTTGATCTCCCAGCTCATCCTACCTCTCTTATTTAAGGCGATCTATTTATAACATCATCATATAATAAGACCAATATTTTCGTTTTACTCTTGTTCATTTACCGGCATTAAGTTTTGTCGACAAAACAAGAAATACTAGTAAAATTAAGTTCTGTCGACAAAACAATAAATACTAGTAAAATATCCGATTGGCACGATTCATATGCTTACTCAAATATGCATTAACAATTAGAGCCATCAATTAAATGTTATTATTTCGTTGAATTAATAGCGCACATCTTCAAACGAACAATGTTATCCTTCGAATGATTTGTTAAGTTTGTTAACTGAGAAATTTTACAGACTAATTACATAATTTGTTCAATATTACATCCAGTGGATACTATTTACAGACATTCATATGCATATATGTGTGTAATTGTATTCAAATCAAAGGTGGAAAAATGGGGGTAACGTTTTACTATGTCTAAAATAAAGTAGATGCATATGACACATAATATAAAAATTGGGTAAATTACGGCAACCATCCCCTAAGGTAATGTCAAATTAGGAAAAAAATATTTTATGTTCGAGTAATTACAACCACGTTCCTTAACTACGAATCTTCTTATACGTTCACTCTTATGGTGTCAAATTCAACATAATCTTCTATATTCCGTGGAATATTCTCTAATTTTTATTTGTTTTGTGCAAAAATGCAATTTCTAATGCACCACAATCTAATTTTTAACTTTCTCTTTACTATATTTCTCATCTGTTCGTACCTCCACACGTAATGACTCTTGGGTATTGTCCCGCGATACAACCGTTTGACTATGACGATGGCCGTTCGTTTCTTGTTCTATACTTTAGAGACAAATCAACTTTTCCATCTATATAGCAAGTCTTCCTGTGAGTGAGAGAGAGAGAGAGTCTATGAGAGTCTATGAGAGTGAGAGAGTGGAACAAACACACACAATTTGAATTTTTGTTGATTTTTTATTCTTTGATGAGCGATTGAGATTCACTTCTGAGTGAGACAAACACAAGAGAGTTCAAGTATGATGAAGTGGGGTTTGGGTGGGAGACTTGACCAAAAAATTGAGTGATTCCAATCAGATCTAGGTTTCGATAGCTGTGCTTTGTATAAATAAAAATAAAATAAAAAGTTTTTCATTTGGTTTATTCACCTAACAAAATGTGCCATTTACTTCAATTGAAACTGGGTAAATACCATACCAAGAAAATGCAATGTACTTGGAGATGAGAATTTAGCAAAGATATGCATTGCTAGATTTTCTCATCAGCAAATACAGTGGCATTTCTTACTCTTCTTCAAACAAAACTAAATTATATGTGATCTTTCAAGATTCAATAAAAATTGTGGCTGACTAAAAATTGTGGCTGACGTCGTGGACATGTTTTCTTGTTGTATTGAGTTTTTTTTATTATTTTCATCTTTTGTTTGTTTTTTTTTTTTGAATTTTTTTTTAATAATTATTTAACTTGGGAGATATGACTTTTTAGTAATTTTCAGACTTAGATTAAGAGGGTGTTTGGCTAAGCTTATTTTAAACAGCTGATAAGCTCCTACGTCTGATAAGATGTTTTAAGAGCTGATAAGCTGTTACGTCTTATTTTTAGGATTAATTTTTAGAGTGTTTGGATAATTAGCTTATTTCCTATTTTTACTCATAATAAGATCTTAAATAAAAAGGTGGGGTAGAGGTACTTTTTTTAAAAGATCTTATTTGCTCTCCAACAGCTTATTTTAAAAAAAAATAAGATCTTTTCTAAAAAAATCACCAAACACTTTGGAAGAGCTTATAAGCTCTAAAACATCTTATAAGCTCATTTTAACATCTTATAAGCTTAGCCAAAAACACCCTCTAAATGGTGAGAAGATCAAAAGTCTGAAAAATAACGATTAGGGCCATATTGAGATAATTTTTCAAGTACATGGGCAAATGCAATTGAGAGTAGAAGGGGGTAAAGTAATATCGAGCAAAATACAAGGGGCAAATCGATGCAATTGAGAGTAGCAGGCGTAAAATGAAATTTACCCTTAAAAAAAAAAAGAAAAAAAAAAAACCAAATTCATCTGTTCTGGTATACTCTCCAATCTCTTCACAAATTGGAAAAGCGAAATCCCAGTAACTAATTCACATGAGCTAATGATTCACAGTACATTTCCCACCTAAATCTCGTGATTAAACTGATTATCCAAAACCCCACTGCTCAGAAGCCTGTGAAAATTCGTGCTTCCATGGCGTCAGTGTCGCCGTCGCCGGCGGTCACTGTTCTCTGCTCTACAGGAATCGCTCCGAGAACCAGAGAGAATCACCACAACAGGAGCGGCAGCCACGTCATCAGCCCCAGCAAAAAGAGGAACCAGAAATTGAGTAAAAATGGCGGCGGCGGCGGTGGGTTGGGGAATGTTGTGGAGGTGGTGCAGAAAGACGTGGCGTTTCTGAAAGCAGGTTTGGGGAAAGGGTTGCAATGGGCGAACAAGGCGTTTCGGATCCCGGAGGTGTCGAAATCGGTGGAGGATTTTATATGGCTGCGGAATGTGGAGGATCCACAGGCGGCGGCGTTCGCTCCGCCTCCATCCTGGCCTCAGCCTTACTATCCAGGTAGTTAATTAATTAATTAATTGTTTGAATTTGCATGAGATTTTTCAGAATTAATTGAAGTATGAGAATGGTTTTGGACAATTAATGTGCTGTTTAGTGAATTGAAGTAGGAAGTGATTATTGGAAGTGATTTTTGATTTCATTAAGGTTGAAAAGTATGACAAATTTTGCTCAATAAATTTCAATTAAGTCTGCGTTGGGATATACATCGGCAAGGAAGTCGATAATTGTTGTACATGGGTATTGTCTGTACATTTTGTCGCGGTTACCTGATTCTCGTGATTAAGTAGGAAATGAAAAATCTGAATATTCTTTTCTACAGAGATTTCTGGAGTGGATTTGTTTATGTCCGACCTCAAAGCGTTGGAAGTGTATTTTGGCTATTTTTATTATCGATCCAAGATGTGGACGAAGCCTCTTCCTGAAATCTACGACGCAGAGGAAGTTGCAGAGTATTTCGCATTGAGGCCTCATGTAGTTGCTCTCCGGCTTCTTGAGGTAATTAAGAACCCTAGATAGATAGATAATTAATCACACAGCGAATCTAGAATTCATAATGATAAAAGAAGATAAGTTTTGATAGAACGAATGAATTCTCCCAGAATAGTAAACGTGGTACTCGAAACTCGAGAATGCAAAATGTATAAACTCATATCATTTAACTGCCAACTTTTATTCCGGCATGACTTTTTAGTTGGTATGATTTATTTAATTTGGATCACTGAAAGCTATTGTTGATTACTCTTTGGGTCATATTCAATCAATGCACAAGAGCTGTCGTCTTGCAGTAATATTTGATGAACTGCATCTTACTCGATTTTATCTTGTGGAAGGTCTTTACTGCCTTTGTTTCCGCTACAATCAAATTAAGGATCTCTAGTATCAGTTCTGCTGCCGACGAGGATTCTCGTGAAAAGGCTTCTGAATACAATTTTGGGATAGTATTAAAAGAAACAATGCTAAACTTGGGCCCCACTTTTATAAAAGGTAGTACGTGTTCTATGTCGTTGTAATAGAAGTTGGAAGACAAGATACTTAAAGTGTTAGTTCAGCTATTTACAGTTATACTGTAGTGTTTCACATAATGATTTTGATCGATTATGAATTTCCTGATGCAAGCCCTTGTTTTCGTGCAGCTGGTCAGTCCCTTTCTACAAGGCCAGATGTAATTGGTTATGAAATCTCAAAGGTGCGAGACTGAACCATCTTTATTTAATTTAAATTCAATATATACGAAGAATTTTGTGTTAACTGATTTATAGTATATCGACCTCTGTTCGAAATCTTGTGCAATTTAAGTGGTTTGGTCAAGGTTGTTTCCCATGTTGAACGTTAGGCATTTTATTTTACTTGATACTATAAGTATGATAGTCAACTGGAACCTAACAGTAACTGCTACCTGCACAGTACAATATATACTTTCCGAAACAGTCATGTTAGGGCTCATTTAATTGGTAGGATAAGTCATGATTAATTAAACAATTAGGCCTTATTTGATATTTGGTTAGTGCAACAACTTTCCGGGCCGGCCTGCAATTATGAAAAAATAAGCTTTTATTGGGGGATTTGTGTATTGGACCTCCCCTAGTCCAATTTTACAATTGGGAACCAAAAGATGCCAATTATAGTATTTAGCTTCGCATGCTATTTCTTGGTACAAACATTAACTAGTTATAGTGGGTGGTTCGTTTTTCATTTTCATTTTCTGTTTGAAGTTCTGATTGCAGGTACTGTCGGAACTTCATGATCAAATCCCTCCTTTCCCTCGACCTGAAGCTATGAAGATTATTGAGGAAGAGTTTGGTTCTCCCGTGGAGACAATTTTTAGCTATTTTTCTGAGAAGCCTGTAGCTGCAGCTTCGTTTGGACAGGTGTAAAAGATTTCCGTACTATGTCACAAAGAAGAAAAGAGATAATTTAATTACATAACAGACACTGAGTCTTTTTTATGTTTATGCATGTCACCATTTATCATTTATAGGTCTACAAGGCAAGTACTTATGACGGAATTGATGTTGCTGTGAAAGTTCAACGTCCTGACTTACGCCATGGTGTTGTCCGAGATATTTATATTCTCCGCATAGGGGTTCGTCTCAATTCTTGTGTTTAGGATCTACGGTTGTGGGATTTAATGCTGAAATTTAACTTTTGAATAATTATTTCAGTTAGGGATTTTGCAAAAGATACTAAAAAGAAAAAACGACCTTCGTCTGTATGCGGATGAACTTGGAAAAGGCTTGATTGGGGAGTTAGATTACAACTTGGAGGCTGCGAATGCTTTTGAATTCCTGGTAATTCTTTCTAAAACTCTTTGTATGTAGAGAAATTTCTATGCATGGATAAATCTATGAAGTTTTCTTACAGATTAATTTGAAGAACGGTGATATGAATGGGATAACCTTTTCTCGGTGTTCCCTCGTTTGCTAGACGTGACCATATTTTGAGAAAACAAAATTGCTATTCACCTTTTTCATAATTCAGTTAACTGCTTTTTCTGCTTCTTCATGTGAAAGTATCGCCATATTTTTACCTTTTTGATTCCACATTCGACTGAGTTTACACCACTAGAACAGTATATCTTGTACTAGCCCGTGATTATTAAATTGCTATTGACTGTAATTGATTCATTTCATTGCAGGAAGCTCATTCTCGCTATTCGTTTATTTGTTTACCGAAAATATTCCCGCATTTGAGCAAGAAGAGAGTTCTGACTATGGAATGGATGGATGGTGACAGTCCGAATGACTTACTATCTGTGTCTTCTCAGGAATCCAACAAAAAGCTTCTTGATCTGGTATGGGTATCTGTTAATTCTCAAAAAAGAACTATTTGGATGAATTTAGTACAATTATAGACACATTTTCTCATCGATTCAGTAGCAAGAAAGCATATATTTCTTCGAAAGAAACAAGCCTAAACTAGAAAAAAATCATGAAGGAGGTTATATAGTTTCATATATAGAGACTAAACAAGCACTTCTCTCGTAAGATTGTCACATTTAGAAAACAATCATCTATTTGAACAAAAGATGGCTATGACATTTAAGGTTAGAGGAAACCTCACTGATGTCACATATAAGCCCGCAATTTTTTTGGTCTCAAAATAAAGTGTACAATTGCAGTCGAAACTTAATATAAGGTTCGTGGGACATATACTTATTGTGAAAACTTGCAGAATAGTGACAGGAAATAAGAGCTTATTTATACTGCTGCACGAAAATTTCAGGTTAAGAATGGTGTGGAGGCATCACTGGTTCAACTTCTCGACACTGGCCTAATGCATGCTGACCCACACCCTGGAAATTTGCGTTACATATCCCCTGGAAAAATAGGGTATTCGCTCAACTGCTAATTCTCACATGCTTTATGATTAATATTTGAACAGTTCAATAAACATCTAACACTTGGTGATTGTTTTCACATCTTTGTTCTAATAGGTTTCTTGATTTTGGATTGGTTTGTCGAATGGAGACAAAACACCGATTTGCAATGCTTGCTTCAATTGTTCACATAGTAAATGGCGATTGGACATCCCTTGTGAACGATTTGACTGAGATGGATGTTATAAGGCCTGGAACTAACATAACGCGCTTCACCCTGGTAGTATCCCTTGTTCTCCTTTACATTTACTCTGATTTAATCATTTCAATTAATTTTTAATTTCTGATTTTTTGTGTGAAATTTATTCAGGCCCTCGAAGATTCCCTTGGGGAGTTGAAATTTAGCAATGGAATGCCAGATGCCATGTTTAGTCAGGTGAGTTATGAGTATCATGTATGGATCAACCTTACTATCTGCTACGGCCTACGAGGCAATCTTCTGACTTGGATAATAACAACTCTTCATGACTATTTATTTGTAATTTTACTAATTAGCTTTACTTTGTAAAATTTAATGATTTTTAGAGTTAGTTTGTGATTTATGTGCTAACATAAAAGAGGAGCCTGAGCACAGAAAGCATCACTCTAGATAAATATTGTGTTAGTGATCATGTCGTTTCTGCTTTATCCATTTTTAAAACGTTTCTTGATATTTGAGTGGATATGATTTATAATTTCTTCTAGAATTCACTTTTATAAGGAGATGCCTAAAAATTCCGAGACTGCTGTTTACTCAATGTTTAGTTCATTATTCAATTTTTTGTAATTATTTGTCTGATTACTTATCTTGCAGGTACTGAGCAAAATATGGTCTGTAGCAATAAAGTATCATTGCCGCATGCCACCTTACTATATACTTGTCTTGCGTTCTCTGGCATCTTTGGAAGGTAATTGACTCTTCTTTCTATTTTTTATCGAAAACCTTTTTGTCATAGGATGTCACTATTAAATTTTCATATATATATATATATATATATATATATATATATATATATATATATATATATATATATATATATATATATATATATATATATATATATATATGTTGCAGATTACAAAAACTACTAGTCTACTTTCTTTATATGCAAGATACTGAAAAATAACTTGTTGGATCCTATTATGTTTTAATCTTCAAAATCGATATATCGTTTGTGTGTATGCAGCTGCCACGTTCTTTGAACATTTATGTGTTCCTTATTTCTGTTTCATAGGATTGGCAGTAGCATCGGATCCAACGTTTAAGACATACGAAGCTGCATATCCTTATGTTGTTCAGAAGCTTCTTCTTGACAATTCTGCCGCCACCAGGAAAATATTGTATTCGGTACCCTATAGATGATTTATTTATTTATTTTACTTTTTTCTAAATATTTGGAGTAGACCTACAATATGGGAATCTCGGGTTGGTTTATTTATTGTCTGTAGTTTAAATTTTCAGGTTATATTCAACAAGAGTAGAGAGTTTCAATGGCAAAGGCTTGCTGTCTTCTTACGAGTTGGAGCAACTAGGTATTTTATTGCTACTGCCTTTTCTTCTCGAATTTTGAATACGAAGAAAAAATATTTCATGAAATCATGGTTTTGATTTTCAGGAAAGTGATGCAAACTTTGGTGCCGTTAAATAATCGAACTTCTCTTTCTCAATCTGGAAATGGAGTTGGCCCTGATGCCAATCTTGCAAACCTGGCTTTGAGACTCGTAGTGTCTAAAAATGGCCTCGTCTTAAGAAGACTTCTAATGACTGCGGTGAGCAAATTTTTTTTTTTTTTGGCTTGCTCTGATTCGAGTTTGACTGTTGAAGTTTTGCTTATATCCTCGTTCTTCACCGCGGGTGGAAATTAAAACGGAATTTCCGATATCCACCGATTCCGATCCGAATTTTTCCTATTTTGGAACAATATTTTTCATTTTGAATTCAAAAAATTCCGATTTCCGATTTTTTTCAAATTTTTTTGGACCAGAATTGGCATATACACGAGATTACGTTTTGCGATGATTTTAATTTTTGAAAAAGCTTATGAAAATTCTGATTAAAAAAAAATCACTTATAATATCCATTTTATTATGCATTTTATATTTTTTAGGTGAATAAAAATGGTAATTTCATAATTCCTCCAGTTCTGATTTTTTGGAACAAGTTTTTTAATTCTGATTTTCGATATTTGATTACAATTTTTTTAGAATGGAATTAAATCTAGTTTTTCTTGCGAAAAAATCGGATTTTTTGAAAGCGCTAATCCCGATTCCATCGTCCAATTTCCACCCCTATTCTTCACTATAATGACTAGGTATAATTCTTACAATACTGTTAAGCTGGTTATTACCAGGTAGACCCCTCATATTAACATAAATTACGCAAACATCCCTTGAGGTTTGAGTTCACCAACACTCAACTCCATTTGACCATTGATTTGTTGAAAATTTTCAATTCCAGTTTTACCCTTGACCAAATATTGAGTAACTTTGAGTTTAGTCAAAATTGCATATAGACCCCCTCAAATTTTGATATTATTACAGAAACATCCCCTAAATTTCTCTGAATATTAAGCTGGTAGCGAGTGTAAGAAACCATTCTGTATATTATTATTCCGAACTTCGAAACTGAATTTATATTCTAACAAACAGGATGGATCTTCATTGGTAAGGGCACTCGTTTCGAACGAGGCAAGTTCTTACCGGCAACAGCTCGGCAAGGTCGTTGCCGATATACTGCACCGTTCGATGTGTGAAGCCTTGGGGAAAGCTCTCAATCTCGCAATAGCAAAAACCCCACAAGTATCTTCAACCGAAAACGAATACGAATCCATATTGAGAGACCGTCGAATTAGAGTTATCTTCTTTAAATCCTTAAATTCTGTCAAGAAAAATCCCATGTTACTGTTCAGGTTCTGCTGCGCTTCGTTTGCCTTGTTCTTCGTGGCATCGGCTGTGGCTTGTCACAGGGTGTCGATTGCAATTGCAGAGGCTTATTTGGACCGGTTATCGTATAATTCGAAGAAAATTGCGGTGGCTGCTGTATAAGGTACTACATGGTTGGAGAGTTCTAATTATATACAGTGATTGTATAATAAAATGTTAAATCTTTGCTCTACAATGAGTGATGTAAATGTGTATTTTAAATTTAGGTTATCATATTGTTTAACTATTAACACTTTTAGGGTTAAATACAAATTGTACCCCTATATTATCATTAGTGTCGCATATACCCCATGTACTATAAAATGCGACAAAGTGGCCCCTGCCTGTTAAACTATGTCCGAGAATCCGTCCATTTTCAAAGTTGATCGACTATTGCACTAGATGTTGGACAATTCCGGAGGAAAATACCCCCATGGTTGTGTTTAAAAAATGCGCATCTTTCTTTCTCTTTTGTACTCAATTTACTCTCAATTTTTTTTTTCATGTTTCTTCACTAATTTATTTTCCACGGCCTATAAATTTTCACCGGAATTTTCTGAAAAAAAAAAAGTTTATATTCTGAAAATAATCTATAATTTCCGTTTAAATTATGAAATTTTGCAATTATGTTTCCGACTTAAAAATCACCCAATATTTATGAGTTTCTTTTATTTTTGATAATATTTATAAATTCGTTTTAGATGTTTGAAAAGTTTTTTTTTTTTTACTTTCGGCGTAAAAGTTCACGATTTAAAATGTTTCGCGTAATTCTAATTTCAATTTTTACGTCCAAACATAAAAAAACATATTTTTCTAGAACCACTTGTCGTGCCACCGGAGTGTTACGTAATAAAGTAAAAAAATGGCCAAGTAATAAAATCGAGAAATTCCTATTTATGTCATACAAATGTAAGGGTAGAAAGGTAACTATACTAGATAAACTAACGGTGTTAAATATTTGAGGGTTGACAGTTAAGTTGAGGGGCCATGTTATTGCATTTTGTAGTACATGGGGTATATGCGACACTGGTGATTGTATAATGATCCGATTCATATTTAACCCTTTCTTTTTAAGAGAACAATGAACAACCTAGTGGGTTAATATGTTAGAATAGTAGACTAATAAGTCTCACTTTTCTCTATGTAATTGATCTCTTTATTAATAAAATTTATTAATTTTGGTAATCGATAAAAATCTACAAATAAGTGTTTAATTGCTTTTAATATGTATTGTTTGTTATCGATCAATTAAATGAATAAGTCTTTTATTCTAATAGTATTTGAAATAGTGTATTGTACTTTACTTTACGGACCGAATACAAATGAAATAATTTTATGCTATTATTTGGTGAAATTTATGGGAGATCAAAAACACTACTTTTAACCAAAAATGTTGGAAGGGCAAAATTGTCTTTTACTGGGTTCACTCGATTCATTTGTCTTTGTTTTTTTTTAACACTGATATTAGTATTAGCAACATAAAATTATAATTAATTAGAAAAAGAACCCCCAAACAAAAGGATCTAATTGGAAAATTGAGAGGGCCAAACTGAGTAATTTCTACCACCGCATCTCCCGACTGCGCCACCGCCGGAATTGTTGCAGAATCAATAATAATACTAACGAAATCAGATCAGCAATTAACAATCCGGCAATCAGATCGCTCCATAATGAGCTCTTCACAGCTCTCAGGAGTGAGTTCTTCCTTGTTGCAGATTATATATTTATAATTTTATACATATAGATACATTTTAGTCGTTTAACGATGCATTCGTCACTAGATCTGAAATGGATTGTAGATATTTCCCCCCAATTTTTTCTATAGAAAAGATCGAGTTGAAAAGAAGTGTTTATTATGTTTGTGTATTTTTGGTGGGATTAGGGCGGCGGAATGAGCATTTACAGTGGATTCACAAAACTTTGCAAAGGACTGGCAGTTGTGTTAATTGTGGGTCACATTGTTGTTCAGATTATCCCCTCTGCTGTTTCTTATCTTGCTCTCATCCCTGCAAAGTAAGCTTTCGTTTTTTCTGCATTTTCTTGTTGTACCTTCTTATCTTCTCTGTGTGTGTGTTCTTGTTGTGTATATGTATAGATTTGTTGTTTTGAGTAGCTTTTTAGATGAATTAGCCTAGTTGCCATGATCTAGGTTACAAACGCATAGTTCGTCTAGTTGTTTAGTTTTTCTGGTTGTTGGGATAGATTACATTCTTGGCTGATTATTATTGAAATTATGTCAATTCGACATTTTACATTGACATGGGGAGGGTGGGGGGGGGGGGGGGGGGGGGGGGGGGGGGGGGGGGGGGGGTAGATTGTATCTACAGAAAAAGAGGGGTTTGGAACACATATGTTATCTGTATTATATTCCTGGATTTTTTATAAATTGACATATACTTCATAATAGGAGTGATTGGCTACTGTAAATAGGAGTCCAAAGAGAAAATTCGAGGTTGCACGAGATTTATCAGTTATAAAATGCAGCAAGTTAAGTTGATTTGTTGATGGGAAGGTAGGGAGAATTGTATGTTTATTTTATGATCATTTGAATAAAAAACTTTGAGGAGGAACTTTGTCATGTTTTGAAGAGGGTTTATTACTTGTCTTTTTAGTGCTAAATTTTTTTTGTAGCTGCGAGCGATCCCAGTGCACCATGGATTTTACAGCATCTCTTTAGTTGGATTGAAAAAAAAAAATCAAAACGATGACAATGAATTTTTGTTTGATTTATCACAGGACGATCCCTTTTGCATGGAATCTGATAACAGCTGGATACTTTGAACACTCGACATATGGAGTATGTAGCTTTTTTTTTATGTCATGCAACTTTATTCCCTAGTCTCTTTTATATCTATTTTTCCAAGCATGGTTGTTATTTTGCAGCTGATAATTAGCACGATCGGTCTTCTTTTCATCGGGAAGCTGCTTGAACCCATATGGGGTTCTAGGGAATTTTTGAAGTTCATCTTTGTTGTCAACTTTCTGACGTCAGTCTGTGTTTTCGTCACGGCTATTTCATTGTATTACATCACAACGAAGGAAACATACCTGTAAGTGATGCAAGAACTGAAATTTTATGTGAATGAAACCGAAATAAACAAATAGAAAGCAGGTCCCCGTATTTTACATCTAACGTTCAAAGATGATCCTTAATTTTTTTTTTTTTTTATCTTTCCGTGTAGCTATTTGCCTATATCCGGTTTCCAAGGGGTTCTTTCAGGATTCTTAGTCGGCATCAAACAGATAATACCAGATCAAGAACTGTCCTTTTTGAAGATAAAAGCAAAAGTATGATTGAATTCTTTTTTATTTGGGTAAATTACAACCACCCATGAGGTATGGTTAAATTACGAAACCCCCCTCTTGTTTGGGTAATTACAACCACCCCCTCAACTATAAATCTTCTTACACGTCCACCCTTGCGGTTTCAAATTTAGTGGAATCTTCGAGATTACATGGATTATTATCACTTTTGTACCCATTTTATCCCATCCGAACTCCACATTTTGAAGCAAAATGATCATAATATGTGTATTTTGGCTTGTATATATCAGATTATGGTGCATCAGAAACTGTATTTTTACACGTCCACCCTTGCGGTTTCAAATTTAGTGGAATCTTCGAGATTACATGGATTATTATCACTTTTGTACCCATTTTATCCCATCCGAACTCCACATTTTGAAGCAAGATGATCATAATATGCGTATTTTGGCTTGTATATATCAGTTATGGTGCATCAGAAACTGTATTTTTACACAAAACGAGTACAAACTAGAGCACATTCCATGGAATCTAGATGATTATGTTGAATTTTACACCATAAGGGTGGAGGTGTAAGAAAAAATCATAGTTGAGGGGTAGATGTAATTATCCAAACAAGAGGGGTTTTTTCGTAAATTGACCATACCTCAGGGGGTGGTTGTAATTTACCCTTTTTAGTTCAATACGCAAAGTCTAAACTCTAACATGCTAAGTGATTTTCACTTGCAGTGGTTGCCTTCTCTTGCAGTATTGGTGTCGGTATTTGTAAGCTTTTTCACGTCAGATTCAACGTCGTATCTTCCTACCATTCTATTCGGTACCTATATAGGTTGGATTTACCTTAGATACTGGCAAAGTAAACCAGAGACAAGACTAAGAGGCGATCCAAGTGATGAATTTTCTTTCTCTACATTCTTCCCTGAATTTTTAAGGTAATTAATTCGACTCTTTTAGTTGTTAGTTGGTGTATTTGCTGCCTTTTTATTTTCTTTCTGATCTCTGCATTTCAAATTTACGTGTGGGGGGGAGCAGACCAGTGATCGATCCCGTTGCTACAATTATTGAGCGGATGATATGTGGGAAAAGATCTGAGTCGTTGGATGAGTCGAGAGACTATAACTTAGGAGGAGGTACTTCATTATCTGGTACAGATTCGATCGAAGCATCTCGGAGGAGGTAATAATTTTATGCTTATTACCAAACGTCCAATGGATATTTATTTGCTCGTGTATTACAAATGGTTTGTTATCTATATCTTATGTTTGATAGCTATGTATTAGAATTTTAGAAGTTGTGATTATTTTCTATTTTCCGAATTTGCCAATGCATAGTAGCTAATATTACCGAAAATATTAGAGATCTCGTCAAAGTAGTATCAAATTAATTGTGTGAATTTGTAACAGAATGTGTAGAAATAAACGATGTTTCGTTTGTAATGTAATTGCATTGCTTGATTAAATAATTGCAGGGAAAGAGGCGCTCGAGCACTCGAAGAAAGATTGGCAGCAGAGAGAGCGGCTGCTTTGGGAAAAACCGAAGATGCACAAAAAAGAGATGCAAATGAGATTGTGTAGAAAAGTTGCAACTTTTTTTTTTTTTTTTTTTAAGTTTTCCCTCTTTTGAGCACAAATTTGTTTATACTTACTTTTGATTTTATGAGGACTTTTTTTATCGATATGTTGATTTTGGTACTGAATTTGTCCATTTTGGATGTGGGCATATATAATTTTTTTCCCCTTAATTTAAAAAATAAAGCGTAACAGTTTATCAACTTTTAAAACAAGTAGATAACCGACACACTTATCAAGTGTTTAAAGTAGATTTAATCAAACACCCCTAATAGATAATTTGTTAAAAAAAATTATGCCTTGAGATTATTGTATATACAACTTATAAATTTCTTAGATTAGATAATAAATTAATTTTCAAAAGCAACTTTAGTTAAGGTGTAAGATGTGAATTAATTAACATTTTCACAATAAAACGCCTTCAAAATCATTAATATATTGTTATATTATTAGTATTTTAAATATTAAAATTTTACAATAGATAAAATGCGAGAGCTGGCTGATGTGCTTATGAACAATTGTTGTTCGTCAGTAAACTCGAAATGGAGTCGACTCAATTCATTTACAAATCCTAGAATGTAATAAGAAAAATTAGAATTAAAATACAAAATTGCAAATATTAGCAAGCATATCATTTTTTTCTCCACAAGTATTCACCAAAAAAAAGTTTATTGTATTATAGCTAGTGGTTTAAGAGGGTGTTTGGCTAAGGTTATTTTAAACAGCTGATAAGTTCTTATGTCTGATAAGATGTTTTAAGAGCTGATAAACTGTTACATCTTATTTTTAAGATTAATTTTTAGAGTGTTTGGATAATGAGTTTATTTCCTATTTTTACTCATTATAAGATCTTAAATAAAAAGTTAAATAAAAAGGTGGGGTGGATGTACTTTTTTAAAAATATCTTATTTGCTCTCCAACAGCTTATTTTAACAAAAAAAATCTTTGTTAAAAAAACTACCAAACACTTTGAAAGAGCTTATAAGCTCTAAAACATCTTATAAGCTCCTTTTAACATCTTATAAGCTTAGCCAAACAGCCTCTGAATTTAAATATTTTATAATGAATGATATTATTATATAAATCCGATTTTAAATAAGTAAATAATAATTATATTATTACATCCGCCTAAAAGAACAAGCTTATTTCTATCTATTGAATTTGCAGCAGCGAGGCATCGTTTCTCCTCTTCGATCGACTCGAAAATTAGGGTTTTCGCGTAAGTTCTTCAATATTGTGAAAATTTAATTGATATTCCGCTTCCATTTGTTGAATATTATCACGATTTCTTGTGTGAAAATCTGTCGAATATCCTTGTTATTGAAATTTCCGTTTGGATTTGGTTTTCGTGGAGTTTATATTTAACGTGGGATTTAAAAAAAATTAATACCTAATATATGTATATTGTGAGAAATTTCGGTTTACATTTTTGAATTTATGTTGCAGATCAATTCAATCAAATCATGGCAGAGGAAGAAAATCAAAATGGGATCAAGGAGGAGGTTAAGGATGACGTCGGAGATGTTAGTTTTACCAATAAAAAAATATATATTACTGTTACTAATTTTAATTCGATTGTCGATTCTTAGTTGCTGCACATTTCCCCTTTTTTCCGATTTTTATTGCATTTAACATGAAAGGTTTTGTTTTAAGTTAATCCACGTGCTTTTGATAATTTTTAGCTTACGAAAAGATGAGTCTGGGTGTTTCGGTAATAGTTCTCTGAAGTTTAAGTGTTAGAAAGCTAGAAAATATAAATATAGACAATGGCAAAACCTTGGGGATTTAGTCGAACAAGACATTTTTCCTTTGTTATTTCCGTATTTTAGTGTGTTTAATCTTTTGACACCTCACTTAGTTTCTATCTTCCTTCGTTCATTGAAAAGCTCTTACCTTTTTGTCTTTGGTTTCAAGAAATATATAGATAAAACGGCATTTAAACTTAGCATTACTCCCAATAAGATGGTTTCTTTTCCTGATTATTACAGTCTCGAAGAATTTACATGACTTGAACTTCAATCCTAGCTGTGTAAGATGGATTTGTCTTTGTTCGATTTTTCAAAGTTAGCATGTCTCTAAAGTAGAAAAAAATTATAAACACCCGCGAAGTTGAATTTAGCTATGAGCTGGTTGAGTTAAATAGTGGTCACGTAAGATTTTTGGAGCTGAATAGGGGTACATTTTATAACTAAACAACTACTGCTTATGCAAATGAGGCTGAAAATTGGACGATCGTTCCGTATTTTTATTTTGTCCTCAACGTATCATTGTGTTGCAGATAGCTCCTTTTGACCCAACGAAAAAGAAGAAAAAGAAGAAGCCAGTAGCTCAAGATCTAGCCGAAGATGAGTCCGTTAATAATCTGGTCGAGAAAACAGAGAGCTTGTCTGGTATGTATGTATGTATTTAAGACATTCTGCCCATGTACATTTTTATTTATTCATATACCTTCATTCTTTAGCTATATCTATCGTAAAATGTATCACGTTCTTGTGCAGTTTCTGAAGGTCTCGAAACATCATTTGCTGGTCTCAAAAAGAAAAAGAAAAAGGCAGTGAGTGACAGTTTCATCCATTTATATTATGATGATGATTGATAAAGTCTCGTTTTTTATATATAAAATTGTGCAAAATCATTGCAGGCGCATACCGATCTTCTGAATGAAGAAAAAGAGACTGTGGGGGAAGATCTCGATGGTAATGAGTTGTTTGTTTGAGACTGCATTTGCTTTGTGCTTTTCTCTAGCTTTATTTTTTTCTTTGTCGATTATATATTTTTTTTTGTTGAACTTTAGATGTCATTGGAGAGGATGAGGAAGGAGAAGGAATTGTTTTGCAGCAGTATCCATGGGAAGGAAGCGATCGAGATTATAAATATGAGGAGGTAATTGCTTTTTTCCCGACCTTGAACAGTATTCGGGTGAAAAATGCATTTTAATGGAATCTTCTAATATAATCTAGCTGCTCGAAGTTGTTTAATCATTAAAATTTAGAAAAAACGTGCTTGGGTAGGAATAGTGGTTTTTTTGAGATGGACGGTATTTATTGTTTTTTACTTCCGTCAGCAGCTTTTTCATTAACACTATGCCTTGACTTGGCATGGAGTATTAGATAAGATTTATAAAAATGAAAAGAAAAGGGCAAATTACGGCCACCCCATGAGGTATAACCAAATTACGAAAAAACCCCTCTTGTTTGGGTAATTACAGCCACCCCTCCTTTTAAATATTTTTACATAAATTTTAGGGTAAATTACACCAACACCCCTGAAGTAGGCTAAAATAACTTTGAGGTCCCTGTGGTATCGATAATTACATTCACCCCGTGAAACATAGTTAGAAACTCTAATGGAATAATGCATTGGATACGTTATTCCGATAGAGCTCTAACAGACTATTAGTTTCAGGAAGCGGTGGAGACAACAAAGAGTTATGGGTGATTTAAGAAATGTTGCGGGAGCCATGTCACCCCCTAACTCTATATTGTCTCCACCACTAGCTAAAAGTAATAGTCTGTTAGAACCCTTACGGAATAATGTATCCAATGCATTATCCCATTAGAATTTTTAACTATGTTTCAGGGGTTGAATGTAATTATCGATACCACAGGGACCTTAAAGTTATTTTAGCATACCTCAGGGGTGTGCGTGTAATTTACCCTAAATTTTATGTAATTCGGTTATTTACGGAATCAAATCGTATAATCAGTTCAGTAAACGGTATGAAATGTTGGCGTACCGAAATTTCGGTTCGGTTTTACTGATTTAACATCCATAAATTTACCTCTGGAGGGGTATTTTCGTAAGATAGTAGTACATAGTTGAGGGGTGGCTCTACCTGTAATTACCCAAATAGGAGGGGGATTTTCGTAATTTGACCATAACTCAGGGGGGTGGCCGTAATTTACCAAAAAAAAAACTACGCTTGTTACCATAATCAGACTCGTTGAAATGAAAATAACTTGCTACTGTGAAATCTTTAAACATCACGTAAGTTCTTTTACTTTATTGCTCAGAGTTATGTGGTGTATGAGTTAACTGTTGGCAGATCGATTTTCTGCTTGTTGTTTTCTATACTGTTCGGTCGAGAGGATTTTAATTTTTCTTCTCCCAAAAATTAAATAATTATCTTTTGATTTTGTGTAGCTTCTCGGGCGAGTTTTCAATATCCTGCGTGAAAATAATCCCGAACTTGCTGGAGATCGCCGTAGGACAGTTATGAGGCCGCCTCAAGTTCTTCGTGAAGGCACAAAGAAAACTGTTTTCGTCAATTTTATGGATCTCTGCAAAACGTAAGCTATTACTTCTCTATCTTTGTTTTAAATAAAATAC
Source organism: Erythranthe guttata (assembly GCF_056151865.1). Lineage (NCBI taxonomy): Eukaryota > Viridiplantae > Streptophyta > Magnoliopsida > Lamiales > Phrymaceae > Erythranthe > Erythranthe guttata. The sequence continues at coordinate 16,963,717 of NC_142538.1, read as the reverse complement.
CTGCATTTGATGCTTTGTGATTACGTGACGGTATTTTCGATCCTCTTTTTTTTTTAATAGGATGCATAGACAACCGGAGCATGTCATGACTTTCTTGTTGGCTGAGATGGGAACAAGTGGGTCCCTCGATGGACAACAAAGATTGGTTGTTAAAGGCAGATTTGCTCCCAAGAATTTCGAGGGAATTCTTCGACGCTATATTAGTAAGTTTACTTTCGATGAAGAATTCGAATTCGCCGCTATGTTCCTAATATTTGCTCGTGTCTTAAAAACTTGGTTGCTGTAATGGATTCTGTGCAGATGAGTATGTCATATGCAATGGCTGCAAAAGTCCGGATACTATCCTTTCTAAGGAAAACCGTCTCTTCTTTCTCAGATGTGAAAAGGTAGTCAGTCGTCTCCCTTTACTTCTCGTCTTTTTTCGTGTATATGAAATGTCGCTCATTTTTTTTTTTCCGTGTGCTAAATTTCTTGTTAGTGTGGTTCTGGGAGATCGGTTGCTCCAATCAAAGCTGGATTTGTTGCTCGTGTTGGTCGTCGTAAAGCTGGAACATGATCGAATTCGGCTTCCTATTTATTAGAACAATACTTTTTTTTTTTTAAATACTTTTGATTGATTTTTAGATGTTTTGTGGCAGTAAATAAATGACAATGCATTTTATTTTCCTAAAAAAAAAAAAAGAAAAAAGAAAAAGAGATACACATTTGATATTGCATTGCGTGAGCGTAGTAGTAACCTTTCATTTATGAAGTGGTACAGATGAGACTTTTCAATTTGGTCCTTGAAGTCTTCCCATGTCAGAATACTACCCCACTATTTTCTTATTGTTTGCTATAACCACCAACTTTTGAAACTTTCTCGTGCATACTGTTATCTAGTGTTGTTTACATCTCTCGTGAACGAGGCGAGAGTTTAACTAGTGCACTTTGAATGATTGTACATTAACTTGTACATAGTTTTTCTTTATATATTATATATACATTATTATTAATAAATCTTAAAAAATATATATATAAATAATTACCAAAAAGTATGGAAGATATGTATTGTAGGGAAAAATATGTTTGAGGTTGGTCCTACCATGTTGGAGGCCTAATTATGAAAACAGGCAGTGGGACCCATGAAAGAATAAATATGCATATCAACAATAATTGATTAATTTTTCTATAAAAAAAAAAACAATAATTGATTAATTGCAAATATTAAAAATATTTTTTTATAACCGCATGATTGCAGGATTTTGTAGCTACAAGTAGGGCCATCAAATGAGAGTAGTTGGATTTAGTCATATGGTATAACTTCTAGTTTTAATATTTTATTTTTTATTCAAGCTTCTGGAGTATTCCCCATTAATTTGGATGTTTTGATTTATCAATTTCAAGAATCAAGTTATTTTAACAAAATAGAATTTGCAAAAAAAAAAAAAAAAGAAAAAGAAAATGCTGAATTCAATTGGTCTTCTTATCGGTTCTTTTCATGCTTCAAGTTCAAGTCAATTAAAGTCAAACTATGGACTGAAATCAAGGTCAACATGTCCCCAATAACCTAATTATTCACTCACTAATGTACCTTTTAGATACATATTGATCGATCTTCGATCGCCGGTTTTGGTGATGATGTCAGCATAAAATGATATCGGGATTGCGATTGGCTTTCGTTCCTGCAACGTCGGGAGAAATTTCTTGACGTAGAAGTTCCAACGATCAAAATATAATTTATGTTTGTACGTATATTGTGAACTTTAGTTAAAAAATATTAGGGAGTAAAAGTTTGATTGAATCCCTCTATTTATACATATTTTTTATTTATTGAGATGCAAGTTTCATTAAGATTTTTAACCTAAGTTCCTTTTTATTTGGGTCTGACGCGTTTAATGGACTTTAGTTAAACAAGCTTCATTTCCCCTAAAAATCCCGATCCGAGGTTACACCATAATATCTATGGCCTTACTTCGTGTCGCCGTGCGTTGTAAGGGCGAAAGACACTTCCCCTCCTTACTAGGGTTTTGTATGCTCTTTTAACGGAGTTGGGCTTTTAGTTTTGGGGCCCCCTTCTTGGGACTTCGTTTGTTTGATTGGATAAGATCTTTCGTCCTTTTGAAATAGTGGTTATCGACATGTTAAATTGAGTAAATTAAGACTTTGTTTGGTTAGTGAGATTAATCTCGATTAACCAAATAATTGAACTTTATTTGATGTTTGGTAAATCAATAACTTCTCGAGTCGACCCGAAAATATTATCATAGTGTATCTTGTATTTTAGGAGATTTTTAATTGGATCTTCTATGGTCCCAACAAAATAATTGAGATTTCGTTAGATTGTTTAATCTTATCTTGACCAATCATGTCTTCACAACCAAACACGGCTTAATGAGGATGTAAGTTGAATAGCTCATAACTATTTTATATGAAATTGAATTATATTGATTTCAATTGTATTAAAAAACTAACATACATAACTACAACTTTGTTTATGCTTTATGAAAATTGGGCCAAGCCCAAGTTGCAATAGCCCAATCCTAGTTAATTAGCATGTGAGAATCACGTGACCTCCACCGTAATATTTCCTGCAACGCAGGGGTAATTTCGGAATAACGCAAAACGAAATGAACACAAAAGTAAAAGTTGGAAAAAAGAGGGAAACCGGGGGGGGGGGGGGGGGGGGGGGGGGGATGGGGTGATGTAGGTGGGCGGGTGCTGGAAAAATGTGATCATTTATTTTAGTTTTTAATTTTTAATAAATTAAATTATAAAAAAAAAATTTGGACGCAAAAAAGCTATTAAGCTGAGAATTTAATTGGCCCGTTGGAATCCGCATACACACACGGGCAACGCACACGTATGCGGCGCCGATCAGCTACACCCGTGTTTTCCTGCACCTGCTTTGCCGAGTTGTACGTTGAGAAAATCTACTACTAGCAATCATCTTGTCATAAATAATTTGTAATTACATTTTTGGGCAAATTAAATAAAAAGAAAAAACCCATTTTTTAATTTTTATATTTTTAATTTTTATACTAAACATATGAAAAAAATAAGAAATTAAATATAAAAGAACGATATTACAAAAATTAAATTCCTATAGTCTAAGGTCAACCACCATAGTTTTTTGCTTATTAATAAGCGATTTCTTCTGCATGTGAAAATATCGTTTAGGTGTTTACTGTAAGTTATTATATTAAACTATTATTTTTTAAAGTGGAAAAAAAAATCTAAAATCATTGATGTGTATAAAATAATAGTTTGAAAATTAATTTTCATTAAATTTAATTGTGTTTATATATATAATAGAAAACAACCTTATGTTACAAATATAAAAGAAAAAGTGAGACATGTATTACAAAATCTACAATTCTTAAAAAAAAAGAAAAAAAATTATTAATTAGTGGTATTCATCACGGTACAACTCCTCAAATCACACAATGCCACGTGTCAAACTCTAGAAAATCTTTTCTTGTAGTAGCATATTCCACCCCCCACCCCCACCCCCACACACAATAACACCACCCCCACTTCTTCTCACCTCATCACAATGGAAAAAATATTAAAAAAACAAAAAAAATAAAAATAAAAATAAAAAATAAAAATAATAATAAAAAAAAGATAGAGAGAGAGAGAGAGGAAGAGAGAGAAAAAAAAACCCCTCTTTCTTCTGTCACTTCTCTCTCTTCTTCTCTTTCCTTTTTCCCCCCTTTGTCTCTTATCACTTCACTTCTCCTACCCCCAAAGATTTTCATTTCCTTTCCTTTAATTTTTTTTTCCAATTCCCCCCACAAAATCAAGAAGAAAAAAAGATTAAAGAAAAAAAAAGAGAGAGAAAACCCATATAATTTTATTCCTTTCTTCTTCGTTCCTCACAGCTTTGAAACCCTAATTTTTTTTTTTGATTTTGATTTTGATTTTGCCCACCATAAATTAATTAATAGCATCCCGTTGTTTGACCCAGCGCACAAGTGTTGTTTCTGGATGAAATTAAAAGAGGAGGCGGCGGCGTAAGGAGGAGACCCAGAAGAAGCAGGTTGATTTAGGAGGATAAAATTAGTTATTTGATGCCGCCGGAGCAGGTGCCTTGGGATCGGAGAGATTTTCGGAAGCACGAGAGATCCGGGTCTGACCCGCGCTTTGGTGGTGGAGGATTCGGCGGCGGCGGCGGCGGAGGAGGAGGAGGACCCGATAGATGGCGGGAGCAGCACCATCATCCACACGCGCCGCCGCCGCACCCGCCGCCTTATCAGACCCACCACAACCATCAGCAGCAGCGCTGGTATTCGGATTTTCGCTCGTCTCGCCCTATTCCTCCTGGTGAGTTGTCAATTGAGTTTTTCAATCTATTTTTTTTCAATTGAGCGCTGGAATTTTTTTTCTCATTAGAATTAAAAAAGTTTTTGGTAATGGAGATTGCGTTCTCGTTCTTGTTGAGACGATTCTGAAAGTTTCTTTTTTTTTTTTTACTTTTTATTTATTTATTTCATGTGATTCAAAGTGGGCCGAAGATTTTGTATGTATTTGAGGGTAAACAGTTTTCTTTCAGTGAGTAGGTTATAAGTGAAAAGCTTTTCACGTTGTTATTGCCCGTCTAATTTCTTGAAAGTAGGCATGGGGACCATGTTTTTCGGCCATAATTTGTGCAGATCTGTTATTTTTTTGTAAAATCTACAGTGTTGATGTTGCTGTACAGATCCGTGTCTGTTCAGCCTTTCTTGCCCCTTAGAATATGTGAACCTGTAACTACTGAAATTATTCTAAAATTGCAAGATTTACTGTGTGCGAATGCTTTTTTTGATTGCTCTCCAACCCTATTATTGGGTTTGGAATTTTTTTTTTGGTGAAGGTCAACATAAGCAGGGTGGTTGGCACATGTATCCTGATGAGTCTGGTCATGGATTTATGCCTTTTGGGTCCAGATATGGTGACAGAAACCTAGATGATGATAACTTTCGACCTTTTGCCTCTCGCGGCGAAGGAAATGGAAGGTATCTTAGAAACAGCAGGGAAAACAGGGCATCCTTTAGCCAGAAAGACTGGAGATCTCCCTCTTCAGAACCTGCTGCATCGTCCAGTGGTCCTGGCAGACCTACCATCGAGGTTAATAATCAGAAGTCTGTAGAGAATAACCAAACATCCCATAACAATGACAGCAAGAGCAATGACTCCTCTCACCTTCTTCCGGATTCCTTACCAGGTCAATCTCAACCTCTCGTAAAAGAGAAGCATGAGAAGGACGATGACATTGCTGATGTAACGGCCAGCTCAGGTCAGAAAAACGAGAGAGAAAATGGGCAGGAATCGGTAGATTGGAAGCCTCTGAAGTGGACGCGCTCAGGAAGTATGCCTTCAAGAAGTCCTGGTGTCGCCCATTCTAATAGCTCCAAGGGTGTTGTAGTTGACCCTGTTGAGATAGTGGCTGAGTTGCAGCATAAGAATGTGAAACCTATTCAATCTCCTGCTGCTTTTTGTGCTGTCTCCACTGCTCCAGCTCCAGCTCCAGCTCCAGCTCCATTGGATGAGAACATTTCTAGGAAGAAGCCTCGTCTTGGATGGGGTGAGGGTCTAGCAAAGTATGAGAAGAAGAAAGTTGAAGGCCCTGAAGATATTGAGACAGAGTATGGACTGGTTGTTAGTGTTAGCAATCCAGAAACTGTAAAGTCTCCCTCTGTTAACCTGCTTGACAAGAGCCCTAGAGGAGTTGCAAGTTCGTCAGATTGTGCCTCACCTGCTACTCCGTCTTCGGTCGCTTGTAGTTCATCACCAGGTAATATATCAGATACCCTGCTAAGCATTTTACCATTTTTTTCTGTTCTCTGTTTTTTGGCAGTTACCTATTTGTCCATTTATTTCTTGTAGTTTTGTTCCCCTCAGCTTTCAAGAGAGCAATAATTCTGATACACCTAGCCGTCTTGCAATCTGATTTTCTGCTATATATTAAAGAAATTCCTTTCTTGTACAACAAAATTAACATGTTTATTTGTTTTAAAATCTTATATACATGTCATCAGAAAGAACAAATTTCTGCCATGTTACGGTGTACTCGTCCTTATGTAAAGGAGGCAGCTAGTTGTAATGGTATCATTTTCCAATAAATTTTCTATGGTTCTTTTTGGCTTTCCTTTCACATTGAACTGGTGATACCAATGCATGTAAAACAAGCTACCACAAGGAGGCTTTATTCTGGGTTAGATGGCAAAATATGAATTAGGATTCTATTATTTGGAACTCTTACCTTTGTAACTCCTTGCTTCTTTAGAATGTGGACTCGATCTAAACAGAAGTGGGACTTATCCTTTATGGTTTCATGCCTGCGATATTACAATTGTTGCCTCCAATGATCTTGTACGCGTTGAAGGTACATTGAATTACAGAGAACTTGAGAGCCACTAGGGAATTGTTATCCGAAGATTTTTGATGGATAGAACTACTTATCACTTATCAATTATAGATGATATTTAGAGATTGATTTACTTAACTGAAAGTAAGACATATACATCCATACCCAACTTTTGATCACTGAACAACTGGCAGCATCTTGGCCAGACACCCCTTTTTTTCTAGTGGCCATCTTGCTTTGTTTTTGGATCGAGTTTCAGAAACAAGCTGTCTTTGGTCATAGGTTAATCACTTGTTGCTTTGTGTTGACTCCATAGAGTACTTAAATTAGTAAATATTTTGATGACTACAGTCACTCAACGACTACTCATCTAAGTTCTTATCGCAAAAGAAATGATGAATTAGGATTCCGCAAATTCAATGCAACTGTACACTAGTGGCGCAAAGAAAGGAAAGCCTTCAAGTTTTAATGCCTGGATCACAATTTCAACACCATAAATATGAATTTGACCGGTCTCATTGTTTTGAAGATTAGTTTGACCCAAAAAACCCGTGTGTTTATGTTGAGAACATCATATTTTGCTCTTGCAATGTTTTTGTGAAGTTATCAACAATTGATTTTGTTTTACATGGAAAGGCTAGTATACCATGAAAAAAATCTTGTTTTAGCATGTTAAATAAAAGAAGGGTTTTTGGAAGACTTGGTTGCATATTATTTCTTAAACAAACTCAAACATGGATTTCTTTGTGGAAAAGAAACTGCGTATATATCATTTATTAATTGGCGTATATGAGTCTCTCTGTTTGTTGTTTCGAGAAAACTTGAACTGAACTTAGTGTAAAATATTATGGTGTATTTAAATGTGTTTTAGATTCTTTTTGTTGGTTTGTCATCCTTGTAAAATCTTTCTTGCTGGAGTGTTGTCTGAACTTCCAATAAACTTGGTTGCAAATATTTGAAAATTAGGCAGAAACATGCTAATTTGGCTATTTCTTGTTTAGTATTCTAGTCCATCATGAAACTTAGAGATTATTTGCTTCTGTGCCGGAAGAGCACGAGGACTGTTATAGGCTGTTATGATAAAGAAACAATCAGTTGCTTCAATAGTTATCGCCTTGGGCTGCAGGTAATACACGTGGCACAATTTGAGCCCCCTCTTGCCATTAACATTATTTTTGCTCTTGTGCTGGTGGTGGTTCAGAGTTGTAGATTACTTTAATTGATGCTTGATCAACCTTCTTGGGGTTTTCACTGATATTCTAGAGGAAAGCTGATTGTTCTCCTGTATTTCACTAAAACATATATTTGTTGCACTGTGACGAAATTAAGATTGAGTGCAGGTTGCGTCATCAGTAAAATTGCTTGTTTTTCCCTCCGAATGCAATTTTTTGCTTCTCATTTCATGTTCTTTTAATCTTACAGGTATTGAGGAGAAAGAATCCGTCACGGCTGCAAAGGTTGATCATGATACCACAAGCTTGAGCTGTTCACCTAATATTATGTCCCAGACTAACTATGAGGGACCAACTTTTAATTTAGAAAACTTGGATCTCACATCTATTGACAAACTGAGCACCTTAATTAATGAATTTCTGCAGTCCGACGATCCGAGTTCTGTAGAAACAGGTTATGTACAAACCATCTCAATGAACAAGTTGTTGGTATGGAAAGTCGACATTTTAAAAGCACTTGAGGTGACTGAATCAGAGATAGATTCGCTTGAAACTGAGCTCAAGTCATTGATAGCTGAACCTAGAAGTTTCTGTGCTCAGCCTGTTACTTCCAGCTTGCTACCGGAAGACTGCCATTTGAAACCTGGTGAAGAGCAAGTTACTGATTCCAGTTTTACTGTTGGATCTGCTCCATTGCAGGTTGTTTTACCTGGAGACATGACTGTTGAGAATATGCCTGCTGGACTGGACGACGAGCATGTGGCGGTGAAAGACGAGGAGATTGATAGTCCAGGCAGTGCCACGTCTAAATTAGTTGAGGTGTTGCCTTCTGTGGAAGAAACTGTTCCTTCTGTCACTGCAGAATGTGGGGAGGAACTGATGAATTTGGATAATGATCCCAGTAACTCAGGGACATGTTTAGAATACGGTCTCAGCGATGAGGATAACGCTTGTCGTATTGTGATTAATTTTGAAAATCTTGGCAAGGTTGGCTGTGTGCTATGTGATATGGGTCATATTTATAAATCTGTATTGGCTTCCAATAAAGATTCTATGCATGAGGCTTTCCAGGAGTTGAATAAGTTATTGCCGGCACAACAATGTCTTTTTGATATTCCGACTGCATCCGGTGTCTCTTCTTCTCAAAGTGATTTGTCAGTAATAAAGGAGAGGTTTCTGATGAGGAAGCGGACCTTGCAATTCAAGCAGAAGGTTATTACCCTCAAGTTTAAGGTGTTTCAGCATTTCTGGAAAGAAGGTCGCATAGTTTCTATTAGGAAACTTCGAGGGAAGTCTCACAAGAAGTTTGATCAAAGTCGGACTGGATATAAAAAGAATCGCTATTCCAGTCGATCCAAATTCTTTTGTTCTGGTAAGCAATTATCTATTTCTTATTTTCCTGTTGTGTTTTTTCTTTCTCCCTCCCTTTCTCCCCGTAAGTGTTACCCGCATTCATTTCGTTTGCAATGATGATGATGTATACTTGCTGCCAGTGCTCTAGCTTCCAACCATGATAAAACAAACTACAATTTTTGAAATGGGACTGGAGACAGATCTCTGTAAGGGGGGAAATAGCCACAGCCATAATAGTGATTAGTGAAATTTGAATTTTGAAATGATTTTACAGTTACCGTGACCTCCTTACATTTGCTTCTAACTGATGTATATATGGGATTCAAAATTGATTTTGTGTAGGCCAATATTTCCTGATATTTCACAAATTATGTCTTATTATTTTGCAGCTGGGAGTCCCAGAACAGTGTCTGCGGAAGAAGTAATCGACTTTGTTAATAGGTTGTTGTCGGAGTCACCATTCAAGCTCTGTCGGAATACTTTAAGGATGCCGGCATTGATTTTGGATAAGGAGATAAAGATGTCAAGGTTTATCTCAAATAATGGTTTGGTGGAAGATCCTTGTGCTGCTGAAAAAGGAAGATCTTTCAGCAATCCGTGGTCGGCTGAAGAGAGGGAAATTTTCATTGATAATCTTGCTATTTATGGGAAAGATTTTAAGAAGATTGCATCTTTTCTGGCCCACAAAACAATAGCAGACTGCATCGAGTTTTATTATAAGAATCACAAATCGGAATGCTTTGAGAGAGCTAGAAAGAAGCCAGATTTTGCTAAGCAAAGTAAATCTCAGTCCACCACGTACTTGGTCGGAACAGGGAAAAGATGGAATCGTGAGGCAAATGCTGCTTCTCTTGATTTACTTGGTGAAGCTTCTATGATGGCGGCTAATGTAAATGATGGCATAGATATTCAGCAGAAATGCACATCTAGGATCTTCTTTGGTGGGTCTAGTTCTCAGAAAGCGCCAAGGGTTGATGATGGTCCATTGCAGAGATCAAATAGTCTGGATATGTACAGCAATGAAACTGTAGCTGCTGATGTGTTGGCTGGTATTTGTGGTTCCCTGTCATCTGAGGCTATGAGTTCTTGCATCACGAGTTCTGTTGACCCTGCTGCTGATGGGCAACAAGATTGGAAGTCCCAAAGAGTCAGTTCTTGCGTAAAACGGCCTCTGACCCCTGATGTTACACAGAATATTGATGATGAGTGCTCGGACGAGAGCTGTTGGGAGATGGAATCTGCCGATTGGACTGATGAGGAGAAATCTATCTTCGTTCAGGCCGTGTCAACTTATGGCAAGGATTTTGCAATGCTCTCGCAGTCTGTCAGAACAAGATCGAGTGACCAGTGCAAGATATTCTTTAGTAAGGCTAGGAAGTGTCTTGGATTGGATCAGATTCAGCCTGAAGGTGGCAATGCTGTCTCTGCGGATATTAATGGAGGTGGCAGTGACACTGAAGATGCATGTGTTGTGCAGACAGGGTCCGTTGTTTGCGATGATGCAGAATGCAAGATGGAAGAGGATCTCCCCCCTCCTAACATGAAGTCTTCTCATGAATCTGGTATGGCAGGAACTCATGATTTAAAGCCTGATTTCAAGTTATGTGAGGAAAATACCCAACCATGTGCCACCGCTGATTCTATGGCAGCTGAACTTGTTTCACAGAATTTGTCGATGGGTGATAGTCAGGTCAATGATAATGCGAATAGCAGAGAACGTAATGGTGAATGTAGATCTGTGCTGGAAAATAGAACCTTGGTTTTATCCTCTAATACAGAACCAGTACGAGTTGAAGAGGGAAATGATCTTGGCCGGCTTAATGGATCAAATGAGGCGGCATTGCCTGAGGTTTCTAATGGGCGTCCTTGTGAAGAGAATGACGGACACGGGCTTATCTTACCTTTAGATAATTTGGACAATAGGAAAGTTGAAGACAGAGTTGCTGATTCTAGTGAAGCGACTGCTCTAAACTGTGCAGCACGTGAGATGAAGTCTGAGCCCCAACTGGCGGCTGGGAATGGACGTCACCCTTCTGTTGATAGCCAAAAAGGGGCTGACCTTGAAACAACCAGTTCTGTAGAAAAGTCTCATGTCATCCCATTGCGACAGAATGGTCACTTTGCATTGGTGGATTCATCGACGTTGTTTTCTGTTCCCATCAAGTATCAAAGACACTCGAGTACTAATGCTCTATCAAGTGTTGGTGCTAACGGGATAAGTGAAAAGCATTCTCAGAAATTTTCTAAGAAAGGTGATTACCAGCAGCAGCAGCAAAGTTTGAGCCACTCACTATCCGATCCTGTTGAGTCCTCCCAGATTCTCAGGGGTTACCCCGTTCCGGTGCAAACTGTGAAGGAGATAAATGGGGATCTTAATTGGAAAAAACATGTCTTGCATCAAAATGTCTCAAAGTCGGAAGGAAAATTGCATTCAGATCGGCATACAGATTTCTCCCTTCAGAAATGTTCTAGTAGTTCAAGAAATCAGAGTGGCATTGTCCAGGCGACATTTCCAATCAAAGAACAGAGCAGGAATGATTCTAGACCCCGATCGGGTAGCTCATCCGACGTGGATAAGCCTTCCAGGAGTGGTGATGTGAAGTTGTTTGGTAAAATCATAATCTCTTCCCAAGACAAAGCTAGTTCTCGTCTGCAAGAAAACGGTGATAGTAACGGTCCGCAGCATAAATCGGGTAGCCAGTCACTGAACCTGAAATTCGGCAGTGATCACAAGGTCAACATTGATTCTTCTCAGTCGAAATTCGATTACAGTAACTACCTTGGCTCCGATAATATTGCGCTTAGGGGCTTTGAATATACAGGCTTCCCTCCTTTGCCCGATTCTACTCTCTTGTTGAACAAATATCCTGCTGCATTTAGAAACCACCATTCTATTATGCCAACGGTGAAATTGGAGCAGCAGCCGCATTTACATGGACTCATTGGCAATCACCACCATCCCCCATTGAATGCCGTATCTGTTTATCCGAGTGGAGATTTGCAGCAGCCTTTTACAATGGATATGAAGAAGCAGACACAACAAGATGTATTGTACTCTGAGATGCAGATAAGAAACGGGTTTGATGTAATGCAACAACAGCAAGGAAGAGGGGGTATGGTTGGAATTAATGTTGTGGGTAGAGGAGGGGGAGGGGTTGTTGTTGGAGGGCAGTGTTCGTCTGGCGTTTCTGATCCTGTGACAGCCATTAAAATGCACTATGCTAAAGCTCAGAATTTTAGTATACAGGCAGGAAATGTAATTAGAGAGGATGATAATAATAATAGTACATGGAGAAGCAGTGGGGATGTAGGCAGGTAGCAGAAAGTGAAGAGAGAAGGCGCCATCTTCTCAGTGGCAAGTTTTCTTCGTAATTCTTGTCGCGTTTGTATTATATAGTTTTTGTTGAGTAAGAAGTTGATAGAGAGCAGCAGTTGAACAAGTTTTAGAATCCGTATTTTTGTTTTTTTGTTCAGAAAATTTCTAGATCTTGTAATATTTGCAGGAGATTTGTATTTGTTGTATTTGTTGATGGAAAATACCCAAAAAAAGAAGAAAAAAGAGAGCTACCCTATCCTGTTGGAATTTCTGTTCGGGTGCGCGTATAGTGGTGTTCGACGATCTATATGAAGAGCTTCGCTAACTCTCTCTCTCTCTCTCTCTCTCTCTCTCTCTCTCTCTCTCTCTCTCTCTCTCTCACAGGTGTTTGTTTGATTCTCTCTTTCTTGCATATTTTTTTGCAAGGATTGATTTGTTGTTAATACAGAGGATTGACTTTAGTCAACTGGGATTTAAGCTTCTTAAGCTATGGAAACAGGTGCTGCGTGTGAAATTTGGTACAACAGGTGAATTACCAGTAAATAATTCCATAAAACAAAACAACCTGTGTCTATAGTTATATCATATGTTACTCTTTAATTTAATTATTATTTATTTTAATTTTCTAACTTGCAATAAGTTAATTTTAATTTATTCCCATGTTGTGTGGCATGTGTTTGTTAGGTTGGAATTGTTAGTAGGTTGGATTGGAGTGATGAGTTTGTAACGAGTATTTCAACTTTGGTGGTACACCAAAACGTGACCACTTGTTTTTTTATGAGTATTAATTACCAAATGGATGGGACTCTCTCTCTCTCTCTCTCTCTCTCTCTCTCTATATATATATATATATATATGTAACTTGGTCAACTCACCTACTTCATGCTCATCTCTTAATTCTTCTCTCTCTCTCACACACGCACACACACATATTATATAATAATATTTGAATGAATGAATAATTGTACTAAATAGAACAAGTGGATGATTAAAAAAAGTTCTCCATCTTATCTTTTTCTCATGAAATTCGGCTTTTCGACGACATGATTCCGTTGAAATTTTGCCAAAAAAGCATAAATATAATGTGGAAAAATATGCAGTAAAGCAATGTGTATAAATTTTGGACCTTTGCATAAATATAATTTTACAAAAATAACAAAAAAAGAAGAAAGAAAGCAAGCACAATAAAAACTAAATTTATCAAACAAAAGTCGTAAAGGACACTAGTCAATTACGTCTACCGTCCGTCGTAGAATAGATGGTAGAGGAGCAGTGATTTCAATTATCTGCAAAAATGGAACATATATGTAAATTTTCGACTTAATTACCTATTTCTCCTTAAATCACATTATCACGATATTATCCGAATAAAATCACGCCTTTTTAAAAACAATAGATAAACGAAAAGCATATATCAAGAAGTATAATATGTAGGAATGTAATTGTATACGTACCTCATTAGATACAGGGTGCGTAAACAGTACACGATGTGCATGCAAATGGTATCCGCAATCTCCAGGAACAGGTTTTTCAGGCCTCTCATATCCTCTGAAACGTAAACAAAAAGAAATAAATAAATAAATTAGAAAAAAAGAACTGTCAGCTAATCATCAGCAGTTCTATTCTATGACCAATTTTAAGCTATTTGAGACTATATTAACTCACGAGTTCATGTAAATTTTTGGGGTTCAAGTTGCATAAATCAACATTTATACTGATGAAGAGCATATGCTGGTAATTTCTTCAGTTAGTTTCGTCAGTTGTAAGTGAATAACAAACTAGGTAATGTCATGAAGGAAGTATAGCAGCTAAAGAAGATATGATCCGTATGATAATAGCAAATAAGAATGATTATATAATTTAGAATATCATTCTATACCCGTCTTCAGCGAAACTTTGATCTACAAGTTCATGATCGGAGCACTTTGGTTGTCCACCTGTGCTATAAAGAGGATCACCTGATACGCAGCAAGACATAATTAGAACATGACTATTGCAAGAAGAAAACAAATATTTGCACTTCAAAAGATGTAAAATTTTCATTACAAATAGAACTTCGCTTTTACTTTTTGTGACATATGGTTCTTGAAAATTTAGAAAATCTTCATGCATACATAAACTCAAAAACTTTAGTGCGGTAAAAAAAGTTTTTCAACATGATTTCTCAAAATCGTTTTGAAAAAATTCTAGATTACTAATTCACATGAAAAGAGTACTGTAGAAATAATGTCTTTTGTTGTAAAGAAGCTGCCAATGGTTAGTTGCTAAAAGAATCCTGAAAAAACAGGTACATGACAAACAACTGTAAATGTTTCATCAATCAATGTGGGTGCGAGCCTGTAGTTTCACAACAGATTGATTTTACAGAAATGCTTGAGATCGAACTATAAGGATGATATAATATCATGAACTTGATCATTTAAGACAAGTAACGTACGTATTAAGGCTATTATGTTCATGTTGACTGGCGGAATCAAGAGGGAGGATCATACAATAACTAAATAACACAAAGTAGCAACTTTTTCAGTGCAAGCAGAACTCTATGAACTCTTTGAAACTTTGAACTCTTTCATCTACCTCATAACCTTTTTTCAACATAAACGTACATATATCATGAGAAGAAGAATTTTCAAACTTACCTATCAGTGGATGCCCAATGAAAGAAAGATGAATGCGTATTTGGTGTGGCCTCCCAGATTGAATTTCAACCTAACATACAATATTGTACTGAATCAAGACTATACGTAGAAAAGAAGTTGCAAATAAAGCGAGTAGTTATGTAATGGTCAAATACTCCACGATATATCCAGAATCGACATAAGGCATATGAAATCTAACAGAAGAACTTTCTTGCGGATGGAACAATAATACTAGCATTTTTTATTATCCTAACAGACAAATTATCAGGTACAGATAAATAAAGAGCTTATGATTAGTAATGTCCTATGTAATCACTAAACCTGGACCAATGTGGAATTGTTCAGCATGTTTCTCTCCAAAACAACTACTTTGCTCCAAGCAGGTTTCCCTGAACAATAGAATGGTAGAATATGAATAACCAGCCAATAATGTTAGAAAAGTAACGTCTGATAATTGATAACATTTACAAAACCTGAAGGTGAGGCAACATACAACCCATTGGCAACTCCAGGATATTTGACCAGCCCAATGGGTTGATCGATGACAACCTGTCAAGAAATAAAGTAATGTATGAAAATAAGAAACGATATGGAAACTGAAATGATGCCCACTGGTTACTCATGTATGACCAATTTGTTTGATACGGAAAATTGACGAATCTACATAAAGAAAGAAAGACGAAATAGGGGAACAAAAAGAACAGTAGTTATTACCTCATCCTCAATGATTATCCCACTTGCTAGGGCTCGATATAGTTTTGTTATATTTCTTGTTGATTTCTGCTGTTGATCATTTTCCCTGTAAGAAAATTGTATCAGCGGCACGTATGTAATACAAGAGCCATGTGAGCATCGATGTGGAAACTTGTTTGGGTTCCAAACTGAAAACACAAAAAAGTATTGATTCTTTTATATGACATCATCCATGACAATGAGTCTAGAGTAAATGGGTGATGATAAAAGCAAATTATCAAATAGCTGTTTTCACTCACCTACATACCCCAACAACTGATGTCCCATCAGCAAAAAATGCTGCCAGACGAGATTTTGCGAGCTTCGTTTTTGCACAAAGTAGTATTCCTAGTGGCACAAAAGGATACGAAAAGGTGCAACTTTTATGTGATCTTGAGAAATATCGAGTTCCATGAAGAGTAAAATAGCATCTTACCAGCAGAAAGCAATTTACAAAGTAAAGGAAGATTTACATTTATCAACTAAAAAAGAGAGAATTAAGGCTTTCCGTCTAATATCAACAACCTACTTACTATCTGAACTCCGACCTCTGCCATCCAAGATTAACAAAAAGTTCATATCCATATAATGATGCAATACGCATTTAAAGTCATGATTTCATTGGCACAGTAAAGGTTTTTGCTTTCCTCTACTCGAGTGTGCCTAGGTCTGTAGGCTTATATCCAAGAGAAAAACACACTTATCAAGGACCTATATATGTATGATCTTTTATACACCCTTCTTTTACAAACTAAATTAGCTTCTGGATTGAGAATAGTATTACAATGAAAGAACTTTATGCGAAAGAAAGAGAAAACCTTTCACCTTGTTTTCCAGATTCAAAATTGAATAAGTGCACAATGCATACAAGATCTATGTCTGACCACCTTCAACCACCTCTCTCTTTGGATGATAAAGCAGGTGATAGAAAGTCTAACTTTTGGAAAAAATATTTCAAAAAAAAAACAGCAAAAAGAATTTTCAGGAAAAAAGTGAAGGGTAGCCTAAATAGTATAATCAGAATACATCCTGATTAACTGTCATTTGAATTTATAGATACAGAAATAACTTTGAGATTTAGCTGCTGTACATAAAGACTAACCTGATGTGCCTCTTCCAAGCCGATGAACTGGAACAGGATGAGGCTCTTGGCATCCGCCTGCATGTCGTTGGAGCTGTGTCAAGACAGTTCGCTGCTGGAATAACCCTCCAGGTAGAACTTGTAATCCCGAGGGTTTATTCAAAGCAATCTGGATGGACAAATAAAAATTAAAATTCAACTAAAAGCATTTATCATCAATATACATTGATTAAGTGGATATGTTAAGTGGCCATTGTAGTTGACATTTCTTCGATTTTGTTCCTTCATTTTGAATATATCATAATATTTTTTTTCTTTTGTCAATTAGTTCAATACAGAAATTTAAGTAGGAGGAGAATATTTAACCTTAGTGATGGTTGAGATAATAAAAAAGATCTACGGTTTTCCCCGATTACTAAAGAAAGCATTCAAATTCAACTTTATTTATTTACCACATCGTCATCCTCGTATAGAATTTCCACCAAGTGTGGAGCATCCGGCTCTTTCCAAGGAAGCCGATGATAAACTAATTCTGCACCTCCCCTACCATAAAACAGAAACAATACTCAATCAGAACCAAACTAACAATAGTATTCCTACAAGCATCTCAACACAATTTTCATCCCTACATTTAATTACAATAATACAATATCTTTTTCCCCCCTTTTTTTGATATGTGAATTGCATTAACAGTTAATTATCAAGTGACATAAATCTCAAACAAAAAACCTGAGAATTGTATTGGGATCGGTCACAACACCGCCATTGACAGTTATCTGCTTATTGTGAATTCTCTGCAACCAACTACTCAACAATCAGCGCACAATAAAAAAAATAAAAATTCCCATAATTAGGTTTCTTTCAGTAAATTTAATTTAATTCGTTACCCGTGTAAAGGGGCTGAACTCTGGTACTTTCTAGAGTAGAATTCAATCAGTGTCGCACCTGAAAAAAAAAAAAAAAAAAAACGAGAAATATTACTGGACATAAAATTATCAATTTTGTGTGAGGCGGCGAGAGGCGTACCGTCATCGGAGGGGCGGAGGAGGTCACGGTAGTATATGCCGTCGTTGAATTCCGGCCAGGGATCGCCGAACGAGACCATTTTCTTCTAGTAAAAAGTTGGGGTTTCCGTTGAGAGAAAAAAATGAGGGGAGGGAAGCATTAATCATCTCTCTACTAATTTAAAACGAAGCCAAGTAGCGACTTTAATTATTGGGTAAATTACAAACACCCCCTGAGGTGTGGTCAATTTACAAAACAACCCCTCTTGTTTGGATAATTATATCCATCCCTCAACTATGATTTTTTCTTACACCTCCACCCTTATGGTGTCAAATTCAATATAATCATCTAGATTTACGTGGAATGTGCTCTAGTTTGTACTCGTTTTGTGTAAAAATAGAGTTTCTGATGCACCACGATCTGATATATACAAGCCGAAAAACACATATTATGATCATCTTCCCTCAAAATGTAGAGTTCGAATGGGATAAAACGGGTACAAAAGTGATAATATTCCATATAATCTCGAATGGGATAAAACGAGTTCGTTTTTTAGCGACACATTTTTTTTACTGTAGTAGTCGTCAATTCATTCATTCATGGAGGAGATATAAACTTTTGAAATTATTGTTAGAATTATTATTTTGAAAAGCTGAACAAACACGAATTCATTTCGTGAAAAGAATAAAAACCAAACCAAACATTGATGAAGTATTGTTTTAATTGAAATTCATCTGCACATGTTTTCCAACCCTAAAAAAGATTGAAGATAAACTATAAAAAAACACTCTTTAATTCTCATTACAAATCAAGAACTATTTTAAATCATCAATTACATAATACATATATATAAGTACAACAAAATCAATCCCTCATTTATTCAATTATTTTTTTTTTAAATAATAAAATCAGCTTACGACGAGGGCACTCGCAGACGATTCCAACCCAATTTCGAAACCTGCACTCTCACCACAACCACCACCATCAACCGCCGCCGCCGATTTTTTTCCGGCAGAAACCGTCAGAAGGCGATGCCTCTCCGCCCGAGAACCGATAACCTGACCCAAAATCGAAGCTCCGATAGTAAAAGCCATGGCGGACTTTGGCATCAGAACCGATTTCCGGAGCATAGCTATGAACGGTACAGCCGCGTGCACTGCAACAAACCACGACGGAGAGAATTTCTCAGTGTGCTCTCTCCAAACTCCCAACGGTATATTTGCCGCCATGCCCAAAACTCCGATCACGAGTACTTTTGCAGGGAGGGGCTGAGGGCGGAGATTCTTGGCGAACGCGGTTTTCGATAGGGCAGCTCGGGCAGCTACTATGGCTGGCGGGCAGACGTATTTGACACCTGGCGGTGGCTGGAGCGCCTTTGCTACCAGAGGGATGACGTGGCTTACGGCTCGGTAGGATTTCGCGATCGGGCAGTTTCCCGTTTGGAACCACTCGTTGCTCATTGCTTCGTGTTTTGAATTATTATTATTATCTCCCTGTTTTTTCGAACATAAATATTATTATCAGATCGAGTTTTTATTAACAACGTAATTAATTAATGCGAGAATACGTTGGACGAATTTGATTTAATTACCTTTGAAGAAGATTCCTTTTTCGAGGGATTCGGTTTCTTCTTTGAATTCTTCCACTTCTCGGAGAACGCATCGAATCCAAAAGCTCCTCCGAATGAAGATAAGCTGATGGTAGCTGCCTTTGCAGCCAACGGATTGAATCGAGCCGTTAGTGATTCGGAAGAAGAAGACTTTTCGGTGCGTGGCGTTGACCTTCCGTAAAGTGGGACAACACCGTTTTGGCCATGGAAAAGTTTGAAAGCCATGTCGAAATTTGGACCATCCTCAAAAATAGGACCCTTTTTCTCCCTTATTACCTGAAAAAAAAAAGGTTTTCGTCAATAACGAAAAATACGATACTTCTAATTTAGCTAAACCTCATTATTAATGCAGTCGGGACTGGGGAAATTCTATTAATTTAGCGAATTAGTAAACTATCGAGTTAATAATTTAATACGTTTTCACCGAGTCAGGACCGAGAGAAACTAATATTTAATCGAGGTTATTAATTTATCGAGGTTCTGTTGTATATATATATATATATATATATATATATATATATATATATATATATATATATATATATTATATATATATATATATATATATATATATATATATATATATATATATATATATATATATATATATATATATATATATATATATATGCAAAGACGAAACTTACGGGCATGGGGAAAGCCATTGCTTTGGAGAAGGAGAAGTTAGTGGGCTCGTTAATGTTCTGCAAAAACGGACACTTGACAATGTCCTGATTAAATGTCGACGAATCCACGTTCGAGTTCCCCAAGAAACAATCCATCCTAGATGAATAAATTAATCTGCACAAATACGAAACAAAATTCAAAGGATTACACTCTCGTTTAAAGCTCAAACTAATCGATTTTTAGAGCTCCGAATACGGATCTTATCGTTATAAAAGCCGACGAATCAAGGTATAACAACAAGCACCATCAAATCAAAGGATAACCAATCATTCAAAAGTATTCCAAACCAAATTGAAATTATTCTCATCAAAACTATATATGAAATTATAATCCCTTGTAACCAAATTCTTTAAACCCACATCAGCTCAAATTAAAATCTCAAAGAAACTACGGAAAACCCAGCAAAGTATTTACAGAAAACCCCAAATGAGTACCATTCAAGAATTAGAATTACAGCTCAAATTAAAAAAATAAAATTAATGCAAACCCATAATATTTTCAAAAAAACATGAATGGAAATTCATCATTAAAAACAATTGAAAACGCAGAACCAACCCCCACCAATCAGAAATCGGTAAAAAATGCAGGAACCAAAGAAAGGGAAGATCAATTACCTAATAAAGCAATGCTTCAATGGGGTTGGTTAACCGATCAAAAAACCTCCAGCAAAAAATGGGTTTTTTAGTGAGAGAAACAAGGAGTAGAGTTGGTGGTAAGATGAGAGAGAGAGAGAGAGAGAGAGAGAGAGAGAGAGAGAGTGGGGTGGGAAGAAAATGTACAGAAAGTTAGGTATCTTTTAGAGAGAGAGAGAGAGGCGACCACATCAACGCCACAAGCCACAAATACAAGGTAAGAGGGGTGGGTGCATGCCGAACGCCTACTTTGATTTTTTGGCAATTTATTTATTATTTAATGAATTTTGGAAGATTTCTTCTTCTTGTTCTTCCCCACGTTTCTTGAATGGGGAATCATTCTTGGGTCAATTATTATAGTCTGGCTGTTTTTAGTAAATTTTGCATTTTGCACCCTGTAAATAGAATCTTTTGGACATTGCTACCTGAATAAATAGAAACTAACAGTTCACACCCTTAAAATTATTGAGGTTTTTTTTTTTTTTTTTTTTCTTTTGATAAATAAAAAATTGGGGCTTTAAGATATAGGTACAAAACTTATTAGAACTAAATGACAAGTCTAACTAAACATTTGATTCACATCCTTTATACATTTCATTCCAAAAATGCCCCCACATACAAAAAATGAAATATACACCAAATAATATTTAAACTGCATTTATAATTTTTTTCATTCTGCATTTAACATTTTTATTTTCGCATCTAGCATTTTTTTATTTTTTTTTTCGTAGAACATTTTTTTTTTGCATTTTCGTATTTTTTTCTTTTTTCTACATAATATTAAAAATTGTGATTTTTTAACTTTTTTTTCAGCCGTAGTCTTCTATATAAACCCGTAGGAAACCATAGTAGTCCGTAGTCATGTATAGACTCGTAGAAAATTGTAGTAATCCATAGTCACGTATTCTCAAAACCCTAATTCCTCCTTTGAACCCTAGCCGTCAGACACCATAGACACCCATAGATACTCATAGACATCTATAGACATGAAGTCTCCTCCTTTGAACCCTAGCCGTCAGACACCATAGACACCCATAGATACTCATAGACATCTATAGACATGAAGTCGAAAAATCTTAGATCTGTCCCACCAAACCGTAGATCTCCTCCACCAAACCCTAGATATGTGACGCCAACATCACCACGCCGCTAAAAATGCCACAAAACCCCACCCACGCTGCCATAACCCCCCACAACGTCGAGCACCACCGACACCATCCCCCAGCCCCCGAGCGCCGCCCCCCACCGCCGCCCTCATGACCAACCCGCCACAGAGCCACCGCCGCCGCCCCAGAGCCGCCGCCGCCATCACCATCAATCCCCCCATGCCACCCCCTCCAACATCATAGTCGCACAACGTTGAGCACCACCGACACCATCCCCAGCCCCGAGCGCCGCTCTCATGACCAACGCCGCTCACCGCTGTCGCCGGCCCAAAGCCGCCGCCCGCCATCACCATCCCTCCCCCCATGCCACCGCCTCCAACATCATAGTCGATTCCATCGTCACAACCACCACCCCCTCTCAAATCATGAGATGGAGTGTAGCGAGAGATATCTTGAGATTGAGAGAAATAAATCGAGAGAGCGAGACAGAGAAAGCCAGAGAGAGAGAGCGAGACAGAAAGACGAGAGAAAGAAGAAGAATAAAGAGGAAAAATAGATCTGAGAAGAAACGTGAATATGTGGGTTATAAGATTTAGGGTGCAAGGGCAAGATAAGGATTAAAAAAAATTAAGGATGTGAGTCATATATTATTTCAATATAGGGATTTAATTAAAAAATTGGATTTAGACTTGTCATTTAGTTCAAATTAGGTTTCGTACGAGGGACTCCTATCATATTACCCCTAAAAAAGTTATTGAGGTTGACTCTTTGAATATTTCAAGAAATGGGAAATTTGGTAGAAGGCCCTCGTAATATAATTGTATTGCTATACGAACATCAATTTGTTTTTTTTTGTTTTTTTAGTTTTTATGTATGTATGTAAGCTATAAAACTTGAGTATATTGAATTGTGGTTCCTCGTATAGGCGTCACCAAATGCGGGTAGTCGTGGGGATCCATTGGTTCGATTGAGAACTTAACTGATGATTAAGCTCTCGATCAGATGCTCGATTAGCATATCGTGGAGTGTAGGATTTGTAGGTTATGATTCGTACTTCTGGTGAAATATTTTTAACACGAAAAGAAGAAAAAAAAAGATGTCTTTAACAGGAAAAAATGTTTTGGAAAATATGAAGAAAAATTAGTGATGGAGAATTTTTGATAAATAGGTGTTGTAAATCTATAGTTTCTATTATCCAATAAGATCATTAATGAAGTTACGGTTATCAATATGGACGATCAACATCCCGATTTAGAGGTAAAAATAGCTATTTTGACCCAAAAAAAAAAAACTTAGAGATTCGGGCTACAAAGCCCGAAACAAAAGAACACAATTTAGTCGCAGTCTGTATTTTTGGTCAAAGACTTTTAACCCAAAAAAAGAAGAGTTGTTCTAATATGAAAGAATTTTAGTGATGAAAGGACTTGTAAATAAATTACTACTTTATTTTATTTGGAGATAAATTATTGAAGTACAGTTATAGATAGGGGTGCAAGTTGGAACGGAAATTCCGATTTCCGCCGGTTCCGATCCGAAAAGTTCCGATTTTGGAACAAGTTTTTTCATTCCGATTTCCGAAATTCCGATTTCCGATTTTTTCCGATTTTTTTGGATTGGAATTGGAATTATATAAAAAAAAATTGGAATTTCCGATTTCCGATCCGATTATTTCCGAAATTAATTCCGAAAAAAATCCGATTTTTTTCCAAAAAATACATCTTTGAGTAATATATATATATATATATATATATATATATATATATATATATATATATATATATATATATATATATATATATTATACTTATTTTACATTATTTAGTTGTATTTATTCTTTATGGGCCATGTCACCTAAAAAAGCCCTAGTTTATTTTATGTAAAACCCTAGTTTTACGTTTATTATTTCTTGTGCAAAGCTAAAGAGTTTATTTAATTTTTGCTAGAAGTTTTATTGGATATTATGATGTCGTTTATTTTTATTTATTTTTTGAATTGAAATTTGGTAGTTATTTTTATCGACGTGGATGTTTTTGTTTTTAGCAAATTATGAAATTTTCAGCGAAGTTTCGAAATTTTAATACTTATATCATTTCCGAAAAATTTCCGAAATTCCGAAATTTCCGGGCCTTTTGGAATTGGAATGAATTTTTAGATTCCGAAAATTTTGGAATTGGAATTGGAATTGATTTTGTACTTCCGAAATTTTTTGGAAATATTCCAAAAAGGCTAATTCCGATCCGATCCTTCCGACTTTCAGCCCTAGTTATAGAGCAGAGTGACTAACGCATCATAAGGAGATTATAATAAAAATAAATAAATAAATCAGCCACATGAAACATGCATCATGCCTTTGAATGAATTGGATAGTTGAATAGTCAAAATGCTAATTCAATCCATCCAACCAAACATGTATATCAATATATCCTTCCATAATGCATTAGTCAACTTACGTCTCCTTTGATCGGGAAGATTAGTCATAATTAACTAAATAATTGAACACTATTTAATGTTTTGGTATCCCTAATAATTTATCGGGTCAATCTGCAAATATTATATTATTATAATTTATCTTGCCTTCTAAACATATTTTTTTATCGAATTATCGAATATTAAATAGTATAATTGGATTTTATTAGATTATTTAATTTTATGTTGATTAATCTTGACAACCAAACAAGGACTTTTATAAATGTTCTTTGCATGCCATGCCAGTGAAGAGCAATTAAATAAGACCCAAATTGTGTTAGTTTAGCAGCAAAATAAGTCAGCAAAAGTGGTGTTTACTAGTGGGCACGTATATTAACGAACGAGTCAACACGGTATTGAGTTGGGTAAACTAATATATCCACTATCCAACCTAATACCACAAAGTAAACATGCCTTTAATTCCATCAAACATAGTATTACTAGATCACTAATCAAAAAAAGAAAAGAAAAAAAAACACTAAATTCTCGAGTTAAGTGGTTAATGCTGTGCGACGACGAACTATTTCCAGCAAAAAAAAAAATTATCTTCAAAATCTTGAATTATATACTATGTATCTGGTTTGTCCTCTGATCTTCGATATTCAGGTTTCAGCTCATACGATCCTTGGTTGGCTCCCTTGTTGTTGTATACACACAGAAGCTTCAGCATATCTTTAAGAAATTGCTGCCATGTAAATCGATATATAGACACGTATAAGTACATTCGTCCGTGCCAATATTCTTTCCCAACAAACGACACAATAAACACGAGTAAAATGTATTTCAGTGATTTTTTGCGGTAATTTTACGGCCAAATTTTAGTATCATTACAAAGTTGCCTTCGAGCATCATCATAAGGGAGAACATGATATATATATATATATATATGACATACCTCAGGCTGATCGGTCTTCTGAACCAGTTGTTTCAGTGTCCAATTTGGTTGTTGCTCAAAGAGCTTAAACATGATCTTCTCCATTTCTTCAGGGTCTCGTCTTGTTCGTTTCGTTTCTGATCCCTTTGCTGGAGCTTTCTTTTCCTATTCATCACATATAACACCACATTTCATAAGTAAACACGGTTAATTATGTACATTCATCAACAAATATAATCAGCTCCACTAATATTTTTATTTAAAATCGGAAGACAACGATGAAGTGAAGTACCACTGCTACAGAGGACTTCATATCAAACATTCCAGGCATGGGCCTCATTCGCATTCCACTATCGTTATCAATGATCTGCATAAGATTCGAAACAAGTCGAAAACAGAGGATATATTATACGCATCAACAAAACTAGGTCATGATTATTCCTTGCCCAAGGGAAAGAAGGCAATAAACCACCTTTATTTGTCTAGTTTTAGTCGAATATTTATTTGTCCTCTCTCTGCAGAGTTTTGCATAGTCATCAATATTCTCATTGTGAGGCTTCATGTCGAATTTATGGTAGATTTTTCCCTCCACCGAAGGTTTCCCTACAAAAGCATAGATTTGGTTCAGGTCTCGATAAAGAGCATCATGTGAAGAAATAATCCAACGTTAAATACATTAGCTAGCGACTATATACCAGCTAAAAAATGTTTATAGTTTCGGAGTTGATATTTTGGTGTAGTTTAATAGTCCGAGCATGATAAAATTTCCAAGAAAGTAAAAGAAAGATTATCGAAGAGGTGAGCTTATGCTGAAGGCATATCAACACTATCAAAGTTTTTTTCTAAATGCAACTAATTACATCTCAAAAGATATTGCGACTCGTTTTCCTAATAAGACAGACTACATAAAACACAGTAAGGCTCTTAAGATGAACATAGCAGCAACATAGAAAAATGTGAAGTATTTGCAAACTCATCAACGAGCAAGAAACGCTTTACAAGACTATAACAGAGGAATTCTGAATTTGAGATTCATCTATAAAATACTAAAAGCTAAAATGTAACCACAAATATGATGTCCTCGGTCCCGACTGAAATCCATGACCTTTCAACTGATAGGAAAAATATATCTAAATTTATAATGAATCATCACTGCAACAAAATAAATAAATGATATATTCGTTTAATGCACAAACAGTGTAATAACACAGTCTGACCTTGGGGTACCACCGAAAGAACAGACATAGGAACAAAATCCGTGGACATGTCCATCGAGTAGCGCCTTGGCATGTTACTGTTTGCATTCCCGGCTAACTCCATTGTAAACTGATGATGATGATGAATTCAACGATTCATGAAAATGGAAAAGAAAAAAAAAGAGTTGAAGATTGAAAGAGTTAAAGTAAGAACTTCCAAAAAAGAAAAACAATTGTACTTCATTGGTTCTACTTAACTTGGAATATATGATTAAACAAGCAAAGAATGCCATGCACTACTACAGATGATGCTATACATATAAAAAGTAGAAAATGATATACAAAGCTTCAAATAAACAATGAATTTTTTCATTAACAAAGTATGTTCTAAAGGGGAAACAGTGTAAAAATACTCGACTTTCCCTTTTCAACTATTTGGATGGAAGGTCCTAGTTCCCAATTGCTAAGATTCCAACTATTTGGCGTCATACGAAAACCTATCAAACTAATAGAAGAAAAATACGAACTCTGCCACAGTCTCCTACAAACACCATTTTCTTTGAATTTCTAATCCACTAAAAAGATCAGCGGGACAAGCATGAAGGGTGAACCGATTCATTTGATAAACTACAGAAACCACAATCTGGATATACATGAATAACATTAAGAAGTGACAAAATCTTAGACTTCACCTACACGCTCAAGGTAGAGAGAAAACGAACAAGTCTTTTCAATTGCAAATTACATCCATCATTTTTATGTATCGAATTAGCTGATGGCGTTTAAACATGAAAACAAGGTTGCTTCAAAGGCAAGTCGAATTTAAGAAATTGCATCCCGTGAAATATGTTCACCTCCCAGCCCATAGTCCCAAAGCAATAGCCATGAAACAGATGCAACCAATATAATGTATATCCACAAACATTCGTGCATATAAACTCGAGAATAGCTCCCTCAATCCACTCTTTGCACAATAAGATGCGTTTGAGGATGCGTTTTGCAATGTGGTCATACAGTGATACAGATGAATGAATGAATGATTATGAAACAAAACAGAGTTAACGGTGCACTATATACCTACCGGAAAACATACCACCTAAATGCACACCCACGCAATAATGTCCAAATCACTCTTTAATTCTATCTCTCTAATAGAGCAAATTCAACTGGAAATAGTGAAATGGCATCATTTTTTCTCCACTGTTCAAGTCGCCTCGTTTCGAAAATAGGGCATAAATTCACAGATTTTCCAACCATAAGAGGCACAACACATATTATTCCTGAAATATACATCAAAAAATTTCAATATAGGGGCCAATTATAGTTCAATTAAGCGAAACATAAACAATTAAAATAAATCATGCATGCAAAATCAGACGCTCTGGAAACAAGAAATGGCAATTCAACAAACAAAGACCACAAGAAATAATTCACCCCCAAAAATCGGAGTCGGGGAAATCAAAATCGAGAAACGGAAGCAGAATGCGATACGTCAGCGCATATCTACATACAAAAAAATCCAGCGTATATAGGACTGGTATAAAACGTGTATTATACCTGGGTGGAGGAACCGTCGTCGTTAGGGAGTAGCGGATCGATGGATACGATAACCTTGCCGACGATCTGTCCGGCCTCGGCGTCGGAGGAGAACGGCGGCGGAGGCTGGTGCTGGTTGTTCTGCATGGCGCGTGAGACGACAGGAGGGCATTTCATCAGCCACACGTGCCGCTCCGCCTTGCTCGTATCCAAGTGGATATTGTCGCTGGTTGAAGTCGCCGCCGCCGCCGCCGCCGCCGGAGCAGCATTTTTGGCCTCGTGATTAGGTTTCTCCGCCATGAGGTGGTGGGGGTGGTTTTCGCTGTGAGAATTATTTGTACTTCGATTCCGAGCAGAGTGTGGGTGGGGGAAATGCTATTGTACGCACCCGTGGACGTAAAGTTAAATTACGAAAAAATCCTTTATGTTTGAATGATTATAATTTATAACCACTTCCAACTATGAATTTTCTTATACGTCGAATTTAGTGGAATCTTTTAGATTATGTGGAATATTCTCCAGTTTGTACTTATTTTATTCTAATCGAGTTCCACATTTCGAAACAAGATGATCATAAGATGCGTCTCTCTTACTCTTAACTTGTATATATCAGATTGTGGAGCATTAGAAACTGCATTTTTGCACAAAACGGATACAAACTATAGAACATTCCACGGAATCTAGAAGATTATGTTAAATTTGTCACCGTAAAAGTTGACGCGTAAAAATATCATAGTTGATGGATGATTGTAATTATCTAAATATAATGAATTTTTTTTCGTAATTTGATCTCACCTCAGGGGCGACCGTAATTAACCCTTATTAGTTATTACTATATTATTTAACCACATAGTGTGTATGGCATATGATTTCATTCTTTCTATAATTAATTCTTGTCAATATGTAATTATCGTATTTTAAATAAATCAGTTGTATATGATATTAATTATTAAATCAAATTTGATAAATTCAAATATTTACGTTAGGATATATAGTTTAGCTTCTAAACTATTCGATGACGTAGATACTTCAACTTTGACGGACGATTTTTTACTGAACTTTTAAGTTGTTAAAAAAAGTTTTAAGTTATATATATTCGCAAAAGCCAAAACAAAATGATTTTTCTGTTGATGACTCGATATACTATAAATTATTTTAAAATGACATATTTAATTTAGTTCTTTGGTTTGATAATTGTAGAAATACATAAGAATGTAAATATGACAGAGCGATATAGTACAAAATTATAAACTTCAAGTGGCTTAAGATAAAAATAACCAAATTTTATATTAGTTACAACATAAATCTTATTTTAAATAATTGTAGGATTCTCTATCGCATATGAAAATGCATTTTTTAAATAAAATAATCATAAATGTAAACTCCCATATTGAAATGAATTTTGTTCTATCTCACTTCTCAAATTCACTGATAGTCTTGATTCTTGATTAATATTACAAATTCATCAACTCTAGCTAAAATATTCAAAAACTGAACTCAGTGATTGATCTATTGAATTCTAAAAATTAAAAATTCAATTTACAACAATCAAAATCTATTAAAAGAGAAAAAGAAAAAAAGATGAATAAAATCGGCCACATAATCCATCTCACACGTCAAAGTGCCGTATATAAATGGTCAAAAAACGACCAGTAAAAATTACGACGTTTAACCAAAATAACACTTTTTATCCTCAAGTGCGAATAGGCTTCTTCTTCCGTCTTTTCGCGGTCTTAGCAAGAGCATCACATATCTCTCGTTTACGTTTCGAGACGATGTTATTATCGTCTATGTTAGTAGCATCTTCACAAGTTATGTTGTTTTTGTCTTCTTCCTTGCTCGAATTCTTACACCCACCCTTTAACACATCCTTCACGAAAAACTTCAACCTCCACAATGTCGATTCACTCTGCTCAGAAAAAAAACAAAACAGACATGTCATCGTTTCACGCATAAAAACATACACATCCATGTTTGTGTGTGTGTACCTTTACAAGGTGATAATAACGGTAGATTTGACTTAAAGATAAGATTTACCTGAGCGTTTATGTCGAGCTCAACTTCTTCAGCTGTAGCTTCGAAGGTCGGATTATTTTGAGCTACTATCTCCAGAGCTTTATTAAGATCTTCAGGACATAGTTTGGAGAGAGCAACACCTAGCTTTCTTTTCTCCGATGTAGATATTCGCCTGTAGCAAAATTGTGTTCATTTCAGCATTGAAAACAAGAACATGAATAATAACACTGACATTTTTTTACTCGTTTTTTTTTTCTTTTTTTTTTTCGAGCAAACTTCACTTTAAGTTACTGAATGCAAGTACACTGGAATTATCAAGTCGACTGGACTAACATCTAACTAACCTGCACTTTTGAACCACCGTTTCTCTGAGCTCTTCTATATGCATATCAATGTCATAAAGCTGAAACAGATTTCGAACAAATAATCAATTCATTGATAAGCACGAGTAATGCTAAATGCTCAAGATAGTTTCTTCATAATGTCTCTACCAAAATTAGAAATTCTCTCAGACCTCATTATTTAAATCCCGGGCCAATTTCGCATGAGCTGCCTCCTGAGCAAGCTGAATGTTTATTTGTGCTTCGGCTTCCTCCTTTTCTCGTCTTTCTTCCTGTAAATACAGATGCAGCAAACGATGGAGATATTCAAATATTCAACGTCTCAGTTGCTTTTTGGAGGGATTACATGGTAGGGAGATATATAGTAGCAGCGAAGCCGCAACTTAGTGTAAGTAATTTACCTCTTCGGTAACTTTCGGCAAAATCTGCAGCCACTTCTCTTCGAATTTTTCCAGTAATGTTTTCGCCATAACATGAACATCACTCTTTTCGTCATTGTACTTCATTGCATTTTTAAAAACCAACCGTACGTCAGAACATATCTCGCGGACATGCTTGTATCCGGTACCATCCTTGCCTTCCATTTGGTTTTTTATTGTACTGAAGTCCATTGGCCTGTCAATAATCTGACATACATCATTTGGGACTAATCAATCCGAGTTTATAATAAAATCTTTTGAGGCATCACGTTCTAAAATATTTACTGTAAAACTGAGATGCACTTTTTTTTCAAGTGTCAATAATCAGATGTAAGAGCTACTTCCAAACGAATATACAATTTACGCCACAAAATCGTGTGGCCACAATTTATGCCATAAATTCATGTATGGTCAGCACACGAAATGCTCAATTTTACACCTGGATAGTCAATTTTAGCTTTCTTGTTTAGCAGCGAAGGGAGAAGGATGAGTATTTATCTAATCATATGCATTAATTTTCACGTGTAGGTTGGCAACTCGACATGCAAAAAGTAGAAAAGGGATGAAAATACAGGAAAGAAGCAAGAGACTATACCTTATAGTAGTCTTGCAACCCAAGTCCTTGAACATCTACTGGCTGCATAAAGGGCCACGCCCACTTGTGCTGTGTCATCTAAAAACTAGAAACGACGTATGATAATTCATTTGATAATTGAAGTTATAATACTTCTATTAAATAGTTTATTCCTTTCCATACTAAATACAAATACAAATAAGTTAAAAGTAAACACAACTTCCTCAGATTGCTATGCACGTCAATAGATGATAAATTGGGTATTAGTTAGAACTAACATTGATTAGTAGTACTGAAGTCCGTTTCACCACAAAAAAATGAAATAAACTTGAAAGGTCCTTCCCCTTGGGGGATACCAAATATCTTTCATTGATATTCAAGAACTCTGACGAAAATAACCACAATGCACAATCTTAATTTGATTTGTCATTTTTGCAGATTAGTGAAGAGATCCAAAAAGAAACGTTCGTCTACATATCTTTGATATCCATCCAAGATTGCAGATTAGTGAAGACAAAATGTCAAAAAATGGGGAAAGCCTATTCCTCTTCCCCCATCACTAAACATCCAGAAATATTTTGGCATTGAGCGTATGAAGCATTACTCCTATAAGACTTTTATTTTAATGGTGTCAAAAAATGCGTGCTTTTTGCAATAGGCTTATATGAAGAAATCTAAGGGTGGTGAGCTTATGCTGGAGGTCATAGTAGAATTAGCTTAAAGTAATCACCCTCAGATTCTACAAGCTAGCACCTTCATAATCTCGAACCTACATTGGTATATTATGGACAACATGCATTAGCTTAACTGGCATTTCTTTGTAAACTGTCCTCACAAAATTAATTAAGGATACAATAAGTCTTCTCGTGGCAACTGTCCTAATTGGAGGTAGATTACCAAGGCAGTCATACACGTTACAGGGATCTTTCTAGAAGCAACAAAGTGCCATAACGAGAGATTGCCTTATCGAAAAATTGACTGGCAAACAATTGCGAGCAATGACACATATACCCTACGTGGAGTTTGGTCCAGCAAGAATGAGCCAGACAGTGATAAACTCAAAAGAATTTTTTAGGAGCACGTGCACTAGGAAATGCATAAAAAGATCTAGCAGGTTGCACGCAACGCAATTTTCAGGCTACAAACTTTTACCCATGAGGAGGTGGTTAAGTAAAAGTATGTCAAACAGTTAAAAATATTTACGTAGCTAAATCAAGAGACTTGCCTGACGAAATATACTCCCAAAGTTGCGGATAAGCTCTTGCATTCTCTTAGCAGCAGCAGCCTCTCTACGAGAAGCATCCTGATGCAGCTTTTTCATGCTGGGAACATGTTTCTCTTTTTCTTTATCCTTTGTAGTTAAAGCATTGCTAGAAGTGTTGGATTCGTTTAGTTTTGTATTCGAGTAAAATTGTTCAACTTCATTCACTCTTTGCTCGAGCTGCAAGCCAGAAAAGAACTCACAGTAAGCAAATAATTACACGATGATACCAGTGGAATAATAAATACTAAGGCTGCGGCACTGCCTGTAAAAGCAATCTAATTAATGCATATGATTAAAACCCAACACAAGAGAGATCGAAATCAAATGTAAAAAGAGATACTTATCAGGGAATTTAAGATAATCGATCATTAAAGATGCATTAATCATGTTAATTTTAGACCGTTCAGAAATGAGAAAATGCTTACATTGTCAACCTTCGCAAACAGCTCATCAACCTTAGTCTTATAGTCATCCACTTGAGCAGCATCACCGTCCATCGCCCTTTGTATCATACTTGTAATATCCTCGTTTGGCACATCCACCAAATCCATCTAACATTGAACCAAGACAAAATGAATTCCATATCAATTACTGTGTTTACGGGCCTTATTCCGTTAAATTGATTACAACTATGCGAGCCCTAGCACCAGTCAAAAAATTGAAAAAACTACAGCAACTAAAAGAGTAACGAAAACTTATTTTTCTCTCTTTGATTTTCATTCAGCTTTTCTTCATCTGCATCTCATTTCATTTAAAATTAACTTATTGAATACCCTAAACCGTGTAAATTATATCCGTAAAACAAAATCTAGTCACTCTGATCCAACAAGGTAGTAATTCTCCCACATAATTGAGAGCATCATAAACAATAAAAGACGACTCCTTTCGGATCGAAAAAAAAATCAAAATTGGCATTTAACATTTTTTTAACAGAAATTGGAATCAACACCGATCAATCTACACGATATTTCAATTCGATTGATACATTAACTGTTTGTTCACTTTTCCTCTATGCTGAATGACATTGGCCTTGATTTGAACTTCAAAATTAAAATTCAGCATTTTTTTACACCCTGGATTTATTTCAGATGCTTCCAGATTCTGGTAAAATTACAGTTTTCAGAAGGAAAAGAAAAAGCATAGTATAACAGATGAACACACACACACACACACACATACATACACACATAATTACTTACATATATAGAGAGAGAGAGATAGAGAGAGAAAGAGATGCGCACCTTTTCCGGCGTGGAATTGTTGGTGTCGGCCGGAATTGACAAGTAAAGGAAGGCAGGGTGAATTTGCGGCAATCTAGTTAATACTTCTGATATAACCTAAATTCCTGGTTAACGGCAAATTTAACTCTTATAACGGCTTCTTTGCCGGTATAATTTTCATTTTGATCCCTATAGTCTCTCTAATTGCAAGTTTGCCCCAGTTATATTTTCTTTCCTCGATTTCATCCTTTGGAAAACTTGTGAATGTCTTTTTTTTCTCAATTAAAGTACTTTTAAGTAAATGAAAATAAATATTACTATTATCATTGATATTTTTATTTAAATAAGTGATATTATTATTATTATCTATGGATATTTGCTCCGTTTATAACTCTTTATAGAAATCGTTAGGGTTTGGAAAATTTTAATAAATGAGTATCCGAATCCATCCATTTTGGATCCGGGTAACATTGTAGGTCAAAAGAATGAATTACTATAATTAAAAATATATCTTTAAAGATTGAAGAAATAAGAGAATAATGAACCGAGAAACGGATTACAACGATCTATTCAAAAAAAGTAATATATTTATTTATGAATTTTACTATATAGTTTTAATTCAAGGAGTCCAATGGGGTTCTTAAGTTATTATTTATCTCTAATATAGCTTATACAAATTGGTTTATGTTTAAAAAATAATAAATTTATACAAAAATTAGGGCCTTTTTCCTTTTTTTCTTTTTGTTGGTGGGGGTTTAATTTATTACAATAGAAGCTCGATTAATTAATTACTTCGTTTAAATAATAATTTCTCTCAATTCTTAGTTAGTGTAAACGTACTAAATAATTAGTTCGATCATTCAATATTTCGATAAAATAAATAGAATGTTGCTATTCACAACTCTATTAATTTATAAATGTTTAACTGTAATTTTTTAAAATATGGATACGCTATTTGAAAATAATAATACTCTATAAATCCTCCATAGAAAGAAAGAAAAAAAGATAAGGTAGAAAATATTATTTAGGCAAAGTTTGAGGGCCTCACGAGAATTAGAATCTGAAAATTTAGGGCAAATTACGGCCACCCCCTAAGCTATGGTCAAATTACGAAAACCCCCCTTCTGTTTGGGTAATTACAGCCACCCCTCAACTATGTATTTATCTTACGAAAAGACCCCTCTAGAAGTAAATTTAGGGATGTTAATTTGGTAAAACCGGACCAAAATTTCGGTACGCCAACATTTCATACCGTTTACCAAACAAAATATACGATTTGGTTCGATAAATAACCGAATTACATAAATTTTACGTAAAAATATTTAAAAGGAGGGGGTGGCTGTAATTACCCAAACAAGAGGGTTTTTTTCGTAATTTGACCATACATCAGGGGGTGGCCGTAATTTGCCCGAAAATTTATAATAACTAAAAATCCATATATAGAACTACTGAAATGATTTGTGCAGGCCAAAATTAAACATTCAGGCACATTTTTTACCATTTTTCAAAAAACAAAAAGTAAAAAAACTCAAAACTCTCTCAACCTTTCGATTTTCTTTCGCAAAGCCCGTGCAAATCGTCAACAGATCGGAGGTAATTTTTACGTTTTTACGATCCTCTTGTTATGTAGATTACGAATCCGGAAAAAAAAAACGAAAAAAATCACACGTTGGCCTGCTCGTGTGAATTTACACGAGCACATCCACTGTGCTCGTGTAAATCCACACGAGCAGGCATTTTTATTATTTGTTTTTTTTTTTAATTGCTCGTGTAAAAACACACGAGCGGTTGCAAAGTGCTCGTGTGAAATCACACGAGCACTTTGCAACCGCTCGTGTGTTTTTACACGAGCAGATTATTTTATTTATTTATTTATTTATTTATTTTTGATTTATAAGATGCTCGTGCAAAAACATGCGAGCATTTCAACAGTGCTCGTGTGAAATCAGATGAGCACTGTTGAAATGCTCGCATGATTTTGCACGAGCACAACAATTTAATTTTTTTTTGTTTTTTTTTATTGGGTAGGAATAGTACAAAAGGTAAATAGTTATGGTAAAAAAGTAAAAAATCATGGTAAAAAAGTGTCTGAATGTTTAATTTGGCCTGCGTGTATCATTACCCGTAGAACTAAAACCCTTGAGCAGAGAGGACTTGGGTTTTTCTACCGGAAAGTGAAAGCAGACGAGCAAAAATGGCGAGAGCTACCCTTCTTCATCTTCTCCGATCCCAATCCACAAGCTTCCGTTCAGGTTCTTCTTCATTTTCATGAATCTTCAATTTGTTACTTCTTCTTTTTTCTTCATACTGTTGTATACTTTGATCCATGTTTCAATTTTATGAATCTCGCGCGTGTGTTTGTGTGTGTGTGTGTGTGTGTGTGTGTGTGCGTGTGGGCATCGCGCTCCTTTTTCTCCCCCAATTTATCTCTAGGGTTCAATATTTTAATTTGCGAGGAAATTAAAAATTGTTGAAAAAAGCACTATGAATTGAATATTTGTGTAAATCAAATCCTCCACGCATAAATCAATGGAAGGAGAATTTGATTTGATATTAATCTTATCTGGATTATGTTGAGGACTTGTGTTTTTCTTGATCAAGTAAATTTCACAGGATTAAGTGTTGTGATATTCGAGTTTTCGGTAACCCTAGAAACTATAAATGTATTTCTAATTTATTGCGGCCCTTTGTCATTCCCCAACCGATTATTGTCGGATAGAAGTTAGTTTGGTTGGCTGAATTTTCATTTATCCTGTAAAGTCGACATTTCTGCCGTTCTTGCTATTTGGTGATTCGCTGATGTGTGTGCCTCGTTTGTCCATGGCTAAGGTTGAAGGTTGATCTTTGTTCTGATTTTTGTCGATCCTAACTGGATACTAGCAAACAGCTCGTAAAAGATATGTCAAGCAAACAGCAAAAATGCATTGCTGAAATGGTTGTTTATATCCATTTTTTCCCCTTAAAGCTCATGCTAATGCTAACAGTAATCCGTGATTATAAAAAGATAATTATAGTTGTGTGTTGTGGTTGACAATTGTGATGCAGAGTTTAGCCTAATCCGGTTTTTTTTTTTTTTTTTGTTGGTTCTAAAATCTAAATATATCATAACCTCGGTTCATTGAACCCTTTATCCGACTCCCTTGTGATGCAGCTTCGTATTTTTCCTTAATTAAGTTAATCGTACAAGTATATTGCGTATTTGACTTTGCACTAATTGAATTCTTTTGTGATCCATAATTTTTTCGTTCCATCAGGTGATCCCCTTGCTAAGGTTGGTCCGTTTGCCCATTTACTAACTACCAAGACAAATACCAGCTCCCCCGCGCATTTCCCTCCTGCCCATACACGATTTTTATCTCAATCTGCAGCAGCTGAAGAAGAAGAAAGCAAGATTAGTATCGGACCTCGAAAGGGGGCAAAAGAGGGAAATGACGAAAAAGACCCTGGAGTTGTATACCACGGTCCAATATCAAGTACAGTCAAGAAAGTCAAGCTCCTCTCGCTCTCCACCTGCTGCCTCTCCGTTTCGCTGGGCCCCGTCATCACTTTCATGACATCACCGGACATGAACGTAATTCTAAAGGGGGCAGTGGCGTCCACCGTAATTTTCTTGAGCGCTTCCACCACCGGAGCTCTTCACTGGTTTGTCAGCCCTTACGTACACAAGCTGAGGTGGCAGCCTGGCTCGGACAGCTTTGAGGTGGAAATGATGTCATGGATGGCCACGCATGTGACAAAGACGATCAAATTTGCTGATATAAGAGATCCAGAGACGAATAGGCCCTTTGTTTCGTTTAAGGCTGACGGTAAGTTTTACTTTGTTGATGCCGATCACTGTCATAACAAGGCATTGTTGGCGAAGCTGACACCTCAGAAACAATCTGTTATCAAGAACTTGTGATTTTTTTTTTTTTTTTTCGGGTATGAAATAAATTATTCCAGGCATTGTTAAGCTTACATAACTCTTTGAAATATGTATTTGGTACTTATGGAAACAATGTATTTTGTTTGCGATATCGAGCCGATATTGATCGGATTTACAGAAATGTATTACTCTGTAGAAAAATCTTGGTTCATGTTAAAGATGTAAGAACTTTTTGTTGGCTTGGCTTTTGTCATTCATTATTTTCTTCAATTATTCGAATTTTCTTTCTTTTTTTTTTCTCCCATTTTGTACCTATTATTGAAATCCTTCTAGAAAGAATTAATTCATTATATGTACTCAATAATGTTTGTCCTTTTAAAAGCGTTACAAATAATTGGCTCTTTATTTGGATTAGCTTTTGATTTATTATGATGAATTTGAAGTTCTACCTAGTTATTTTATAAGAAAAGAAAAAAATATCTCATATCTTTCGAAT
Source organism: Erythranthe guttata (assembly GCF_056151865.1). Classification (NCBI taxonomy): domain Eukaryota; kingdom Viridiplantae; phylum Streptophyta; class Magnoliopsida; order Lamiales; family Phrymaceae; genus Erythranthe; species Erythranthe guttata. The sequence goes on along the minus strand of NC_142538.1, from coordinate 16,925,793 downwards.
TTCTTATATTTTTTATATAAATGAAATACAAAATTATCAATGATGCACGGAAACTTCAGTACATACGTATTTCTATGTTTCGGAAATCGAAATTTCATGACACCTGTTAGAAACATTTTGCGATCGTTTCCATAAATGTTTAAAAGTTTCATGGACGTTTCTGGTAATACTAAAAAATCCAAAACTCGTTTTAAGTAAAGACACATAATTGCCCTTGCTTAAAAAAATCTTAAATCTCATGTTTTTTTCTCTACTTCTAGTGGTATTTTAATTTTTTTTAGATGCTAATTTCATACTAAAATACATTCAGAATTTCATATGCCTTGTATGTCATTTATCGAATGATAAAATGGATTGAAACATGTAAATTAAATAATTTGTAGGTACAAATATGTAATTGATGATAAGTATATATACAAGTTAACATCATAATATATTTTTAAAATTTATGGATGTATTAATATATTTTTAATATTTACACGTTTCCCAACATTCATATATCCATTTTTTTGGTACATGAAGCTCCCTTTTTCGCCGGGTCCGCATTCCTGTATCCGTGCTACATAGCTGAAGAAGCATTATTTCTCAAATTATAAGTACTTTGTAATGCATATTCCATTAGAAATGTAAATGGATTGAGTCGATTGTTTGAAGTTTGTTTGAATTATTGTAAAACTTTAAAGATGTTTTGAGATTGGCAATCGAGTCAAACGGGTTTTGATTGGAACCGAATCAAACTCGAGCAACTTGATTTTTTTAAATGTTTTATCATTTATCTTTTTTGTCAAACTTAACTTGAGCTTAACCTACCCTTTAATAATCAGTTTCGAACCGAGTGTAGATCTTAGATTTAATTTTCAATTCAAAATGTATTTTAGGGATTAATTAAAAATTAAAAGAAAAAAGAGTGAAACAACTTGAGAGGAGGTGCACTAACATTACTCCTTTAATTGTCGGATATTTCCATAACACTGATAATGCAAATCGATTTTTAAAATTCATCAATAAATTTAATTAACAAGAGACCAATTCATTGAACATTATTTTGGTTTTAATCTAATTGTTGGATTCCATGTTTGATCTTTGTTGGGAAATTTTGAACTTTCAAATATATAAAAACAAAAAATGGAGTAATAATTGACAAGAAGATTTCTTTAGAAAACAATATCATCCAATCATGAAACCGTGTAACAAAGTGAAGTTCGTACGGGTACAGCTCAACTAATTTCGGAGGTAGTAAGTTGGCGTAAGGTGATCAGTACTGGCAGCTGCAGTATGGAAATTTTAACTTCGATGACGATTTATTCCTAGTGGGCGCCAGCTCCAGATCCGTAAAATTAGCACGATTTACATTCCTCGATAAAAAAAAAATCGTCGGACTAGAGATTTCGTCTTCTGGTACAAGTCTACTAAAGCAAGAAACACAAAATTGGATATAGAGACAAAGTAAAGCTTCAAACACGGAATAAGGTCAAATTGGAAATGTTGGGCAACCCACATTATCATTATTTGTCTTTATTCTTTATTAAGTCCAACTAATTGAAAAGTATGACTTAGTAATATTATTTGGTTAATAAAATTTAAATTGATTTATAATTACAGTAAAATATGAAATTCATAATTAAAATTCGTAGTTATCCTCAGCATAATTATAAAAATATATATATATATATCTCTAAAATATGAGTTACTATGATTTAATATGTTCAATTTTGAAAGTTAATGGAAATATTATTAAAAATTGATCATTTTGGGAATTAAATGGCATATATTAAATAAATTACCTTTAAAATTTGGGACATTCACAAATCTCTATATATTTTAATTAAAAATAACCTAATGACTAATGAGTGAAATATTACAACTATTATTCTACTTTATTTTCATATTTTATAATTCATAAAAAAATAAAAATAAAAATACAAATTTAGATATTTTTTTTCTCCCATATAAATAGATAAAACAAATCAATAATTTAAATTGAAATAAAATTATAAAAACATCCGAACTTTCAATTACTTTTTTTAATTCTCAATTAGGAAATCCATTTTATAACGCCATTTAAAATAAAAACATTTCAATATTATATTAAAAAAAAAATCGACCAACCATCATTAGGAGAATGAATACATAGCGTTTACTATTAGGGTAAATTGTGTAGGATTCAAATCTTGTAATTCCTAACTTCTCCATTTGTAATAGGATTTGATTATTTCATTTATTTTTTTATTTTTTATTTTTTATTTTTTATTTTTTAAATTAAATAAATAATAAAATGAAATGGGGCCCATTAATAAGCTAACCCCAATTTTAACGGTTCAAGAGCGGCAGTTGGGGTACATTTCTACAAGTACAAATGTCTTGTCTACAACGACATGTAGACAACTTCTTTCTTTCTTTTTTATTTATTTATTTATTTATTTATTTATTTATTATATAGTATATAAAAATAAATAAAATCTTAGTTTTTATAATTTAACTTCAATTGACTGTTTAATTTACTTAATAAATTGTTAAGTACAATGTTTATTGAATCAACCTCACTACTAAGTAGACATGTACACCACTCTTCAACAAATATTAATCCTAATTTTCAATATTAACACACTGACTGAAAAATAGGAATATTTATGGAATTTGAAATATATTTCAGAATAAATAATAAAGAGTTAAATTAAATACATAAAAAAATAATTGGAAGAAAAATGTAGATGTAGGTGCAAAGATTGTAATCAATCAAATTCAACAGTTTGGAGTGTGTATCTTGTAAAAATCCATTATTTATTTCTATATTGTTAATGATTGTTATGTGTTTATGTTTGGTGGAAAACAAAATGGATTTTAATCATTTTATACATTATCCATGGGTCACATAATTAATAATGAAATGTTTTTTTCCGTATGGATATAGCTTAACTGATTGCGAAGTGGTAAGTGTAAGGTTCTAGGATCGAGTACTGATAGTTAGGTCAATATTAGGGGTGGAAATCAGACCGAATTGATCGGAAATGGTTTTTTTCGAATAATTTTTAAAAATTGGAAGTAAAAAATGGGTTCCAATTTCTGTTCCAAAAAATTCGGAATGCAAAAATTCATTTCGATTTCGAAATGCTTCGTAATCGGCGGAATTTCGAAAATTTTGGAAATTACATTAGTTTATAATATTTTGTTCCAAATTCGGATATAATGAAAATTTTAACAATTTTTTTTCTATATTTTTGAAAAAATTGCATGAAAATGCAAGTCCAAAAGATAATTCGACAAAACACAATAAATAAAAACACATGTCGGAACAACAAATTGAAAAGTATATTTTCTTATAAGGAAAAAAAATACAACATAAAGTTTGCGATACCGATTAATCTTTTCTATGGTTTTAATTTGCTTGGGCCTTCGATATTTATATTTTTCATATAAAATATAACATAAGTTATATTATCGAATTACAAAATATATCATAAAATTATCTATATATAATATAAAAAGAGGATCTATGCTCTATATGATTGACATGTGGCAAATGATGATGTCATTTGTCAAAATTGCTTAGTTGGAGTTCAATTGATTAGGTGGATTCTTCAATTGATTAGGTGGCATTTTTATTTATGGATGTTTTTTAGTTCTTTCCTATTTTACATTTACACAATCATTTAATAATTACCACATGTATATATATTATTTCCAAAGTTAATATTTTATAAATTCGAAATAAAAAAATCTTATTTATATTATTAGTATTTCAAAATATTTTTATTGGTAGTCTTTTTAAAAAAAATCACTACACTCAATTTTTTTACGAATATTCAAATAATTTTCAGAAAAAAAAAATATTTTTTTAATATTCAAATATTTAAATAAGGGAATACCGTTTTTTTTTATTTTCAATATTCTGGAATATTCGAATATCATATAAATATTTCATGCATTTAATATCATATAAATTTGAAAAATATTATTTTTTTAATAGTTTAAGTTTTCGAAATATATTTTCCACCTATATTTTTTTAAAATTCAGAAAACTCAATCTTTAATGTATAAATATTCAATTTTTTTATATCATGTATATATTTTTGATTTTTTTAATATTATGTATATATTTTCAAATTTTTTTATATTATGTATATATTTTTGATTTTTTTTATATTATGTTTATGTTTCCGTAATTTTTGTATTTTTTTAGTATTAATTCTTTGAAATATATTATATTTATAGGATTTCACAAACTAATTCGAAATATCATGTTTTTAGGTAATTGCTTGATTTTTTTTCTTTTTAAATCTGATAGTATATATATTATGCTTTAAATATATTGAATTGTAACTAATTTCTAAGAAAAGATAAATCTTCAAATATTAATTTTGGCCAACATATCATAATTTTATTATTTGATTTGATAAATGTAAAGGATTTAATATGGGATAATAATATATTGATTTTATTTCCCATTTTGAGAATAAAATATTTACATGACACAATATTGTACCATAATTATTCAAATTTGCTTATTGATTTCCGGAAAAAAATGATTTCTTAATAATTAATTGATTTGTGCCTTAATTATGTATTATTTACCTATTTAGCAAACTAAAGACAAGTATAAAATCATTTTTACCCCACACTCATCACTTTCATCCAATTTCGTTCCAGAAAACTACAAATGTTCCATAAAATTTCATTTTTTCTGTTAATTTTTCGCATGCTTTATATTTATGCGTTTTTATTATTAATTATGTCGTATTCATACAATAATTATTTATAATTTTATTTACATATAAGATTGTATATCTAACATTTTATTTTGTTTGTTTATTATTGTAGATATAGTCGGCAAAGGTTTGTTTTTCGTACTGATTGATTATTTTATGTTAAGATTTAACTCCATAATAATATATCATTACATTAAATAATTGTCTTATTTGAAATTGCAAGGAAAAACTCAAGACTCGGTGACATCAAATAATTGTCTTTTTTGGATTGTGCCAAGAGAGCCGGTGAGTGGAGTTTGATTGGTCTACCAATTGTTCATACGAATTTATATATATATATATATATATATATATATATATATATATATATATATATCTACAACGAGTACTGCCGCAATACAAGATTCGTTGTGTATCATTTTCTTCTATGGTGCAGAATGAACATTTTTTCCACTATCTTTAAGATTGTTAATACTATATGATTTGATTGCATTTAGTTGCTTATTTTAATTTCTTTAATGTTGATTTTCATTTTTTTTCAAATATCTAAAATTTTGTTTTGGTTATTCATCTGGACTTTTTACAATAATTCAGTACTTAGTGTAACGAAGAAATAATTTAATTTTTTTTTTTATTTCTTACGTGAAATATTTATTTTATTTTTCTAATCCATAAGTTCTTAGAAAATTTCGAAACAAATAAATATTTTGTATTATCTATAAATGAAACTGTTTGTTTTGGTTATTATAATTTTGTAAAATCTTTAATTATTAATTTAAATGTATAAGTGAGCTTTTAGAACTATTAGTGTGCTGAAATATTTGAACAGTTCACATAACCTTAAATGTCTTAAATTATCAAACATATTGGTAGAAATATATTTTTATGTATATATATAATAAAAAAATATCTTTAAATAACTTCTAAAATAGTATATCATACTTTACCTTATTAAAATATATTTCAATATTAATCATATTATTAATATACAATATTCGTATTATTTATAATATAACAAAATATTTACTAATGGGCAATTCGAGCTACTATGTAAAATATCGTATTTAGTTTGGTTACCTACATGAATATTACTTACTAAAAAAATCAGAACTCCAGCTACAAATAGGTGGTATATTTTTTTTTTTGCTAGATTTAGTTTCATATATTAATTGTCAATTTTGATATAATTTATCTTACATGTGTAACTAATTCTTACAATAGATATAATCAAAATAAATATAAAACATAATTTGACATGACGTCGATTTATTAGAACTTTTAAATACTTTAATAACATTTAAATGAGTTATTACGACTCTGATTTTTAAGTTACAAAATATTTGTTAAACATATAAATATTTCTATGGGTTATTATTATACATGCATGTGGTGATATATTACAAAATATTTTAGTATTATGGACCTCACATATCTGAAAGTTATTAAATATATATTCGTACTTACTATTTCCACAATTTTGTACTTAAATATGTAAATATACAAAATTTTATTTTTATTATTATATATATTCATAAATAGTTATATAGTGAAATTTTTTATAAAATATAATGTAACATGTAAGAGTATATATATATATATATATATATATATATATATATATATATAGTGGCGAGGCCATAAACATTTGTGAGGGGGGGCTTAAACGTATCGGGGGTTCAGGGGCAGAGCCCCCGAAATTATTTTTGTTATCAAAGAAATTTAAGATGAAAATTTGATATGAATTTTTTTTTCCTTCCATTTTTAGAAGATAATACCAAAGTGATGAATCGCGAAAGTTAAATAGCTATAAAAATCTAAGAAACATGAATATCAAGTCGATTATGAAATTTACACAATGGACTTTTAATTAATATTCATTATAAAAATTAAGATGAAAGAAAAGACGTCAAACATTAATTGATTGTTGCGGGATAGCAATTTAACCGCCATTAGTACGATTATGCAATAGAACAAAGTTTTTTTTTCTTTTTCAAAGAACGAGAGAGAAGTTAGGAAATAAAAGATGACATGAGGGGTTTTGAGAAGTGAGGCGGCTTTGAATAAGTGAACTTAATTGGACTAAAAGTAAGTGGATAAAATAATGTAATTGGGTAGGCTAAAAAATTAAAAAACAAGTATTATATATATATATATATATCTATATATATATATATATATATATATATATATATATATATATATATATATATATATATATATAGAAAAAAAAAATTGAAGTGAGGGGGGGCTTGAGTCCACCCTAGCCCTTGGGTGGACTCGCCCTTTTATATATATATATATATATATATATATATATATATATATATATATATATATATATATATATATTGATATTGATATTTTCTCGGATATTGAAAATACTATCAAATTCATTTAATCAAATAATGAACTACGGTCTATCATAAGAAATAAATATTATTAAGGGTTGTTGTGATGATTTTTATATAATTAATAATTTCATAAGAAGTCAAATTATTTAAAAAAATAGATAGATATAATATTAATAATATTTTAATTATACTATTTAGGTTATCCTTGCTTGAGTACTCATTGCTTATCTTTTCAGTGAGGTGCAATTTTTTCTGAATTTTAGAAGTTGGTCAATATGTATTTGCAATCTCTTTACGCAGAAAATTGCTTCATGTGCATATGATGTTGTAAATAGGTCACTAGGTTGGTGAAGATTTCATTTCTATTTGTCATAATACTTCAATCGTTTTTATTCAGATGGTTATTATGTCGGCATACGATCGATAACAAGTTTATCTAAGTTGAGGAAGTACATTTTTACTTTTCGGGGGAAAATACTAAATTTCTAATGTATTGTGACTCAATTTCATAAAACATTTAAACTTTGAGTATTAGTATGGGTTTATTATTATTAGTATTAGTATGAGTTTTAGTATTAGCATTAGTATATATTAATATTAGTATTAGTATTAGTATTAGTATTAATATTAGTATTAGTATTAGTATTAGTATTAGTATGAGTATTAGTATTAGTATTAGTATTAGTATTAGTATTAGTATGAGTATTAGTATTAGTATTAGTATTAGTATTAGTATTAGTATTAGTAATGTGTTAGAATAGGTGTTAATATTAGTATCAATATCAGTATTAGGTGGCGGCTGCTAAAACATCGGATAAAGCAGAACACTCAAAAAGTCAAGAAGACTCGGCTTAGTATTAATATTAGTATTAATATTAGTATTGGGGTATTAGCATTGGTATATGTGTTGGTATTAGTATTGGTATTAATATTGATATTAGTATGAGTATTCGTACGTGTATGTGTATGAATATGAATATTATTATTAGTATTAGTATGAGTATGAGTATGAGTTATATGAGTATGAGTATTAGTCTTGGTATTAGTATTGGTATCGGTATCGGTATCGGTATTGACATTGGTATTGGTATTGGTATTGATATTGGTATTGGTATTGGTATTGGTATTGGTATTGGTATTGGTATTGGTATTGGTATTGGTATTGGTATTGGTATTGATATTGGACATTGGTATTAGTATTGGTATTGGTATTGGTATTGGTATTGGTATTGGTATTGGTATTGGTATTGGTATTGGTATTGATATTGAACATTGGTATTAGTATTGGTATTGGTATTGGTATTGGTATTGGTATTGATATAAATATTAGTGTTGGTTTTAGTATTGGTATTAATATTTATATTAGTCTTAGAGCAACTCCAATGGGAGATATCAAAATGGAGCATTAAATATTCATTTGATAATTGATATAATACTTTGATACTTTTAGAAAAAAATTCACTCCAACCACAAGTATCAAATAGATTATCAAATTTTAAATATATTAATAATTATATTTTTAAATGTCACATGTCAAATAATGATAGGTTAGTGGAGTGGTTATATATTTGATACTTCATTTTCCAGGGAGCATTTTTGCTCCTCGGGTGGTTGAGTATCAAAATAAATATCACTTTATTGCCTCCATTGGAGAAGGATTTGTTAATTTTGGAGTATCAAAGTGATAGTTTTTTAGTTTGATACTTCATTTAGTTCTTGCATTGGAGTTGCTCTTAGTAATCATATTAGTATTAATATTGATTTTTGTATTAATATTAGTATTAGTATTAGTATTAGTATGAGTATGAGTATTAGTATTAGTATTAGTATTAGTATTAGTATTAGTATTAGTATTAGTATTAGTATTAGTATTAGTATTAGTATTAGTATTAGTATTAGTATTAGTATTAATATTAGTATTAGTATTAGTATTAGTATTAGTATTAGTATTAGTATTAGTATTAGTATTAGTATTAGTATTAGTATTAGTATTAGTATTAGTAATGTGTTAGAATAGGTGTTAATATTAGTATCAATATCAGTATTAGGTGGCGGCTGCTAAAACATCGGATAAAGCAGAACACTCAAAAAGTCAAGAAGACTCGGCTTAGTATTAATATTAGTATTAATATTAGTATTGGGGTATTAGCATTGGTATATGTATTGGTATTAGTATTGGTATTAATATTGATATTAGTATGATTATTCGTACGTGTATGTGTATGAATATGAATATTATTAGTATTAGTATGAGTATGAGTATGAGTATGAGTATGAGTATGAGTATTAGTCTTGGTATTCGTATTGGTATCGGTATCGGTATCGGTATTGACATTGGTATTGGTATTGGTATTGATATTGGTATTGGTATTAGTATTGGTATTGGTATTGGTATTGATATTGGACATTGGTATTAGTATTGGTATTGGTATTGGTATAAATATTAGTGTTGGTTTTAGTATTGGTATTAATATTTATATTAGTCTTAGAGCAACTCCAATGGGAGATATCAAAATGGAGCATTAAATATTCATTTGATAATTGATATAATACTTTGATACTTTTAGAAAAAAAATCACTCCAACCACAAGTATCAAATAGATTATCAAATTTTAAATATATTAATAATTATATTTTTAAATGCCACATGTCAAATAATGATAGGTTAGTGGAGTGGTTATATATTTGATACTTCATTTTTCAGGGAGCATTTTTGCACCTCGGGTGTATGAGTATCAAAATAAATATCACTTTATTGCCTCCATTGGAGAAGGATTTGTTAATTTTGGAGTATCAAAGTGATAGTTTTTTAGTTTGATACTTCATTTAGTTCTTGCATTGGAGTTGCTCTTAGTAATTATATTAGTATTAATATTGATTTTTGTATTAATATTAGTATTAGTATTAGTATTAGTATGAGTATTAGTATTAGTATTAGTATTAGTATTAGTATTAGTATTAGTATTAGTATTAGTATTAGTATTAGTATTAGTATTAGTATTAGTATTAGTATTAGTATTAGTATTAGTATTAATATTAGTATTAGTATTAGTATTAGTATTAGTATTAGTATTAGTATTAGTATTAGTATTAGTATTAGTATTAGTATTAGTATTAGTATTAGTAATGTGTTAGAATAGGTGTTAATATTAGTATCAATATCAGTATTAGGTGGCGGCTGCTAAAACATCGGATAAAGCAGAACACTCAAAAAGTCAAGAAGACTCGGCTTAGTATTAATATTAGTATTAATATTAGTATTGGGGTATTAGCATTGGTATATGTATTGGTATTAGTATTGGTATTAATATTGATATTAGTATGAGTATTCGTACGTGTATGTGTATGAATATGAATATTATTAGTATTAGTATGAGTATGAGTATGAGTATGAGTATGAGTATGAGTATGAGTATTAGTCTTGGTATTCGTATTGGTATCGGTATCGGTATCGGTATTGACATTGGTATTGGTATTGGTATTGATATTGGTATTGGTATTAGTATTGGTATTGGTATTGGTATTGATATTGGACATTGGTATTAGTATTGGTATTGGTATTGGTATAAATATTAGTGTTGGTTTTAGTATTGGTATTAATATTTATATTAGTCTTAGAGCAACTCCAATGGGAGATATCAAAATGGAGCATTAAATATTCATTTGATAATTGATATAATACTTTGATACTTTTAGAAAAAAAATCACTCCAACCACAAGTATCAAATAGATTATCAAATTTTAAATATATTAATAATTATATTTTTAAATGCCACATGTCAAATAATGATAGGTTAGTGGAGTGGTTATATATTTGATACTTCATTTTTCAGGGAGCATTTTTGCACCTCGGGTGTATGAGTATCAAAATAAATATCACTTTATTGCCTCCATTGGAGAAGGATTTGTTAATTTTGGAGTATCAAAGTGATAGTTTTTTAGTTTGATACTTCATTTAGTTCTTGCATTGGAGTTGCTCTTAGTAATTATATTAGTATTAATATTGATTTTTGTATTAATATTAGTATTAGTATTAGTATTAGTATGAGTATTAGTATTAGTATTAGTATTAGTATTAGTATTAGTATTAGTATTAGTATTAGTATTAGTATTAGTATTAGTATTAGTATTAGTATTAGTATTAGTAAGGTGTTAGAATAGGTGTTAATATTAGTATCAATATCAGTGTTAGGTGGCGGCTGCTAAAACATCTGATAAAGCATAAAAATATCACTATTATACGTAGTAACATGGAGAGTTAAGAGTATAGGTGGCATAAAAATATTCATCAAGCAGGAATAGACGACTAATATTACTTACAATAATGTCTACTACGAAGTTTTTCAGGGAATATAAATGTACATCAGAAAATTGTATATTGTGATTCAAATATACATTTGTTGTTTGTATTTTATATTTGTATAATTATTTTTCCGTGTTAGTTTATTTGCACTTTATGCTAATTTTATTGCATACTCCACTGAATTTGTTTTTTTTTAAATAAAGGTGATTTAGTACAAATTGTATTTATTTTTTACACTTTTATGTGATTATGTTTCAGTAATGTGTATCACTGATTGCAATTGAACAACGAAAAATGTGCATGTTCCTCGCAAAGAGAGTTATAAGCGATGTTAATGCATGTGCTCTAAATCACTACTTGGAGAATTAAGTTTATGTTAAGGATACGAGTGTATTGGACGAGAAAGTTGTACAATTTGGATCAAATAATGTATCTTAATTTTTATATCACAATTTTGGTATTTCATATTTTCTTTTGTCATGTACTTTGTTTATATCGGTACTTAAATCAAATGGAATTGCTATTGTTTTTAAACTTTTTAGATTATATCGTAATATATATCAACTATTCAAAGTTTCGTTCGATTATTTTATCTAAAACATATTTTCATTTTTTATATTACTCCCATGCCGATTAACATTCTCTTTTCATTCATAAAAGTGTTTGATTTACCTCATCGTCGTGTTTTAGTCATTAAAAAATTGTACTTAGAATTGATCCCGTGCATCGCACGGGTGAATTACTAGTATTTATATATTTCGAAAAACCATAGAAATATTCGAAACTACAATTGGATTGGAAATTGGAATTTCAGTTGATTTTATATACCATTCTAATTCCGTTCTAAATAAATTCGGAAGAATCGAAAATCGGAAGAATCGAAAATTGGAACTTCGGAAATCGGAATGGAAAATATGATTCCAATTTAGATACTTTTGGATCGTAATTGACGGAATTCGGAAATTCTATTCCAATTTTCACCCCTAATCACTATGACTTATATTCTTCCATCAATAACATGTCGGACTGGGGATAAAGGCCCTGGGGCGAAATTTCACTTTTTTGTACAGTATTAATATATTTTTAATAAATAAATTTTAATTACTCTTTTTGAATCAACTAACGAAGAATTTGGATCCATATTTCTAGGAAAAAAAAAACTTTCAATAATTACTCCGGTCAGGCGAACCCACTTCTTTTTCCCGATAAGTAACTCTCCATCTTAATTTTTTTTTTTTTGAGTAGCCATCTTAAAAAATCAAAAGGCAAAAAAAAAAAAAAAAAATTATGACCCTTCATCAAATCACATAATAAATTCGGAGGTAAATTTTTTTATTTTGTCTTTTAAATTAAATTCTTGAATATTGTAGTTAGATTTACATAATTTGAAAGTAAATTTATTGGATAAATTTGGATTTCATTACCTTCTATCACTAAAGAAAATGAAAATATAGCTGCAGTTTATGTTGTAAACTTTTTCTTTTTCATATATATAATGAAAAAATCCGCAGCTAACTATATAAGTGCACTGAGTAAATCTAAAAAAATATATATATATATATATATATATATATATATATATATATATATATATATATATATATATATATATATATATATTTTTTTTTTTTTTTTTTCATGAGTAAACAACATGAAAACATCCAATTTTTATCCCAGTGTTTAAAATTTTACCTCATTGTTGGAGAATTTTAATCTAGTATAGATTATCAATAATAATTTATTTAAGTATTGTGATAAAAAAAAATCTGATTTTTTTTTTAAATAGTCCAATATTTAACAAGTCTCCATCATTATTTTAGAGGGAAAATTTCTACCCATTTTAAACTGAAAATTTAAATATTTTGAAAACAGAGTTTTGGTGTTATTGACAGAGAATATATATATAATCTTTTTTGGTATATTCTGGTCATTCCTTTTTTCCAATCAAAATTGGTTTATAATTAAAGTAAAACAACATTTGATTATGAAATTGATGTGCCAAGTAGTATTTTATATTATCTAGGTACACTATTATATATAAGCATCTCCCTCACATATATTCCTTTGTATTGAAAATTAAATTAAATTGATTGACCAAATGTTAATACATTTTTTATTTTAAATATTCAATAAAGTAGGTGGAATATCAACTATCCAACTTATAAGAACTCGACAAATCAAATGTATAGTTTAACAATATTATATTTTTGGCCTGAAATTAGGCCATAAAGTATATATGGTACAATTTTGATTTTCTGATCCTCTAGAAATATAGAAAAGAAACAAATTTAGTGAATTGTATGCAAAAATATGTCTTTATGCTATTAATATTAGGAAAAATATTCTTTAATTTAATAAATTCGATAAATGTCCGGTAAATCTCAAAACACGAAATTTGCAGTCCTTTGAGTTAGCATCCGAACCCAACTTGAATCACCGAGATTGATTATCCGGTAAGAAAGATATGCATGAATCAACGAACATTGTCCACGATTTTATTGTTTTGAGTTGTGTAAAATTTAGAAATTGAACTCATCTATGCATAACTTTATCACTCGACATTCAATCTAACCGATTCAAATTTGATTAGAAAATTAACTCAAAGGACTATTTCCTTAACTTGAATTTTGCAAAAGATCAGACAAGAAATCGGTCAAAACTACATTCGAAGTCAAAATAATAAAAATAAAATTAAAACGGCATTTAACATTTCAGATTCTTTTCAACCCCAATCTCAAAATTCTGAGATTTTGAGGATACTTTGCTCAACAATTGAATGGTAGAAATACTTTTATTAATAAAAACACAAAGAAAAAAAACTTTAAAAAATAACAATAAAAATAAATATATAAGGATATTAGCACAAACAACTCAAAAAACCAACCTCTTCTAAATCCAACCCACTCTAGGAGTGTGAACGAGCCGAGTTCGAGCCAAGCTCGCCTGTTTTGGCCGGCTCGAGTCCAATCTCATTTTTTTTTATTATTATCAAATTTTATTATTGAAAAATATTTAGATTATAATAAAACATATTCAAAATAAACAATAATAGTTATATATATTTTTTTATATTTATATGTTCTTTTTATATTATTTATGTAATATTTTATATAATTATACATTATTTAACTAAAAAATAATATATAAAAAACAAAAAAATGAATGAAAAATAAATAAGGCTCGAGAGCCGACTCGTGAACTCACGAACAACTATAAAAAAACTCAAACTCCTAAAACTCGAGTTTAAGCCGGCTCATCGAGTTCACAAGCGGCTCAGCTTGTTTACCACCCCTACCCTACCCTACCCCACCCCTCAAAAAGTTGTCTGACTTTTTCTATTGATCTAGAAGAAAGCCATCAACAAAGCCAATAGTTTTTTGTAATTTAATATTCACCAAAATACCCTTATGTTTAATTATATTTTTATATATATATCCCTCAAATATTATCTAGCCAACTTATCAAATACTCACCCTCTCTCTCTCCTCTGTCTTCTCTCTCTTCTCTCTCTCTCTCTAAAACTCACTCAAAAAAAAACATGCATGAATCAGATGAAGAAGAAACACTCTCACTATGTGATCTTCCATTATACAGCACCGATCAAACTTCCGAATGGGAACAATTCTCCGCCTCCACCTCCATCTCCTCCTCCTCCCAAGACGACGACTACTTCGAATTCTCCAGCCAAGAGTTCACCCCTTCCGCCGCCGCCGATTTTCCGCCGGAGAACATCATCTTCTGCGGCAAACTCATCCCCTACAAACAACCTCATAATAACAATAATCAACCGATGATCCAAAAGGCCAACAACAACAGCAATTCACCAGATCTGTTAATAATTGAGAGCAGGAAAAATCGAATCGAGATGTGGAAGAATTCCAGTTCTAGTAATGGAGCCAGAGGTACAACCCTAACGCAGTCGCCGCCGCCGCCGAAGAAAACGTACAACACCAACAAGCAGATCAATTTGTCACTGTTCACATCCTCGTCGTCTTCGGGGAAAACGAAGTGGTACTTTCTCTTCTTCGGTTCTCCGAGGTTTTCGACGGAGGTGGATCTGAGAGATTTCAAAAGCCGACGGCGGAGCTTACGCCGCCAGTTCTCGTCGCCACCGCCGATGTTCAGATTCGAGAACCAGGAGGAGGATGAGGATGAATACGACGATGGCGACGGAGATTTTGTTGGTGGAGGGAGAAACAGGAGGTTGGGGTTGTGGGGGATGTTGATCAAGGTCCTGAGCTGCGGCGGCGGGAACCACCAGTCTGCGGCGGCGGCGTCCATAGGCTGCAGCACGTCGAGAGCGACGGAGGCATGAGCACTCGTGGGGGTTTTCTCCAATTGGAACGACGCCGTATTATAGAGCAAATGTATTTGAATGAATGAACTACATATATTTCATGCTTTTTTCAGCACCATAATTGAAACATCGAAATTTAATCGGATTATATACTATCATACACGTGTATTAGTAGGGCCGTGTTCACTTGGCCGGTAAAATGAATCGAACTGAACCGAAATTTCGGTATTCGGTAAATACTTTTTAGAATTCCTGTATTCGCGGTCGTGTTCACTTGGCCGGTAAAACGAATCGAACTGAACCGGAATTTGGTACGTACCAAATATCGGTATTTGGTAAATACTTTTTAGAATTCCAGTATTCGCTACAGTATGCCCGGTATACCAAACCATACCGGATACCGAAATATATAATATTTTTTTTTCTTTTAATTCTTTAAGGTTATATAAACAAATTACAAAATACTTCTAGATTGATAATTTTTTCAATTATTTACAAATTAGCCTCTATTGATTATCACTTATTATTATTATAGTTGATTATTGAAATTTAAATGTCAAATTCAAGAATTAATTTGTTTAAATATATTTTTTTTTACATTTTTTTAAATATTAAAATATGATTTCGATTTTACGGTACCGAACCAAAAAAACCTAATTAATTCGGTAAAAAACCGTACCGAACATCGAAATATTTAATACATATTTTATTTTAAAATTCTTTAACGAATTAATTCAGTAAACGGTACAAATTTTTGGAGTACCGAAATTTAGACTCAACGAAATTCCGGTACAGTTTGGTACGGTATTACCGATTGAACACTATGTATAATTTATACATACATATTTATATATATATGTGTAGTGTAGCATTTAGAAATTAGAACTTAGAAGCAATTTTGATCTGTTGATTCCTTTTCTTTTTTTCTTTTGCAAATCTTGAAGGTATAACAAACAAAACATTAAGACAGTCACCAGAGTCTTCATCAACATTTAAAAAAAAAATTAAAAAAAAAATTAATAAAAAAAATTAATAATAATAATAGAATCGAAACTGAACAAGAATCATGTGATCCAATCAACGAACGAAGTATATAAGCTATGCGAAAACTATACAATATTATACAGCAACTAACCTGTAAGGTATTGGTTATATAACTTCTTCAGTTGTCTTTCAAAAAGAAAAAAATGGTTTCACCATTCAAGAAGAAAAGAATGCATAATCCACTGCATTCAGTATCTTTCCAATATCTAACCGGAAGTCTAAGAAGCTTCTTATTGGTCGATGGGCATTATTAATCACTGCTTTACTTGGCTGCTTCTCGATGTTTTTCACATTCCACACGCTAAATCCTTTAAAAAAAAAATATCAAGACAAACTCGTCAGCAGAATTACGCGGTATTTTTAGTTTCGAATGTAATATTTAATAATATAAACATGTAGATCGAGAACCCAACTTTTCGGTTCTATATCTAAATTTTAAAGGGTCAAAAGGCTGTTTTGCAAGAATACTAGACCTTTTCGGGGTTTATAGGGTTTAGGTGCTACTGGAGGTGGATGTACTGAAATCCATAACTTCAAAGACCTGCAAAATGATTCTTAATTAGTTTCTATAAATACGGAAAATATTTCAAGTTTCATTTTCGATGGGAATATTTGTGTTTGAAGGAGTAAATAGATTCTTTTCATCCAAACAATTTACTATTTCGGATTTGAAATCCTCCCATCAAACCTTCTAATCCAAGTGAAGCCTCGAAGATTTCAAAAAAGTTTATTGCTATTGGCTATATATATATATATATATATATATATATATATATATATATATATATATACTTACGCCAAAAATGGAGCAACCATATAGAGCTTGAGCCCTGTGATTCCACGAGATGTGACATTGTCGTTTGCTGGTCCGAGTTCATTAAGGCGCTTCCATGCAATTTCCTACCAAAAAAAATTTTAAACAAAAATTAAAAAATAAATTTTTTTTAAATTAAAAAAAAAAATTATATGGTTATCATAGACATACACTTATCTCTTTCTTACAGAGGGGAGCAAAGGGGGTCTGATCATTCACACCCGAAATTATGTACAATCTCGCTCTCTGCTGTCCAAAAAACATTTCAATGTATTCGTCTTCATTAAGAAGTTCCGAAACATCGAAACCTGTTTCCTCTAGGACCTGATAATGTTAGAAAAAAAAATCCAGTTCACATGTTTGAGGAAAGAAAAAAAAAAAAAGATGAATATGAACTTTTAATTAAGAAGACTGTCGTGTCGTGCATACTTCTCTAATGGCACATTTATGGTCTTCCTCGTCTTTGCACTTTTTTCCACGAGGAAATGACCAACTATTCCCTTTCCATCCCTTCACTAATAAGCACTGCGTGCACAAAGATAGACAATTCCGAAGATCAAAACACACGTTAAACCGAAGGCAAATGATAAACCTGGAATAAGTTTATTTCCTATAGATAAAGAATTAAAGCTTGCTCATAAAAATAAAAAAAAAAGTTTTTCTCCCGTCATACGATTACACACACAAGATGTAAGTATCATATTCAGTAATCCTCGCTCTCATAACTCTCATAATAGCATCATACTTGATTTTTTATCTCGCCTTTCATGTCATATTTACTAGTTTACATAGCGCTATCATGAAAAATTCTCAATTTTGCAGCTGAATTATTCTGATGTAGCATTCGATGATTAAATCTGTCTGAGAGGTCTTCAAGAACATTAAATATATACGAGTAATATATATATATATATATATATATATATATGTGTGTGTGTGTGTGTGTATAACTGAAAATGCCAATGCTGTTCACTTGAGCCTTTTTCATTTCGGGCAAAAAGTTGAATCAAGCATAACAAACGTAAAGAGATATAAAGCCTTTTTCATAATCAGTTTAGGAACATGCGCAAAACATAGTAAAACATACAGAAATACGGCTTTTTACAGAGCAACTAAATAATTTTGAGCAAAAAAAAAAACACTCACCCGTTCATGAGTTTCATCCAGTATAATTGCCCCTGCTACCGGAACTCGAAATTTATATGCAGTAAAGTCCTTAAATATGTCATCCAAATAGGGTACATACGGTTTTAGTACTTCGCAGTTGTTAAACACTTGTAACAAGTTAAGGAAAAATATTGAAGTTTAAAGAATATGTAAACACATTACAGTATCACAATTTCAACCCTCGTTTATAGTTGAATAAGAAAATGGGGATGCAAGAATATGTAAGTCGTAAAAGGATACGTAAGTAAGTAAATTGCTTCAAAGTTAATGACTTCAAAGATGGGTCGTTTTCGACTGCATTATCTTCGTAAAACCAATGTGCACTCTCCACAAGAAACAAAAGCCTCTCGAAAGAGCGCTGATCTTCCTTAGGCGTATTCACAACCAAACGGCTGCAAACAAAATGATCGGTAAATATCTTAGAAGAACAAAAATTACCGGATAAAAACGGCTCGTCAAAAAATTCCATCAAGATTGCAGCAAATGACAAAAAAATCGAAAAAACTAAATAATAAATCCCCTGATTTTTCTTACAATATCTCCTCAACATAAACGATAAATCGAAACTAATAATATTTCAAGGGGATTCATCGACACAAGATCCCGTCAATATTACAACTTTGCCCCAAGAAAAACAACATCGTGTGCTGGAATTTTAATCTAGAATCGTCAAAATCAAACATAAAAATCTCAATCAGTACTCCTCAAAACCCTTAAAATTAGAATCAGTACTCCCACCGAAAAAATTACGCCCAAATCACACATTCTGCATTTGTTACCGACCCGACCCAGTAAATCAGACCCACATTAAAATGGCGTACTCAAGAAAAAAAAATTTGGGGCAAATTAGTTTCCAACTGAGTTGGGCGAATTCATAAAACAGAAAATAATATACTCAGAGATGCAGCGCGTGTATGTATGTACGTATACAATTATATATATGTATGTATGTATGTATATACCTGCAGAGATCGTCGATGAGTTCTTGAGGAGGGAGGGAATTCTTCGGAGGAGTGATCGGTGATCGATTTCTCCCGCCCGACATTCTTTTTCAAATCCCCGCCTTCAATTTCTACCCTATTTTAATAAATATTTTATTTAATATAATATATCTCTAATTTCCCTATATATATATATTATATAGTTTATTTTATTTTGACTTCAGAGGCTCCACTTTAGGCTAAATTATATTTTGCACCACCTAAGTTCCAACATAAGATATTTATGCCCTCAAAATTTATGAAAATAAGATATATAAATATATTTATTTATTCGTCTTGAAGCCTTTCGTTAAAATTAATTTAGCGAATTGTACCCTCACCATAGAAGTAAAATAAATAAATATTTTTTCTCTCTCTAAATTTATAAATTTAAATGACGGCGTTGTTATTTATGTAATACAAATAACGAGATACAAATTTGAAATTAGTACAAATTTTACTAATAAAATCTAAATGTTTTGTATTGATGTAGCACAAATGGCTCGGTCAAATATAAAGTGATAGAACGAGCATAGAGTGAAGTAAGTCCAGTCCAGAAGAAAAGTTCGCGCTTTCCGGGAGACCAACAAAAATGTGTGTCGGGGAAGGGTTTGCCGGCATCAGCACTCAGACGGTCAAGTCAAAAATCGGAATCGTGGAAAAGCAATATATGTATATAGTGAAAAAAGTCAGTTTCCTCAACCACAATCATAGAATCTGTAACTGTTGTGCACAATAAATAGCTACACCATATCTTTAACAAAGCTCCGATATGGAATAGAATGAAAAATATAGCCCCAAAAAAATTTAAAAATAAATAAAATAAACCACCATTGATGATAACTACCAAGAAATCGAAACATTTTCTTCTGAGAATGCAAAATTCACCTCCTCGCCCGACAATAGGCGCGATAAATCGTCGCACATTCATATCACGGAACTGCCCTTTATATAATCCTCTATAGTAAGCATTGACTCTGCTCTCAAACACCTTTGAAGCTTTCAGACAAACGGTTGTAATATTGTATTTGCTGAACCGAAAAAAAAAAAGTGCACCGATTAGGAGAGAGAACATATTGAAGCAATGCTCCGAAAGGCGAAAATTAGAAGAATGCAGAATGCAATGCTTAATATATATATATATATATATATATATATATATATATATATATATATATATATATATATATTCGCATTCGGTCAAAAAAAATTAAAAAATTAGAAGAATGCAAGTGGTAAACTATATACCTTGTCCGAAACGGAAGGCGAGACATTCTCCAACGTTCTCCTGAAATGTACGTCTTTGATGGTCCTACACAAGGTCCGTTTCTCTTTGAGGGCAGCCATGGCAGCTTCATTCATCAGTTTGTCTTCAAGGGTAGCCATAGCAGCTTCGTTCAACATTTTCACTTTAAGGGCAGCTATAGCAGCTTCATTCATCAGTTTATCTTGAAGGGCAGCCATCGCAGCTCCATTTATCTAAAATTTTGAAAGAAAATGTACGTCTTGTCAGGAAAACGTTAATTATTACCACAAGCTTCCTTTTTTTTTTTTTTTTTTTTTTTTGAATAGTTAACTATGTTTGTCCTTCACAACAACACTAGGGACTTATTGCATTATGCAACTATCCTATATCCTTCATTTTCATTTTGTAAAAGGAAGTTCCTTCGGTGTTGCCAGCTAATTCACGGGGTGTAATTCCGTTATTCTACATACATAAACACTTCAAGTAATCGGTCTATTCTCAAACCAACACTAAATTTTAAGTGTTCTTCTGTTTATTTCCACAACGTGTGATTTTGAAAGCATCGAAAGTTGATTTTTGCTAATCTCTAAACAAAAAAAAAAATCAAAAGGGCCATTCTTTACGGAACAGAGGGAGGATAATAATTTAAAAAAAAAAAAAAAAAAAAAAAAAGAAAAAAGGAAGAGCCGAAGGCAAAAAGATAGAGAAATACCAGAGCTTTGAGATCAGCGCCACTAAGATTTTCACACGCACTGTCTTTGCCAAGAGCTATCAGGTCCACATTGGCATCTATGGGCATTTTCCGAGCATGAGCTTTCAAAATCATTCCTCTTTCATCTGGAGTAGGGAGAGGAACATACATAAGCTTCCCAAATCTTCCGGGCCGAAGCAAAGCCCGGTCCATGACTTCGGGCCTGCCAATACGTCAGCAAGATGAGAAATGTCAAGATAAGGGACCAAATGATAAATATTTCGGTAGAATATATTCTAGTCAACATTCCATGAAAATGTCCGAAAACCTGAAAAAACTTCGAACTTACCTATTTGTAGCGCCAATCACATAAACACCCCGTCTATGTTCTGCACCGTCTAGCTCTATTAGAAGCTGCAATGGCAGATATCATCCATTCTCAGTCCATAAAGGTGTGTACAATTTAAGTAAAATTAAATTTTAAATAAATATCCCGTTGGAAAGGTGTTGCTTTAGTAACCTGGTTCAAGAGCCGCTCAACAACCCAACCCCCTTCTGTACCACGCTTTGTTGTCAATGCATCCACCTGATAAAAATATATACGCCTCGTGACCAAATTTTCTGAGCGAAACAATCAAGTAGGCAAACAATTCTGAGATCCGAATTTATACATCAAAGATCATTCTTAGTCGGCGATTCACGGATGTTTTAAGTTTTTCTAGTACAACAAACCATGTTAAGACAACATCAACAAAAATGAAACCGTCGGACTAATACGAGACCGGAAAACAGTTACAAGGAAAACAAAAAGTACCTCATCGAAGAAAAGGATGCATGGAGAACATGTTCTAGCACGATTGAATATTGTCCGCACTGCCAACTCACTTTCACCGACATATTTGTTCAGAAGCTCAGGGCCCTTGATGTAGAAGAAAAGTAATACTGTAAGAAATCACTGTCTCGATTTTCCCAAAGTAAATTATGGTCAAAAAAAAAAGAAAACACTAAGGGAGAACCTTGATATGTATAAAATTAGCTCCCGCTTCATTAGCAACAGCTTTGGCAATCAATGTCTTTCCGCAGCCTGGAGGCCCATAAAGTAAAAATCCCGTCTCCAAATTCACCCCAAATTCCTACAAACACAGAATTTAATTAACGGCTCCAAATACCTGAGAGTTGCTTAGTGGAAGGGCAAGTAGAAAAATATACTGACAGCTCTTTTGTAGGGGATAGATATGCTTATTTTTACATAATTACAGTCTAAATGAATTCAAGTTTTATACAATTCTGATGCAGTTCGATAGAATAGAACAAAAATGACATTGTTACCAGAAACATTGAACACAGACAATTTAATCGGCTGCTGAGAAATTTAAATCTATGCAGAAAGAAAAGAGTCTAGTTTTACTGCAAAATAATCTAGATAAGCTCAATGAATTACACAATTGGATAACTTACCTCATACTCTTCAGGAAACTTTACACGTCTAACTATATAGCTGTCAAACTCCTGTCTGAGCAAACTAAGACCTCCAACATCATCCCATTTCTCAGTTGGTATAGCAGAAAATCCTTCCCTTCTAGAAGAAGGTTGAACCATTTTAGCAGCTTCCTGCCATCAGTGTAATGGAAAGCTCATATGCATCAGAATATCGGTTAAAAGCAATTTTGGTTCTATTAATTATGTAGTTGAATTATCATTTAGGTAGTTGTCGATACAAATTTACAGTAATTGTTTTCTGTCTGCTTCACATGGAGTATGTGAACATAACTAGTGTCTTTTTTTTGCAGAATCAAAGCTTATAAAGATACAAAGTCAGGTTTACGCAGTAGTTTGGAAAATTTGAATGCGGAAAAATGAAAATCCAGCATCAACACCAAATCACTATCTACCGACAGGTTACCTCAAAGTCATTCATGGTAATGCTGAGTTTCTCCATTTCTTCGTCTGACCATGGTTGCCTCCACCAATCTTCACTACCGTCCCTGCTTGTAGATTCTTTGAAAAACTCAGCCTTTCTCTCGTCTATGATTCTCTTCATCGCAAGGTTACCAGCCTTGTTGGCTAGTGCTGCCAAATCTGCTCCAACAAACCCCGGAGTAGCCCTAGCTATTTTCCCAAGATCAAAAGCACCTTCAACTTTAAGGTTGTGAGTCAGCACAGACAGTATTTCAATCCGAGCACTTTCGTCTGGAACACCTAAAACAATTTCACGATCAAATCTTCCAGGCCTCCTTAAGGCAGAGTCAACAGCATCGGGTCTGTTAGTTGCTCCAATTACAAGCACGTAGCCAGGTCTGGAACCAGAATTTTCAGAATCTGCATCGTTGTCAACAGGTTTTACAAGCCTGTTTGATTCGTCCATGCATGTCATCAACTGTGTCACAATGCGCCGCTCCATTTCCCTCTGCAGATTTTCCCTTTTTGAAGCAATTGCATCAATTTCATCGATGAAGACGATAGATGGTGCTGTCCTGTATGCTTTTGAGAACAAGTCTCGAATATTTTCTTCTGATGCACCTGAAGAGGTTCACAAAAGACAAAGGAAAAAGAAAGAGACGATGAATCCTCAAGGTGAGCTTTAAGTTCTATAAAAACGTAAACCTAAAAGAAAATAGAAAGTTGAGCTCTAAAGTTTATTCCCACAATATGATCTCGGAGTGGTGAATATTGATATGCGATAACAGAAAGTGATGGTGTGTTTGGTTGACAAGTAGACTTCAGAAAACTGTAGAATTGTTGCAGTTTGTTTATCAAACTAACTTGCCGAAGACGAAGGTACTTTCAGGCTATTTTATGAAAATTATTGCACAAAAGAAAGAAAAACCATACATGTATATCAGTGTAACATCACGATCCTAATGTAACTAAGCATGGCATTTGAATCCAGGTCGCACAGATAGCAGATTACGACCAACATATAAACCATAAATCTGGTCGATCAATTTACGAGGACCTTAATAAACCAACAGATCAAAGCCATGCTCTGGTGAACTCAATTTCAACAACGTTTCATTCAATTGGATCTCAGCAATTACTCTTTTTGCATTTATTAAAATATCACGTCAAATGTAATCATATTATGTAGAGGTAACACAAAATTCGGAAATGTGCCATACTGTAGCTAATCCTCGTATAAATCTACACATCTTCATTGCATCGGGATAAAGCTGTTATCACGAATTCTTATCGAGTCCCTTTCAAAAAATTAAACCATGCATTCGCAACAGTAATTCGCATTTCGCACAATTAACCAAGCTTACAATAACCTCGAAAAAAATGTAATATACCTGAAACTCCAGAAACCAATTCAGTCGCGGAAATTTTGTAAAATGGAATTCCGGTCTCGTTAGCAATGGCATGAGCCAACTTTGTCTTCCCACAACCTGGTGGCCCGTGCAATAAAATCCCCGCCATAGGTTTGACTCCGAGGCGGCGTGGCAGATGTGGATGATACAACGGCACGATAACCTCCATCTTTAATTCCTCAATCACTCTACACATTCCCCCTAAATCTTTAAACATTGGCCCTTTAATCTCATTGCTAATCTCACCATTGCTATTTTTCTTACTAATTTTCCTCGGAGTATTGCCCGATTTACCTTCCTCATTCACTAAGTTCACATTCTTCACACCCTTGTTATCCACAATCTCCAATTCTAAATCTTCCTTAACCTCTGTCACATTCTTCACCCCCAATTTCTTCGTTTTCTTACGCAAATTCTCCCTCATCATCGACTTCAGCACGTCGAATTCCGGCTCGAACTTCTCCCCAAATATGGCATCTGCTGATGACGTGGACACCTCTTCATCGGAGGAACCAGCGGAGTCCACAGATGAAGACGAGCCGCCGCCGCCGCCGCTGCTGCTGTTGTTGTTCGAAGCATCGCCGCCTCTGCTCCGGCTCCTCAAGTGCTGAGCCTCAATACGCTGTAGTTTCTCTTCCCTCTCGTCGTCCGTTTTCCTCCGTTTCTTTTTAACTGGAGTATCTCCGTCGCCGTTGGAATCATAGACGGCGTCGTTTCTCCGGCTTATGGACTGGAAAATCGGGTCCACGCGTTTGGTGAAGGGCTGCCGCTTCTGACGGGCGTAGTGGGGGTATTTGGAGCGGAGGTGCTCCACCAATTGCTCGACTGTTTCGTAGCTCTTCCAGTCTTCGAGGATATCGCGGCGGAGCTCTCGATCGAAACTCGACCGGTTTGCTCCGTCGCCACCACCACCGCCGGCGCCGCCGC
The DNA here is from genome assembly GCF_056151865.1 of Erythranthe guttata. Lineage (NCBI taxonomy): Eukaryota > Viridiplantae > Streptophyta > Magnoliopsida > Lamiales > Phrymaceae > Erythranthe > Erythranthe guttata. Next base: position 16,899,959 of record NC_142538.1, on the reverse strand, counting down.
GTTTCCTTCTCATGTTCGGTGGTTCTGGAAGAGAGTATATGTGTGACTAGAGAAACCAGGGCTTCGTTTAAGAATTTATTATCAAATTTAAAAAAAATTAAATTTGGCCCTTCGTTTTATACAAAATTAAAAATTTCTTGAAATTTATGAATATTTGGTTTTTTCACTCCTTTATTATAAATAAATTGAGTATTATTGTCATTTTAAATCTATTTAGGAGTGGAAAAATAACTCCAATTACGTACCGAATTTGTTTTAAAAATCGAAAATCAAAATATTTGGAAACTTAAATGATAAAAAAAATTCTGAATTCAGGATTTTTGGAGTGGAATCGTCGAAAATCGGAATTTTAATTTTGTATTCAACTATGATATAAAATGAATAATAATATTTCGATATTATAAGTATGATTTTTAGTATAAACAAAAAACAAAGAAAATAAAATACCAAAATTATTTTAATCTGATTGGTAATTGGAATCTAGTATATATTCTTATTTCATTAAAAAAAATATGAAAAATCGTCAATTAGAATTGACGGAATTCGGAATAAAAAGCATTGTTTAAATAAATTGTATCGAATCGGAGAAATTCAAAAAACATTCTTCCAAATTGCATGCCTGTGGACTTCAAATCCTTGTCAATAACAAGAACACTTAATGTAATGCCACAAGAAACCCGCACTAATAAATTCTTACAAAATTACGAAAACGGGACAAGACTCCAAGCTTTACGCATTTTGTCATCATCTACAAAAGGTCGTAAAGACCACATCTGGCAATAGGTCTCCAATTCCTCCGATGAAGACTTCAGATTGAGCGACGATACAATCCGCACCTGCAATTGCACAATTTATTCGAGCTTTTTATACTCGTGGACCAGAAAAAGGGTGGCAAAAAAAATTTATATATATATATATATATGTGTGTGTGTGTGTGTGTGTGTGTGTGTGTGTGTGTGTGTGTGTGTGTGTGTGTGTGTGTGTGTGTGTGTGTGAGTATCGAAAAATTAGGTAAGAATTTGGAAACAAAGTGTTAATATACCTGCATTGTGTAATCTTGTTTCACCATACTGTATATAATAGCCATCATAATAGCATAATCAGTAGCTTCGGGTTTCGAAAGGTCTGATGATGGTGCCTCCTCCTAGTAAACATACAATTACCAAAAAACCTCAGCATCCACAAAATTAGTCATATTACTTGGAGAAGGGGAAAAAAAAAACACATTATTTAGTGTATTCGGGTGTTAAGAAGAGAATACCGTTTATACACGGTTAACTGTTACTTGTAGCTGGAAATAACAGTGGCGGTTCGTGTGTGTGTGTGTGTGTGTGTGTGAGAGAGAGAGAGAGGGGGAGGGAGGGAGGGAGGGAGAGAGAGAGTTCTTACTTCTTCGCTTGAAGTAACAAAAGAATCTAAATTGAGGTTATCATCTTCCTTGTTCCCATTTGCAGTTTGCATAATGGATGCTGCACCATCCATAAGGCATTTCAGTTCATCGACAACAACTTTAGCTGCAAGAAAACATTCGGATTTCGAGCACTTAGCTAAATTCTGAAAATCATATACTTGAAGAATTAATAACCTCATCCCTCCCAAAAAAAATAATATTAACAACAAAAACACATATCCAATGGTTGTTTGCTCTCCAGCACATATTAAACGTCATAAGTGGGATTGGGTAGAACTCGTATTAATCGATGGTGTGTTTTATAGAAAAAGTTTTTCAACCCCGAGATTTTCCAAAATGGTCTCTTTGTTTAATTTTGCAATTACATATGACAAATCCGGATCTTTGGCAGCCAAGAGAAATCTCGTATTAATCTATAGTGTGTTGTTGCTTACATGATATTATAAAAATAATGATTATCAACTATCTCTAGAATATGACAAGCTGGTTATATCAAAATAATGATTATCAACTATCTCTAGAACATGACAAGCTGGTTATATCAAAATAATGCGTATACTTTCATCAGAAAAATAACTGATTAAAAGTATAGATGCAATATATAGATACAACAAAATCATACGCACTACAAAAATATAAGCATCAGATTCAAACTCTGCCTGCACATAATTTTGAGCACATTTGATCCCGTGCATGAAAACGTTACAACGAGAGTTTTTGCTAGTATGGCAGATGTCATAGTACCTAATTATTAACGAAATTCGATATCCCGTTTGCAAAATTACTATATCCCATTCACTAAGATCGCAACTCCAAGACCTCAAACAATAACAATATTTCTCAAAAGGTGTTCCAAACAATTATTAATTATAAGTGTGCTGTAGTACTCTGAGAAGGATTACCTTTATTCATGTGATCCTGAAGTCCGAGATGGCATGTACGCACTTCTGCATGGCATCCGCAAATTATTTAGGCAAAATAGTTTGAACTAATAATATCAAATTGCATTACCAAAAAGAGAAAAAAAAAAAAAAAAAAAGTTGACATTCAAATCGCATTATATTTGACATGCTGCCTTAGCGCATGTATCCAAATTCTTGATTTATTTCTTCTAGAACTATATTGCACGAATGGTTTTAAATGCCATTTTGAGCCACTCTCTTAACTGCGGTATACCCCTCGACCGATTGTTCAGTTCGATTTCTAGGTCTCCTAAATTATATTAAAATACATAGTAGTCGTACGAGAAAATTTGTGAAATATGAATCATTAATATTTGGAAACTTCTGAAGGTAATTCATGCCTTGCTATATATATCATGTACTATACGCAATCAACAGTTCGAAATACGTTTTTGAATACAATCCACGCAGTAAAAGGAAAAATATAATAAGAATGCAACCACTTACTCGCAGCAAACATAGAGCGTGATTGGATGAATTCTACGCTTCTTATTTAAATATAAATATCAGAACCGAACATGCTCAATATACAGATTTCACATGATTCTTACACGCGAAGCTAGAAACATACACATTACATAGATCCAGTATCTTCAAACCATTTTCCTTAGTTTTCATTTTTAAAATAACAAAAAACTTAATCGAACAGGCTGCATGGACTAAGGTGTGAGAAAGTTACTTCATTTGAAGGTAAAATAAAAGCTGGACAGAACCGAGAGCTTTTAACACGCCTAACCACACGAAACAACATAACTAATGAATAAAGCAATCGAAATCTTAAAATGTTAATAACATATTACGATTTGTTGCTATTTATTGACTATATGAGAGCACATACGACATAACTGCCTTAATTTTAAAAATATTGTCAAAAAAAATACTTACATTTGCTCACATTCTGTACACTGTCGTGACTGTTGACGCATCCAGCTTCGACATAGGATAAAACCCTACTCGAACCATGAGCTTTAACGATGCGCTCAACCAACGTAGATGTCTTATCAAACGACGGCCGCCCTAAAAACCCTGAGCATCGTATAGGCGAAATCCATAATTAATGCAATATTTGTAATTTAGACCTAATTTGAGTTGTTAATCGTTATCGATCAACCACGAGTGCGAAACCTCCAATAAACGAGTAAAAAGTCGTAACTTGCAGACCCACAGAGAGACACTCACCGAGCGCTTGATGAAAGCCGACAAGAAACCTGCTGCTTATCGACACAAGCTCTTCGAATTGTGTGATCCTAGTAATTTTCAGAGTAAATTAAATAAATTAATGGAATATAAAAACTAATAAAATATAATTTCATGAGTTTTACCTCGTCATGAAATCTGAATATATTTTGATGATTTCATCCTTTGATACACTCCTTTCGTATTCTGCATTTTCCATTCTGCAGCAAAAGAATGTTAACGCCCTCCTTATACCAATTATTTGAAAAATTTAAACACCATTTATAGCTGGCATGCACAAACAGAGAATATGCCATACTTACAGTTCAGAAATCGCACCTCAAAGCAACCGACTGAAAATCGCACTGGAATTCGAAGTAATCAGGCTGCGAATTTGGTAATTAGGGCTTCGGAATTTGGGGATTTTGGGAAGAAATTGATAAGAAAAATTAAGGGAGGTTTATCTAGGGTTTGACGGGAAACCCCAATTGATTATATTTGGGGAAAATACGGTTTTCACCCTTCAAGTTTGTACAGATTTCTCATTTGACCACCCATGTTCACAACGAACATATTTGGTCCCTCATATTTCAAATATTCAACATTTTTAGTCATTTCTGTCAATATTCCGTTCCATCAAACGTATTCCCATCACTGATTTAACTGACGTACTAACGGTAAATTGACGAAAATGATCAATAATGTTAAATTATTGAAACATGAGGGACCAATGTATTTTTTTGAACATGGGATCAAACGTGATATCATAGCAAACATAAGGTATGAAACTGTAAATATCACGATTATATTTAGGATAAATTACGGTCACCCCTGAGGTAAGGTCAAATTATGAAAAAAAATCTTATGTTTGGGTCATTACAACCACCCGTCAATTATGAATCTTCTTACACATTCATCCTTATGGTGTTAAATTCAACAATACTTCCATATTCCGTGGAATGTTCTATAGTTTGTACTTATTTTGTACAAAAATGTAGTTTCTGATGCACCACAATCTAATATTTATAAGCCAATAGACACAACTTCTGGTCATCTTGTTTCAAAATGTGGAGCTCGAGTTGGGGTCAAATGGGTACAAATTGGAGAATATTCCATATAATCTAAAAGATTCCATTAAATTTGGCACCACAGTAATATACGTGTAAGAAGATTCATAGTTGAGAGAATGGTTGTAATTACTCAAACATAAGAGGTTCTTATGAAATTTGACATTACTTCAGATAGGAGTTGATCGTAATTTACCCTTGTATTTCCGTATAGTGTACGTATTTAAATATTAGAAAAGATGTTTTCATAAAAAAAAAAATGTTCTTTACATAAGGATTAAGATTTTATAAGTTAAACAAAAAATGGCGTCGTTTGTAAAAGCTTATTCAAAAGTATTAGTTTTTTTTAGAGTAAAAAATTAAAAGTTAGTGATTGAGGATTAAGTGAGTATTAAGTATTTATTTACGAGAGTTGGAGGTGTTTGCAAATATACTAGGAAGTGAAATTAAATAGAAAAATCAGGCTTATAAGTGTTTTTCCAAAAATAACTTAAAACGACTTATTTTAGAAGATGAAAAAACAAAAGTTAATTTTTCAAAAACCTAAAAGCAAATTATGAGCACAAAAAAGGTTCATAAATTGTTTCTAAATGCATTTACAAACACCATAAAAAATACAATTAATGATTCGCTCGAATTATAAAATGACATATAATTCAGTATATTTTTTAGCCAAAGTAACAGATAAAATGAAATGGAGGGAGTAATTCATGTCAGTTGGTCATAGAAGATTTTCGTTGAGTAGTAAGATATAGTGAATTACGATCTCTAACTATTCAAGGGAAATATTCGCTTACCAATTCAGATGAATTACTCCCTCCATCCTATTTTATTTGACCGTGCAATGAGTACATAAATCTAAACGAATCAATTTAATAAATATTATATTTAATACTAAATCTAATACTCGGCTACTAAATTACCAAAAAAGAATAGCATAGACCGTCAACGCAACATAAAATCACAAGATATGATACAATGCAAAAATGTTCGATCGCTTAAATTTCTTTCACTAGGTTGCTAAAATCGATTTACGGAAATTATGAGTTCTTTGACTTCATTTCCTTAAAAAACTTTCAAAATATTACGAATTCGATCAAGACTATATTTACATTACACGTTTTAGTCAAAAATAATTACTTTTTATTTACAAAATTATCTCAAAAATTCTAAAAGTTTCAATTCATATTACCTATCTAACAATTCAAAACATCCCAAGATTATGGTGGCCAAACAAAAATCAAGACTTTTTATTTATTTATTTTTTATTTTATTTTATTTTATCAATTTTGTAGATCTCAATATTATTAGTACATTTACACTAAGAGAGTTCCTAAAAAGCTCAATCAGACTATTTTATATAATTTAATAAACATTAATCTTATATCATTTTAAATAAAAATAAATGATATGTATTATGTTCTTAGATAAAAAAAAATTTATGCTCATAGTTTCAATCTTAAAGAAGAAAAATGTTGGTTTTTTTGTTCTTTAATCTCAAACATCTAATAAGCATCTCAAAATTGGGATACATGAGTTTGTGGGAAAACGTGTTAATATTTAAAGTATATGGTATATTTATAAATATACTATATAAACATATATAAATTTTTATTTATATATAAATTCTTCTTATACATTTCATACAAACATATTCAAGTTTTTGTTTACTATCAACTATGTCTATAAATTTGCAATTCATCATTAAACACACAATTAAGAAAACAACAAAAATATTTGAATTTGCTATTCAAACATATTTTTAACTTTTTAGAAATTGCAAAATAGCCCGTAAAACTGTTCGACAAGTGTCCTGGAGTGTCAGACACGAAACATGTCCGAAACGCGAAAACACTATGCAGTTGAAATTTCCGAGCTACATCGACCCTAATAAAAACGACGGACACACATAAACATGAGGTTCTAAAGATATATACATTTGTATGAATATTTAACCTTTAATTATAACATGAAAAATAGTCGAGAACAATATTAATCAAGCCAATTTTTAATTTATGTTTGTTCATTAACCCAAAACTTTATAGAAATTGCTATTGGTTCCCAACAATTGTTTTAACAAGTCATTATCACCCACTTCCCCATTCCCGCCCTCAGCAATCATAACAAAGGGGCAAAATTCCTTCTTCGGCTATTTTTTTCATCGCTTGTTTTCAGAAGTAACAATGGCGGAAATCGTTGGGCATCGTCTTTGTGTTTTCGAATTTAATTTTCGGGAGACGTATTCCCCACTCGCGGCAAATCGGAGCGTGTACAGCTGTCTACACTGTAGGATGGCTCTCATCCAAAATCTGTACACACACCCTACGGTATTGTGCGTGTACACAAATTTGTTTGTTATTTGAATTTTTTAAATCGAAATTATGTCAATCTCGCGGAAATAAATGCCTAGTATTTTATTTGGTATGTACAATTTTTTATATTTTTTTTGGATTTTTTTTTGCATTTATGGATCATTTATTTGATGTTTATCTGTTGTGTAATTGGATTGGTTTTTACAATTTGATTATGGCTGTATTTATTTATGCAAACTCAGAATTAACAGGCACATTGATTTACATGCCTTTGTAATAAGGTGGCACATTGATTTACATGCCTTGATTTCTTTGGCCGTGAGTGTGAATTTATGTGGGAGTTAAATTAATATTTATTGCTTTATTTTTTTTTCTGGCACCATTTAATGTGGATTTATTTGTATAAGAAGTATGTTATAAATGCATCGTCGGATAATTGTATGTATATGTTTGTGTATTTGCATGTATTTTATGATTTGTATGCTTATAATGTGTTTGCGTTCCTCGTTCGGTTTTACTAAAATGAAAAATGTGAAAAATGCCACTTAATTTATTTTACGAGACTAATACATGGGCGGTTGAGCATAACATATATTTTTGTATGCATTATGCTAGCTTCTTATTCTTGATGAGCATGGAAATAAGATTGATTAAATGGTTTTGTGGTTGTGAAATGGTATGTTTGTTGATTATGTATGAATTTCTTCATAATTAATCAGCGCTTAAAGATATAAATTTGGACGGTGAAGATTTTGTGAAATATAATTGGTAAGAGCTGGTGGGTGAAAAGTAAAAACGAAAAAGACAAAACCAGTTGAGATTGTAGTAATATATGTTCAAGGTTGACAGCATATTGTATGGCATCCAGTTCAGCAAATTAAAGTGCTTTAAATGACCTTTTTTCCAGACTCGAACAACCCAATACAATCCGAACATTTGCCTCGTGCAGATTAGGAAGTTACAGAATCCCTTTATCACAATCCGATAGAATTTAGACTGGAGTCTTAAAGAATCCACGGGTTTTTGTTTGTGATTTTTCGAATTTTTTACAAGCAAATAAGGAGTTTTTGACTTTTTGGGCTATAAAAGGCCTACAATTATATTGGTTTAAAGCATCTATTAGGCCATTGCTTTTTATGTGTGAAAATCATAGATTTTTCATAAGGTTGATCATAGATAGATTTTACAGATTGTAGTTTTTGAGTCAAAACACTGAAGTTGTGGTTGTTCTAATGGAAGGAGTAACAGTTGGTGCGGGTAGCAAAAGAGTTAAGGGTGTGAGAAGGCAACGTGAAGCGGGAGCAAGATACGCTCGATACACAGAACAACAGATCGAGGTTCTTGAAAAACTTTATGCAGAGTGCTCAAGTCCAAACCATTTTCAGCGGGCTCAGATCATACGCGAAGAACCTACTCTGAGGAACATAGACAACAAACAACTCAAAGTCTGGTTCCAAAACCGCAGGTGAAATATTTACTTCTCTCCAACTTCGTTTCTGTCTCGATCTTTTACTGATTTTTCCTTCGTTCCATCTCAATATGTTTCATCATGAAAATTGTTATGGTTTATCCAGATTTTGATAGATCTGAATATTTTAGATAAGTAGCCCCTTGTTTTTGCTGATTCAGACTAGTTGTTTCTTGGTGATGGTCAATGAGCCTTAAGTTTTCATAAAATTAAACATACATTTGATATTTATTTCATGGTTTGGCTTCCTTCATTAGTCAATTAGACTATATGTTAGTTCACTTGGTTTTCTTGAAAGTTCTTGCAGATTTTGTAGAAATCACCAATTTGAAATAGTTTCTGAATAAAAGTGAAAAAAAGTCATTGTAGATGCTGAGTCATTCATCCAGCCTTGCGATCTTTTTACTGGGGCATTCTTGTAGGCATTTTCAAGTGATTGCATTTATATAGCATATTCTAGCACTTTTAATACTAAAATTATCCACAAGGCAACCAATTTTGTCTTTCGTGGATATGCATAGCCCGTGTAAGATGGTAAGATCGCATATCTTAGGACTGGAATATGTACCCTGAATACTTTCTCAATTGAGATGATGCTTAATGGTGTGAAACATGGAATATTGGGGGTTGAGATGCATACCTGATTTCTCATTTGTAGATCTCATTTTTAAGAGATCTACAAAGTTTCCTTTGAAGCACTAGTTGTGTTTCTCTTAGTCAGTTTTTACTTTAAAATAAACTTGACATAATATCAAACTGTTCTTTCTTCCACCATTTCCAGATGTCGTGAAAAGCAGAGAAAAGAAAATTGCGATCTTGCTTCAGAAAACAGGCGATTGACTGCGGCAAACAAGATGTTAAGGCAGGAGAATGATGGATTGCAGAAAAAGTTAGCCCAGCTAATATGTGAGAATGAGCATTTGCGGAACCAAGTCCTCAATGTATGTATTGTAGTTCTGGACTTCAAATAGATGTCTTTTGTACTATGCAATGTTCAATCGAGTATATTGTGGATATATTTGGATTCATATACTAAAATATTGGTGTTAGCTGTATTCCCCAAAATTTCATACCTCAGTTGAATATGCCATACAACACTGTTCTCGTCAAGAGAATGGTGCCAAATCCTTAAGCTTTAGCAAATAGTCTATTAGGAATTCTTTCCTAATATAGATCTATTGAGATGCATATTATATCATGTGATAGTACTAACTAATAATTGTTACCAGTTATGTTACTCGATAGTGTTTCTTTTAGTTGATGTGTGGTATATGGATTTCACGGCTACATTCAGGGAATTTCCCTCACAAGTCTTGGACTCTCTCGTATCCTTTTCTGGTTTGCAGGTTGATACAAACAGGTAAAACCTGTCTCTGGGAGGTGTCAATGTGTAGAAAGATTAATGTTCATGCTTCTTCTTACCATGGATTTTTGTTATATGCCAGAAAAGTGTTATCTTGCATGATTTTACTTTTTTCTAGGATTAGAAGTAAAGAAAATTAGGCTGCATGTTAAAATAATGTTGCGATTGTTCTGTTAAAATGAGGATTTTATATTGTTTACAAGGCTTTTAACCTTTGTCGATACTTATGGAGTGAATAATTCTGATGCAGTTAACTACAACAATCACCACCTATGACTTGGTCCATCAACCTGAAACCAATAACCCTCAGATGCCCATTAGGATTGCTAACAGCAACAATGGGTATTGTGGAGTGCCATTAAATTTATACATTATTTATTTTCAGTTATCCTATCGCTCTGATTACTTGTTTTCTAATTCTCGATTATGTAGCCTGCTCTCACTGGCTGAGGAAACCAAGAAAGAATTCCTCTCCAAAGCTGTTGGAACTGCTATTAACTGGATCCCTGTTCCATGGCTAAAGGTTATGACTGTAGCATGCTTTTAGGAGTTATTTTGAAGGCTATCGTATGCTTTTGTTGATCCATACATTTGTTTCTTTTCAGCTACGCAATCCAGGTTCACTTGGCACTATCTATGTCTCATCTAGTTGCATTGGAGTGGCAGCCCGAGCATTCGCTACAGTACCTTTTAAACCTATTAAGGCAAGACCTATTTTCATCTTATAAGATCCTATATCTACGTTATTAGCAGAGCATAGCTTGCTTTAAAGTTGGTTTCTGTGTGTCTTATCTCTTTCAAACAACACATCTAAGTTATATAGTGGGAGAACTGAGAAACTAAACAAGAGCGATAAACAAAAAAAAACAGCTAGTTTCCGTGGCATCTAGAAATTCGTCACTTTTTACTGCTAATGTGGTCATATTACACATCAATTATTTTAGTAGTGAAACTTCAAGGAAAACTGCCAGTCCTTTTATTTTGATTTATAATATGCTTAAACAAATGTTCGTTTCCATTTCATGCAGACAATTGAACTCCTCAAAGACCGACCCTCCTGGTCTCGACGGTGCCGTAATATAGATGTTATTGCCAAATATCCTGCGAACAATGGGGGAACCATTGAACTAATCTATACACAGGTAACACCAATATTTTAGTATATGAATATACTAAAATATTTCGAACATTTGCCCAAGACTCATGAAAGTTATAGGTTGAAGGTTTTCCTACTGTAATTTTTTATCGCTATTTATTTTTCTTCTAAACATTGACTTTCTTGTCCAGTACTATGCTCCCATTATCATGGCTTGTGCTCGAGACTTCTGGACATTAAGATACACGTGCATGTTGGGTGACGGTAGCTATGTGGTATGACTAATCTTTCCTTGCTATGAGATGGGAAAATATGTCCATGGACTGACTAACTAGCAAATTGACCTGTTTTAGATACAGACTGTAGCTTTCATGTATATTATTCTCACACAGATAAACGTACCGTTGTATATTTTTAGCTGTATTTAATTCTAGTTCTTATATTTTATGTTAAGGTATGTGAGAAATCAATTTCTGGTTCTGATGCTGCCCCAAGTTCACCTGCTGCCTTAGAATTTGTGCGAGGCAGGATGATGGCTAGTGGCTATTTGGTTCGCCCACGTGATGACGGATCAACCGTATATCTTGTTGACCACATGGATTTGGAGGTACTATCCATTTATCGATTTAGCAAGATGGAAAAATTAATATCCTTAACCTATCACGAGAATTTGAATTAAAAGGAATCAAATTGTTTTAGGCATCATCCATCCCAGAGGTGGCACGACCTCTTTATGAGTCATCTGAACTTGTGGCCAAGAAGATGATTGTTTCTGTAAGTATCTCTTTACTTGGTTAGCTTCCTTTCGTATTCTGTTGCATATTTTGATGAATCATAAATCTTAAAACTTTACTTGTTTCTGTGAATATGTCATTTTCTTTGAAATGGTTGAAGTGATTTTAGTTATAACTAATGTCGAAATTTGATTGAAAATATGGGATGCGATAAGTTTCAGCTGGGTGGGTGATACTAAGGTCGCTTCTTTTTACTTTGTTTAGCTTTTCATTAGGTAACTCTCTTTGGGAAACCTGATACATGTGCACCAATCATTTAATTTGGTTCGATAGTCACCTGCAAGAAAACCACATTGCCGCATCTTCTTTACTCTCTCAGATAACTCACCTCTACCCATTTTTTTCTGGTAACCCTGGTTAAGCTTTTCTCAGCTCCCATAACTTTGTCACTTTCTCCCTCTCTATTAGGATATTAATAAAGGGAAAATTACGAGAAACCCCCGTGAGGGTAAGGCCTGATTACGAAAATCCCTCTCGTGATTGCGTGATTACGAGAATCCCCCTCTGCAGTATTTGACCGTTGAAATCACAGCAGATGTGTTTTGTCCGTTTTACCCTCGGTTATTTGAAAAAAAAACCAAAAGGTAAATTACGAGATACCCCCTAAAGTAAGGCCTAATTACGAAAACATCTCATGTTATGTGTAGTTACGAAAATCCTCCTGAGTTATGTTGCCGTCTTACAAAATCCCCCTACGGTGTTACTTTTCAGTTTTCACGAAAAAAATATATTGACAATTACCCTAATATCTCCTGGAATAATGAAGTAAAAGAGAAATCTTAATTCTATTTCCTTATTCGAGCTTTAAACTCGCCGTCACCACCACTTTTCTGTATTTGGCCTTTTAGCCACCAAACTGTCCATACACACAACGATCGCCGAAGAATGCGACCGACACTGCATGTAAAATCGATTTTATTGAATAAAAAGTTATAAAAATGTAAACAAAAAAATTACAAGAATATATATATGTGTGTGTGTGTGTGTGTGTATATATATCTTAATTTTTAATTCCTTTACTGAAATACTACAAAATATTTTTAGTTTTTTTTAAAAATAATTTTTTCTATATATATTTTCTGTAAATTATAAAATGAAGAAATACATAATAGTTTTAAAATTAAAACTAAGTACATTTTTTAAAAATATATTATAATTTACCCCCTAAGTAATTTTTTTTTGAGTAAACCCCCTAAGTAATTAATATGCTTACAATTACACTCTGTGAATAGTAGTCACACATGTTCAAGGGCAAAAATGGCATTTTCAGAGGAATATTCCATGGAATAAAAAAGATTCGGTCAAAAGTAACCCCATAGGGGGTCTGTGTAAGACGGCAACATACCTTAGTGGGATTTTATAATTACGCAAACATGACGGGGATTTTCGTAATCAGGCCTTACATCAGGTGTTTCTCGTAAATCAACTCACAACCCATTACTGATGTAAAGTTAAAAGAGTATAAATGGACAATACCCTTAGATCTTTATCTCTTCCACCTATAAGTTTCAAGTGCTTTACTATCCTGAAATTATACAGCCAACCAGAAAACCATTGCATCAAACATTTAATGTTTTGATTTTCCATGGTAATTAATAGCCCAATATAGATCCTTTAATAATTACATTCCATTTGTAATTAGTAGCATTACAGTTACTAGATGAGTATCGTTGTTAAGCCTTGAGTTTTGATTTTCCATCGAACATTCTTGTAATGTTTGCCTTCGTACAATGATCACTACCCTCAAAACACCAGTTATCACCATTTCTGCAATAATGGTTGCAGAAATCTCTTTTAGTAGCCACAAAGTCGGGGTATACCTTTGACATTACTCAAGTGCCTCAAGTGCTAGCTTGCAATTGCACTGCATTGCTTCCACCGAGAAGATCTCAAGAAATGACAGATCTATGTACTTTATATGGTTTATGCTTTTCCTTGTTATGGTTTGTGCCTTTTCTTTTGGTTATTCAATATACTAGGCAACTTGCAAAAATATACTATTTTTTACACTTTGGGAAGTTATATGACTTCCATATATGTATTTTATTTTGCACCATAGTATGCAATATTCTGTATTTGAGTTGTTTTAATTTTTTGAAGTTGGTATTATGAATTGGAATTCTATTTGGACTTCGTAATATTGATAGTAATCATTTCTATCTTTTTTACAATCTTGTTTCTTATTATAGTAATTGAACATAGTTAGGATTTTGCTCATTGTTTCAATAATAGAATGGTGATGGTTTTTCGGAAACAAATTTAAGTTGCATCAATGAGTTTGAATTCCACGAAAGTTCGATCATTGTAAAGTCAAACACCCAAGCTTGATGAGATATGAGTTTGAGGTTGAAAAAGTTCATATCTCAACAAGCTTGAGTGTTGACTTTAAAAACCTGTAGCTGTCAACTATTACCTTGATTTAACATTAAAGAAGAGTTTAGCTCAATATTTTAGTTCTGATATAGTTGGTTCTGAAATGATATTAAATACTCATAGGGCAAGATTAAGTGTCAGTGCTCTTTTTATTTTCCTTTTTTTGGGTGGAAAGGGGGAGGAGAGGGGTAAAGACTTTCTTCCAGACGAGAAATTTCAGATTGATTTTTGCAATAAAAGCACTACTAAAAAATAGGAAAGTTGGAAATTTTTTCCAAGATATACTAATAAAAGATATTTGGTTGATTGTACTGTATAATTACTAGATATTCTTCCCTGGTGTCAAATATGTTTATTTTATATAGCCAATATGTTTGTTGTACACTAGTATAATTTTTTTAATTAATGGCTTTATCAGAACCGGCAGTTATTTCACACATACTTACTTTTTACATACTAATAACTATTTTGTTTTTTATATAAAGGCACTTCACTATATTGAGCACGTTGCCAATGAAGCAAATGACAAACAGACACATGCTTATCAAGAGAACCCTGCTTTTCTCAGATCTTTCAGCCAAAGACTTAGTAGGTAAGACTTTTGAATTTACATATCAAGCCAATATTCTATGGACCTCCTCCCTTTATTGCTGGCATATCCAAATATCTGTTAACTATGATAAAGGTTAAATCACGATAATTAATTAAGTTTTTAAGTGGATGATAGGCAGCTACCTGTATCCTTTATTTTCTGTATTCTACAACCTCTTATTGGAAGGGAAAGTGGGCCTTTTCGGAAACAAGACTATTTTTGCTATATTTTCTTAAATCCTTGAAATAATTTGCTGCACTCTGGAGAGCCGTGAAAGGTTATGTGAAGCTTCATATTACTAAAATGTTTATGGTTGTATTAGGGGCTTCAATGATGCCGTCAATTGTTTCTCTGAAGATGGATGGACATTGATGAATGGCGATGCATCTGATGATGTGATTATGTCCATTAAGAGAACAACGATTTTTGGAGCTTATACAACTTCGGATACTGTAATATGCGTGAAAGCCTCTTGTCTACTTCATGTGAGTTATTAACCTACTATTCCCCCCTAAATGTGTCTATCGTACGTTCCTATAGCTGCAACATGATTATTGATTAAATGAAGTTATATGGGCATATCATCTTTCTACAGTTATTTACGAGTGAAACTAAGTGAAGAGTTGGAAATTCATTGCAGTATTTTGATGAATTGAGTATTCTTTTCAATGCATTTTGATTACATTCTTACTATTTGTCACTTGCTAAAGACTGTTTGAATATTATTCTGTAGATAACCTTCTTCATGAATAACTGTGAGATATCATTCAAATCCGGTGATGAGCAAGGTTTCACAATGTCGTAAATGTTGTTAGAATGAGGATTACTGTGATTTACAATTAAATATTGGCTGCTTATATGGGGAGAAGGACCCATGTTTCAAGTATAATTTAGTATTTCCAACATAACTTGAATAGAACATCCACAAATAGATGAGTGAGATTGGTGGTGACAATAGGTAACTTTAATATGAAACTTGATGAGATCCCTGTAAGTATACAACCAGGAAAAGTGACCTATTGATTTCTTGTATAACCTTTATCAAAGATACCAAGGAGTGTAGTAGTGCAAGTTTATTTGCCAACAACTACGTCATGAATTTAGTTTACATGCGAAGCCATCCAATTCCTTAGTAACATCGGAATGCACCATATTGCCTGAACTGTAGCCGATCATTTTGGCTGATGTAGCATGGACCGAGAAGGAAACACAAAACCATTTTGCATGAAATATAGTTTTTATGCATATGAACATTCTAGCTAGTGGTTTAATGCAAGTTACTGCCTTAAGTATAGCTGATCATTTCGACCAATGGTAGCATGGAACAATGTTATAGTTCTAGATCTATTAAGATTCTTTACTCAGTCGAAAGATCAAATCATGGTTGGATCTACTATGTTTCTTGTCAATGTCGTACTAGAAATTATATCGTACTTGGTAATTTGTTTAATTTGTGAAGTTGTATTTCTGAAATTCATACAGAGTCTTTTTATATTGGTGGCAGAATATTGTACCTGCGAGCATGGTGCAGCTTCTGAAAGAGCGCCGTTCTGCTTGGATGGATTTCGACTTCTCTGATCATTCTGTGGCATTTACCAAAGCCGCCTGCTTTTCATATCCAGGACATAATACCCACAATTTATCTGGAGCTCCTGTGCTGCTTGGCCACAATAATCATGAAGACGAGGTTTGCTTGAATTTAAATGATGTTTTATTGTTTTTTTAACCTTGCTTGATTACTGAATTTTTGGAAATCGTAGACGAGATACGGAACTTATTGTCTTTGACAAAACCTGTATACAAATATGATTATTTCATTCCACTTCGTGCAATTTACATGCTTATGCTATTCATGTTTCTGTGTCAGGCATTGGAAGTAATTCGATTTGACCGCAGCGCTGACCTCCTGCTTACTGTTTCTTCAGGAGATATATATCATTTGCAGGTCAAGTCATCTCCTCCTCTGATTGTTGACTTTTTCTGAACTCTTTCTGCACATTGATGTGAATCCTTTATTTATTATAAGAACAATGCATCGCAAACTGTTAAACTAGGTCTCGGAGAACAAGTATATTCTTACTATAAGTTTCTGTGAGAATATATTCAAACTAGGAAGGAACTAGGAGTAAAAGAGTAATTCTAGATGGGTGTTGAACATAGCCTTAGTTAGGAGATCACAGCCTTAACCACGGATTATGTTCGACAATGTGATTAGGCATTTTCTTTTTCTATAAAAAGTAAAACCATGGTCCAGGAGTTGAGCCAATCATATATGATATAAGTCGTAGTTCATCCAAACACACTTCTGAATTAGAGTGCAAATCGATGAAACTTTATTTTTGCGGAACCTAATATGCTATATTACCCTGGTTACTGATGCAGATGAGCAATGGAATGGAAGACAATGGCTTCGGAGCTTGCTCCGAACTGATCTTTGCACCAGTTGACAGGACAATACCCGATGATGCTGTTTTATTTGCTTCTGGATTTCGGATCTACTTGTTGGGTTCACATACAGTTGAGTTAAAATGTTCTTGTGTTTGCCAACTTCTTCTGGAGTTGACGAACATTTTTAAAAGGCTCGACAACTTTCCAGTTAACACACATGATCGAACTTTCTCAAATGAATGTTTTTTGTGTTGGTTCATTTAGTTCTTTCTCCTGTATCTTAATCCTTTACAACTATTTATATCTAACTGCATTGATGGGCAGGACACAAATTCATCAACCGATTTGACTTCGAACGAGGCATCGAATACTAGGAATGGTGCACAGGCACCCTCGATGCTGATTGTGGCCTTTCAATTTCCTTTCGAAGCCCATCTCCAGGAAGAGGTCGTTGCCATGGCTCAACAGTATATCCGACATGTGATTTCATCTGTGAAGAAAATTTCTATGGAAATAATGACACCAGGATCAAATCCTGAAATGAACTCCACTGAAGCAAATCCAGCTGCGGAGTTCAACAACATCAGTTCAGAATCAACCTATGCCGTCAATCTTGCGACCCTGATATGCCAAAGTTATAGGCAAGTAGTATTGTCAAATTTCTGTCTTGTGAATCGAAGATATGATTTGTGAATGCAATTTCAATAATTTACTCAATCTGTATGCTGCTGGGGTTTCGGTCCTGATTATTAATTATTACATGCATGCATATATTTTGTGTAGTTGGTTCAAGTACTCGGAAGAGATATCATAAAACGGGCCTCGTGCTCTATTTATTTGACTAACCCGACAGTCGTTTTTGCTTCAAACAGGTCAAGTTTAGGTGTGGACATACTAGGCTTCAACTCCCAGAGTACCGATTCAGCATTTGAACAGATACAGTTTCATCCGTATGCTATAATCTGTTTCTCATACACGGTACGTGTGTACTAATCTCTTCACTAAGAAAAAAAGAATATAAGAAGGAAAGAACACAGAAAAAACCAAAGAACATGGATGCTTATAATATCTAAGAATAAAGTTTGATACATACACCAGTTCATTATACTATCACGATCGTTTTTGTGCCTCGAACAATTCTTGTACATTGCTTTTATTTCGATTGGATAAGTGGAGGCAATACTTGGAAAGATAAATATGTATACATTTGCTCGTTTTTTGTTGCAGGCGGCCCCCGTGTGCCTGTACTCCAACCAAGCTGGGCTTACCATGCTAGAGACACATTCAGACAATCTGCAGAATCTGACGGTGGATAGAGTACTCGGTGGCTCTAATAATATATCACTATATTCTATGCTCCCAACTATAAACCAGCAGGTAAATTTCGATATTACAAATTCGCTCCTCTCTCTAGTTAGATTATCCGAGCTTTCTAATATTGCATTAAAAAAAACCGACAGTTCTGACTTGTGAACTCATCATAATTCTCTCTCTCTCTCTCTCTCTCTCTCTCTCTCTCTCTCTCTCTCGCTCTCGCTCGCAGGGATATGCTATTTTACCACCTGGACAGTGTCTATCAGTATTGGACCGTTGCGTATCGTACGGACAAGCTATGGTGTGGCGAGTGCATGCTCCGGATGGTTCTATTCATTGCCTTGCGATGGCGTTCGTTGATTGGTCTTCCATTCAAGAAATTTGATCTTTGTGTACTTTGCACAAAACTTTATCAGTTTTTTTCTTTTCTTTCATAAAATAATTGGATTTTTGCTTTTCCATCAGGACTTATTACTCATGACATGGAACTTTTCTGGCATGAATTGCATCATTGAATATTGACTTTAATTAATCTTTTATTTTTTTGGACAATTTTAGCCTTCACTAATTTTCTTATGGTTTTGCTCTTTACTTGTGAATTGTGATCTATTAGGTCCCCATTAATTACCATACTGATATTTGCCATTAGGTACAGTTGCCGGGATAATTACAATTTTAGTCCTCAAGTTTGCACTTTTTCACTTTCGATTCCCCATTTACCGCCGTTAACAAGTTGAATTAGGGCTTAATTTGGAATTTTTTTTGAGAAAATTACGATAAGACCCTTGTATTAATTAATTTCAATTTCACCAATTAATCGATTTTGACCAATAACTTTAATTTTTTATTGTATGACAATATCATGATAATGATATTCCGTACCGTTGCCCTATCAAAATATTTTCGTACCGTTCAATAGAAATTTCGGAAGAAAATAAAAATGGTCCAGAGTCCCAATCGTTTGTGGAATTTTGATTTGATAATTGAAAATTAGCAAAAGGAAAAAACTTCGTTGGAAATAAATAGATAAATAAATAATAAAAATAAATAAATAAGAAAAAATACTGGATAAAATATGTAATACGACGCCGTATCCTTCGTTTGACTTAAAAGCTCAGTGGGAGTCTGGAGATCAGACGTCACTGTAAACAAACAGACATTACTAAAAACTCCGAATCAAACAATAATTCTAACTAACCAAAACTCAATACTCATCTCTTTCTTTACATCCTCGTATAATTAATTAATTAATTTATACTACTTCCCCATCTCTCTTGATTTCAGACAATTCCATCGCCATTCCAAGGTAATCAATCCCACCCCTTTACTCTCTCTCTCTCTCTCTCTCTCTCTCTCTCTCTCTCTCTCTCTCTCTCTCTCTCTCTCTCTCTCTCTCTCTCTCTCTCTCTCTTGTTTCTTGCAATCCGGGCTGCTGTTTTTGGATGTTTTGATACAAACCCATGTTGTAGAATTCTATTATTATGTCTCTCTGGTGGTATTACAGCAATACATGAACACACTATGAAGAACTTTGCTCTGTGTTTTTTTTTTTTTTTTAATAATTCTGACATGAAGTTATTTGTTGGATTACCAGGACAGTTTCACCCTTTAAATAAATAAAAAAAATTGATTTGTAAATTGAAGAAGAAAGATGAGAAATAGGCCTAAGAAAGATGCTTCTTCAAATTCAAATTCGACTAGCAATCAAGAAACAACTAGTGGTGGAAAAGGGACCGGAGATTCGAACAGTAACAATGATGTTGCGGCGGCGGTGACCGTTAAAAGATCCTCTTACGTGATACTCGCATTGTTCGTGCTGGCGATATACGGTGCTTGGGGCGTTTATCACTACCAATTCGACACTCTCCCCTCGCCCATGTCGCTCCAGCAGGTCGGGAAACGAGGGTTTTCCGAGCACGAGGCGATGAAGCACGTTCAAGCTTTGACACAGCTGGGCCCGCACTCCGTTGGTTCCGAATCCCTCGAGAGGGCTATAAACGTAATTTCTCGACATTCTGATTTTTCTTCGTTGTCTAATTTTTTTGCTATGATGGCATTCTCGTAATTTAGCCTTTTTTTTTGGGCTGCTGCAGTATGTTGCGAATGTGTCGGAAACTATAAAGGCAAGTGCTCATTGGGAGGTGGATGTGGAAGTCGATTTGTTCCATGTGAAATCCGGTTTTAACGGTTTCGTTGGCGGACTTTTTAAAGGGAAAAGCCTCGTTTATTCGGATTTGAATCACGTCGTTTTGAGAATCACGCCCAAATACGCGTCCGAAGCGGGCGAAAACGCGATTCTCGTCTCCTCCCACATCGACACTGTGTTTGCAGGGTATGTTTGTGATCCATGTATTTTTTTAACCGAAGTTTACGTTTTTCAAGATTTTGTTTTACTATAGTTCGTTTTAGGATAATGTTATAGTTCGGCTCTAATAGTTGAGAAATTATATATGATCAAGTACGACACTTATTATTGCGCAATCTACATTCAACCAGCCACTGGATATGTAATTTGTGTCGGTTCAAACCCATTAGTTTGTGATGTATCAGAGAAAAATTTCTTACGATTTTTTTTCCTAGTTTTCTCTCGTAGATTAGGGCTACATTTGATTTAATATATGTATTTTTTTTTCCAGGGAAGGAGCTGGTGATTGCAGTTCATGTGTGGCTGTTATGCTGGAGCTCGCACGAGGAGTTTCTCAGTGGGCCCACGGATTTAAAAACTCTGTTATATTTTTATTCAATACCGGCGAGGAAGAAGGTTTGAATGGCGCTCACAGTTTTATTTCTCAGGTTTGCCATTTATATTAGATTCAAGTAAAAAAAAAATTATTTATTTAGTTTAAAAAAAATGCGATTTTTTTTTAATTCTGTCGTGATTCTCAAATGAACTGTTTTATCTTGTTGCTACTTTTAGATTTAATAATATTTTTAATTATATAATTTGTATGTTTCAACCTTAGCAACACTAATTATTTAAACAATATTTAAATAACTCGAATTTGTATTTGCTGCAGCATCCTTGGAGTGATACAGTACGAGTTGCCGTTGATTTGGAAGCTATTGGTATAGGTGGCAAATCCGGTATTTTCCAGGTCTGATTTCTTTTTATTTTTATTTTTATTTATTTTTTAAATAAAAAAATAAAAAATTATCGTCTTCGTATGTATGATGTTCTGACTTATACTTGGTCAACAGGCTGGACCAAATCCATGGGCCATTGAAAACTACGCTTCGGTATCTAAATATCCGTCCGCACAAATTGCAGCTCAGGTTTGTTGTCCGAGTAAAATGCAATAAATTTATTTTACTATCTTTTTATTTTATTCGTCTTAATATTTAAAAATTCGACAGGATGTTTTTACTTCCGGTGCTATAAAATCCGCAACTGACTTTCAAGTGTACCAAGAGCTGGCAGGACTTTCGGGTCTCGACTTTGCGTACGCAGATAATACTGCTGTATACCACACGAAGGTATAAATAATTGCTAATTAATAATTATTAAATTTTGAATAATTATTTTTTACGAATATAATTTGTAATGATTATTTTATTAAAAATGCAGAATGACAAGTTGAGTCTTTTGAAACCCGGTTCGCTTCAACATCTCGGAGAAAATATGCTCGCTTTCTTGCTTCACGCAGGTGCCTCCTCGACCATTCCGAAAGAATCGGATACGTATTCCAGCGAGGACAAAGCTATATACTTCGACATTTTGGTATCTTCACATGTTCTTTTTAATGAAGTTTATTGCATTTAGTACCCCTGTGTTATATCGAATTGCTAAAAAAGTCCCCGTGTTATTAATATTAGCAAAAATGCCCCTTAAAATGCATTTTTTAATAATACGAGGACTTCTTTAACAATTACAATAAACACTGGGGTGTATTGAATGCAATAAACCCTTCTTTTTAATTGATATTATTTTTACAATTTCGCGATTATTTCTTCATCAATGTTTTTTCATCGTCCGATTAATTTTAATTCCTAAAATTCAGGGAATGTACATGATCACTTTCCGTCAGCGGTTAGCAAATATGCTCTACAACTCGGTGATAATGCAATCCCTTTTAATATGGACCACCTCCGTTTTGATGGGCGGTTATCCGGCGGCAATTTCGCTCGCCCTATCGATATTGAGCATCGTGCTTATGTGGATATTCTCCGTTACTTTTTCCGTTTCCGCGGCCTTCGTTTTGCCCCTCGTATCTTCTTCTTCGCCGATGCCGTTTGTCGCTAGCCCGTGGCTCGTGGTTTTTCTTTACGGTGGACCTGCGCTCATCGGAGCGTTGACCGGTCAACACATCGGGTACCGTGTCCTCGAGTCGTACTTGGCTCGTAGTTTTGTCGAGAGGAAGCGAAACTTGCCTGCCAGCTGGCAATCCAGTGTGGCGAAATTAGACGCCGAGAGATGGATTTATAAAGCTGGTTTATTGCAGTGGCTTGTTCTATTGATGGTCGGGAATTATTTTCGAGTCGGTTCTTCTTATTTGGCTTTCGCTTGGTTAATCTCGCCCGCATTCGCATGTAAGTTGTATAAATCTCTAACTAGTGTTTATAAAAATGTCTAAAATATCCTCTAGTTAATAGGTTGTTTCTTGTCCAATTTCGAGGGGTAAATGAGTAAAATAACGTCTATTAGTTTCAACCCTAAAACATGATTAATAGTCCTTTATTTGCATGATAAATAACCGGGCCGAAATATAATCTCGGGCCCAAATCATACTTCGTAAACACTTGATGTTACTTGATTAAATTAAAAAAATAAATCATGGTCTCGTTTGGGAATATAGATAGGATTGATTGGATAGGATAGGATAGGATTATATAATCCACGATAATGTAATAAGTGATTATTTTATGTTTGTGATTTATGATTATACAATCCTCGTATTAGGAGTTTCTATAGTGATCCCACGGTTATATATTCCCTTTTTTTTTTTTTTTTTTTTTCATATCACTTACTTTTATTTAATTAATTAATTATTTTTAATTTCTAACCATTTCGTAATTTATTTATTTTTCTCGTCAAATTTTGAATATTTAGACGGTTTGCTCGAAGCGACATTATCACCATCAAGATTACCGAGGCAGCTGAAAACTGTGACATTATTAGTCGGATCGTTTGTGCCTTTTGTACTTTCGTCTGGCATGGTTATTAGATTGGTCGCTACTTTAACTGGAACCACAGTTCGACTCGTGAGGTAACAATTTACTAAGTAAAGTTTCGATTTTTTTCTCGTTTTTTGTTTCGGTTATTAGATTGTGATTTTAATTAATAATAAATAATATGGCTGATATTATATTTTTGCAGGAACCCTGGTACAACTCCTGATTGGATGGGAAATGCAGTGATTGCCGTATTTATTGCTGCTGTTGTGTGTTTGATGTTCGTGTATCTGCTCTCGTATATTCACATATCAGGTGTCGTGTATATATATATATATATATATGTATATATATAAATATAAAACGTATAATACTAACACGGCTTTTTAATTTCGTATTAAACGTGTTTTGTATTTATTTTTTCGTATAGGTGCAAAAATGCCAATTATACTTATTGCATCAATTCTGTTCTTAATTTCTCTTGCTGCGGTTTGGGGAGGTGTCGTTCCGCCATTTACCGAAGATACTGCTCGAGCTGTAAATGTGAGTCACCACTATTCCTTCGTAATTTTTTATTTTTTATTTTTTTATACTCCAATTTATTAAAAAAAAAAAATCGGGTCAAAATCTTCACGAATATGGTATTTTTATTCGCGTGACAAATACTAAAATAAGTCGAATTCTAGTTTCTTGATCGTACCTCTCGTTTCAAGATCCGATTTTTATAAAAAAAATCGTAAAACATTTTAACTACGAAATTAATGTAAAATTTTCTAACAATTTTCATTCCGTTTTTTCAGGTCGTTCATGTTGTGGATGCAACAAAAACGGGTGGTGAAAATATCGAGCCGGTCTCGTATATTTCTCTATTTTCAACAACTCCCGGAAATTTAATCAAGGAGGCCAATGAAATTGGGGAAGGCTTCGTTTGTGGGAAAAATAGACATTTAGATTTCGTCACGTTTTACGCAAATTACAGTTGTTGGACGAACAAGAATGCTGAAAAAGGTTGGCTCAAATCCGATATCCCAACAATCCAAGTGGATAAAGATTTGAAAGGAGATAATCGAGAGACACAAATCTCGATCGACACCAAAGATTCCACTCGGTGGTCTCTCGGAATTAATACCGTAGAAATCGAAGACTTCCAGTTAAAAGGTACTCCCTTTGTTTCATATTATCTGTCGCTTTATAGAATTTTTTTTGTCCAAATTTATGAGTTATTCCAATAATGTTTTTTTTCAAATTTACCGTTATACCCTTATACCACACTCCTCAACTATGTATTGTCTTACGAAAAAACCCCTATTTCAGTAGGTAAATTTGACACTGTGTAAGAAAATACATAGTTGAGGGGCTGGTTGTAATTACCCCAATATGAGGGGTTTTTTGGTAATTTGACCTTACCTCAGGAGTGGCCGTAATTTGGCCAATATTTATTCCTTTTTTTTTTCTTTTGTATTTCTCTCTTATGTTAGAAACCTATAGTTTATTGCATTTAGCACCCGTATTTGCTATAATTGTAAAAAGAAGCTCGCCGTGTATAAATATTAGCAAAATTACCCCACACGATTCATTTTTATTGGCAAACTACCCCCTAAAAATGTACCGTTAAAAGGGTTGTGTACTAAAAAAAGTTACCACAGGGATATTGTTTGCTAATATTTATAACTCAGGCACTAAATTGCAATAATCTCGTTTGATGCATTTCTCTTGTGCTAAAAATGCTTCTTTCGATCCACAGATGCAGAAACTAACGAGGAGTTGATTCCGCTAGGCGAAAAGAGCAGCGTCGATGGGTGGCACATTATCCAATTTTCGGGTGGAAGAAATTCGCCGACCAAATTTAAACTCTCCCTCTTCTGGTTAAATAGCGGGACCCACATGAAAATCGAGGATGGTGTGAAAAACAAAGGCGTTGTTCTG
Organism: Erythranthe guttata; assembly: GCF_056151865.1. NCBI lineage: Eukaryota > Viridiplantae > Streptophyta > Magnoliopsida > Lamiales > Phrymaceae > Erythranthe > Erythranthe guttata. The sequence goes on along the minus strand of NC_142538.1, from coordinate 16,874,608 downwards.
AAACTCAGAACCGATGTTGATAAATTGACACCACCGGTAGAAACTGTTCTCCGGAAGCTTCCGGAATGGTGTTCCCTCTTCGGGAAGTCTACTTCTCCTCACACGTTAGCGTTTTTGAGTAGTCTCTCGATTTCTTTTTAGATAATTCTTTTTTTTTTTCTTTTTTTTTTTTAAAATTATAATGTTGAAATGTGATGCTTAGTTATAGAAACCGTCTTCTACGTCACATTAATCGCCTCGAAATGATCGATGATTTTACGGATAAGTTACTATTATTTTTTTTAGTGAGAGAGTATTTGAGGGTGAAGTTGTCTTTTGACAAATCTTGTTAAATATCAATTATATATGTGATTTTTTTTTTATTTTTTTTTTCATGTGTTGAGTTATATTCTATGTAGCAAGGAAACTTCAACTTTTAACATTTCCGCGTTTCAGAAACGTTTTGTGTCGGAAAACTCGAAGACACCTGCATGCCACTTTATGGGTCATTTTGTAATTTTTGAAAAGTTAGAAACATGTTTGAATAGTAAATTTTCAAATATTTTTGTTGTTTCTCAAATAATTTACATGATTTAGTGACCAGTTGCAAATTGATAGTTGATAGTAAAATTTATTTTTCATGTTTGTATAAAAATATATATAAAATAAAAAATTATATATGTTTATATAGAATATTTATAGATATATTCATGTATTTTAAATATTTACACATTTCCCCCACGTTTCCACATCCCTATTTTCGGAACATGCCGTTTTCCCGTATTACTTTTTCCGTGTCGTTGCTACATAGGCTATATCAATTATGTCTCTTAGGTTTCAAATTGGAAATTAATTCCAATTTTCCAAATATTTATTACTATATTTTCTGAACATGTTTTGGAAAGAAAAATGAGAAAAGAAATATGAAATTTTGGAAATTCCAATATTTGTTTAATAAAAAGTATCATTTAACCACCCTATCATTTATGAATTTAAAAAAAAAAATGCTTTTTATCATTCTACGATAATACTTTTACATAGGAGTTTATATTCAGAACGGATCCCCTGTTTTTTGGAGATAAACGGATCCCATTCAGTCAATGACACGTGGATAATCTAATTAATTGTAAAATATAATTTTACTATTAATCTTACCACAATTAATGATTTAACAAGCAACTAGTATTTCACCCGTGCGTTGCACGGATGTCAGTTTTGAATTGAGACAATAATAATAATACGAAAACAACTATCTCTTTATAAAACACGAATGCAAGTAAAACAAAATGGAAGGAAATAAAAAAAACATAAACTTTATCCCTTAATTTTGAGTTGTAACATGTGAAATTTAATTAAATATTACAAAGAAGAAAACGCGGAACGCGCAAAACACGATATGAAGATTAAGTGAAATTATTTTAAACAGATGGTATAAATCTATTTCGTGGAATGCAATCTACTACACCATGTCAATCTTCTACAAAATAACTAACTTAACAACAAACACGGTAGCAGAGAAGTAACACAATAGATATTCAAATTAAATAACCTGCAAGTTTATTACAAATGACGTTAAATTAGTGATGCACATTACTCAAACAACAATACAACTTATAAATATTACAAAAGAGATACGATGTATACGTCATTATTGATACCAATGCTGATACCAATACGGATACCAATACTGATACCAATATTGATACTAATATCGATACTAATACTGATACTAATTAATATCGATACTAATACTAATACTAATACTAATACTAATACTAATACTAATACAAATAGTAATACTAATACTAATACTAATATACTGATACCAATACTATTACTAATCGTAATCCTACAAATACTAATACGAATACCAATACTAATGATACCAATATTAATATTAATATTAATACTAATGCTAATGCTAATGCTAATACTAATACTAATACTAATACTAATACTAATACTAATACTAATACTAATACTAATATTAATATTAATATTAATACTGATATTGATACTGATATTCGTACTGATACTCGTACTAATACTCATACTTATATTGATACTGATATTAATATTAATAGTAATACTAATACTAATACTGACACTAAGACTAATATAATACCAATACTCATACCCATACTGATACTACTGCTAATACTAACAATAAGACTAATATTAATATTAATACTAATAATATTTCTAATACTAATACTAATACAAATACTAATACTAATATCAATACTAATGTTAATAATGATACATACTAATATCAATGCTAATGCTAATACTAATACTAATATTGATATTGATACCGATATTCGTACTGATACTCGTACTAATACTCATACTCATACTGTGATATTATACTAATACTAATACTAATACTTATACGCATACTAATACTAATACTAATACTAATACTAATATACTAATACTAATACTAATACTAATACTAATACTAATACTAATACTAATACTAATACTAATACTAATACTAATACTAATACTATTACTAATACTAATAGTAATACCAATACTAATACTAATACTAATACTAATACTAATACTAATACTAATACTAATACTAATACTAATATTAATACTAATACCAATACCAATACCAATAATAATACTAATACAAATACCAATAATACTACTAATAATAGTACTAATAATAATACTAATAATAATATTGATACTGATACTGATACTGATACTGATACTGATACTGATACTTATACTGATACTGATATTGATATTAATACTAATACTAATACTAATACTAATACTAATACTAATACTAATACTAATACGCATACTAATACTGATACTCCTATTAATATTAATGCTATTACCAATACTATGTTAATATGCTAATCCTAATATTCTGATGTATACTAATGCTAATGCTAATATGAATATGATAATCCTAATGCTGATGTTAATCATTATTGTAATCCTAATATTATCCAAATTTTTATCTTATTCATAATCTTATTCCTAACACTAATCATAATTATATCCTTATCCTAATCTTAATTATAATCATAATCTTAATCCTAATACTAATCATAATCCTAATACTAATACTAATAGTAGTACTAATCATAATATTAATACAATCCTATACTAATATTAATCATAATCATAATCCTAATCCTAATACTAATACTAATTCTAATTTTATATTAATCATAATTATAATTTGAATCGGAGTCCTAATATTAATACTAATACAAAAACATATATTCAATATATTAGAAATTAATATTTAATTATGTTATCAAATTGACATTAATATTTTTTTTTCAATATTATCAGTGTATAAGCAAATATTAACACATAGAAAGAACAATAATCTTGGATAAATTGCAAAAATCACCCTAAACTTAGGATAAATTACGAAAAGCCCCCACATGTCGGTAATTACAGAGATCACCCTAATGTTTGTTTATGTCTTACATGATCTCCTTATGGTGTGATTTTTATGGAATCTTTTTTATTCCATGTAATATCCTAGAAAATGTGGATTCTACCCCTGCAACGTGACATTTCTTTTATCCTATTGTTTAAATAAAAAAATTACCCACATGTAGGGGTGAGCAAGTCGAACCCATCAACCCGCTACACCCGTCAAACCCGTGAAAAACCGCCCCGTTGGGACCGGACGGATAGATTCATCCAAAGGATTGGGTCCTAAAATGGTGAAGAACCGTGGGTTTTGGTCTTAGATGGGTTCAATTTTTTTTAATACCCGTGAAACCCGTCCCGCCCCGCCATACAAAACGACGTCGTTTTGCTTACATTTTATAGTATAATAAATTAATAGTATTAATGAATAAATAAAGTATCTCTAGTGTATCAAATACATAAATCAACTAAACTATAATTGTGGAAGTAATAGCTTTAAAGATTAGGCTTTTGAGATCCTACACCGGGTGAAATACACCGGGTAGATCTCTACCATTCATATACACACAAACACACACACACACACCCACATTGGTATGTGTAGATCAACGGTAAAAAATCACCTGGTGTAACCTTCACCGGGTGTAGGATAGATAAAACCTAAAAATTATGAAAATCCCTAAGAAAATGTTGGAAAAACGATATATACAACGGTCAACACACGGCAGAAAAAAAAAAGGAAGAAAATGGTGTTGAATGGAGCTGAATAGCGTTGGTTATGCTTGAAAAGGCTGTATTTATTTTATTAAATTTTATCTTTTAAGTTATGAATTAGTTACTTTTAGTTTTATAGTATTTTTTTATTTTCTCTTGACATTTACATTATTTATGTTTGGTTTGAATTTAAGATTTTAGGTTATTCATTTTAGTTTCTAATTATTCTCTCATAAAACTTATAAATTATATATATAAAAAAAAATAGTTTAGACGATAACGGGTTTCGACCCCTGAAGGTTGGGTCCTACTACAAACCCACCATGGACCCGTCTATCGTAAACCCGTTAAAAACCCACAAGTTTGGTTCTTCAAAATTAAGAACCGTTGTTTGACGGGACGAGGGCGGGTTTTGATAGAACCCGCGGGTTTATGTCCCGCGCACACCCCTACCCACATGGGAGGTAATGGTAATACTAAAAAAATGTGAATGTGTTATTTAAGAAGAATAAATATTTCGTGTAAAGTCCCCGAAAAGATAAATATCAAAATTAAATATTAAATATCAAATAAATATTTGCAAACTCATTTTGATACTTTTGGGGATGAAATTGCTCTAAATATGTACCTAATAATATATATCGGTGTTATAGTGGAATATAGTATATAGTACATACGATCATTATATATCTTAAACATACCAATTGATATTTTTAATCTTTGGTATTAAATAAAGCGAATAAACTAATTTAATACCAAAAATTTAGAATAACATTGTTATGTTTTGAAATATATAAAATAGGTTTGTTTATTTGTTATCAGTTGATTAAACTTAACTTTTATTATTCAATTTATTAGTATTATGAGAAGTTTTTTTTTAATTAGTATATAATTAGAAGTGTCAAAACAGTTATAAATTATTACTTTTATTATTCAATTTATTAGTATTGTGAGAAGTTTTTTTTTAATTAGTATATAATTAGAAGTGTCAAATCAGTTATAAAAGTTTTTGTCAGTGCATCAATGAATAGAATAGAAAAATTAAAACATTAACATGAAATTCATTTTCAATATGGTAAAAAAATTGGTAGTTTATTGTACACACCGCGGGAGAAAAAGACAGTGTGGATTACCGCAATATAGTAAATTCAAACATGTATTTTTTTTATATACATATAATACTAATATATAATAAATTAGGAAAAAAGAAAAGACATATTCTTTCATCATGGTCATATATATAAAATATATGAAACCAAATTATTTAACCTACAATATTTTTTAAAATCCATATCCAACTTTATGAATTAACATACAAAATTTCTGTTACAACACAGTCATGCAATTATAACGACTGCCATTTAAAATTTTAAAATAAATAGACAACGACCATATAAGAAATGTGAATTTAAATTTCACGAATCACAACAGTAATAATGGACACAAATCATGTCATGCAATTCACATAACATTGTTTATATTAATTGTAGATAATTAAATAAGTGTTATATATATATATATATGCAAGTAAACATAAATTTAAGGATTACACTTATATATTCAAATGACGAAAATGACATATTAAAACATCGTTCACTAAAATGAAGTGAAATAAAATAATTCAAAATTAACACAGAATGTTACTATTTATAAATACAAAAGGATACACAAAAATTAAAAACTATGAATCAAATGTGAATGAATGTAAAAACTGAAATTGGAAAAAAATAAGTAAAACAAATTACGATAATCATTAAAAAAAAATTCAAGCAATAGAACAATGAAACGATATAGGTAAGAAAAAGAAAAGAAGCACTCAGTCATACATTTATTTTGAATAAAATAGAATAATGTGATGATTGATGGTATTGTATAGTTTATTTATATAGTCCTGTTTGCACGATGAAAAAAGAAACTACAAATTGAATATGGTAATGCTATCAATAACATTAAAAGAAATATATATGGACACATTTTTTAATTTGAAATTATTGGAAAATAATTAAAAATCCGGTGAAAAAAAAAGAGAGGAATAAAATGGAACAAAAAATCCGGAAAATAATATAGTAAATAAAAGTCAATAAAGTCTATTATGAGAAATGGACATATGACTTCCTTATTGGTAAGATTTGATGATCATTTTTATAATTAATGAGAGATGGATTAATGGTAATACTACCTAATTATGTAAATGACGTGGAATGTAAATAATAGAAATTGATGACATGTTTTTTGATATTTATTTCCACCAATCAAATTGACACATAGGATGAAATTGGGAACATGTCACATAATGAAATTGACAAATGTCAATCAATTAGGCATGCAATTCAACTTTTATATATTATATAGATTGTCTTCTGACGGTAAATTATTTTTGTTAATTGTTTTTTTTTTCCTTTTTTAATTTATCTAGTGAACTGTTTGGCCAATAGTTTAATACGCAAAAGCCATAGTGTTGAATCTTTACATTAGAAAAAAAATATTATTAAAATCTGAATTCAAGAATTTAACATTCATTTAAATTGTATGTTTATTCTTTATTATCATTATTTTGAGTGTATGAATTCTTTATTATAATTTATTATTCTCGTATATGATATTTTATTCGGGTTTATTAAAAACAACACCCAAAATAAACATGTTCCGAATGGGTTTCTAGTAACATACGCCTGGTGAAGAACATCTGATGCCTCTCCTATTAACATGTGTGGGGTTTAGTAATTAATTAAAACTTAAATATCACTAATTATGTGTTACAAGAATAAGAAAAATTGTTATTTAGAAAACAAAGAAAAAGAAAAGAAAAAATAATGGAAAAAAGTTAATGCGCCTACATATAAGGAAGTCAATGAATGGAATCCGTTTTTCTTATATAAATGGGGGATCCGTTCCAAATTTGCTCCCTTTACATAGATGTGTTCACTCAATCGGTATGAAAATTGGGTATATGCTAAGTACCAAACTGAAAGTTGGTTCGGTATTTGGTAACTGTTTTTTTGAATTGCGATAATTAGTACGGCATACGGTATTAATGCCCCCTATATCGTCCGATACCAAATACCAAAATATTTGATATAAATTTATTTTAAATCCTTCAAAAATTTAGTTAAAAAAATGAAAAATATTTGTGAAATAAAATAGTGATATGGTATTCTTAAGATTTATTTATATTTAATACAATGTTTTATTTTGTTTGGATTTTTTTGATTTACAAATTTAAAAGTTCCTAAAAATACATTAAAAGTTATTAAAAAGTAAATTTTGGTGGGAAAATGGTTTTGGCAGTATATTCATAAGGGTAATGCAGTCATTTCATTGCAGCCAACTAGCTTTATTTGAATAGCTGGCGGTAACTAAATAAAAGGACTTGTGTGCAAATTATAAATTTCAAAGGGGGCTCCATGCAATTAGCTCAATTATAAATTCAAAAAATTTCCCCCAAATTGAATATTTTCTGTTCCATTTTCCGCCCTAAATCACATTCAATTGCGCTCTTCGTCCTCTCCGAATTCTCAAAATTGATTCTCGATTTCGAACACAAATGGCGAACCCATTTGTTCCGGATGAAATCCTGCTCGACATTTTCTCCCGGCTCCCGGCAAAATCCGTCGTCAGATACAGGAGCTTATCGAAAAAATGGCGCACTGTTCTCTCCACTAAACACTTCGTCGAACTCCACCTTGCTCGAAAACCCCACCAAGAAAGCTTCATTTTCATCTCCAGTGAACATCTCACAGTCCACTCAATCGACAAGATCGAAGGCGCCGCCGCCGCCGTTTCAAGAAAGATCGAACTGCCAAATAAATGTCTGAGAGTTGTGGGTTCTTGTGACGGATTGGTTTTGTTGCGAAATGACGAAGGCGGAATCTTTCTGCTAAATCCCGTTACCCTTCAGTTCGCAAGTGTACTACCGGCGTCCCCGAGGCAGGCATTGATTCACTTCAAATTCGGTTTCGGGTACGATAGCTCCGTCGAGGATTACAAGATTTTCCGGTACTACGTTCGTGATCTAGTTCTTCCCGGTGTGTTTCTGGATGTGTATTCCGTCAGAGGGGGTTTCTGGAAAAGTGTCGAGAATCCGGCTTACATTCCCAATCATTTCGAAATCGGTCATGGTGCTTTCTTGAATGGGGCAATCCATTGGTTGGCTAAGAAACCTATTGAATTAGACTATCGAATAGCTGCTTTCGATTTCGCCCGTGAGGTGTTCGATGAAATTATTCTTCCAATTGGCATCGACGAGGATGGATTTGTATTAAGATATAAGCTTGTGGTTTTCAACGGTTGTCTTTGTCTAGTTGAATATAAAATGAATTCGGGGACTGATGTTTGGATCATGAAGGAGTACGGGGTGGCGGAATCTTGGACCAAGTACGATTTTCGTGGTGAATTAACACCGTTGTGTTATATTCACAAAGGGGAAGATGTGTTGGTTAGTAAATCGGAAAGTTTGCATTTTTACAATTTGAAAGAGCGGAAGTCGAGAGGCGTTGTTGTTGATGGCGGTGCAGTTATGTTAAGGGAGGGATGCATGTTCGCGGGGAGCATCTTCGCGGGGAGCATCGTCTCGCCTTTTGCCGATAACTAAATGAAGCGTGTGCAATCATTGGCTAAAAACACGAGCACTCGATGGGAATTTTTTTGGTAAAATTCATCATTGCGAATCTTGATCTTCGTCTCGGTTGCTCGGTTTTTTGGCTTTAGTGTGATTTTCTTTAATTTTTTTTGTTGGTATTTTACGATGATGTTTGAGGAGTATATCTTTTATGTCTTTCAGAAGTTAATAATGCATTGGTAAATTTCTATCTCGAATACAATTTTTTTTCGTTTTAGTTTCGTTTGTCGATAGTGACAACTTCCGATTCGTTGAGTGCAGTTTCCTTTTTTTTTTTTTTCCCCCTTTAAAACGGAAAGAAGCAAAAAAAAAATGATGTACAATGAAGGCTAATAATGTTTTCGAAATTAAATTATTTGCATACTCGAAGCTTCGAAATATTAAATTAAACTATGTTTTCTTAACTACCGTTAAACCTTTTAAAATTAATACGGGATTAGGGAAATTCTATTAATTTAGCGAATTATTAAATTATCGAGTTAATAATTTAACAAGTTTTCACCGATTCGGGACCAAGAAAAACTATTATTTAATTGAGGTTATTAATTTATCGATGTTCTATGTACGAATCGGGTAAAAAACTATTCATCCAAAAATATATGTATTAATTAATCCGAAAAAACACGTCGATATGGAATTTGGGAAAAAAAAAAAAAGTAGAATCACTCAAGAGAGAGACCTGAAAATTGCATTAGCAAATAATATGTGTTTATTTATTCATATTCTTTTAAATATAACAACTCTAGCAACAATTCACCACAAGATCGAATATATATATATATATATATATATATATATATATATATATATATATATATATATATATATATATATATATATATTCATCACCAACTAGATAGTTTTACTAGGTTGGTGGGCGGGTTCGTGTCCGAGAAGTAGAAACCGTCACTTTGAACCGAATAATAGCAAACGTCATAAGTACAACGATTCTTCTTCCAGGACGCGTCGAAAACATCGAAAGCCGTGTTCTTACCATTCCATCGGAAACGACAGAAGAACAAAGTACTAAAAGGGTTCTCGCAGAAATCAAAGTGAAAGTCTTGGTTCGTGCTGAGCACGTGATCCCCAAGATCGTCGTTTCCAGACGCGCAGTGCAGCAGTAACGGTGCGGAATTCGACGGCAGATTGTTGACAACATAAACGGTGTATTTGTAGTTAAATAAACCGCAGGCTATTGTTTCGTAAGTGTTCGACGAAAATATGACGAACAACAATAAGAGATATTTGACCATCATGGTGTTGTTCTTGTTGCTAATAATAGTGATATATATGTGAATTTAATTTGTGACAATGTGAGATGTTTTGATTTGGCCTTATTGTACCCTTTTTATAGACATAGTAAATGTGTAAGTGAATGAAAATATATTATCCAATTGAAAAATTCTTATATGGGATCACAATGATTATCATATGGGTCAAAAAAAATCTTAATGATAAAGGATTGAGTCAAGATTATGTTATCCACATTAGTAAAACAAAATCTAAATGATAAAGTATTGAGTCAAGATTATGTTATCCACAATACTAAAAATGTGGAATTTACTTCAATTGAAATAAAGTTTTCTTTTGACCAATAGCTAAATACTTATAATAAGATCTCTCTCATATATATATATATATATATATATATATATATATATATATATATATATATATATATATATATATATATATATTGGTGGAAATTGGAAATATAATTTCTGAATTCTGCAAATTCTGATAAAATTAGATTGCATATAGAAAAAGTAACAATTTTATTTTTATTTTGTCACCCTGAAAATAATAAAAAAAATAAAAATAAAATTGGCCTCATTAAGTTTAAAATATTCAAAAAACGCGCATGTTCAGTATTCCGGCCAAAATTTCCCTAAAAAATAGTTTGGGGGCACCCCAGAGCGAATTAACAGAGTTCAGGAAAAAAACGTGCAAGTTTTTTTTTTTTTTTGTTTTGGGGGGGGGGGGAGAGTGAAAAATGGCCTTAAGTTGATGGGCAAAGTGCTTTTTACTCTATAAAATACTTATAGATTGATAATTTTTTCCATTATTTACAAATTGGCCTCTATTGATAATCAATTTTTGTTTTTTTATTGAAATTTCAATGTCAATTCCAAGAATTAATTAATTAATTAATTTTTTTTAACCTTTTTTTTAAATTTAAATATAAATTTGTCGATTTTACAAGTACCGAACCGAAAAAACCCGAATTAATTCGGTAAAAAACCGTACTGAACCGAATGGTTCGGTTCGGCACGATTTTGCCGAATGAACACACTTTTACATCTCAAATTATTTATATTTTTCTTACTTTAATTTTTTTCACTAATATGTAAAATACCAAATATAAAAAAACATTAGGGTAAGTCACACCTATACCCTTTAGATATGTTAAAATAACTTCAAGGTTCATGTAGTATTGTTAATTACAGCCGCACCCCCAAACAATTACCCGAGCCAATATTTCATATCATTGGGACCGATATGCACTATATTTATTTCCTGTATGGCCGTTAATGCTACCATAGACGAAAATTTATAAATTTTATATAAAATATTAAGGATTTAAGAAATGTTAGGAGATCCATGTCACCCCCTAACTCTATGTTGTCTCCACCACTGCCTGAAACTAATAGTCCGTTAGAAGCCTAACGGAACATCTTATCCGATGCATTATTTTGTTAGGGTTTGTAACAATGTTTCAGGGGTGATTGTAATTACCGATATTATAGGGACCTTAAAGTTATTTTAGCATACCTCAGGGGTGTAGGTGTAATTTACCCAAAACATTATTTGGAAAATTCAAAACTTAAAACCAGTGTGCTCACTTTATCCCCTTGTTTCTACGCCTCCACCTGGAGAGATACAGAGAAAGTGGAGGAGAGATAAAGTAGAGAGAGAAATAGCGAGAGAGAGAGAGAGAGAGAGAGAGAGAGAGAGAGAGAGAGAGGGAGGCTGAGAAAATGCAGACAGTACTGAATAGCAGCAGATTCAATCTCAGCCTCTCTCCCAGAATCAATCACCAGCCATTTTCTTCAACTGCGAAGATTCCTTGCTGTGAAATTCCCATCTTACCCCTCTCTTCTTCACACTCTCCCGTATCAGGTTCGCCTAAATACCTTCAGTGTTTTGTTACTCAATTTGATGCAAATGTTTCAGTTGTCTTTAGTTTGATTCAGGTTTTCGGTTTTCGGTTTCTGTTTCGGTTTTCGATTAAGATATGTGTAGCACGGAAACTTCAACTTCTCAAATTTTCCGCGTTTCGGAAACATTCGTTCGGAAACTCGAAGACACTTGACGGACACTTTATGGGCCACTTTGCAATTTTTTAAAAAATAGAAACATGTCTAAATAGCAAATTTTCAAATATTTTTGTTGTTTCTCAAATTATTTACATGATTTAATGATCAGTTTCAAATTAATAGTTGATAGTAAAATTTATTTTCAACATGTTTGTATAAAAATATATAAAAAGATATATATAAATAAAAACTTATTTATGTTTATATATTATATTTATATATACACCCCTATACTTTTCATATTTAAACGTTTCCCCAAGTTTCCGTATCCCCATTTTCGGACAATGTCATTTCCCCGTATCGCTGTTTCCGTGTCTGTGCTACATAGATTATGATTAATTAAAAAATCCGTCCTTATTTGATGTTTGGTTAGGTCACATTTTATGAATGGGTAACTCCGCGTGACATATTAATGGATGCTAAATACTTATGGTTGTTAAATATAAATAACAACCAACCAAACAAGGCCTTAGTGTATATATATATATCGGATCAAAGCAATTTCTAAAAAGAAAATCGGAGATTTTATTCGCATATTATAAGTAAAGATGGTTTAATTGTATTATAGGACTTTGTAGAGCCAGTAGTCAAGTGGTCGAATTATTACCGGTAACTTGTCCCGGCATTGTCGTTCGAGAAGCGAGGATACAAGACTGCTGGGAAGTAGCCGAAACGCACTGTAGTTCCTTCTTTCCGGGATATTCTTTTCCTCTCGATTTATTGTTGAGATTCGATAGGGTTATTGGAATGCTCTTTGGATTTTCCGCACCAAAGGGATGCAAAAGAACTTGCCTTGTTGCTGTAATTGGGAGGAGTGGAGGCTCGTTTTTTTCGGGGAGCGATGATGTCGGGATCGGGAATTTATTTGTGAATAAAGGATATGTAGCTGGTGTTTTGACTTTGGACACGGTAGCCAAGTTTCTTCCACGAAAAGGACCTCTTCGAAAGCGAAGGTATGTTTTCTTTAGCGTTTTCGAACATATTTTTCTCATCCAATATTCAAAAATCATGGCTTATATTTAGGGGTGAAAGTCGGAACGTAATTTCCAATTTCGGAGCACTTCTTTTTATTCCAATTTCCAATCTTTTTAGATTGAAATTGGAAATATATGCAAAAAAAATGGTTTTTTCGATTTCCGATCCGATTTTAATTTCAGAAAAATTGTGATTTTATAATTTATTTTGGTACTATATTTGTATTATATATATTATTATTTTAGTTAGTAGAAAAATAATTTATATTTTCGTTCTTTTACCTATTAAGTTATGTTTCTATTTTCCGGTTCTATCATTATCCGGGATGAATGTGGATTGTTGATGGCTTGATTTTCTTTCTTTCTTTAGATTGACAATGAGTCGTCGATGAAATACACGCTATTGATTTTATTAAGAGCCGGTAGTCTTATTTACGGAAAATGTATGCAATTTCCAAAAAAGAAAATAAAAAGCGAAACTTTCCGAAATTTTCGAAGATTTTGGAATTGGAACGGATTTCTAGATTCCAAATAGTTTCTTGGAATCGGAAGTGAATTTATATTCCATAAAAAAAAAAATCGAAATTTTTCCAAAGAGATCGATTTCGATCCGTCTTTCACCCCTACTTATATTACCAAGCATAAATCTCAAAAAAACGGACAATGTTGCATAACTTTTGGACAGGAAAGGAATAGCGTACATATCAAATGTTGCGGTGCGAGAGGAGTTGCGAGGAAAGGGAATCGCAAAGAGGGTAGTGGCAAAAGCCGAGGCGAAGGCTAAAAGCTGGGGATGTAGAGCCATTGCTTTGCATTGTGACCTTAACAACACCGGAGCTGTACAGCTGTACGTTAGTCGGGGATTCAAGAGCGTGAAGGTTCCGGAAGGTGCTAATTGGCCGAAACCGAAAGCTTCGGCCGACGTGCGGTTCAATTTCATGATGAAGCTCCTTTAACTCTCTACTCTCATATTAAATCAAATTATTTTAGGTAAATGTATATATAGGGTAAATTACGGCCAACCCCCTATGGTGAGGTCAAATTACAAAAAACACCGACATCTTATAAACTCGGACGTCTGATAAGCTGGATGAAATCTTACTTCTTATTTTTACAACTACCTTCTTGAGGGAAAGTCAATTTACAAAAGAAGTCCTCATTTATTATAAATTACATACATACCCCTGAAGTTTATAAATTTCTTACTTCCTCCCTACAAAGGGTGTTAATGTAAGAAATTTTATAAATTTCAAGGGGTAGACATAATTATGAAAAAAAGAGGGTTTTTTTTTTCGTAAATATACTTCACCTCAGGGGGACAGTTGTAACTTACCCCAATATTTTAAAGTGTTTGAGTAACGAGCTTATCAAAGAGTTTGAATTGTGTGTAATTATGAGCATTAACATGTACACTTAGGTGGTGTTTGTAAAAGCTTTTACAAACAGATTATGAGTTTTTTTTTTTTTTTCTCATAATTTATTTTTAGGTGTTTGCAAAATGAGTTTTTACTTTTACTTCTCTTAAAATAAGCAATTCTAAGCTATAATTTATAAAGTATCACTGTATCTGTCCTTTTGAATTTAAGTTAATTTTCCAGCAAAATTACGAACACCCCCAACTTCTTAAAATAAGTACTTAAAACCAACTTACGTCACCATCCATAACTTATGCTTTTCAATAAGCTCGCTAGGATTAAAAGATATGCTAGTAATATGTCTTGTAGCTGCTATACTTTGTAAAATGTGGTAATCTTTTTCAATCGCACATATACATATGGATGTGTGTAAAATATATAAATCTATCGACGCGTACGGTAGGATATAACTCAGATGAAAATCCACCTATTGTAGCATAAAGCAAACCCTTTATATGTATCGTTGTGGGTGAGAGAGAGAATGCATGAATAAGAACTTTCGAATGAGAAAAAAAAATTATTTGTCTCGTATTTAATCAACTCTACATTCGTCTCCGGTGTGTTTAGTGGTGCCGGAAGAATCACTACAAACTACATTGTTCGATGTTTCTGATCTTTCCATACAAAACACGGACTCCGATTTCCCGTACAGTTCTTCGTACGAGGTAAGAATCGATAGGTCAAGGGTCCGACCAACATCCTCAGGCTCCGTAAAAACCTTACAGTGCGTTGTTTCGACCCCAAGCTCGAGTTTCTGCTCTTCAAACCTTGAAAATTCTCCGTCCGAAGAAGCTTCCAGAGGGAAGTTCTGAATAACCCCCGATACCGACCCGTTCGAGACATCCCCCACATTCTCTCGATTTTCATCCGACAAATTGGAAGCAATGATTTGTTCTTCCGTGAGAATTGGTTGTCCGAATAAAAGAAAGAGGGGCGATTTTTTCGCCTCGTTTGATTCCTCGAAATTCTCCGTTTTCTGAGATGGGCTAGTATAATCGACGAGTGGCTTGAAATCGAACGGTTGAGGTTTATTATAGTGGAAATTTGAGGAAGGTAATAAGATTCGAGCATGCCTGGCTCCCTGTATGCCTGAATAAGAAATGTTGTTGTCGGAGAAACAACACAACGGGCTGAGGGGGTTGTTGCTAAAAAATGTCGGCATCGAAACCGGATATCCAGAAAGTTCCGGAAGCCGCGGCCTCTTTCTCGGCACGGATAATGGAGAGAGATGAATGGCTGGAATATTCGACACTAATTCCACTAACCATGGGCTCACTCGCTTCACGTTTTGTAGTAAATCGGGTTCATCCCACGCCACCTGCAAACAGAGTTCGACGAAAAATCATTACGTCGGCTTTAATTATCAATCGAACAACAATTACATATTCGGTGATTTTATTTTTTCAGATTATTACATGTTCATAGGACGACTAAGAAACAAAAGAAATGCAATTTTTTAATTTACCTGAAGAAGCCGCCAAGGAGAATTAGGCCAGCGAATCGGATCATCGACCCGAACCGACGAAATCGTTCCCATAAACCAACTTATCCGAGACGAATCTTCCGTCTCGAAAGCCATCTTAAACCTCATCCCACCACACCACCGAACCCTCATTGCATCCCTCACGACAGAGGCCCTCACCACAAACTTCGGCGTGCTAGCACGCGGATAATAAACAACCTCAAACGGCCGACCGCACGAGGCAAGATCCACCGCTTCAATTACCGATTCGCCCCTCTCCCCCACCCCTAAAAAATCACGACCACCACTATTCCATCCGTAAGCCGCCACCTCAGCTCCAACGCCCAACCCCGTTTTCGCCCTCCGCACTCCGATGCAAAGTTCCCCGTTTTCCGCCCTCAAGAACACGACAGAATCACCCGCGACGAGCCGTTTTCGACTCACGAAATTGCTCCAACCGGTGGTCAACAGGTGTCGCCTCGGCGTGCCCCGATAGATGTGCCTGAATTTCCAAACCTCGCCATGAACATCCTTAGCCAAAACGGTCTGAACCGGAGGCTCGGCCGAGTAATCCAGCCTCGGAAATATTGTCTCCGCGCAATACCTCGGGACCGAAAACCCTCCCCCGTTATTCGCATCCGACTGCGTCAAGGTTTTGGCGAACGAATTCGATTTCGATATCGACACCTCATTTACGCCGCTCTTATCGAAATTACTATCAAATTCATCGTTCGCTCCCAATGGAACCAACTTGATCTTCGCAAACACCTCATCGGACTCGGCATCAGCTAAATACTTAACGGACAGCACTCTACAGAGCACAAGTGGCGGAATTTTTGAAAATTCACCGGAATCGAGGTTTCCGGCGGCGTGTTCGGCGTGGCCTTGGGGGAAGTAATAAACGCCGGAATTCAACGGCGGCGTTTGAGCCATACCGCCGGCGCAGGCGTGCCATAGCTGAGGATTCAATGATTTTTCCAATTGATTCACCACTGAATGCATAACATTGATCATATCTCGAAAACCTAAAAAATTCAAATGCCAAAAAAAAAAATCCCAAATTGAAAATCTTATACTTGAAGAAAAAGCAAAAATGTAAAGAATTGGTTGGTCGTGTAGGCTTTTTGGAGAACATTAAAAGCAAAAATGAAATAACTTGATTATTTGTGACTGAGAAAAACACACACAACACACACTAGAGATGAGAGAGAAAGAAGAGAGAGAGAGAGAGAGAGAGAGAGAGAGAGAGGGAGATTGCGTGTGAAAAAGACACCTGAAGTTGAAGGTTCGTATTGCAGTGCAGAGAGCGAAGGTGTCAGAGGGAATTTGATATTTTGACAAATAAACATAGTAGAATATAATAAGTCAAACATACTTATCAAAAATAATAATAAGTCAAATATACACACACATTTGTCCATATACATACATTTTTTTTTTTTATATTCCGGATGATTTTAATTACCGTCGGTGGAACAGTTGAATTTCTATAAATTAATATAGTCGAGACTAGGAAAATTTTATTAATTTAGCGAATTATTAAATTATCGAGTTAATAATTTAACATGTTTTCACCGAATCGGACTGAGAGAAACTATTATTTAATCGAAGTTATTAATTTATCGAGGTTTTACTGTATTTCCTTTGGATTTTGGATTTTGGAATTCGTAATTTTTTTTTTAATTATTATTTTTTATAAACTCAATGTGGATGGATCGGCCAACAATAATGTTGTTTAAACGGGCGGTGGTGTGATTCATGATCGGCCGTAAACTTTGTTGCTGCTTTCTCCAACGTTTGTGGCCACGGTACGAATAATATGACGGAGCTATATGTGCATTATAAATGACGGGATGGGCTGCGGTTGTGTCACCCTTTAGACATCGAGAGTGATTCTAAGATTGTGGTGCGGGGCGATGCAGGGCAAGCAACGGCGTCACCAAGAGAGATTTTAAAGCCTTAATGCGAAACACGTTTAGTCTTCATCATGTTTTTCGGGGGCAAAATAGTCCGGCGGATTTTGCACATAGCCATCAACATCGGCAAGATTTTCTTTTGTCACTCTAATTTTACTTCTATGGGTTGTTCATGCTTTTATAACGAGATTCTCTGGGCACATGTTCTTTCGTCAATAAGCGACGGTGGGAATTGGAGGGTTTCGTCGTTAGGTACCGATTAATTTTCACGATTTGTAGCATTTTGCGTAGTTCGATAAGAGTTTTCTCTCAGTAATTTTATTGCACAAAGCTATGTAAGGGGCACTCTTTTTTCTTGTTTTGCCAAGAAGATTTTTACTAGGTTCATATTCTTTTCATGCAATAAAATAATTTTTTCGGCCAAAAATTTAAAAAATAAATAAATAGAAGGGAAATAAGAATCTCACAAGCATTTTGGGGAATCTAGAAAGGAACAAATTGGACATAAAAAACATATTAAACCCATCACAATTGAAACCCCCCACCCAACAACCAAACACTTTTAATGTTGATGGGGCTACACATTGTCCAAACATATGCAATTTATTTGTCTTAATTACAATTACAATTAATATCCCATCTCATCCAACTCATGTAACAGCTTGGCTATTGATGGTCATGTTACAACAATTCTACCCTTCTTATTTAATATATATATATATATATATATATATATGAATAAAGATATGTACAATAACTTTTGGAACATTAATTTAAATGGCGAGATTCATATAGTTTATTTATTAGTCGACTACAATCGATTACAAACTGTCACTTAACAATTACTAAAATTGATGGTTGAAAAATCAGAGTGTATTGGACATAAGGAAGAAGCTCTGCCACACCAAACATTTATCGGGCCGCAGAGGAGGAACTTGTCAGGTTATGAGAGAATGGTTGTTCCAATTTCGATGGTAGAGGTGTTTGGTGTCCAGAAGGTGGTGCATCGGCGGCGGTGAAGGTGTTTGATGTCCAGATGGTGGTGTCCCGGGCCGGCCGTCGGTGAGGAGGAGGTAATCGTGGGGTAGAGGTGTATATGAGCTGAGCCGACTTGACAATAGCACGAACTCGAACTCGAGTTTTTCGAGCTCGAACTTGCTCTTTCGCAATTGTTCGTGAGCTCACGAGCCGGCTTGCAAGCCTTCTTTTAATTTTAATTTTAATTTTTAAATTTTTTATATATCAATTTTAATTTAAATAATATATAATAATGTAATATACTATAATAAGAACATAAAAGGTACATATAAAAATTAATTACAGTTCTTTTTTTTATTTTTTTATTATAGTATAAATATTTTTTAAGAGTAAAAAATTAGGAAAAAGAAAATCAAAATGAGCTTGACTTAAAAAATACTCGAATTGTTTACCTCGAACTTGCCAAAACAGCCAAGCTCGATCTTAAATAAAATTTGTTTGGGCCTGACTTGAAAGCCCATAAAACAATCAATTAGTCTTCTTTTATTATGACCATCACAGTCCAAACATGGTCTAAATAAAATTATTATTAATTTACGATATTGTAAGTTCAAAAATTGATTTTAATTTTAATAATTAAAAAAAGGATATTAATTTTCATTCACCAAAATTGATTTGAAGCAGTTAAATGGTTTTTCCATATCTACACAATGACTAAACTCAAAACAAATTTTCCCAACAAATCTTACACTATGGCTTCTAAGTTCTATATGCACACCATAATGTTGTTAGAACTGGACCATACCGGCCGGTCAGACTGGTTCGACTGTAACCCGGCAATAAAGTGGTCCGGTCTGACATCTAAAACCGCAAAATAAAAAATCGGGGTTAAGTGACCAAAATTCGGTTCGATCGGGTAAAACTCGAGAACTGACGAGTCAGTCAAGGAATCCGGTTTTTAACCAAAACGTCTCCACCGCTGAGTTGGTTATTTGTGGCTAGATTTGAGTGAACCTTCACAGACTTAGTAGTGGGTGACCCGATCTAGTCATGAGTAGTCGAAGGATTGTCGGATATGATCATTGGTGATCGAATAGAAGTGGCCGATTGCCGGATTTGAAGAATAAAAAATGGAAAAATATAGAGTAAAGCAATAAAATATAGTAACAAGTGATGTGAAGTAGATAAAAGTGAAAACAATAAGTGAGAGATTAAAAATATAAATAAAATAATATTTTTTAAAATTGAAATTAATAAAATAATGGCATATTAAAAAAAGTCAAAAACCCTGTTGAACTGGTTCGACCCTATAAACCCATGACCCAAATGGTCGTTCGGTTCTATAGTCGGTCCGGTTCTGAAAACATTGCATAAACATCTCCAACAATGTAGAAGCACCGATACTTTTAAGGTTAATAAAGCAAACTAAAAGGAAAAAAGGGAAAATTGCACATCAGCCCCTAAATTTTTTTAATTTCGCACTTTACCCCCTCAAAATTTTAAAAAATGAATGTCCCCATCCAGAATGTTATTATTGTTGCAAATTGCCCCGATAGCAAAATTTCGATGGATTATTCATCGGCATTTGAGTATTTACGTGCACATTGCCCATTTATACGTTATTTTTGTTGCATGCTACTCTTAAAAACACTATCTTTTTGCACATTGCCCCTTTAAATTTTATTTTTGTTGCGCAACGCCCACAAAAAAATGATCTCTGGGTCAAAATGCAACCAAAATGATATTTTAAATGGGGACTATCAAGTTTTTGATCTTTTAGGGGGAAAAGTACGAAAATTGGAAATTTGTAGGGGGTGAAGTGCATTTCCAAGAAAAAAACAATGGTAAGAGAAAAAAAATGAAGTAAAGAAAAGAGGCAAACAAAATAAACATAAAACTCATTACCATTTAGAAAATCCCTACAAACAAATCAACTGCAAAAAGAATTACCCATCAAGGGATGACCAAAGCTAAGAAAACACTAATAAAAAAAAAACATAACTCTTTAAAGGATCTAAAGACTATAACTCAAGAATCAAAGCTCACCCCACCTACTACTACTAATCTTCCTTTATATCTCTCTCTCTATATATAACTCCCTCCCTAGATTTTGCCTTCTCAATTCTTCATTCCTCCTCTCTCTACTTATAGCTAAAATTATCGTCGTAGTCTATAGATCCTATCCCGTCTCGCGTTACACTACTATACAAAGAACCAACGAACAAAATAAATCGAACATAAAAGAAAAGAAGAAAAAATTTCAAGAAAGCAGCGACGAAAAGACGAGACGAAAAAAAAATATAGCCAACAAGGGGATATTTTTGTTTTCTAGAAGCTTGCGTCGAACTCGGGCTTTGCGGGCCCCACCTTGGTCCTCATCTCGACGACCTTCTTGTGGGAGTTGGAGTGGAGGGCGGGGACGAATGTGGGGCTCGCGGCGGGGCGGTACTCTGGGAACAGCCGCCCCGACTTGTAGCGGACCCCGCACGCGTTGCACAGCGTCTTGGGGCCCGTGGGCCCGGCCCTCCACTGCGGGGTCTTCGTGATCTCGCAGTGCTTGCATTTCCGCACCGGCGGGTCCCCGTGGGCCCCGCCTTCGTTGTCGTCGTCTTCTCGATTGGACGGAGGGGTTTTCTTCATTTTCTTTCTCTTCGGGATCTTGTTGGTAGCGAGGGGTGGCGCCTCCTCGACAAAAATCTCGGTTTCCGAAGAGAATTGTGGGGTGGTGTCAACGAAGGATGGTATTGTGGTCGGTCTCGGGTTGAAAGTTGAGGGGCGGGGGCGTTTGCTGCGTGCGCGTTGCGGGCCCCGGTGGGTGGGGGGGAGATGGGCGGTGGTTTGTCCGACGGAGGTGGTGGAGCTGCTGCTGCTGGTGCTCTCCAAAACGGAGACCGGGCTCGAGGTTTGGAATTGGTAGGTAGTGTGGGAAGTCGGCTCGTTCTTGTGTTCGCGCAAGTTCTCTTTTGCGATGGTCATTCCTCCCCCCGAGAACGAGTCCTCCACGAAAGTTGAGAGCCATTCGAGTTGGACTATATCCTCGTACTAAAACAAAAAAAACAGGGGATGCATTAGATTTATAAAAATGAAAAAAGACTACGAGTGACTCTCTTCAAAACGACTAGAACATTCTCGTGTTTGTTTATATTTCGGGAAACGGGAGACGATAAACAATGTAGCAGTCAAATCATGTCTAATACAAATCATGTCTAATACAGTTGGAAAAAGGTTTAGATGAAAACTAAAATAAAATTTTAATGGTGAATTGAGATGTGACACCTAACTTACCAAAGATTAAGACAATTTGCCAAACTATTTTTTTGAAATTTTTAAGGCATTCAATTTCTTTTTCTTTTAGCAATCATGTAAATTATTTTATGTAGTTAAGGTCCCACTTACATGTGCTCAAAATAATAATACTGCGAAATTTCAAAAAATAGTTGTCGTTTTTCGGAATTTCGTATGGGAAATTATTATTGCAAAGCAAAAATAATTAAAAAGAACGGTGGGGCTCACCGGAACAGAGAGCTCAGCCGACAGGTCGGAGGCGGCATTGGCGGAGAAAAGATGGTCGGATTCCGGCAAAGCGTCGTCGTTCCACATGCTCGGAAAGTCCTTGGAACTATCGGAATTTACGAAAATGCCACCGACATCTTCATTGTCAGGTGGGAACTCAATCAAGTCATCAATTTGATCAAAGAAGTTGCCACAGTCAATTTCATCCATGAAATTTGGTTCCATTTTCCCTGAAATTATTTAAAATTAAAAAAATGTGGCACTTTACTGAATGCTAACGTACGCATGATAACAGGAAGGAAACCCACTCGTGACTCATGAGGTGCATGTTAGCAGAAGGGGTTATTTTTAGTTTAAAGCAATTTTTGGATTTTTGTTACCATTTTAACATAAAAAGTCTAAAAGAGTTTCACTCAGATTCTGCAAATCTTGTGGAACTTTTAATATAAATAATATTCCATCCGATTTTCGTATTATTCGCCGTTTAAGGTTTTTCGGGTTTCGGGTAAGAAGTTTCTGGTTTTCGGGTTTTTGGGTACACTAATAAAAATGCATGAATTTTAAGAAAAATGCACTTATAGTACTAAATTTCAAATTTTTTTGGTAATAAATGTATCATTATTATAACTTTCTGAAGCAACAGATAATATGAAATAATTGTTTTTCCGAAAAAAACAAAAGTTAATTAATTTGGAAGAAAAAAGGGGTATTGACAAACAAAAAAGTAAAAGAAGGGATTAAAGGATCAAACCTTGAAGATTCTTTAGTTGTTTTGTAGGCAACACAAAAAAATGCAGAAAAGCTTAGAATTCAGTCTCCTACAAGATTTTGCCTGCAAAAAAAAAAAAAAAAAAACATGGGGGCAAAATGGTAAATTTTCAAGAATTATTACAAACAATTAATTGCACAAGAAGTAGAAATATTTCCGAGACAATAGTTAGTTAACTCACAGAAAACTGAAAATGTGAAGGAAAAAACAAAAAGAAAATTACATTTTTTTTTTGTCTGAAATTGTGAAATAGTTAAAATTACCCATAAAGACTGAAACTTGATAAAAAAAAAAAACAGATTGCATTTTTTCTTTGGTCTGAAATTGAGAAATAGTTAAAATTTTACCCATAAAGACTGAAACTTGAAAAAAAGAAAAAAAGATTACATTTTTTTTTTGGTCTGAAATTGAGAAATAGTTACAATTACCCATAAAGACTGAAACTTGAAAAAAAAAAAAAAGATTACATTTTTTTTGTCTGAAATTGAGAAATAGTTAAAATTTCCCATAAAGACTGACTTGAAAAAAAAAAAAAAAAAAAAAAAAGGATTACATTTTTTTTGTCTGAAATTGAGAAATAGTTACAATTTCCCATAAAGACTGAAACTTGAAGAAAAAAAACCCATTAAACTAGCAATTTGAAGTTTCAAAGCGGGAGAAAATTATATATATATATATATATATATATATATATATATATATATATATATATATATATATATATATATATATATAAAGGAAAAGCAAAGAAAATGCAGAGGCAAACCTGTTCTTGAAAAATTGGTATGAATTTGGCAGAAGAAAAAAATAAAATGGAAAAGAAAAAAAAAAGGACCTATGCTACAATCATTCCTCCATTTCTACACTGTCACTCTTCACTCATAAAGACTGTATGTATCTATGTGTCTATATATGTGTGTGTGTGTGCAAGTCTTTTCTTCTCTGTTACTCCTACTGTGAGGAGAGAGAGAGAGTGAGGAGAGAGAGAGAGAGAAGAGAGAGAAAGGGTTGAAACGAGAGAGAGAGAGATTGTGTGAGTGATTATGAAGAAAAAGAAAAAGAGAGGGGCAAAAAGGTAATTAGGAGAAATATGGTAGGTAGGTGAATTTCTTTCTTCATTGCAAGCTGTCTTTTACACACACTCTCACACCTTTCACTCTCTTGATGTTTAAGTCTTCTTCACCCCCCACCCCCCCTGATTGCACGTGGGCCCCACGCGCCACTGTGTATTTTGTATACGTATGCGCCGTGTGTATACGATATACAAGTATAGAAAGTGTTTACGCGTATGTGTGCGTGTGTATACGGTGAGTGGATAAACATTGGCTGCAACAAAAAAAGAAACAATACTGTTATCTGTTTCTTCTTGCAATAAAATTTTTTGGGTAAATTACAACCAACCCCCTGAGGTTGGTCAAATTACGAAAAAAACCCTTCATGTTTGAATAATTACAACTACCTCCCTCAACTATGAATTGTTCTTACACGTCCACTCTTATGGTGTCAAATTCAAAATAATCTTAGATTACGTACGTCATTACGTGAAATTTTCTCTAGTTTGTACTCGTTTTGTGCAAAATTAAATGCAGTTTTGATGCACCACAATCTGATGTATACATGCTAAAAAACACATCTTATGATCATCTTGTTTCAAAATGTGTTCGGCTGGGATAAAACGGGTACAAAATTGAGAATATTTCATAGTCTAGAAAATTCCACTAAATTTGACACCGCAAGGGTGAACGTGTAAGAAGATTTACAGTTGAGCGAGTGATTATAATTATCCAAACATGATGGATTTTTTTGTAATTTGACCATACCTCAAGGGTGGTGGTAATTTACCCAAAAAAAATTAAATATTCAAATTTAAGGTGATATTCTTTGTTTGCCCTTTCGCTTTATATTTTTTTTTTTGGTTATGGCCTTTTATGTAAAAATAATTAATATCGCGGATTTGATTTTTGACGTCATTAATTGTTTTTATTATGTATTTAATATTTGTATTAGCATTGCATAATCTTGAAGATTCTTTGTCCAATTGCTGTAATCACCTGTCTTTTCTATTTGGTATTTGGCCTGTATACCGAATTTTCGATTTGATTCGGTTCGATTCAGTCAGTTTACCGGTTGCGTGAACAACCCTAATTCAACTTTATATTAGAGTCAAAACAAATGAAATGTCACGTGTTTGTATTGAAATTCAAACAAATTAATTTAAAAATTTATTGTATCTTGTATTTAGGAGATTCGAACTTAAACAATGGTCAATTAGACTGTACCGTAAATTATACGATAGTAAAGTGAACTAAAATAAGATATTTTGGTCATAACTCTCATACGAATCCGATTATACTAATTCATTCGAGTTGTATTAAATGTCGAGTTATTGTATTTTTTTCAAGGAAATAATTAATTTGGAACAATATGAGTATATATATATATATATATATATATATATATATATATATATATATATATATATATATATATATATATATATATATATATATATATATATATATATATATTGATTGTTGAAGATCAATTGTCCGTGTGATTTGCCTGTTGGTCAACTGCCAGAGTTGACCAACTTATCAAGTTCGAACTTTCGGTTGGGGGATTCAATACAATTTTTATTTTTCTATAGTCAACATTAGTTGATCGTCGATAATCAACGACTCGGATAAATTGAATGTTGATCAACAGTCCCAGAGATCGACGGGTGAGTAACATACGCCAAAATCGTGCTTCGTCAACCATTTTAGGGTCGGAATTTCTTAATTACTCAAAAGGCAATTTCAGCATCGCAGAACACTGATTCAAAATTAGAAGTATAAAAAGTAATTCTTTAATATATGTTCATCACATTTTGTATTAATTAAAAAAATCATGATTTTGAACCTTGAAATTATAGCCATTGCAATGGAATATAATTTAGAGTAATGTAAAATGAATGCAATAAAATACCATCCTAGCTTCATCTTCTAGACAATGAATTCATTTAATATTTTTGTAGTACATCTTTACATTGATATGTCATAAGATAAATTTTGAAGTAAATATTTACGTACATTTGCGTGTGAGTTTTCGACCAATAGCAACAAAATCCGGATGAATCAATTACAAAAAAATACTATTGGTGCTACAATTTTAAGTTTGCGGAAACTGGGAACTGAATACATTTAAACTTTTATGAGGAGGACTGATAATACTAATTGTACACAATCTTGTTAAAGAATTAAATAAAAAATCGGGATTCGAAAATTATTGGGGAGGGGAGGGGGGAATGGCCCCCTCTAACCCTATACTAACTCCTCCATCGGAAACAAAGGTATAATCACACATGTGGAACAATTATTCTTAAATGTATTTTTCATCGTAATTAATTGCATGAAGCAATAAAGGAGACATTTCAATTATAGTAGTTGTGCATTGAATTACTTGGCCAATAATAAGTCACACTCACACCAAATAATAATTAATGGTGTAATTAATATATTTGTTTCGTTTTTGGGAGAACTTTATAACAATTAATTAACACACAAACCCTTCAAACATAAGGACCTTCATATTTTTATTTTAAGAAAAAATCTATATGCGTAAAACAAAATATTTGTTACTCCCTTCGTCCCATAACATTTATTATTTAAAAATAAAATTGTGGTCCATATTTTCTGTCATTTTACTATTCTTACACTGCATTAGTTACATATTTTTCAATTTTGAGCTTATTAATTCTTCAGCACTATCCCTGCATTAATTAGTAAATAAACATATTTATTAAGAATCTTAACACTTGTGCAAATGTGCAGGATGAGAATTAGGGAACCAGTAAGTTAACGCTTGAGAGCTAATTACATATAAATAAACGACATCCAATCGTCTATCTTAATTGATGTTTAATCTCGAATTACACATGAGAAATGTGTGTTAAAATGTTTAAAATATTTGTTACATACACTTGATATTAATTATATTCACAACGAATATAAATATATATATAAAAAAATATATTAAAAATCATAATTAAGCAATATGGAATACCGAGTATATATGAAGAGGGAATAACATATTGGTTGTTTATTTTAACAAACCCTCTAATATATAAAATAAAACAAATATCTTTTTTTTTTTTTTTTTTGTTTTAATCCCTAAAAAATAATGAGTGCATATCAAGAGACAAGAAATAGTAACTAAACACGCTTCTTGATTTTAAAATCATTAAAATAAAAATTAAGTTGGTAAAGTCATTATTAGTTGAAACTTAGTCTGCAATTTAACAAAGAAATCCAAGCTATAATAAAAGTGACTTCATAGCTGCTAAAAGGAGCTGCCGAGCTTTATATATATATATATATATATATATATATATATATATATATATATATATATATATATATATATATATATATATATTTGTGATAATATCAAAAATTATCACTATACAACATTATTGCAACCTCCTTAGTTATACAACCACATTGATATCATTTTTTGCATAATCATGCGAAAATAATTAGTGTTGTCTCTCAAAAGATTATTTCTTGTATCAGTAACGCTATTTTCTAATATTGATCTTTCAATAGTTGGATCCGACTTTATTAATTCTAAACATAATTTATATATACACCGTATATATACTTAGCTAAACATGTAGAACATAATGCCTTGTTAATATGGTTTGTTATAAACTACATTAGGTAAACTTCACCGCGTGTATATCCTATTATACACGGGTGTAGATCAATATAGATATTACGCACATCTATATGCGTATGTATGATTGTGTGTAATCAAATGTGTAAAACTACCCGATAACTTAATGTTACTGTGTGTAGCATAGAAGCGACCCCTTATTACATGAATCAGGCTAGACCGTATTAAATCTCTATTATGTATAATAATTAGTTAATTAGTAACATGTCTGGTTCCTTGTATTACATATATCTATATTATAAAAATTGTTAAGATCTAGTACTTAATGTAATTTCTTAATAATAATTAAAAAATAACAATATCTTTATTGTAGTATTTTAAGGATAAAATTGTCTTTATATTTTTATAGTCACTATCTACAAATATATAATCGTGTGGGTTATAATAATCAATAACTATTAATTTTATTGGATAGTAACATTTAATTTATATATATATATATATATATATATATATATATATATATATATATATTTCTATTATGAAGGAACTCACAGTCATCATATAGGTGCATTGAGTAGACATACACTCTCGTATTTTAAATTACAAACCATATGAGAGACGCAAACCACACTAGACTAACCATATACAACAAGTTCGACCTAACAATCGTTGACAAAGAGATTCAAACTTATTAATTATAACGACATGAGTTAGATGATTAATCAAACAACAACTATTGCACCATGTGTATTAAATTCTAATCTAATCTCACACCTTTTTTTTATAACTTAATTAGCATATTGTTATTATCTTTAAACAATTTATTGAGGTTACTAGCACAAAATGCTCAAACATGTTTCCAATATAAGATTGGAGAAAATAATTGATCAATATAATAGTTCATATATTTATCAAAAAAAAAAATATAATAGTTCATATTGATCATTTCTTCACATAAAGAAAAACACAAAAACACACTCTTTATTAAATTCAGTTAAATAACAAAAAAGAAATTGTTATTAAAGAAATGACCAGTATACCCTTCTGTGGACTACTATGACGAAAATACCCTTTGAAGTGGGGAAAATTACTGAAGTGGCAATACTCTGATTTGTGCGTCAAACGCGGGGGTTTGCGGATTTGGTGCGTGGATGGCATGTAAGACCCACGTCGAGATGGGTCCCACACAACATTTGAAAGCGGCATAATCTGATCCCTCCATTATTATGACGTGGCGAGAATCTACAGCTCGACATTCTGAAAGTGGGTCCCACGCGCTCTGAGAGGATCAGACGGCTGTTGCCAGATAGGCATTTGAGCTCCACAGCATAGAAGTCACGTGTGACTTGCATAGGGATCTGAACCTGACATATTATTCTTGCTATTTTCTTTAATAATAGTAGTAAAATTCTTGCCTTGTTATTATCGGACAATTTTTTTTTAAAATTTATTTAATATTTATAGGGTAAATTACGCTGACATCGATGGCTAAAATAACTGTAAGGTCCATGTAGTATTTATAATTACAGCTACACCCTGAAACAATTACCAGAGCTAAGATTTCATGTTGTTTGGACAGATATGCACTATATTTGTTTCCCGCGGAGCCGTTAATCCTACCATAGACGAAAAATTTATAAATCTTATATAAAATAATAAGGATTTAAGAAATTTTAGGAGAGCCATGTCACCCACCCCCTAACTTTATGTTGTCTCCACCACTGCCTTAAACAATGTATTATTTCGTTAGAGTTTCTAACAATGTTTCAGGGAGTGATTGTAATTATCAATACTACAGGGGCCTTAAAGTTATTTTAGTATACCTCAGGGGTGTAGGTGTAATTTACACTAATATATTAATATATCTATCTATATTGATAAATACACATATGGTATATGATGTTAGAACAATGTGAACTACACCACCCATCGACTTTTGGAGTATTTTATAAAACGAGCTATCCTACATTGATTTTCTAATCTTTTTCATAAAATTTTGTGAAATTATGTAAAGTTTGAACAAGAAAGAAAATAGGAAGGAAATGGAAATTGAGATTCTTTCTCCTATATTTGGGAGTTACAAATCAACAATTCAAAATTCGATTTTAAACACCATTGTTTTACTTTAATTCCAACTAGTTGCTGCAAAGCGTAACATCCGATTTTGGACCTATAAAACGAGGCTTTCTAGCTTCATAATTTTTTTTTTTATCTTCTCGGAACAACAATTTCCCTACTTTTCTTCCTAAATTATCTTCTAAATTTATGAGTTCATGTGAGTGTCGGGTGCAAGCTTCTGCTTCACTTGATAGTGTAGTTTTCGATGAAGCTAATGGATTGGAAAGTTGTACCCTATAAACGACATGATTGATACTTTTCTGCATCTCTTCGAAAATGAATCATGAAATTCGCCTCAAGAGAGTGACCTAGTTCACGCCTCACCTTGCCTATCCTACGAGTTCTTGACGATTTCCAGCCGCAGATAGAACTGCTAAATACACACATTTGTATTAGTGTATCAATAGATGACATATATTTATACAATATACGCTCCACCGATTATTGTATAGATGTGATCGTTTCGATCCCTGTTTGATTATATATTTAAATTCAAATTTTCACTTTTCTTACTATTGGTTATATAAGTCTCTAATTTTGTATTGGTTATAAATATGGAAGATTTTTTTTTTTTTTTTTTTTTTTACATTTTGCAGAAAAAAAATAATTATGTCACAAATTAATAGGAAGAATGAGGAAATATTATACATAATTGACACACACACACACACACACACACACATATATATATATATATATATATATATATATATATATATATATATATATATATATATATATGATTGGAAATAAAATCAGAAAAAAAATTGCTTGATTTCCTCCTTAAATCACGCAATGGTTATGTCTTCTTATTCCAAATAGAAAATAGGTTTTCAAATTTCAAACAAAATAGTAAATACATAAATAAATAATAAGAGATCATCCACGATTCACGAGAACCATCCCTTTCACTGTATATTTACATGCAAAATATTAAATTTATTTTTCAATATATTTTTTTTTAATTCTATAATAATAATAATTATTATAATAATGACTACACATACACTCTCGTTGTAGGGGGGGTGGGGGGTGGGGGGTGGGTTGAAGGGTCAAGATCATGCTTGTTTATTCAAATCCATTTTCTTGGTTGTATGTCACGTGCATACACCTAAGCTTTTCAAAAATTTCCCTTCATTACTTTTATTGCCAAAAAAGTCAAATTATGGGACCTAAGTATAATATCAAGATTTTATTTATTTATTTATTACAATAGTTAATTGGGAAAATTTACACCACCCACAAGTAATGTTCAAAAACCTCATATTTATAATTTCAACCACCCTTCAACTATATATTTTCTCACACGCTCACCTTTGCAGTATCGAATTTAGTGGAATCTTCTACATTATATGGAATATTCTCGATTTTGCACCCGTTTTATCCCATCCCATTCGAGCTCTACATTTTGAAGCAAGATGATCATAAGATGTATATATATATATATATATATATATATATATATATATATATATATATATATATATATATATATATATATATATATATATATATATATATATATATATATATATATATATATATATATATATATATATATCAGATTGTATAGTTCATCACCATCTGCATTTTTGCATGAAACGAGTACAAACTAGAGAACATTCTATGGTATATAAAAGATTATGTTAAATTTGACACTATATGGGTGGACGTGTAAGAATATTCATAGTTGAGGAGGTAATTGTAATTATCCAAACATGAGGGAATTTTCGTAATTTGTTCATACCTCAGGGGTAGTTGTAATTTATCCAAAGTTTAATTTTATATACAAATAGGCGAGCAGTAACTAGTCATGTTTATAATTTAAAACTGGAAATTGTTCCCTTGTAATTAGTGAACTGTTATCTCATATGAATGTGGGCTTATGCAAATTAAATATCTGTCATATTTATAAGTTGTTTGGAAAAAAAAAATCATTCTATATTAGATGATTCGAATTACAACTAAAAAGTTAATTAGAAGTTTATCCAACGAATCTAAGAGTTTATGATTAATTAGGGGTGTAAACGAATGGATCGGATCACAATTATAACTTTCGGGGAGAAGAAAAAAACTAATTTTTTGGAGGTGAAAAACTAATTCCAGTTTCGTTCCCCAAACAAAATGGAAATATCGTGGAATTTCATAAATTGGAATGAAAATTTGGAAAAAAATTCCAATTTCTAGTAACCTAAAATACGAAACACATAATAATTTTGTATTCTAAGTTTATTTTTCGGGAAAAAAACGGAATTTTTGAATTTTTTTCAGAAATTAAAATCGAATCGAAAATCGAAATCTAGTTTGCGTTTCAATTCCGATAATTGTTTTCTGGAGAAACCGGAAATCCAAATTTTAGAATTCGGAATAAAAATAATCGAGTTGAGTAATTAAATTGGATTGCAATCGGTGGAGGTTCCCTTCCAATTTACACTCCTAGTTAAAATAATCGAGTTGAGTTAAACTTGTGATTATTCGAATTAATAAAAACAAATATTGTGGTTGTAAAAAGTTGTACATTAATAATTGAATCGAAATAAAACAGTGTATTAACCGATTTGAACATAAATTAAGTTTTAAAATAAATAATTTGTAGACCAGCTAAAACTAAAAAAAAAAGATTATCAAAACAATTCCTAGACTATTAAATTATTAAAATTTAAAATTCAATAGGTATTTTTTGTAAAATCCAAAAGAAATTGCCAACCATTTTACCGGTAATAAATCTGGCGTGTCGGTGCCGACAATCATGGCTACCGACAGTGTCACCGGGTGCATCAGGTGGCGTGGCTTGACACGTCAAATCGCAAGCGCAAGAGCAGGTAAACTCGCCGGGGGGGGGGGGGGGGGGGGGGGGGGTGGGTGGGTGGTTTAACACATTAACCCATGCATACGAGGTCCTTTCACGGCGTCGGCGGCGGTAATAACTAATAACAAATTAAATAATAAATATTGTCGTGACTCCGTAACGTTAACGGCTTTCCGTTGCTTCTCACTCTTTCTGCACAAAGTACAACCCTTATTTTTATATGTACTCTTAATTTTTGGTGGTTGATATCGAGATTAATTGCATATTAGGATCTATATTAATATCATATGTACACTAGAATTTCAATAAATTAATATTCTCGTTAAAAAATATATTTTTTCGGCTCTTGTGTTAAAAAAACATTTCACTAAATTAGTAGAATTTGGCTGATGTTCCAAACTATATTTATTTATAGAGGTTTATATATATAAGTATACAGTTAATTAACTGTCCGTATACTTATATATATACATACATATATATATATATATATATATATATATATATATATATATATATATATATATATATATATCTTTTACATGAATAAATTAATTTTTTTTTATCATATTCTATATCATAATATAGTTTTTTTTAATAAGTTTTGATGATGTAACAACTTTTAATTAATGATTTTATGATCCCGATGTTATTATTTATAATAACAATTTTAATGTATGTAATTTTTGTTTATTGTTAAAAGTTAAATTAAATTATAGTTAGTAATTATTTTTATTCGTTGACTCTATAAATTATTAAATATAAATATATTTGTTTTTTATTACATGATTTTATCTTATTAAAATGGTATTGTATTGTTTTATACTTTAATTCATTTACTCAATTATTTGAAATTTTTTCTCTTATATGTTTTGAACTCTCGCAAGTCAAATTTGAAATGTCAAAATAAAAACCCTTAACCTAGGTTTTATGTAGATCAATTGAGTTGGGGTTATGCGAATAGTTCATCCCATTTTCATTTAAGTCGGTTTCGATTTCGATTTCAATTTCGGTTTCGAAATTTGTCAACTTCTTCTGTCACTAAATTTTGCAATTAAAATAATAAAGAATGGATTTTCAAAGATTGCACATTCTAGTATCAAAATCTCCCCTCAAACCCGGGATACAATTTTCTAAGCTCACCACATACATGCATGATTTAATATATATATATATATATATATATATATATATATATATATATATATATATATATATATATATATATAACATTCAAAACTTTACTGCTTCATATTCCCTATGCTCTAAAATAGATATTATCTATTCGTTTGTTGTGGTATGAAAAGAAAATAAGACGAATCAGATCGGAATTAATACTTAGAAAAAATCGAGGTTAAATAAAATAAGATTTCTGTCCAAATGCACACGTAATTTCTTAGTCCAATATTTATAATTAGGGTAAATTACACCCACACCCCTGAGGTATGCTTAAATAACTTTAAGATCCCTGTGGTATCGATAATTACACTCACCCCCTTGAAAGGTAGTTATAAACTCTAATAGGATAATGCATTGGATATGTTATTACGATAGAGTTCTAACGCTCTATTGGTTTTAGGATGTGGTGGAGACAACAAAGAGTTATGGGTGATTTAAGACATATTCGGGGAGCCATGTCACCACATAACTCCCCATAACTCTATGTTATCTCCACCACTACCTAAAAGTAATAGGTCATTAGAACCCTATCGGAATAATGTATCCAATGCATTATCCCGTTAGAGTTTATACCTACGTTTCAGGGGATTGAGTGTAATTATCAATACCATAGGGACCTTAAAATTATTTAAGTATACCTCAGGGGTGTGGATGTAATTTACCCTTATAATTATAACTAAGTCATTCATTTTGTAACAACCTTCGATTTTATTAAAAGAAAAAAAAAAAGGTCTGACAACGTTCTCCTCACGTTGGTTCACATCTTTGAAGGTCCCACGTGGCACGTGCCTCCATTCATGGCTTATTTATCTATTTATTTATTTATTGTTTTTCCTAATTTTTTAATAGGGTTCTTTTGGGCCATATGCTATATTGATATCAAATTGAGAAATTTGATACTCTAGCCCAATTTAAGATGTAACTCTAGCCCAATAAAACATATAGGCCAAATATTGAAAATATATAATAGCCGAAAGTCGCAAGTCACACTGTCACACATGATGTAAACAAATCGAGTCGAACCGAATATATTTTTGTTCAAATTGAAATGATTTTTAGAATACTGTTTGTTCACTAGACTTCTTTCTCTCTCTAAACCCTCAAAACCCCATAAATCCCCTCAAAATTTCTCTTTCAAATCATATAGAATCTCAAAATCATGGAAAGTTTTGAAGGTAATTTCAACTATAAATTATTTATATTTTTATTATTTCATGTTTAATTCGTCAACTAAATGTTAAACAACCCTAGAAATTGAATTATAGGGTTTTGTCCGCACTTGCACGGTACACACGCCAAAAATGGGCGTCGGGTGGAGAAGCGCCCGACCAAGTTTGGCGCGGATCGTGGGGCTGGACGACCAGTTAAGACGTGGAACTGGTGTTTTCACGACCAGACCTGACCGATTCCACGTTTGGACAGGTCGTTCGGCTCGGTTCATTAGTTGAGTAGTTGTTAGGACTGGGAATGAGTTGGTTTTATCGGATCGATCCACTTTCGACCCGCTTCTTTCAGCCGATAATTTTGTTGTCGGACCGGTACTTTTAACTGACCTATATATAAATGGATCAGTCGATGGTTTTCAGTTTACTCAAAAGTTGGTGATTTTTTTAATAATTTTTTTATTATAAATATTTAATTGTAATTCTTATTTTTTCAATGTTTATTGTAATATATAAAAGAAGTAAAATCTCAAAATACAAATACATAAACCTGTCGTACAATTTCAATTTTATAATTCTTATTTCATATTCTTTATTATATAAAGTTTAATAAAAAAAACTCTTAATTTTAAAGTTAAGGTGTTGCAAAAGATGTTTGATTTGATTTTAGGAACCGCACAATTTATTAAATTGGTCGTTTTATTTTATTTTTCACTTTTGAAATACTATCCCGTGCAACGCACGGGAGAAAATACTAGTTTTTACTAACATAAGTTTTCTCAAATTTTTGAATATGTTTTGATAAAAACATCTTATTATTGTAAAAAAAAAAAAAAAAAAAACAAACAAACAGATGACCGATAATACCAATCAACCACCAATTGTTTACCCGATAAAGTCGGTTGCCAACTATTACCCGATCCATAATGGTCGGGCCGGTAATGATTTTCAATTTTCAGCACAATCGAGTGGTCGAGTCAGATAGTTAATTAGGCGATAATTGCGCAACCCAACCCATGGCCAACCCTACTAATAGTAGTAGTAGTTGGTGTTGTTGATTTTTATTTTATAATTATTATCATCATTATTATTCTTCTTATTATTCTTTATAATTATTATTTTTATTATCTCTGAAAGGACTCTACATACAGCAAAGAATGACACATAAATTATATATAAACATAAACTTCAATTACAAAAAAAATAAAAATCTTCATCCTCCACTATAATAAAAGCACTCAAAAACCTCAAATTGATACATACATGAATCAACCTCAGATTTTCTCTCATTACACCCTGAGAAAAACCTCAGCTCTTTACCTAGTACTTTGTCGTCTCGTCTTTTTAAATCTTATAAAAGCTCATCGAATCGAGTCAGTAGAAACCGATTTCGATACGTCTAGAGAGTTCAAACGACACGTCCCGAGCAGAAACTCCGGCAGCTCTTCTGCCGTATTCCCCTGCAAAGTATAATAAACCAACATCGATAAGTGTTTCTAGAAACTTCCGTTTTTTTTTTTTCTTTTTTCGATAGAATATAATCACATTATATTTAAATTAATTAATTAATTACCTGTATCAAGAATGCCATTTCTATGACAAGATTGTTAAGATATCCGAGAACAAGGCTAACTACACCCCTCGCCACCGTTGACGAGCCAACATCAATCCCGAGCTGTTATATGATTATATTTTTTTTTTCGGAAAACATATAAAGTTAATTATCGAAAAAAGTGTTTTTTTTTTAATTTTTTTTTTTTAAATTTTAATGTTACCTCCAAGTAGTTTTTCCCGCGGAAATAGTTGACTTCAAGTGCTTGACCAACCAAACAAGATTTCTTACCAACACTCTGCTTTACGATCCAAGATCCCTGCGAAAAATCCAATCAAAAATATCGAAAAATGTTAGAAAATCGGATCGAATTATTCGGCTAAGTAAATAATACGCATGCGGACCTTTGAAATGTAGGGTATGAGCTTGAATCTCGAATTTCGAAAAGCATCGTCACCGTTGACAAAGCGCTCGAGCAAAGGCGTATCTGCTAAAGGAGTTTTTAGCATATAGTATAGGGCCAAATTGTATGTCGTTGCACCCGGAACCTGATTAATTTGCCATTTAATCACATGATTAATATTAATCCTAGATTAATCAAAGATTTAAAAAAAAAATTATATGAAAATATATATATGATTTTTTTTTTACCTGTATGTTAATGACGAAAAAGAATTCCGGCCCTCCACGAGCTGCGTATTTCTGTACATTATTTCACAACGAACTCGTCTAAGATTTTTTTTCCCACTAAAAAAGACTCGTTTGGGATGCAATGTGAATGATTTTTTACGAGAGTAGAAAATGCTACTAATTTTTTTAGGGGTGTAAAGTGCGAATATACGACATTTTAGGGGTACGGAAGTTAAATGTTTGAAAACCTGAACGATGCCTCCGTATCGACCGGCAAGATCATCCTCTCGTTTGTCCGATCTTAGCCAATCAGCAGCAACCATTTGCATTAAAGTGCCTTTTGCTTTGGTCTGAAAATCAGTAGATATACGGTAGAACTTCGATAAATTAATACTCAATAAATTAATAACCTCGCTTAAATAATATTTTCTTTCGGTCCCAACTAGGTAAAAACGTATTAAATTATTAGTTCGATAATTTAAAATTTTTTCGCTGAAATTAATAAAAAAATGTT
Organism: Erythranthe guttata; assembly: GCF_056151865.1. Lineage (NCBI taxonomy): Eukaryota > Viridiplantae > Streptophyta > Magnoliopsida > Lamiales > Phrymaceae > Erythranthe > Erythranthe guttata. Next base: position 16,836,915 of record NC_142538.1, on the reverse strand, counting down.
AATCCCAACTGTATTAATTTAAAGAGGTTTAACTGTATAATGAATTTGTAAAAAAAACAAAAAAGCAAAGAAGAAGAGGGACCTTTTGATTGTCGACGAGATAATTTTCGGCACGGATAAGAAAGGAGGAAGGATCAGCTGCAGCCCAGCTACAAGGCATGTTGAAACTCGAATCTTTCGCGAGTGTCGATCCGTAACAACACGATACACTTTCTTCCCTCGATATTTCTTGCAAGTCCATGTAACCCTTTTTTTGTACTACAAACATTTAAAAACAAAATAAAAAAATAATTCAAGTCATCTCCTATGATCTTTTTTTTTTTTAAATAAATAAGGTCTTGTTTGGTTGACTAGATAAGACGTGACGGTTAATTAAATAATAGGTAATTTATTATTTTGATGTATATGTTTAGTCGAATAACTCGTTGAATAGTGTATTCAGTAATCTTTATCCTAGCTAATCTTATCTTGAACACCAAACGAGGCCTTAGATTATCCATTTTCCATCATTTTAACCGTACACACACACACACACACTAACCTGCAAGTCCATGCAATTTTTTCACGAAGTTGGCAGCGGATGATAATTTCGGCTGGTACATTTCCTGCGTATTTAATGTCGATCGCCACATTAGATTAAAAAAAAATAAAAAAAATAAAAAATATTGACAACAAGTTAAGAAAAAAAAAATTAATTTTTTTTTACCACATAAGATAAGTCGGAGGTCGTGTTAGAATGCCACGCGTTCTCAAACGCCTCGTCATCGGAAGGTTCCGGAACATCGAAGAACTCATCGGCCGCATCACTTAGCGCAGTGAGACTCGAAGGAGTCGCGGAGTGCTGCGGTCTCGAAGACTCGTCTTCTGCCGTTTCATTCGATACCACCCTTTTGCAGTTAACTTCCGTTTTTATTTCCTCCTTTTCGTTTTCGGGAGCAACACCTATATCTATCGAAAGCTCGCCCGATAAATACTCGTTGCTCATATTTCCGCATTTCGCTCTGAAAAACTCCGCCAGCGCTGTAAAAGAAAAGGGTCATCGATTTTTTTTGAAGGAGAATATTTAAGTTTTTAAGAAAAAAAAAAGGAATTAAATACCGGAAACTTTTCCGAGCATGCAGATTGTAATCGATCTCGAAGACGATTTTTTAAGGTAGGATTTCCAGAACTTCCAATCGACGGCGAGCATGTGTTTTATTACGCAATCTTTACCTTGTTGTGAAGGAGAGATTACATATCCACCACCTATACATACAATAAATTAGAAAATCTATTGAGTTTTCGAAAACGAGTCGTAATTGTTGTTTATTGAACTTTAAATGTTCTTTATATATGGGGGCCGTGACCCCCCATTGGCTCTGTGCTGGCTCCGCCACTGCAATTTGAATTATTGACGTGGAAATACATTTTAAAATATTTTAAAGACAAAGCGCGCATATATTACTTTTAAGGCACGCGCGAACGTATCCGTCTTGGGGTGGACACTTTCGGTGGAAAACGGAATGGTAGAGAATCACTGCAACGAAAAAAAAAATGTATTATACAATATTGCATACAAGATTAAAAAATCAAGAATCGTCGAATTTTATTTTACGGTACATTTGAGTAAAAAAATAAAAAACAAGTTACCGTATGTGCCGTCATTTTCTCTTCTCCAATAACGCCTCAACAACAAGTCTCTTCGTTGCATCGCCCTGCAAAAAAAAAAGAAACCCGATTAAAATAATTTATAAAAAATAAAATAAAAAACTTATAAGCTTAAGTTGTGATAATTCTAACCATGGTAGCCAATGATTATACAGTTGAATGTGGATTATATCTGTATGACCATCAAGATGCTCGACGACGCTGCCTCGATAGAAGCAGAAATCCCACCTGCAAAATAATCGATATTCGACAAAATTAATTCGAAAAGTCGAATATTTTTTAAGACCTATATATATGAAAATATTTATAGCAACCTTAAATATTTTTGGAAATGTAGTATAATATAGTACGGCAGACTTACTCAGTCCTCGAGGCACCAAGAGACATAAGGGTACGGAAAACTGTCTCCGAAGCTCCATTAATTACACCGACTGCCATTATCGCGGGGTGATCATCCCAATGCTGATTATAAAAATTAAAATAAAAAAATAATAATTCGTCAATTTATTTTACTAAAAATAATAATATTAAGCTATAAATGAGTTGAGTGAAAGAAATATACCCTCCCATTGGAATCTCGATCTTTTGCTTCTTTAAAGAGACGCAATCCTACATATCGGCAAACGAAATATGGAAATGATCGAATATAGTTTCGATTAAAAAAATAAAATAAAAGATCAATTATCGGGGCGAATTATTTACCGTTTTGACAACCGAATATTTTCCAAGGCGAAGGTGCGATTACGTCGGATGTCATTGCATTCACATGCGTAAAAGTGGCGGTCCAATCTATTGACCTTTTTGCTATTCTCTTCGAAACACTCATGCTGTTAGATAAAATCATAAAATAAAAATAAATAAATAAATAAAAAGTGTAACATTTTCGATTTTACAAAATGAAGAATCATTTTCGATTTTATAAAAGTCGAAAGTTTTGTACATTCACCTGAAAGGCTGCCATTTTCTTTCAGAACAAGACATCACATCTTTTACGGGGTTAAGTGCAGCTTCTTGTAAAGAGTTAATCCATCGAGCCGCTTCTTCGGAACTCGTCACACCGAGCTATAAAATTTTAATTACACATTAATAATATTTATGAAAAAATAGATTTTTTTTTAAATTAAAAAAAAAAAAAGAAAGTCGGGTACCTTTAGCTGATCATTGTGATTAGAGGTATTGTAAAGTGTAAAGATGAAAAATAACTGCAAGTCGCAAGAAAAAAAACCCGTATTAGCATGTAAACATGCAACGAATATTTGCTTTATTTTTTATTTTTTTTTTAAATTGTTTCGAACATAATTTTGTTCGTACGATACGTACTTTTCTGCTATGGCTCTCTCTTCCATTATCCACGACGCGAATACACGAGTCAATTATCGCACTCCTCAAAGGCTCCTGCGCAAGAACACGGTCAAATCAAGTTCAGAACAAAACAATGATTAAAATAAATCAAGAATTTATGATTCGAGGATTAAATAATTTTCGTAAATTCAATTTAATTAGCAACATAAATCGACAATTACTCAACCACATAACCGCATTTAGAAAAGACACGCCAAGAAATCCATTTCTCGACTCGAAAAACAACCCACCCCAAATTTATTCCCATGATCAAGACACACATCATCATACATACGTATATATATACATGCACGCCGTATATTCATCACGAATAAAAAAAGACGGCCCGAGAAACGGGAGGCCGCCCCCCGTCCTCCGACTTCCCCCCTCTACAACATCAAGTTTCATACGTAAATCGAATCTTATTCGATTTTTTCTCTTCCAACCCTTCCATACAAGCCGAAAAATACGACATTTTGCATGCGACGAAATACGAAAAAAAAAAACGACAAGTTAAATTAAAAAAAAGTGCACCTCAGAATCCGAAGAGGGGATTGATTTGAAGCTCTTGAGGCAATTGTCTTCAAGAATGAAATACCTTTTACGTGAATACTGAAGCCCAAATCTGTAATAACGAATCAAATAAAGCCACCCTCTCATTTTTCCCTCGCTTTCCGCCATAACCATATTATTATCGGATCACAAAAATAAATAAAATATTATATTTTTTTATAAAAATTGAAAAATAAAAATCCAATCTTTATCGAAATTTTGAATTCGCCTATCTCTCTCCTTTATTTATTCAAAAGCCCACTTCAAGAAATGTTCGTACCCAGTACAAACACATTTACACAGAAAACAAATGTGTGTAAATGTGCTTGTAATAACGAAAAAAAGAAGAGATTTTTATTATTTATTTATTTTATTTATTAATTGATAAAGATTGGGTGAAGGTGGGAAGAGAGATTTGATGAATGATTGATCCTCTGATCCCACGAAAGGGAATCAGAGAATCGATTAAGAACTTCAGAATTTTTATTCAAAGCTTTCTCGCAAACTGCAAATTTTTTATCAAACTTTTTTTTTTCTTTTTTTTCTCAAAAAAATATATAATGTGTTTTTTTTTTCTTGTTTCTTTCTCTTCCCCCGTTGGAATAAAATTTGATGGTGGTGTTTATAGGGAAGTTGAGGGCTTCTTTGTGAAATTACTATTTTGCCCTTGGTCTACGTTCTTTGGTGCTTTTGACGATTGGCCCAATTTTGTCTTTTTCTTTACTTTTTGGTTCCACTGATTTTATGCCAATAATAAATTTAGTTATAATAATTTAAAAAATAATTAATTAATTTTTATTTTGAGAAAATAAGGTTTGTGGCACTTCGTTTTTGTAGGGGAGTCAATATTATTGTTTTATAGATGGGGGTGGGTATGATTTGTAATTAATCTACACCGCTAGTTTATACAAATTTCTCGATTATTTATTGATTTCTATTTTTATTTAAAAAGAAAAAAAAAAAAAAACTAATTTACTAGTTCTTTTCGAAATAGTGAAAATAATTAATTTGCATGATTTTGTGTATGTGAGTGTGTAAGTTAATTTGTGAAGTGTGCTTTTTAAGGCCAATAATTTGTTAAGTGACTAACTCCAATGGATGAATAAATGGAGGGTTAAATACTATTTTACTTCCTGTAGTTTGAATTTTGTACATACGACTCTCTTGTATTTTAATATAGGCTCATAAATCCATTGTACTTTCAAAATTTTCTCTTTCTAATAAGTATGATTATTTATCAAGTGACATACCATAGGGGGCTATTTACTTATATTAAAAGTATAAGGAGGTCATGTACACAAAATTCAAACTACAGAGAATTATGTGCTTATATTGAAAGTACAAGGGAATTATGTGCACAAACTCAAACTAAAATATCAACTACCTAAATAACCTATAGTGAATTAACATGAGTCAATTTTGAATAGTTTTATAATTCATTTAATCCTTGTGGTTGATAGGTATCAAAGCTAGCATATTTGATGATAATATTTTGCCTTCGGAGTCGCTCTTATTAAGTAATTTTACTATCTAAGTTATTTTGGTCACGACTTTATGATATGAACTTCGATTGCAGCCATTACGATGCCCAGTAAATTTTCGAAATACAGTCGTTAAGAAATATATTATCTTGTAAGATTATGTCTTGTAAAAACATAATTTGTTTTATATTAAAGGACAAATTAAAATCACCTCACTGAGGTAAGATCAAATTACAAAAACACTCCCATTGTTCGAGTAATTACAATTCACCCGTCAACTATGCATTGTCTTTCAAAAAGTCCCCTCATTCAATAGGTAAATTTGACACTGTACGCACTGGACTATGCTGCACGGACACGGATACACAGACACGTTGATACACGGATACGGGCACAGCGATACGGCATTTTTAAAAAACTAGGATACGCATAAATATAAAAAATATAGGGGTATATTTATAAATTATAAAAATATAGGGGTACATTTATAAATTATAAAAAAATATTTATAAGTAGCCAAATCGCATAAGAGGACCGCTTGCCCTTGCAGCTCGTTTATCTTGGCCGCTGTCACCACTAGCCACTCTCCGTCGCCGCTAGAGTTTTGGACTTCTTACTGAACTCTCAAAGAAGAGAGAGGAAATGTGTACTACGGAGAAAAGAAAATGCATATTTTTTTTATTAGGGATTTCCCTAATAAGAGCCGTGTCCCAACCTTTTTTAAAATCAGAGACATTGTCCGACACGGGTGTCCTACTTTTTGTGAAATTACAACACAATCCAACACGGGTGTCCTACTTTTTGTAAAATTACGACACAGTCCAACACGGGTGTCCTACTTTTTGTGAAATTACGATACGGCCCAACACGGGTGACCGAGCCGTGTCCAAGTATCTAGGTGTCGGATAAGGGGACTCTTCACCTTCAAGAAGTATTCGTGCAGCATAACCACTAGACGTTTAAGACAATACATAGTTGAGTGATAGTAATTACCAATGTTCTTAAAACCGGACCGGACCGGCCGGTCCAACCGGTTCAACCGCGAACCGGTGACTGGTCCGGTCCGAGTCGACCTCAAAACCCATAAATGCAAAAAAACCGGGTCAACTGCTAATGAACCGGTTCAACCACGGTTGAACCGGCAAAAATCGGTAGAAACCGGCCCCAAAAACCGGATTTATGCAAAGGGAGAAACAAAAAAAGAAAAAAAAACCTACCTATAAACATAAACTGTAAATTCTTTACACTTCTCTTGGACTTTTGATTTGTTAGAGGTGGTTCCAGTAGAATATTAACACCACATGAATATAGATAATGTTTGTGAGGAGTTGGGGAAGGCAAAAAAGAGAAAAAAAAAATTGGAAGTGGACAACATAGAGGTGGAAATTGAGGAAGGAGAGAGAGGGAGGCGGTGGGGCTGGGTAAATAATGGGTTTCTATACTTATATATTAGGGTTTGGGGGAGTAATTTAAATAGTATTAATTGTTGTTTAATGTTGTTTTATTACTTTGTATTAATATTTTTTTTTTTAATTTTTACTTTCTATTAATACTGAATACATATAAAATTACTATCTAAATGTATATATTCGTAAATAAAATAGAATTAGTAATTTATTGTTAGATATTTTATGTTTTTTCTTATAATATTTCAAAAATTTATATTCGTTAATTTTTAATGACATATGTAATGTCTAAATTATGCTATTAATGTTTCAAATTTTATTTCTATTTTCTTTACGCTTTAATTTTATTGTGAATAATTAATAAATTACTAAATTAGAGTTTTTGGTTGACATTTAATGAATAACATAATTATTGAATAAATATTTGTATAATAATCATCTTAAGATTTATATATTAAAAAATCAAAAAAAATATATAAAAACCCGGTCAGACCCCGGTTGAACTAGTTCAACCGTGACCCAGTAGGTTGTCCGGTTCTATGTCCGGTCCGGTTTTCAAAACATTGGTAATTACCCAAACATAAAAGGTTCTTTCGTAATTTGATCTTACAGGAAGGTGAACTGTAATTAACCCTATATATGAAAATAAGTCCCAAAATAGAAAAACTAAGGAGATTTTGTCACAAGAGTTAAAACTCTCTCTCCAATAATCAATAGTTAGTTCAACATACTTGCTGTTAAATACATATATAGGAGCAACAAAATCCCATAGCCAAAAATGTCTTTTAACAGTCTATATTTCCTTTTTCCTCTAGAGATTAAAAAGATTTAAAATCTCTAACTATAATGCGAAATTTGTAGTTTATGCCCTCGTTTGGCTTAATCCGCATCGAAAGTCCCCATCTACGTTTCTTGAACTTCAAAAGATGTCACCTATATGTATTTAGAATATCTGATTATTACAGTGAGACAAACTGAACGAGCTTCGATAACCACAAAAAAAATAAACGAAATCACTCAAACATGTTTTTATGCTTTACTGATTTAAAAAACGTAATTAAGAACATAATCATAATTATAATTCAAAGAACAAAACTTTTACCAGTAAGGTGAAGAAAAGGTACCTTGGCAAGAACCTTATAATTGTCGAGAATTTTCATTTTCGCAAGGAAAGATCAATGTGAAGGTAAACAAGGGAAGTGACGAAGAAGAGGAAAAATGCAGAAACTAGCATCAGGGGTTCGGCGAGCATAAATATCGGGTTGAATTTGTAGTGGACCTGCACGAGCGAATTGGAAATCATAAGCAACAAAAAAGAATGAAACCGTTAGAAATAGCTAAATGGAAAAACAGTGGTTTTACAGTTTAACTCTCGTTTAAAACAACAATGATTATGAACTAACGCATATTTATTCCGTAAACAGAGGTCATGTACTATTAATGAGAATTTCAATCACAATGCATGGAAATGTCGCTAGAAGAAACTATTCCGTTGTTGCCAGTTGGAAAGTACACAAGCGACAATCAAATTTACTGAAATGACGTGGTACCTGGAAAGGAACATTATGTTCAGGAGCTACGTTTTTCTTTTCCAGAACTACTACAGTCCGTCCAACGATATCAAGGTACGAGTACTTTGTCTGCAAAGAGCATTAACCGTAAAGCATTACAGTCTACATCGATGCATGAATTTCTTAACCAAATACAGAAAAGCAGCAATAGAAGGTAAACTATAAATGGTTTATTCGTAGTTTGAGAAGAAAAGGATCGTTCAAGGGAAAAAAAACATTAAATATCAGCGCCTAGATGTGTTTAACTGGATATCAACAAGCATTGGCAGTGGTGATACGATATTGAATAAAGACCTCTCTTATCGGTTTAATCAATCTTTAATTGTATACCTTTAAACTTTGCTCAACTGGGAAAGAAACTTTGACTGAAGGGTCCTTTGATCCCTCTGGTAGGACAACCTGAAAACGATACAGGTCTTATATGAGGTTCTCTTACTATTCTTGAAAATATAAATTTTAGCAAGAACCGTTCAAGTAACAGAAGCATAAAAAATACTGCAACATGTAATCGATAACATATACATACTTTGACTGTCAGCTTGTCAACTACAGTATCAGCAAAAGGGCAGCCAAAACTAAAATTCAGGTAACGAGCACCAGCAGCTGACTCAAAAAGGAAGTCCTGCAGTGGCACTGCATATCCGATGACAAAAGTCGCTTTCCAGCCTCCAAATAAAGGATAACGTGGCTCTATTAATAGCTCCGACTGCAAAAACGATGGATAAAAATCAAATATGCTTACTTTTCCTTTCTTTTAAATATTCACAACTATGACTACAAATCCCTAAGCACGAGCTGTAGTTGATGAGAAGATAAAATATCATTATTATACTCGTAAAAAAATTCAACAAATACGGCGGTATGTTCAATATTTTTCTTTTCGATCTCATATACACTTTTTTGTAGGATGCAGGTCTTAAATACTTGCATGTTAAACATACCTATGTAACTAGGAAGGAAAAAAAAATGACGAGTTAGTTCCTCAGAAGAATATGAATTAGAACACCAGCAGCGTGAAACAGGGTCCAGTCCTCCAATCTTATCTTGTTATTTTTAATAAACAGTGCCTGTGCGACAGTGTGAGAGTGAGAATTACCTTCTTGGAATTTGTGCGTAGACGTGATGATGATATATTCCCTATATCATCCCTGTAGTAGACAGAATGAACTCGTGGGGGTAGCTCTGCAAGAAGATGCTTGAAAGAAGAGACACCACTAGCAGTCGGCTTCGATTGGTACTCAACCCTGTAAAAAGAAATATAATAAGATTGACGAAATCCATTGTGTAGACATTGTGGCGGAAGCGAAAAGATAAATAAACAGGCCTCCACAATTTCTTTATTTTAAACGCCTCCTAATTTTCAGGAATTAGTCAGTGATGTTTTTTGCTGGTATTGAAAGGCAGGAAAAAAATGACTTCCTTTATTTTATACACGAACTTTGAAGTCGGCATTATTTTCAAACACTGACAAGACAAAAAAAAAAAAAACAGACTTTTGGTTAACTGTAAATTATATTTGCTTTAACAATACAAGGCATAAAACATGTTGCAAAACCTTATGAAACAAGAAGATCTTTTATCCTCAATATTTATCATCATCTTTTGACCACATGCTTGACTAGTAGGCTGCATACTTAAAACCACATTTAACTTAAACAACAAGCTACACCCAATGACTTAACTATTGGAAGATTCAAACTCAACCCTGTAAAAAGAAATCTTATAAGACTATACGAACTTTGCACTTAACATTATCATCAAAACACATATGAGACAGAAAAAAATATCTTCTGGTTAGCCATAAATTATACTTGCTTCTGAAAGCTAAGAATACAAAGCATATAACATGTATAAAACAAGTAAATATTTCTATCCTCAACATTAATCAACGTATTTTCTGTTACTTAAAACAAGCTACACAGAAAGACCTGCATAAATGAAAGATTCGAAAAAAAAATTGTTATGAAATTTTATGGTAAGCTGACCTTGAGAAAACACCTTTGTGCTTGGCACCAGCATTAGCTAACTTGTAATGCTCGGTCACTTGGACAGTCCCCCAATGAGAGATTTCGATTTCACGCTCAAGCTCTTCCACAACAGCAAATGGATGATTATTTTCGAAATGTATGACAATAGGAGAGTTCGAGTAAGGAGAGCGTTCCTCATACGGCCCATATCTCAGGTCAGAACCACTACGCTGGGCGGGTTCGACTTGTGTGAATGACTCGACCTTGTTCGATGGGATTTGGACAATTGTTGCCTGCTGTTTGATATGGTAAGGTGACAGTATAACTGCACTGTCATGGTAATAAACCAGTTGAGACTCTGACTGGCTTATCTCTACGGGGAAGGGTTCAAGAGAATGGGTCAAGATGTAGAGTATTTCTAGGGTGGTGGTTTCCCCCTTTGCTAATGGCTTCACCAACGATATAGCATAGTATTTGGTTTCGTTTGGCGAGTTGGGTAACTCGGTTGGGCTGACTTCGAGAGGGACGTATGACTTCTTCTTCTTCTTCCCGAAAGTTATGGCTGCTTTGACCAAAGATAGATGGTCGAACTGTGTTGGTGTGAATGCAAGAAGAACTTTTGATGCTGGAGCATCCTCAATATTTTCTACCTACACTAAGAAATTTGATTTCATGAATATATTCAATAAATTATACAGCTTCAGTTTGACATATATGAAAAAAATAAATCCAATTTAACAAATACACTTGCTCCAGCTTTGTATTTCAAAAAAAAAAAAGTTGTTCTACCCTCTCAATTCCTTTTCAAATACGGGTAAAATGTTGAGCCTTCACCAATACAATTATATTATATGTGCCGGATGCGTATCTCGTATATCCATTTACCCATTTCCGAAATTCACTAAACTAAACTGCATTTTAAGACAAACTACATGATTTGTAGCATCAGGCACTACGACCAATTTAACAGATATGTCTTGCCCCGGCTTCGTATTAAGGGAAATTTCCCCATCCACTCAATTCCCCTTCAAATACGGTAAAAATTGAGACTTCAGTCACTACAGTTATACGTGCCACGTGCATTTCTCATATATCCCTTTACCAAGTTCCAAATACACTAAACTAAGCAAAATTGCATTTCAAATTTGAGATCAAATTCACTATCAATCATCTTAATAGAAATTGATAATTCGACCTGTATTTTTTTTTTTTTTTTTGCCCAATCACAATCAAAACTCTATTACTGATAAATCTTTTCTCATCAAAGGAAACAGCTAAAAAAAATTAAATAAATAAAGAACAAATGACACATGGTTAAGCAAATCAATTAAACAAATAAATCATCATTCTGATTTGATCTAATCATCCATCTTAATCAGAGCAGAGAAAGAATTCAAAAAAGAAATTACCTTCAATGTCAAGTAAACCCTAACAATGTGCGAAGACAAATCAATCTGCACCAAATCCAATTGCAGACGAGTTAACAAAGACGAAACATCATATCAAATTAAATATACAAAAAAAAAAAAAAACACATTTCCGAAACAGAATCAAAATCTGAGAATTCCGAAACAAACAACAGTAATTCGGATCGGAGAAAGGAGAATTTACTTGACGCTCGGCGTGGAGGATCTGGAGGCCGGGTAGTGACGACGAAGACGACGACGTCGTTTGGATGATGAACAGAGAAATTAAGAAAATGAAGAGAGAGAAAATTGCAGCTGCCATTACCGTAAAGCTTAATTAGTCTCTCTCTCTAGACAGTGATGAGTGGGAGTCGTCTTTTATGCAGCAGTCAACTGGTTCGGATCTAAACTCGGGTCAACGTTGCCCGGTTCATATAAATCGGGTCCTGTATATGGGTCGAGTTTTACTTGGATACTTATATAAATCTAAGCCCAATTAATGGCCCATCAATAAGTCCACGTGGAATTACAAAAATAGCAACTATATTCATAAGATTAAGGGCCTGTTTGGCTAAGTTTATCTAAAATCGATGATGTCGGAACTGAACCAGATGCGGACCTGAACGACCATTTGGGCCATGGTTCGAATAGGGTCGGAACGGTACAACCGGATTTTTTAATTTATTTTATTTTATTATTTTATTAATTTTAGTGTTTTTAAAATACTATTTTTTATATTTTTTTTTATTTTTTCTCCTATTATTTTCACTTTTATTCACCTCATCCTATATATCTTATGCTTTTATTATATATATGTTTTCATTCTTTCTTTTTCAAATCTGACAATCCGTCACCCCTGTTAGACCACCCATGACCATATCCGACGAACCGCATGTAAAATATTATATTTATTGTTTAGTTAATTAAATGATTAATATTAATTTAGTAAAATAATTAAAATATTAAATTTTTCAGTTTCTCAAATCACGAAAACGGGAAAGTACGTCTTATTTGGTCAAGATGATGTGATGGTTCTTAGTGATGTGAAGAATATAGCAGCGAACGTTGTTCTGGCTAAGGGTGTAAACGAGCCGAGCTCGAGCCGAGCTCGCCTCTTTTGGCTGGCTCGAGCTCGAGCTCGAGCTCCTCTTTTTTTGGCTCGAGCTCGAGCTCGTGTCAATTTTGTCGAGCTCGAGCTCGAGCCCATTGTCTTTTTTTTTTTTTTTAAATATTTTTTTAATTATTATTTTATTATTAAAAATTATTTAAAAAAATAAAAAATAAAAACTAAATTGTAATTATATATATTTTTAATATTTGTATTTATTTCTATAATATTTTACATTATTATACATTATTTAAATAAAAATAACATATAAAAAATAAAAAAATAATAAAAAAAAATTAATAAATCCGGCTCGCGAGCCAGCTCGCGAGCTCATGAACAACTGAAAACCGGCTCGAGCTCGGCTCGTCAGAAAGCTCGAGCTCGAGCTCGAAAATCTCGAGTCCGAGTTCGAGCTTTTTACGAGCCGGTTCTTCGAGCTCACGAGTCGGCTCGGCTCGTTTACACCCCTTTCTGGCTGGTAAAAAGAAAGGCTCTTTATTTGTATTGTCTGCAGGAGAGGCTAAGAAAACAAGCCAAAGCGACAATGCAGCAATTTGGCATGCTCGATTGGGTCATTTAGGCTACCAATTGTTGCAACACCGTCACCCCTATTCGACCGATCATGACCAGATCCGGTCATCCACAACTAAATCTGCGAAGATCACTCGCTCAAATCTAACGATAAATAACCAACTCCGCCAGTTGTCTTGGACTGTTTTAGTTGAAAATCGGGTTCTTTAACTTGTTCGCCGGTTCTTGAATTTTACCCAGTCAAAGGTTTTTGTCATTTGACCAAATTTGTAAAATTTCTGATTTTAGAGGTCAAATCGGACCACCTCATTGCCAGGTCGCGGTCGAACCGGTCCGATTCAATTCTAACAAGATTGTCTGAAACATCTTATAAGATTCTATCAACATTATCTGAAACATCTAAAAAGTCTTTACATCGACCTAAAGTTAATGAATTAAAGAAACATCAACTAAAATTCAATTATTTAATTAATTATGATTCGTTCAATCAATCAGGGGAGAACCTAATTTTAAAATAAATTTCCTATGGCTAGATCAATCGGGTGATCATTGTAAGTTTTATTTTTATTTAATGGCCCATTAATCTTTGAATTTAAATTTATTAATTGTGGGTAATTCAATTATGGTATTAAGGTGATTTTATGGTAATTGATTTGTAACGTTGATGGCAATAAAAGACCATGATGGGTGTGATTTGTCTTCTGCCGTTACAAATCAATCGTGGCCCTCTTCTCTCGTCTATAAAAGAAATCCACAGCTCTTCTCCTCATCCATCAGACGCAATTGAGAATTCCATCAATTACAGAAATACTTAGTGAGTCGTGATATTAGAGAGATAGAGAGAAGAAGGTGTGCTACGGTATGTCGATAATCCCTAATTATGTGCTTATATTCTTAAGATGAATTTGATTTCAAGATTCTGTGATTAAAGTTTTTCCGCATAAAATTAAATAAAAGTCTTTCAATTGGTATCAGAGCAGGGTTTTGAAATCGATTCATCTTAGAGCTCAAAATTTGTTTTATGTCAATCTTACGACTATATGATTTTATGAAATTAAAATTGAGTTTTAATTTGACTTCGACCAAATAAATTGATTTAACTCTGTTGGAAATTTGCTTTTATGATAAATGTTAAATTCTTATCAGATTGAGTATATACTGATGAATGAGAGCATATTAGCTATTTCGTGAGATTCTCTATCTCTAATCATACGTGGCGATTGTATGTTGGTATTTAATCTTTATTATGAAAAGATTAAAGATTAAAGAAATATTTTGAAATAAACATATTTACGTATTTATTATTATTCGTGGGTCTCACTGGATTCTTTTACAAATTCGAAGTTTACTACTACTGTATCTTTCATGGGTTCTAATGGTTTTGTGTATGGTTTTTTGCAAGAACCACCCTTGTGTAAACTCTAATTGCTGAAAAACCCCTTGTGTTAAAAAAATTAGCACGGACCCCCCTATGAAAGTTAGTCAAAGCCAATAAGGTCCCTAACGGGTTATCGTGTTCTTCACTCGCGGATTGTGCGGCTGGGGGTGCGTGCTCTGACCTGAAAAGACCTAAATACCCTTAAAATCAAAAAAATTAAAATTACAGATTAACCCCAAAATTTTCATTACCCAAAATGAAAGTTTCAGAATTTTCAATTCAGTCCTTGGCAATTTCAAAACGCCCTCTCCCCCAAATTATCTCATTCCTGTTTAAACTTTCCACCATTTCACGCACAACCCACACAAAATCCTACCCCGATGGCGCCCCTTAGCCGGAAATTGACCAAACGATACGTTTTTCTACACATTTTCCCGACAGATTTTTTTTCCCGACGGAATTTCTTCTTAGACAGATCACTCCATTCTTTCATGTTTTTTTCCGGCAAAAAACCAACCAACATTCTAAGCTTGAAGCTCTTTTCTACATCTTTTCTACATCAAACCAAATCAAGGGAAGGGCCGGAAATTTGAAAGCTGAGCTTTAAGCTTTTTCCTGAAATTTCCGAACGAAAATTCCGACTGAAATTTTCAGAAATTTGCCCAGAAAACCTTTTTTTTTCTTTCCTTGCAGCACAACATCCCGATACACTCTTTTCTTCTCACGATATTCTGCTCCTCTTCTTACGATATTCTGCTCCACATGGGTTGACTTCGGTGAAGATGGTGGCACACAAAAGATAATTGATTGGGAAGAGAAGGTCAGGGTGGGGTACAATACTGAACGGGAAAATCTCGAACGGCACCGTTGGACTTTGATTGCTCCGGCGAGGGCACCATTTTGTTTTCCGACGATTGAGTCGGCGTTTTACCGATCACGAACTTGCAAAATACCTTTGGGGGCGATGGTTGGAAGAAGAAGGAGGTATTTAATTAATGAATTTAAATTCATTTATGTAAATTGAAAACAAATTGGTGTTTTGGGTATATTTGTGTTTTATGTATTAGGGGTATTACAGTCATTTTTGCTAAGTCAACAGTCAAATGGCGAATAATGGGCGATTTGCACTACAAAATAGAACATAAGGGGGTCGTTGCTAATTTTTATTACATAAGGGGGTTTTTGGCAATTAGAAATAACACAGGGGGTTTGTTGCTATTAACTCGTTTTGTGTATTACAAATATTTATTTAATATTTGTTATGATATCAATGCATGGATATGTATATGCTGTTGTATGAATTGTCACGTGATATGTGTGTGGTAAATACATGAATTGTGTGTATTCTGTTAATTACATGCATTCTTTAATGTATCTCTCATTCTCATATGCAGTAATTTTTTTTTGGGATTATTTGATATAACCCCCTCATATGCTCTTTGCACTTAGTATAGGCCCAAAATATATTTCTCTTTTTGAGATAAATCCAAATTATATTATAACATAATTTTTTTTTTGCGATATTTCTATATTGCCCCTATGTATATATGGACGATATTATTTTTCTATTATTTGACGTGTCCATCTCTCTTCTTCTTTACGCCTCCAATTACCTTCATCGTCTGATAAAATTATTTTCTCTGAAATTAGCGTTTCACATGTCGAACATTATCGAAACCTTCCTCGATCGCCACACGCTTTCGATTATCATCGCACTCTACGAATGGGTCTCAACCCGGAATCTCTCGCCGATGTTGTTAATCAACACCGCCTTCCTCAGACACAGTTGCACCACCTCCTTGACCAGGTAATGGGTTAATCAATCTTGTTAGTAGTTGATATACGTTTTTAATTATTGTGTAATGAAATTAAGTATGTTTATGGGTGTTGAACCCTTGAATGCCTATTTTGTGGGTTTTTTTTTTTTTTTTGGAAGATCCTTATAAAAATGAGACTAAATATGTGAAGGTGTTTGCTTATATGCGCAAACCAGAAAATTTCCTCTCAATCGCATATCTCGCTGCCGCCGACAAGATCCATGGAAATCTGTTCAGACGGTCCCCAACATCCCTTCGACAAGTTCGGGTTCACATACTTGAAGACGACCCCTGACCTTCCAGAGCACTCCAAGGTATTTTTATCATTTTTTGCGGTGGGTTCGACGATTTCTTCCCTCCAACGCACACGCCGCTGCCGGGGCTGTTATGCCGAGATGGCAGCACATTTTTTAGATAGGCCGTGGCATCTCAACAACTATGAGGAAAAATTGCCTCGGCTACAATCGATCAATCGCCGAAATTAGCGGTCGTGTAAGCAGTGCTCCGTTTTTACATATTCCATTTCTTTTCAGACAAAATATACCTGCTGCAGGCGCGCGGAATAGAGGAGGGGGTGTCGATGCGCTTACGGTAAATAGTAGTTTTCAACATTAAATAGTGGATTACGGTAGAGGGATGGGGTTGACAACGCGTACAGTGAATAGTGGATTTCAAATTTAGACAGTGAATAGTGGATTGTGGTTTTCGTAAATAGTGGTTTTCGAATTCTTAGGCGACATTAAATAGTGGATTACGTTATAGGGACATTGAATAGTGTATTTCAATTTCAAGCAATGAACAATGGATTACGTTATTTTTTTTAGATAGTGAATGTTCATAAATTTCGATGTGTACCGTAATATTGGATTTCAAACTTAGACAATGAATAGTGAATTACGTTAATTTTACAATGGATTACGACAATTTAACTTATTTTTTTATATTTTTTTTATAATGAATATCGATAAATTTTGATAAATGTGTAGTGGATTTCATTTTTTGGTAAACCTGCCGGAAGTAAAATGATTTTTTTTTAAAACTGAAATTTTCAATAAGTTTACATTGAATTTTCGTAATACATAATGTTAATTATTTAGTGGTTTTCGATAAGTTTATAATGAATTTTCAATTCGTAATAGATAATGTTAATTATTTAGTGGTTTTCGATAAGCTTATAATGGATTTTCGTAATGAACTACATTAATACATAGTGGTTTTCGATAAGTTTTTAATGAATTTTTGTAATAAAATACATTAATTACATAGTGGTTTTCCTTGATTACATAGTGGTTTTCGGTAGGTTTATAGTGAATTTCAATTTGTTAAAAACTTTGTTTTTTAAATCGAAATGTAAAAAGAGAATGTAAAAAAAAAATCAAAATTAAAAATCAATTTTTAATTACGACAATATTTTTTTTAAGAAAATCAAAATTTTATAATTTTCTTATAAAAAAGCTTACCAATAAAAATAAATTAAAAAAAAACACAATTTAATCAAAATTTTAAAAAACAATTTCTGCAAAAAAAAAAAGGCCTAAATTAAAAATAGAATCAAACAACGTAATAAATTACTGAAACAGTTTAAGATTTTTTGAGAGATTTTGGGGGATTAGGCGGATTTTTAGGGGAGTTGTTTTGGGAAATTAAATTAAACATTAAAATTAAAAAAATATACGACAAGGGTAATATAAGTATTTTGCTATGAAAGGGGTTATCCCAAAAGTAAGATTATTAATTGGACTTATCCCTCTTAGGAAATTAAATAAAGGGGTTATCTCATATAACCCCCTTTTTTTTTTCTTTTGCAAAATGATTTGTTACTGTTATGATTATTTATTTCATGACTAATTTGCAATTAAAGGTATCACTCAAATTAAAATAACGAGAATATTATTAGTTTTATATTTATAAAATTTACTAATCTTGTAGTTGCTAAAGTGACCTAGATTAGTAAAATCTAATAAATATAAGAACTATATGAAAGTTTAATCATTTACATGATATTAAAGATTATAATATTCTCAAATTGCGGTCATAATTAAGAAATTGAGACTAGCTCAAAGAATAGTCGATTTTAATTAATTATGAACTGGGTAGGGTATCATAATTTGTATTACTTAGCAATTAGAATTGTTTACCTAAAGGTAACATGAATAATTGACGAGTGAGACAAATTATGTTAGACCCTACTTAGGTGTTATAAAAGATCATTTACACCAACATAGAGTGAACAATAGGTATGTTGTATTTCACCCAAAGGCGAACTTGTAGTGATATCGATAGTTCATCTTATTTGACTCAAGGTCTTATGTGAGCATCCTTTTATCTTTACCTTATATATTTGCTATATTTATTTCAGTTGCTATTCCTACTTCATTGTACTCGCATGGTTCTGGTATTAAGACACTCAGTGGGTCAGATTTCTCCGAATGGTATGAACAAATTCAATTCACCTTGGGGGCTATGGATTTGGACCTAGCATTGCTTACTGAAAAACCTGGGGAAATAACGGATGCTAACAGTGAGGAAGAAGTTAGCCTAATTGAAGCTTGGACCAAGTCCAATAGGCTTAGTCTTATGCTTATTAGAATCACTGTTGCTAATAACATTAAGACTTCCCTTCCCGAGGTTGACAATGCTATGGAACTGTTAACGGCTTTTAAAGAACGCTTTAAATCAGCGGACAAGTCGTTAGCAGGGACACTCATGGCTGAATTGACTACCATAAAATATGGTGGTGATAAGGGAATTCAGGAACACATCCTGAATATGACTGATAAGGCTGCCAAACTTGGAGCCCTTGGCATGAAAGTGGAAGAGTCCTTCCTTGTGCAATTTATCCTTAACTCACTTCCATCAAAGTTCGGCCCATTCAAAATCCACTATAATACTCAAAAAGATAAGTGGAATTTGAATGAGCTGACTAGTATGTGTATTCAAGAGGAAGTGAGATTAAAGCAAGCAGGAAATCACTTTGCACTGGCTGTAACTCATGGAAGTATGAAGAAGAAAGGGAAATTTGTGAAGAGTAGAAAGAAATTTGCACCAAACAAAAGATATGAGCCTGGTGAAAGTAGTCAGGGTCATGGAAAGGCTTTTGTTGTCACCTGTTACTTTTGTAACAAGAAGGGACACGTAAAGAAGGATTGTGAGAAACGAAAGGCTTGGTTCGAAAAGAAAGGTATTCATCTTTCTTTTGTATGTTATGAATCAAATCTTATTGAAGTTCCTTCTTACACTTGGTGGCTTGATTCTGGTGCTACAACTCATATCACAAATTCATTACAGGGATTCCTTACAACTCGAAAACCGGAGGAAAGTGAAAAGTACATCTATATGGGGAACCGTCTCAAATCTAAAGTGGCGTTTGTTGGCACTTATCGCCTCATATTAGAGACGGGTCACAAGATGGATCTTGAAAAACACTTTTTATGTACCTTCGTTTTCTAGGAATTCGGTTTCTTTGTCAAAACTGGATGTTTGTGGTTATTCAGCGTTAATTGGTTATGGAAAACTCAGTTTTATGTTTAATTCAATAATAATTGGTTCCGGTATTTTATGTGATAGTTTATATAAAATATCTTTGAATTATGAGTTTGAACAATCATTATTAACCACTCATTCGGAAGTTGGCGTAAAGCGAAGCCTAAATAACGAAAATTCTTCTATCTTGTGGCATAAACGTTTGGGGCACATCTCCAAGGAAAGAATCGAAAGATTGGTAAAAACTGGAATTTTGGAAAATCTAGATTTTACTGATTTTCAAGTGTGTGTGGATTGCATTAAGGGTAAGCAAACCAAACATAATAAAAGAGGTGCCACAAGAAGTAAAGAGCTTCTTGAGTTAATCCATACAGATATCTGCTCACTACCTATTCCATGTTTTAGTGGAGAAAAGTATTTTATCACCTTTATTGATGATCTATCTCGTTATGGTTATCTCTATCTAATTCATGAAAAATCTCAAGCCGTTGACATGCTTGAGGTGTTTGTTACGGAAGTCGAAAGACAATTAGATAGAAAAATTAAAGTTATACGATTAGATCGGGGTGGGGAATACTATGGTAGATATGATGAGTCGGGACAAAATCCTGGCCCATTTGCTAAATTCTTAGAAAAGCGTGGTATTTATGCTCAATACACAATGCCTGGAACACCACAACAGAATGGAGTTGCTGAACGTCGTAATCGTACTCTTATGGATATGGTTAGGAGTATGTTAAGTAATTCAACTGTACCCATTTCACTTTGGAATGAAGCCTTGAAAACCGCTATGTATATCTTAAATCGAGTTCCTAGTAAGGCAGTCCCAACAACTCCTTACGAGTTGTGGACTGGTAGGAAACCTAGTTTAAGACATTTACATGTTTGGGGTTGTCCAGCAGAGGCTAGAATATACAATCCAAATGAAAAGAAATTGGACCCTAGAACAATTTCTGGATATTTTATTGGTTATCCACTAAAGTCAAAAGGGTACAGATTTTATTGTCCTAACTATACTACGAGGATAGTTGAAACTGGAAACGCCAAATTCTTAGAGAATGGTGAAATTAGTGGGAGTGTTGAATCAAGAAAAGTAGAACTTGAGAAAATTATGGTGGATAATTTACCATCTTATTTTCCTCAAGATAAAGTTAATCTTCAACCTATACAGCAGGTTGAAACAATTGATTCGTCACTCCATGAAGATGTCATCATTGGCAATACTGTAGAACCACCACAACTGGTAGCTTTGAGGAAATCTGAAAGGGAAAGAAAATCTGCCATATCCGATGATTATGTGGTGTATCTACAAGAATCTGATTTTGATATTGGTATTCAAAATGATCCAGTTTCATATTCACAAGCCATGAAAAGTAAAGATTCTAGTAAATGGATTGATGCTATGAATGAAGAGTTGAAATCAATGGACTATAATGGTGTCTGGGATCTTGTCGAATTGCCTAATAACAGTAAGAAAGTCGGTTGTAGATGGGTCTTCAAGACCAAACGTGACTCTAAGGGCAATATCGAAAGATTTAAAGCCAGGCTGGTGGCCAAAGGTTTCACTCAAAAGGAAGGCATTGATTATAGAGAAACTTTCTCTCCAGTATCTAAGAAAGACTCTCTTAGAATCGTTATGGCCCTTGTAGCTCATTATGATTTGGAGTTGCACCAAATGGACGTGAAAACCGCTTTTTTGAATGGGGATTTAGATGAAGATATCTATATGGACCAGCCTGAAGGATTTGGAAAACAAGGAAATGAACACTTGGCTTGTAAATTAAAGAAATCCATATATGGACTTAAACAAGCTTCTAGACAATGGTATATAAAATTCAATGATACCATTACTTCCTTTGGATTTAAGGAAAACACTGTTGATCAGTGTATATATCTAAAGGTCAGTGGGATCAAGTTTATCTTTTTAGTCTTGTATGTGGATGATATTTTACTAGCAAGTAGCGATCTTGGTTTGCTTCACGAAACTAATAATTATCTTTCAAAGAATTTTAAGATGGTTGATATGGGTGAGGCAAATTATGTTATTGGGATAGAGATCTTTAGAGATCGATCTCGTGGATTGTTAGGCTTGTCTCAGAAAGGATATATCAATCGAGTTCTTGAAAGATTTAATATGCAGTTTTGTTCAGCCATTAATGCTCCTATCACGAAAAGTGATAAATTAAATGAAAAGCAATGTCCAAAGAATGATTTGGAAAAGGAGAAAATGAAATTGATTCCATATGCATCAGCTGTTGGAAGTCTGATGTATGCACAGACTTGTACAAGACCAGATATTAGTTATGCAGTGGGAGTACTTGGTAGATATCAAAGTAATCCGGGAATAGATCATTGGAAAGCAGCAAAGAAGGTTATGAGGTATCTTCAAGGAACAAAGGATTACATGCTTACTTATAGGAGATCGGACCAATTAGAGGTTATTGGTTATTCAGACTCCGATTTTGCTGGTTGTGTAGATAGCAGAAAGTCGACATCGGGCTTTGTATTTCTACTAGCTGGTGGAGCAATCTCTTGGAAGAGTGTAAAGCAAAATATTATTGCTTCTTCCACAATGGAGGCTGAGTTTGTAGCATGTTTTGAGGCCTCGAGTCATGCAGTGTGGTTGCGAAATTTTATCTTAGGGCTTAAGGCTGTTGACTCAATTGTTAAGCCTTTAAAGATATATTGTGATAACACCGCAGCCGTTTTCTTCTCTAAGAATGGAAAGTATTCAAGTGGATCCAAGCACATGGATCCTAAGTACTTGGTTGTTAAAGAAAGAGTCCAGAAATAACAAGTGTTAATAGAAAATTTAAGTACAACTCTTATGGTTGATGATCCATTAACCAAATGATTGCCTATAAAGATATATGAGGAACATGTTATTAGAATGGGTCTTTTGAGCAATCCATGATTTGATGAGTTATGATTGTAATTGACACTTAATTTATTTAATCAAATGTTTTTATTTTCCTGTTTCCAATTATGTGTGCACATATTATAATTGGATTTAACAGGGTTTGTCTTAACAAGACAAAATTAAAGGGGCTATTATGGATTAGAATAGTAAGGGTTATTAGTGGCGTAATACATAGAAGGGAATATGATGAATAAATCATATAACCGCTATGATTCACATTAATAACTCAAACTAGTTCTAGTATTAAAGTACTCTATTTACCTATTATGGTAATCACCTTAATTTTATTTTAAAATCGTGATCACGTGTCAAATGATTTGTATGAATTACCCGCCGAGTCAAATAATTTTTTAAACTTGTTTTTCTTAAACGGTTCAATGGGCCAAGTGGGAGAATGTAAGTTTTATTTTTATTTAATGGCCCATTAACCTTTGAATTTAAATTTATTAATTGTGGGTAATTCAATTATGGTATTAAGGTGATTTTATGGTAATTGATTTGTAAGGTTGATGGCAATAAAAGACCATGATGGGTAGGATTTGTCTTCTGCCGTTACAAATCAATCGTGGCCCTCTTCTCTCGTCTATAAAAGAAATCCTCAGCTCTTCTCCTCATCCATCAGACGCAATTGAGAATTCCATCAATTACAGAAATACTTAGTGAGTCGTGATATTAGAGAGATAGAGAGAAGAAGGTGTGCTACGAATAAAATTCTCACATGGAGATTCGAAGGAGGCCTGGCTAGGCTCGGCTTGCTATCATCCTTGTGCATCGTCTCCATCGGAATCCATGGGCGAACGGTATGTCGATAATCCCTAATTATGTGCTTATATTCTTAAGATGAATTTGATTTCAAGATTCTGTGATTAAGCTCGAGCTCATGAACAACTGAAAACCGGCTCGAGCTCGAGCTCGAAAATCTCGAGTCCGAGTTCGAGCTTTTTACGAGCCTGCTCTTCGAGCTCACGAGTCGGCTCGGCTCGTTTACACCCCTTTCTGGCTGGTAAAAAGAAAGGCTCTTTATTTGTATTGTTTGCATGAGAGGCTAAGAAAACAAGCCAAAGCGACAATGCAACAATTTGGCATGCTCGATTGGGTCATTTAGGCTACCAATTGTTGCAACACCGTCACCCCTATTCGACCGATCATGACCAGATCCGGTCATCCACAACTAAATCTGCGAAGATCACTCGCTCAAATCTAACGATAAATAACCAACTCCGCCAGTTGTCTTGGACTGTTTTAGTCGAAAATCGGGTTCTTTAACTTATTCGCCGGTTCTTGAATTTTACCCAGTCAAAGGTTTTTGTCATTTGACCAAATTTGTAAAATTTCTGATTTTAGAGGTCAGATCGGACCACCTCATTGCCAGGTCGCGGTCGAACCGGTCCGATTCAATTCTAACAAGATTGTCTGAAACATCTTATAAGATTCTATCAACATTATCTGAAACATCTAAAAAGTCTTTACCTCGACCTAAAGTTAATGAATTAAAGAAACATCAACTAAAATTCAATTATTTAATTAATTATGATTCGTTCAATCAATCAGGGGAGAACCTAATTTTAAAATAAATTTCCTATGGCTAGATCAATCGGGTGATCGGTTTATATTTTTAACACTGCTCTAAATAATACAAAACTATCAAAGTTCTGCCTTTTGAACTTTATTTATCGTGGTACTTAGATATTATTTATGATATTGTAAATATACGAGTTACGTATTATGGAAGTTAAGAAAAAAAAGAATATCTTGTTTGGTGTAACAAGTATGAGGGTCAAACCCGTTCAATTCAGATTTAAATCGGAATGGATTGGATTAAGTTGAGGCGTGTTGGAGAAGATCGTAATTTTAAATATTCTTTGACAAGCCGGGGTCTTGGATTTAAAGATTTGTTTTATATACGAACTAAGTACGAGTACTCCAAAGATTTACGAGGGGTTACGCGTATGGATTCTTCTGTCTTTAAAGTTCGCCTTCGACTACTAAAAGATCTCGGGAAGAGGGTCATATTCGCATTCATTTTTAATAAAAGGGTAAATTACAAACACCCCCCTGAGGTATGGTCAAATTACAAAAATTCCCCTCTTGTTTGGATAATTATATCTACCCCTCAGCTATGATTTTTTCTTACACCTCCACCCTTATGGTGCCAAAATCAACATAATCATCTAGATTCCGTAAAATGTGCTCTAGTTTGTACTCGTTTTGTGTAAAAATACAGTTTGCGATGCACCACAAACTGATATATACAAGCTAAAAATCACATATTATGATCATCTTGCTTTATAATGTAGAGTTTGAATGGGATAAAACGGGTACAAAAGTGATAATATTCCATATAATCTCGAAGATTCCACTAAATTTGAGGAGTTGAGGGGATGGTTGTAATTATCCAAACAAGAGGGGTGTTTTTGTAATTTGACCATACCTCAGGGGTGTTTGTAATTTACCCTTTATAAAAAGAAATTGCTAAGTTGAACCTATTTTTAGTACATATCACCCACGACCAAACAATTATAAGAAAAATAAATAAAATTAAACAAATTAAAATACCCTCATTTCAAAAGAGAGGTCACAAAAGTATCACCTTCTTCCATGCAATTCTCCAAACCATCATTTTCGCCCTCCCTCATATGTGTGTGTCTACATATATATATATATATATAACATCTCATTATTAATTAGAGGCTACTAAAAATACCTAGCAAGGAAAAAAAACAAAAAAAAAAAAAGGAAGAAAGGAAGGAAGGGAAGAATGGTTGACAAGAAAATTGCTGCTTATCTGGTATTACTATGGGCAACGGCAATCATATTCGGGGCCCACACGAGCGGAGCGTTGAACGATTGCGAGCAACACTGCATGCCGGTATGCATGGAGATAAAGGGAGCGACGGTCGCTGGTTGTGGGACCGCATGCGGTCAGTACTGCCAACAAGTTCAAGGAAAGATCCACCCTGGTTGGTATAATTAGCTACTCATATTTATTTATATCTACAGATTTCGTAAGAGAATATATAGCTCGTTAGATTGTTATATGTATTCGATCGGAGAATTGGTTTTTGTTCTTCAATATTAGCATCAGATTGTTTAAGTCTCGATTCTTCCTCGAATTATTATTTATTTACGACAATTTACGATGGCTTTTGGGGGGCTTTCGAATCTGAGAAAGTTTATTTAGGTTCCTTCAATTTAATTAGTTGATTAACCTTTATAATTAATAAACAATCGGAACTAATTAACAAAAAAAAAAAAGATTCTATTAATTCAGTGAAATAATAAATTAGCGAACAAATAACTTAGTACGTTTTTATCGAGTCGGGACCGGAGCAAATTATTTCTTAAGCAAGGTTATTAATTTATCAAGGTTCTACTGTATTATTCGTTCAAATTTTCAATTGATTATATTTTAGGTCTCAATTCGCAGCCTTATTATGATCGGATCAAGTTATTTAACTTAAATGTGTAACTAAATAATATATAACTGGCTCACTTAAATCAATTCATATTAATATGGATTAAAAATACTCAATGACAATAATAAGATAAATTAATTATACAATTTCACCTGATTATTCTTTGTTTATTGCTTTACACAACACAAATAATCACAATATCAAATTATCATATTTTGTTAATGCAATATCACAATAATTAATAATCCAACTCTACGAGAACTTTGCATACGGAATTCATTTAATTTACTGAAATTAGATGTTACACTTAATTATTCACATCGGGTGAATTTCAATCATAGATAAGATTAAATAAATACTCAAAAAGCACATATACATATAGTTGTGTGTGATTATGAGTCGATCTACGTTTAAATCCACCAAGTACAAATAATCAGGTGCAACATCTAATTACTCGTATTCATCAATCATCACTCATTGAAATTCACATGCTCCTCACACAAAATATATAGATGAACATTAAATCTTTACCAAGCTTGTATATTTGACCAAATGTATATTCATTTGACCATACGCATACACTTTTTTTTTACAAATCAAGAATATAAAGATTACATATTGACTAAGATCTAATTTTGAATACTATCTTAGTAAAGTAACGTACAATCAAAATAATCTAATAATGATGATATTATCACAATCTTTTATAAAATTCAAAGTCAATAAACAATATTCACATTGCACAAATTTATTACAATTTTACCAACATATGCTAGGGAACTAATTAATCTATAAATAAGACTAAAAAACACACATATATTTAAAAAGAAAAAAAAAATCCCTATACTATGGCGAAATATTTTTTAGTATTTTTCATCCTTTACGCGTGTTATTTTCGCGAAGGCAAAAGTTGTTTTCCGATCCCGAGGGTTCATGTTTATATTAGTAACGAATTTTCTCAGAGTTCCGACTCATTGTTAGTGCATTGCAAGTCGGACGATGACGACCTGGGAACTCATTCGCTTACAGTACATCAAGATTTTCATTTCGATTTCTGCGTAAAACCTTTCCGCACTTTATTCTATTGCTACCTCACGTGCGGTAAAAGGACGGCATCTTTCGATGTTTATAATGCAAAGTGGACTAGTATTCCGTGCCAGAGCCACAAAAATTGCGCTTACGTTGCGAACGAAAATGGTATTTATTTGGGGGATAAACTCTGGAGTAATTGGGTGGTGGGATAAAATTAATTGATGTTATAGTTGAATAAATTAAATATATATTGGAATATATTCATGAAACAGAAATAAGTTGAATTTGCAAATGGCGTTTTTTTTTTTTAATTCAAGACTTCTATTATTAATTACGTGCAAAATTGGACATGAAAATTACTATTGGAATGGCATTTGGAATTATTGTGTTTAAATCAATTAATTTCTATACAAAATGTGTAATCGATGAATTTATTAATCTCGATAGTTCAATATTCAATTAATTGAGCCTATGTCGATTGATCCAGTTTATTATGCCTTCCAATACCAGTGTCTAGGGGCGGAACGGGAAAATTTCATTTAATCGTCAGTTTTTTATGAATAATATAACGGGGTAAATATTAATTTTTGGGGGGTGTATTTTGTAGAGTAACTTATAAAAGAAAGTGAAAAAGTGATATTTTGTAGAAATTTTATTCACAATGGTATAATTTTAACAATTAATGGTTTATATTGAAATAATAAACATGAAAAGGTAAAATATTAAAATTTAAATGAAAGTATGGAGAAAAAAAAAAAAAAAGTAAAGGTCAAAACTCATATTTAGAAAAGATTGGGGAGCCAAAACCTATATTTTATAAATATTAATTAAATTAGGGTAAATTACAACCATCCCTTGAGGTATGGTTAAGTTACCAAATCCCCCTCCTGTTTGGGTAATTACAACCACCGCCCTCAATTATAAATCTTCTTACACGTCCACCCTTTCGGTTTCAAATTTAGTGAAATCTTTGAGATTATATGGAATATTATCACTTTTGTACCCGTTTTATCCAATTCGAAATCCATATTTTGAAGCAAGATAATCATAATATGTGTTTTTTGGCTTGTATATATCAGATTGTGCTGCATCATAAACTGTATTTTTACACAAAACGAGTATAAACTATATCACATTCCACAAAATCTAGATGATTATGTTGAATTTAACACCATAAGGGTGGAGATGTAAGAAAAAATCATAGTTGAGGGGGTAGATGTAATTATCCAAACAAGAGGATTTTTTTCGTAAATTGATCATACCTCAGGGTGGTTGTAATTTACCCATTAAATTAACTATTTTTCATTCTAATATGTCCACGTGTTTGATTATCATTGGCGTCCCTCTTCTATGGTTTAAATTGGCATAGTAGCTCAAATTTGCCTCCTATTGTTTTTTTACACAATACAAATATCCTATTTCTTTTTATTAGATAAAATGAGAAATTTTATTAGGCTATATCAGCCAGCTATTGAAGAAGACACGAGTTAGTAACGTTACATGGTTCGTGGAAATAGCTAAAACGTGAGCGAGGCGATTACTTTGTCTATTCCCAAATGTAAACGCGCAAGAACTAAAGTAACAATTTTTTCGTTTGTTTATTTATTTAATTTAAATTTCTTTTTAAAAAAATTCAGTTCTTTTTTTCTTCTTTTTTTCCATAACCAACTAAAAAAATCCGAAATCAACTACAATTTCATTTTTTTTCATCAAATCGAAATCAACTATAAAATATCAAAAACCACTGCAAAATTATCGAAATCAACTATAAAATCGTAGTTGACTAATGAAATCAACTAAAACAGTAACAAAAACAATTATATTGCTGAAAGTAACACCCAACACAATTGCAACAAACAAACATCCTTTCATTCATTACCATATATAAATAATCACAATCAAATAATCATAATTCAATTATATGCACACACAAAATAGAATGAACATTAAATCTTTACCTAATATGTATACTCCACCGAATATATGTTGACTTGACCATCTATGAATTCTTTTACAGCTAACTCAAGGATGTCTAGATTAATACATTGACTAAGATTTAATTTTTAATAATATCTTACAAAATTAGTAGCAAACAATTAAAACAAAATTGAACAATAATAAAATTATCATAATCTTCCATAAATTTTAAATTCAATAAACCATAGTCACATTGCACAATTCTATTACAATATTTGTCAACATATACTAGGAAAATAGTTAATCTATAAATAGGACTCAAAAACACAATTAAATCCCTAAAAATCAATAAATAACCTAAGGATAGTATGGCCAAATATTATCTTATACTATATTTCATCCTTTTTACATGTTTGTTTGAAGAAGGCAAAAGTTGTTTTTTGGTCCCAAGAGTTCATGTTTCCATTACTAACCAACTTCCTCCGGATGCCGGACCGATTTACGTGGCTTGCAAGTCGAAGGACGACGACCTTGGAAATCATACGCTTGCAGTAAATCAAGATTTTCATTTCGATTTCTGCGTAAAACCTTTCGTTACTTTATTCTTTTGCTCCGTCAGATGGGGTAACAAGGTCGCGTCTTTTGATGTTTATAATGCAATGTGGTTAATTAGTCCGTGTGAGAGCTACAAAAATTGCAGATACTATGCAAATGATAAGGGTATTTTTTTAGGGAGTAAATTTTGGAATAATTGGTAGTGATAAAATAAAATAATAATTGATGTAATAGTTGAATAAGATAAAACCTCCTTCATATTTATTGGAAATATATTCATGAAATAAAAGGAGTTGTATAAGATAATGGGACATGAAATTACTTTTGAAATGACATTTGAAGTATTAATTTATCGAAGTTCTACTGTAGATAAATTTGTTATTCTTGATAATTTAATATTTGATTACTTTCTTCATAACAGCTCCTACATTTTAAATCACATTACATTTTCGATTGATGAGTGTTTACTTACGTTTGATTATCTTGCAATTAATTCAAGCAACCAGAATCAGAGGACTCAAAATGATAAAATAAAAATTGAATATAACCATATTTTTAAAATAAAAATAACATAATTTAATTTAACAATTAGAGTAAACACTTGGGCCAGACAAATAAAAATTGTATTATTTTAATTTTAATAAAGAAAAACCCTCACGATCGAATTTATTGTTTATCAAAATACCCTCTAAATCCACCATTTAAGAAAGGGTATATTACAAGCACCCTCTGAGGTATGATCAAATTACGAAAAAAAATTCTCCTGTTTGGATAATTATAACCACAACCCTCAACTATAAATTTTCTTACATGTCCACCATTGCTGTGTTAAATTTATTGGAATCTTCTAGGTTATATGAAATATTCTCAATTTTGTACCCGTTTTATCCTATTCGAGCTCCAAATTTTGAATCAAGATGATCATAAGATATGTTTTTTGGCTTGTAGATATCAGATTGTGGTGCATCAAAAACTGCATTTTTCAGAAAACGAGTACAAATTAGAAAACATTCCACAAAATCTAGAAGATTATGTAGAATTTGACCCAACAAGGGTGGCCTTGTAAAAAAATCCATAGTTGAGGAAGGTGGTTGTAATTATCCAAACATGATGGTTTTTTTTTTTTTAAATAATTTGACCATATCCCAGGGGTAGTTGTAATTTACCGTATAACTAATTGTGTGCTACAAAAATGCATCACAGAGAAAAATGTGCTGATATTAATAACACATGGAGTTATTAATTTGGTCAATCAAGAATATATATCTATGTGGGACTGGTTTGAGGTTCTGAAAAAATCATTGTTGGTGGAAGAACACACTTTGGCCGTTATAATAGCATGTAAGGCATGGGTGAATCGAAACAAGAAAGCTACGGGCGAGCAAACTCTTCAACCGTCCGAGATATTGAGTTTGTGTAAGAATTATATTGGTACTTTCAATAATGGCCAACTTTTTTGTCCTAGTGCTGGACTGCGAGATGTGCATCCGAGTTTGTGGAAGCCACCTCTCGCCGGTGCGGTGAAACTCAACTTTGATGCAGGCTTACTGATGGACAAGAATTTCTTTTCCGCATCAGCTGTTGCTCGGGATTGTGTAGAGAATTGTTTGGGATGGAAAGTGGAGAAGATCCCTGATAAATTGAGGCCGGTGGAGAGTGAAGCCGTTGCGGCATTGAAAGCAATGTGCTTGGCGAAGGGAAGGGGCTGGCGGGATATTGTTCCTGAGGGGGATTTCATTCAACTTATACATGCATTGGGCAACAAAGACAATGAGGGATCGTCATACGGAGCGATCATGGAAGAATGTATCTCTCTAGAGATTTTTTTTTATCCTTGCTCCTTTCAATTTATCAAACGGTCAGACAATTGTTTAGCTCATAATCTTGTTAAGATTCAATGTAATTGTGTTATAGAAGACTTTAATCTCCCATCTGCTTTAACCAGGGCCAGCCCTGGGGTGGGGCGTGCAGGGCCACGCCCAGGGCCCAAATTCCTAGAGGGCCCAATATTTTTATAGTTTTATATATATACAATAATATACTTGCTCTTTTAAATGTAAAAAAATATTTTTCCATTTATAATTTTTAAAACTTATGTTAAAAATATACAAGTTGAAGTCTTTATTTTATTGGAACAATTATTATTGCATACTTATCTAATATTTGCTTTACAAAAAAAAAAATTTAGATATACATAAATATTTTTGATATTTTATTGACAATGAAGTTTACATTAATAAATATTTATTTATATCATGTCATTAAACATAATATGCCAAAAAAAATAAAATAAAAAATCGGGGCGTAGCCTCAAAACCCCATATTGCTAAAGGTACAATTTATATTTTCGTCCGGGGCCCCCAAATCCACCGGACCGGCCCTGGCTTTAGCATATATCGTTTAATAATATGTTTTTCCTTTCTGAATTTTTTTTTAATAATAATAACACATGGAGTTACTTCTTTTTTTTTTTTTTTTTTTTTTAACAATTTTAACTTTTTATCTCTTCTTTTTTCGGTAATTTGATACAAAATCATATAATACAGGGAAATTGAATGGGAAAAAAAATCTAATTTTCTCACTGATTTTAAATCATACAATCGGATGAGTTGACGAAAATCCAAACTCCAAAATCTAATTTTTCACAGATTTTAAAATTTTCAATATTCTGAGTTGACCAAAAGACCAAGTTCAACTATAAAAAAAGAGTTCCACAAAGGGTGAAAAACACCCCATATTTTTCTAATTAATTTCAAAAAAACTGAAATGAAATTCCAATACGATATGATGATCAAATATGTTTTGCAAACTCTCGTAATTTGTGCATGTCTTTTTCAGCAAGGAAAGGGCTGTTTCCCTTTTCGCCACAACAGCATCCATGTTGTTGTTGCAAACAGTCTTCCTCCGAATTCCGACCCTTTGCTTCTGCACTGCGCGTCTAAAAACGACGATCTCGGGTTTCATACCGTAACAATAAATCAAACGTTTTCATTCTCGTTTTGCGTGATACCTTGGGCGACTTTGTTCTATTGCGATTTCGCATGGGGTTTGAAGCGCGCACACGCCGTTGTTTACGATGTAAATTGGAAGGGCCACTCGCATTGTGGTGGTAGTCGTACGTGCTACTGGGAAGCAAGGGGTGATGGTCTTTACCTGACTGGGGTTAAACGTTTCGATTGGCAATAGAATTTTCATATACTTATTATCTTTCAATTTACATAATAAAATTACTTGTATTTGATCATCCATTTACGTACTTCCTCTGTTCCACAATAACTGTCTCTTTTTAAAACTATTTTTGTTCCATATTATCTGTCACTTTACATTTCCAATACTGCATTAATTGTGCAATTATCAATTTTACCCTTATTAACTATCTCCAACACTCTCTCACATTAGTATTAGCAAGGGCATTTTAGTATAAAAATATATATTTTTCTAAAATTAAGCAACAATTATTGAGATCCTTAATCCTTGTGCACAAACTAAAAACGACAATTATATAGAAACGAAAGGAGTATTTATCAGAATGAATGTATTATTATACATTTATTTCTCCATTGTTGGATATAATCCAAGAAACTGAGCGATGTTGTATTAATTTGAATAAGATTATATTGTATTAATTTTCGTACTAGCTAATTAATTAGTTAGTTTCTATCACGAGGAAAAAACTTGATTTTCTCGGTACATGAAATACATCTGGTAAACTTTTATCATTCAGGTATACACATACAAACACACACACACACACACACACACACACACACACACACACACACATATACATATCTCTATTGGTGTGTGTAGACCAACGATTAAAATCCATCCAGTGTAACTTTCGTCGAATGCAACGTATAATATTGTAGCCAGCAGATTGACTCCAATCAAGGAGTTGATTACAACTACAAGATTTGATGAGGAAAAAGAAACACACACACACACACACACACATATATATATATATATATATATATATATATATATATATATATATATATATTTGTTAGAATCTATTTGGATTCTAATAAACAAGGGATGAGTAAAGACTTGTGTAACAAGTCCTTATTTACCGTAAAATCAAAAAGGAAGTCTCCTTGTTTACTTTAATTCTTTAATTTGTCATTAATTGTTTATTATTTATTATGGAAGCCTATTAATATGAAATAGTCCAACAAATCTTGGACTTGTGCAAGACGTATCAAGAAGATTTGTTTCCTTGGTGTTTTTATTAATATTATATTAATTGGTGTGGTGATAAGGGAAGTAGTGTTTTGATAAGTCGAGAAGATATTTTATTATACGTAATATGAGAAGTCCTTTCCTGATGTAATTCTTGTCTTTCACGTGAATCAGGTTTCTCATAAGATGCAATATATAAGCAGCTTCTGGTGTTATTATTCGAACGTCTTTTTCATCGAGAGAAGATTTCAGAGAAATATTTTTTTTCCTCTCGTTTTTATTGCTCCATCGTGATACGTGATTTTCATAGAAAATATACCGGCTTCAAGGCTTTGTGGTGAAGACACCAAGATTCAAGGAGTATCACAAGTTTGCTTCTTCTATACAAAAAGAAGATCGGTTCTTCGGGAGAGGGGCTTAAACAGATCTCAGGAGGAGATCGATCCGCCGACTGAGGGATTCAGCGTTGAAGGGAGTTCAACCGTGCGGAGCAAGGGACGTGCTGCAAATTGAAGATTTATAATTCAACGTAGTATACAAGAACGGCGTCAACAAAGAGGGAGTCTTTGTATTTTGATTAAGTCCTATTATTGTATTCGTAAAATTAAAAATTAGTAAATTTTATTTTCAGGTCCCCGTGGATATAGGGTACAATTGTATCCGAACCACATTAAAATTTGTGTCTCGTTTATTTCTGTTTTTACGAACTGCTTCACGAACTGTTGCAACACTTCACGCATAACGAAAAACTGAATCTGACACTAATAATTTATATATGCACGAAATAAATTCTAATATATATATATATATATATATATATATATATATATATA
This sequence comes from Erythranthe guttata, assembly GCF_056151865.1. Taxonomy (NCBI): domain Eukaryota; kingdom Viridiplantae; phylum Streptophyta; class Magnoliopsida; order Lamiales; family Phrymaceae; genus Erythranthe; species Erythranthe guttata. The sequence goes on along the minus strand of NC_142538.1, from coordinate 16,802,372 downwards.
TATATATATATATATATATATATATATATATTCTAACATATTTACTTGCTTAATATAATACAATATAACAAAATATATGATTTCCTTAATAAAGTGGCTTTTGAAAATTTTGTGTTTCACATAAAAAAGTAGAAATAATTTGCCACCTTAATTATATTTTAATAAAAAAGAGTATGTAAATCTATTTATCTCTCTACTAGTAATTAAATATTACTTATTTTAACATAATCTACTTATGTGAAAGCTATTGTGTGTGTATAACTGTATATATCATGGTTATCGAATCGGAAAATACCTGCGTATTGTTTTCGTCTGTGTATCGTATCGTAAACATTTAACCAACTATTATATATATATATATATATATATATATATATATATATATATATATATATATATATATATTTCAATATTGCATCACAAAATAACATCCACAAAGTTCAAATTAGAATCTATAATTTCTAAAAAACTAATCTACAGTAGAACCTCAAGAAATTATTAACCTCGCTTAAATAATACTCCCTCTGTTCCATAATAACTGTCTCTTTTTTAAAATATTTTTGTTCCATATTATCTGTCACTTTAGATTTCCAATACCGCATTAAATGCATTTTTTCCTCTTTTAACCTTATTAATTCAGCTATAAATATTAACTCTCTCTTATCACATCATTAAATAATCAAGGTTATTTTAGTCTTTCTAATATATTTTACCTAAAATCAAGACACAATTATTGAGCTTCTTAATCCTTGTGCAAAGCTAAAAACGACACTTAATAGGGAACGGAGGGAGTAGTTGCTTCCCATCCCGATTCAGTAAAACATACTAAATTATTAGTTCGATAATTCCACAGTATTAATTTATTGAAGCTTAACTGTATCACTCATAATCTTAAGATCAATGTCACTTAAATCTTTTTCATTCACCAATTTCAAACGAGTGTCTTCATCCTCATGTTCACCAATCTCTTCAACTTCATCACCTTGAACTTTGGCCTTTCCTTTTTTAATCTTATCAATATCAAACTTGGTGTTTAAATTTATTGGACCTAATATATGTAAAAAAAAAAAATATATTGAAATTCATTTTTCAGACCCTGATTATGTGAATATTTCGTTTCCTTATTTTTTCTTTTATTTTTTAATTTTTTTTCATTTTTTCTAATATATTGACTAATATCGTAAATATCGTATCGTATCATGATATGTCGCGATATTTACCAATATTTATGTACAGACGATACATATTATGAGTTGTATCGTTTTGATTGGGACAGTACCGTCTCGCGATAAATATCGCGGTATCTCGCGAGTTTAACTACTATTTTTCATATATATATATATATATATATATATATATATATATATATATATATATATATATATATATATATATATATATATATATGTGTGTGTGTGTGTGTGTATGTATGTATCTATAATTTAGAACTATTAATTGAGTTGCACTGCATATATTACTTTAAGTTTATTTTGTGAAATTTTAAATTATATTAATGTTAAGGTTGTAAAATATCAAAACTGTATACATATATGTGATAAATAGTAAAATTCTAAAGTAAAAGAACTAATTACACTTTACTCATTATAGTTTGGGTAAAGTTCGTTTTGTACCTATGTAGTATGCAAAATGTATTTTGTAGAAGGGGAGATTGGCTAGACACATCTTATTCTGTACTTATAGAGGTGGAGATCCTAATTGTTAGATGAATATAGGTCTAGGTCATTTGACAAAAAAAAAAAAAAAAAAAAAAAAAAAAAAAAAAAAAAATTAGTACATTTACATAAAACACCCTTAATTAAAAAGAAAGTAAATCCCATATATCACTCTCCCTTTCTCTTCAATCTCACGTATCTCTCTTTATATCTAATCTCTCATCTCTCTCATCCTCTCTATCTTGTATCTCGTTCTCCATCGTGCCTTTTTTTTTATTCTGACTCTTCTTTTCTGTTTTATTTTTTGTTTCCTATAAGCATCTTTTCGAAAAGAAATTCTGATCAATTTCTTACTCTCTTCCCTTTCTCGATTCCGATTTCTTTTCTTTCTTTTTGAATCCTGCCATAGCTAGAACCTTCAACAAACTATAACCATATATTTTTCGTTTGTTTTTTGGTTGTGGGACATTTTGCTGTTCTTTGTTTGGAAAAATCGTTTGCTACTTTGGAAACCTTGTTTGTTTTTTTTATTTAGTTTCTACTTCTCTAGTTATTACGATGGAAAGCAATTCAGGAGATTCTCGCCTCGATCTTGGGTGATGTTTCTACGGGAATTGATCCACGAGATTTTGATGCACCTCTTCACCGGCGTTCGAAATCCACCTTCTGTTTCGTCCCCAACAATATCTCCGTCTCGTTCTCTACCATCCTCGCCGAGGGCTTTGACGGGTTGCACTCAATTGATTGGGTTCATTGCGGCGATGGCGGCCATAGGATTTTTGACGGAGTTAGGACTGGCGGCAAGGGATTTGGGTGAGTACCTCGTTTTTTTTCTTCGTTGTTTTCATTTTGCATTTTGCAATTCATGTTACACATTGTTTCTCGTTTTGAATTTTTCCTCAGTTTGATGTTTGTATTTGGAGAAGTCATAGGTAATATTTTTTTTGCAACTCAATAATACAAATTATGGATTATTTTTTTCCAGTTTGCTGTTTTTCGGCTGAATCATTGGTATTTTGTTGTTTGCAATTCAATAATACAAATTCTAATATTCAGTTTGCTATTTGCTGTTCACGAAGTCATAGGCGTCATTTGCTATTTGCAGTTCACGGAGTCATAGGCGTCAGTTTGCTATTCGCAGTTCACGATAGATGGTGGCACGGTGGTGGTGTCGTTTTTAGAGTATGAATTTGTACAATAAATAGTATATTTTTTTTTACTAATTTCTTTATATTTTTTTATTAATATTTGCAAGAGAGATGTTTGAGAATTAGTTTTGATAGAGATATTTTTAGGGGATTTGATTTTATTTGATTTGACTAAGGGTATTTTTGACACAATAAATATTATTAATTTATTAAAATATGAAAATTTTGACTTGAATTTATACACATAAATTATAACATAGAGGGACCTATAGCAAATTGCCCCTTTGTAGAAAACATTAGTCAAACCCTTTGACGGACTGTTGGAAATAGTTTTTCTCCACTAATTTGATATAAGTGCGAATGGCAAATATGCCCATCACATAGAACTTAAATGCACATTGGTCCACAAAAAAAAAAACAGTATTTCAAATAAACCCATCCCCATGTCTTTAGTGTAAAATACCCTCCATAGTATAATTCTTATCAATTCCATCAATTGTGCTCTAACTTTCTTAATATTACACATTGACCCTGGATTTAAACAAATATATCACATTAACCCCCAAAAATAATATTGTTTTGAAAAAAAAATTCCGGCCAGATTCCGGCGTTGACTTTTTTTTTTTTTGAAAACTCTTTTTTTCTGAATTATTTTTTCGGCCGGTCAACCACTGTTGACCGCCGGTCTCCGGCGTTGACTTTTTTTTTTTCTTTTTCTTTTTTTGAATTTTTTTTTTCTTAGAAAAAAATATTTTAATTAATATTACTGTCTTGGCTACTAAATTACTGTCTCGGACAGTAATATTACTATTTGGGACAGTAATATTATGAATATTATTTTCCCGAACAGTAATATTATTAGTATTACTGTCTGAGACAGTTAAATTACTGTTAGAGATAGTAATTTAGCAACCAAGACAGTAATATTAATTAAAATAATCTTTTTTAAGAAAAAAATTCAAAAAAAAAAGTCAATTAACAGTTAAAGTACTGCCTCCGACAGTTAAATAACTGCTGGAGAAAGTAATTTAGCAGCCAAGACAGTAATATTAGTTAAAAATATTTTTTTTAAGAAGAAAATGTCAATTAACAGTTAAATTACCGTCTTCGACAGTTAAATAACTGCTGGAGACAGTAATTTAACAACAAATACAGTAATATTAATGAAAATATTTAAAAAAAAGTCAATTAACAGTTAAATTATTGTCTCCGACAGTTAAATAACTGCTGGAGCTGGAGACAGTAAGTTAGCAGCCAAGACAATAATATTAATTAAAATATTTTTGAAGAAAAAAAAGTAAATTAACAGTTAAATTACTGTCTCCGACAGTTAAATAACTGTTGGAGACAATAATTTAGTAGCCAAGAGAGTAATATTAATTAAAATATTTTTTTTAAGAAAAAACAAAATTATATAAAAAAAAAGTCAACGCCGCAGACCGGCGGTCTCCAGCGGCTGACCGGCGGTCTCCGATGGTGGGGGGTCAAAATTGGGGTTAAAATTGAAATTATGGTTAAAGTTGGTTAATTGATGAAAATGGCTAAATTGGAGTGTAAATCATAAAATTGGAGTTGAATTGGGTTTCAATGAATTGGGGGTAATTTTGGTATATATAAAAGGATTTTCCTTATTTGCAAATAAGTTTGAATGGGCTGGATTTATTTGAACACAAAAAAGTGGAATGTCCTTCTTTTAATTAAGTGTCCTCGTCACGAGCCTCTTTGTCATTTGCCCTTGATATAATACAATCAAATTAATTAAATAAATAAATAATCTAAATTTTCACTGATTTTAAAGCATTCAATCGGGTGAGTTGACCAAATCCAAACTCCAAAATCTAATTTTTCACATATTCTAAATTGTTCAATATGCTGAGTTGACCAAAAAACCAAGTTCAACTATAAAAAAGAGTTCCACAAAGGGGCAAAAACACCCAATAATTTTCTAATTACAAAAATTCCAATACAATATGATGATCAAATATGTTTTGCAAACTCTCGTAATTTGTGCATGTCTTTTTCAGCAAGGAAATGGATGCTTTCTTTTTTTCTACAACCACATCAAGGTCGTTGTTGCAAACAGTCTTCCTCCGAATTCCGATCCTTTGCTTCTGCATTGTGCGTCTAAAAACGACGATCTCGGAAATCATACCTTAACTATAAATCAAACATTTTCGTTTGAGTTTTGCGTGATACCTTGGACTACTTTGTTCTATTGCGATTTCCGATGGGGTTCAAAGCATGCGCACGTCGATGTTTACGATGCAAAGTGGAAGGACCACAAACATTGTGGTGGTGATCATGAGTGCGACTGGGAAGCAAGGGGTGATGGTATTTACCTGTCTGGGACTAAACGTTTTGATTGGCAATAGAATTTCTATACAAATATTATCTTTCGATTTTACATAATAAATTACGTGCATTAATTTAATTTCGATTGATCATCCATTAATGTATTTATTAGAATGAATGTATTATTATACATTCATCTGTCCATTGTATAATCATATAATCTATGAAATCGAGCGATATAACGAGCCCTCGTTTTAGTTACATGGACTTCTGATTAATTTGAATTTGATTATATTGTATTAATTTCCGTACTAGCTAATTAAAGTTAGTTACTATCACGAGAAAAAAAATTGATTTTCTCAGTACATGAAATACACCGGGTATATCTTTATCATTCGGCGTACACACAAACAAACAAACAAACAAACAAACAAACACACACACACACATGTCCTTATTGATGTGTGTAGATCAACGATAAAAATTCATCAAATATAACTTTTACCGAATGTAACGTAAAATAACCCATGAATTGACATATTGTAGCAAGCCGATTAACTCCAATTAAGGAGTTGATTACAATTACAAGATTTGATGAGGATAGGGAAAGATATATACAATATTCTAACATATTTACTTGCTTAATAGAGTATAATATAACAAAATATATGATTTCCTTTAGGGAATTACACTTTTGGTCCCTCATGTTTGGTCCGATTTCAATTTTGGTCTCCGTTGTTTCAAAGACAAAGTTGACCTCCAAGGTTAAAGTTTACACACTTTCGATCCCCACCGTTACATGTCCGTTAGCAAGTAATGGAAAACACTATTTTGGGGCCAAAATTGAAATTTACTTTTTTTGGGACTGGAAAACAATTAGAAATTTAATGTATGCTACTTATAATTAAATGTATAATTTTTTTAGTAAATTTATTTTTTTATTATTAAAATTTTATTATAATTTGTATAATTATAATATTAATAAGTATAATTAAAAATAATTTATTAGTTAATTTATTTTTTTGCTATTAAAATTTGTATTATAAGTTGTAAAATTAAAAATAATGATAAGTATGATTAAAAATAATATGTTTAGATAATTTATTTTTTATAATTAAAAATTTAATTATGAGTAGTATAATTATAATAATATTAAGTATAACAAAAAATAATTTTTTTAGTTAATTTCTTTTTTTAATTAAATTTTTCACAAAGTCATTTTTAACTCTTTTCAAACATTTTTCTTTTCCGTATGCATAAAAAAACTAAAAAACGAATCAATAAAATGAAGCTTTGCAGATTATGATTGCAAAATCCCCAAAAAAAATATGAAAATCCCTAAAATCTAAAAGAAACTCTAATTAACAACAAAACTTTTCATATTATAATCGCAAAATCCCCCAAAAAAGAAAACATAAAACCTCTAAAACCAAACACTAAAAAAAAAAAAAAAAACTCTAATTTGAACGAACACTCAAAATCGTCAACAATCCTAGAAAGTAAAAAAACTTAGAAAAAAAATTAAGGAATTCTATCAGACATAAAGCGGGTAAAAAGAGTCATTGCACACTCAAATCTAACACCGTTAAAAGTTGACCATTAACCGTAAAAAATAAGTTTCTCGAACGTGTACACTTACCAAATGTACTTATATTGACCATCTATGTAATTTTTACCACTCAATAATGTTTAGATAATATTAACATGTAATTTGAATACTATACTACAATAAAGTAGCATACAATAATTCAATTTTATAATAATTATAATATTATCGTCACAATCTTTCACAAAATTCAAATTCAATAAACCATATTGAGATCGCACAATTTTGTTACTATTTATCGACATATGCTCGAGAAATAATCAAGCTATAAATAAGACTCAAAAGCAAAATACCTAACACACACATTAAAAAAGAAAAAAATAGTTACAATAATAACCCAAATTGCCGTATACTATGGCAAAATATTATCGTTTACTAACGTTCATCGTGTTCGCATGTTTGTTTCAGGAAGGCAAAAGTTGTTTTATATTCCCGAGGGTTCATGTTTCTATTGTTAACGAACTTCCTCCGAATTCGGAACAATTTTTCTTGCATTGCAAGTCGAAGGACGACGATCTCGGGAATCACACGGTTGCAGTGAATCAAGATTTTCATTTCGATTTTTGCGTGATACCTTGGGCTACTTTGTTCTACTGCAACCTCTCGTGGGGTAAAAGGGTGGCGTCTTTTGAAGTTTATAACGGAAGGTGGATTAGTGTTCCGTGTCAAACCGGCAAAAGTTGCGTTTACGAGGTGAGGGACGACGGTATTTATTTGGGGGATAAATTTTGGAATAATTGGTATTGTGGTGATAAAGTTTGTTAGTGAATTAATTGATGTTATAATTTTTTATTTTTTTATTAATATATCATTGATGTTATAGACGAATAAAATGAAATATTGGGATATATTCATGAAATAAAAGGTGTTGTATTTGAAACATGAAATGATTGTTGAAATGGCATTTGAAATTTTAGTGTTTAGGTCAATTAATTTCTATTCAAAGTTTGTAATACAAAACTGTATTTATCTCGATAATTTAATATTCGATTACTTAGATTAAATAATATTTTAGCGGGTCCAAATCCATGACATTTTAGTATGAATAAATACGAAAAAATGTATTTTTTTTCTCAAAAACTTAAACTTGATTATTTTGACATCTTATTACTTTTACGTGTAAAATATTTAATTATTATAGGGGTGAAAATGGAAGAATCGGGTCGGATCTAGCACTTGAAAAAAAAAAAAATCAATTAAGGATAACTAATTTCAATTTCTTTCATTCAAGATTGTTTTGTATCTGCCAAACACGCGTTAAGGCTCTGATCGGTTCAAGGAAAATGATGAGTAAAAAGGTGAAATTATTAGGTAAATTGATTTTTCATGTTTGGTTGTAAGGTAAAGTGTAAAGTAATGTAATTACTAGGAAAAAGTGGAGAAAAAATTACACTACAACTAGGAAAATGCATTTTCCTCAAAAAAAAAAAAAATGAGGAAAATGGCATGTAATTCTATTCTTCTTTCTTCTCTTTCTCTCTCGCTCTCCATTTTTTCTTCTCCTCTCTCTCTCTCTCTCTCTCTCTCTCTCTCTCTCTCGCGCATCTCTCTCCTCTCTCTCCTTTTACTTTCCTCTTCCTCTTCTCTCTCACACACATCATAACAATAAATTATTAAATTAAATTTATATTCACAGTTTATTTTTTCTTTTTTTACCATAACAGTTTATTTTATTTTTTTAACTTTTTACATCTTTGATAGAAAATAAAATTACTCCATTTAATTATATCATTGTTATTTTCACTTTTTTTTCCTATAAACCAAACAAAACAAAGGAAAATAATTTCTCACAAGCCATTTTCATCACCATTTTACTTAGGAACCAAACACAACTGGGATTTCAAAAGTCTTTGATTTCCTTTTCCTTATTTTAAACCGCTGGATTGGATGTCGTGTGACAAAATTATGCATGAATGAGTCACATTTAAAATTTTAGATACATCAATACATCAAAGTTGTGGGCAGTATCCATTGATTCATGTATATCTTTCTCGTCCAACATCCAATTTTGGTGATTCAAGTTGGATTAGAAAACTAACTCAGAATACTACAAATTCTCTTTTCAGGTTTTGCAAAATTTGGAATTAAAAATGATCAAAATCACGTTTGAAGTCGTAATGATATTATTAAAGCTCGAACAACATTTATCACATCCCGAAAACTGAAATGTTAAAAAGTTAAAAGAAAAATCTGGAAAAAAATTAATCTAATGAATAAAAGCAAATAAATCAATACTTAAAAGTTAAAACAGGTTAAGTAAATCATCAACATGAATCTGCAACGTGTGACAACCTGAATATTACAGTGTCAATATTATCTTTCTATAATCAATTATGGTTTAAAATATTTAATTTTTTTAATTTTTTAATTTTTTATTTATTTAATTTATTAATTTTTTTTTATTATAGAAAGAGTAAATTATGAGATCTAATTAGCAAAATTTTGGTGAAAAAAAAGTATTTATCATAACACATAATTTAAAAAAAAAAATGGTTTTAATTCCTTTTTTAAAGCATAATTAAATTATTTCTCATAATTCAGTCATGATTTTAAAATCATTAAAACTTTGGTAATCTTTTTTTGGGGATAATATATTGTTCATCCGTCAAGTTTGCACCGGTTTCACATTTGACTCATCCATGTTCACAAAAGACATATTAGGTCCCTCATATATATTTTAAAAGTTCTATACTTTTAGTCCTCTCCGTCAATTTTCCGTTAGTACTAATGGGATCAAGCATGTTCCCATCACTATCTTAACTGACGGACTAAATGTTAAATTGATGAAAAAGACCGAAAGCGTTAAGTTATTAAAACATGGAGGACTAAATATGAAATCAGTGCAAACTTGAGGGGTGTAATATGTAAGTTTCCCTCTTTTTTTTTTCATTACTGGTCAGTGGTCAATGCTTACTGTCTCGAAAAAAAAAAAGGATTATACAAAGAATAGATTATGATATCTGATTAGCTTACTGTTTAATTACGTAATCACAAGAATTGACCAGTAATCATATTATCATAATTTTGAAAAGAAAAAATAATAAAAGTCATACTAAAATACATTCAGTCAACCCCATTCAAAATTTCCAAAATTATATTACTAAGTACAATTTCTTAATCTATAAATAAAATCACAACCAAAACAAAGAAATTAAAAAATTAAAAAAAATAAACACATCAAATAGCAAATATTATTATTACATAAGTTCTAGTTCTACACTATGATTAAACATCTTTTGGTATCTTTAATCCTTTCTGCATGTTTTCAGTCATGTTTTAGTTGTTTCATCGTCAAAAAAATCGTGGTTACTATTTATAGTTCGCTTCCTTCCGATTCCGATGTGTTGCTGTTGCACTGTCTCTCGAAGGACGATGATCTCGGGACCCACACACTAATGAAGGATGAAATATACCGTTTTGCGTTTTGCGAAAAGCCCTTTTCGAGTTTGTTCCATTGCAGACTTCAATGGGGTAATAAGCACAAATCTTTCGATGCTTACGATGCAAAGTGGCACGGTAATCCTTGCCTGACGAACGAGTGCAAGTGGGCAGCACGCAGTGATGGTATTTATTTAGCAGGATTGAAAAAATTTGATTGGGAGTAAAAATAAAAAATAACAAATAAAAAAGGTCGGTCTACGACGTTTTTACTTTAAATAAAAGCTTTTTTTTTTTTTTTTTTTTTTTTTTGTATTCTCTGTTGTTCATTCTCGTGAATAGGCAAAATTTGTATCCCTTGCGCATGAAATCAAATGAGACTTATGATTAATGGATATATAATGTTGAAATGATCAGTGTAGTCAGTATCATGATGTACCGCGATATGTGTTGTGATACGATAAGGTTTCTAATTGGAATGATATAACTTGGGATATGCAATCGATTGTACTCAAATTTTGGTAGAAAGTACCGCTCGATATCGCGATACAGTATTTATTTTTGGGTAATTTGTGCGATGATGATGATGATGATGATGTTGATGATGATGATGATGATGTTGATGATGATGATAATGATCTTATATATAAAAGAAAGAAACGACAGGGCAACTCTAGGAAACCCTAATCACATTTATGTAATTATTTATTTTTAATGTTTTTTTTATACTAATTTTTTAACCATATTTTTCAACAATTATCAAAATTGAAACTGAACTGTGAAAAATCCATCTAGCTTCAATCTCCTATTTCTATGTTATTGTATTATAATTTTTTTATCATGCATCATATTTTTTATTATGTATTAAATTGATCATTTTTTTCACTTTTAAAATACGATCCCGTGCATCGCACTAGAAAAAAAAGATGCTAGTAATAATAATAATAAGAATAATATTCATTTGATTTCTCATTTTGTACACGCTCATAATTAATAGGAATAGTCTTGAAGAACAACGAACACATATACATTTGCAAATTCGAATACAACTACTCTCTATTTGAATATATTCCAACAAATATAAAATCCATTTTATTTTATTCAATTACTTAACATATAATAAATTCATCAACAAATTCCGCCGTCGGCACACCTCCATGATTCCCAAGGTGTTCCGTCCGGCAAAACAATACCATTTTCCCTCGCCTCGTACACGCAGTATTTGCCGTTTAGACACGGAGTAGTAAACCACTTTACATTATAAGCTTGGAAAGAAGCCGTCCGTTTATCCCACGTTATGTCGCAAGTGAATAAAGTACGGAAAGGTACAACGCAAAAATGGAAATTAAATTCTCGATTTATTGTAACTGTATGATTTCCAAGATCGTCGTCCTTCGACATGCAGTGCACCGTCATCGGCACGGAATTCGGAGGAAGTTTGTTGACAATATGAACCTCGACTCTTAGGGACACGAAATAAGGACAACTTTTGCCTTCCTCAAAGAAACATGCTAAAAGAATGAAAGATAGTAAAATATATTTGACCATAGTATATTAGGGATTTTAAAAAAAAAAATTTATTGTGTTTAGTAGGATGTTAGGTACTATATGTTTTTTAGTGTTATTTATAGCTTAATTATTTCCCTAATTACCTATGTTGCCAATTTGTAACAAAAATTGTGCAATGTGAATATGGTTTTAATTGAATTTAAATTTTATGAAAGATTGTGATAATATATAATCATAATTAAACTATTTTTTTAATTGTATGTTGTACTTTATACTAATTAAGATATTATTTAAATTATATTACATAATTAGTTAATAGGTTATAGCATTTCTAAACAATCTTGAGTGGTCAAAAATGTATACATGGCAAAATCTTGTACCTAAAGGCGAAATCTCTCGCCGCCGGGCCCCACATAGATGGTAAAATCTCGATTACATTTGGTGGTGTACTGTGCAAACATTTTATAGTGTATTTGTTATTTTTGTTCTACCAGGCATAATTGAAATATGATAATTTGATTATCTATTATTTTTGTTCTATTATAATATAAAAATTTATAATACAATCATCCATGTATCAAATATGATATTATGTGAACCAAATTATAGATTATTTTATTTACACATTTAATTATTATCACTTGATCCGATCACAAGGGTTGAAAACTAAATAGTCACACTTGTAATGTATTTTGGCAATTTTATTGCACTTTGACTTAAATGTTTACCTATGGAAATTGTGATAATACGATTATCGAGTAATTCTTGTAATTGTGTAATATTAAACTAATTCGATAGTATTAGAATAAAATCAAATACCGGCGTAAATTTAAATAACATAGTATTTTGATTCAAAAATTGTTTGTACAAAATTATTAAGCTATAAATAACACTAAAAAAAACAAAATTATTTAATTGCCTAACATACACAATTAAAAAAAAGAAATCCATAATATACTATGGTCAAATATCTTTTACTATGTTTCATTCTTTTAACATGTTTATTTCATGAAGGCAAAAGTTGTTTTTTATTTACCAAAAAGACTCATGTTTCTGTTGTCAACACACTTGACCCGAAATCCGGATCAATTTCGGTGCACTGCAAGTCGAAAGACGATGATCTAGGATATCATACGCTTGCAGTAAATCAAGATTTTCATTTCGATTTCTGCGTAAAACCTTTCAGTACTTTATTCACTTGCGACATCTGGTGGGATAAATGGGTGGCATCTTTTCAAGCTTATAATGCCAAATGGCTTTTTGTTCCGTGTGGGGGCGGCAATAATTGCGTTTACGATGTAAGAGAATCCGGTATTTATTTGCCGGGCGGGACACATTGGGTATTATGGGATTGTGCCGAAGGCAAAGTTTGTAACTGAGTTGATCATGACTTTATGTACAATGAAGTTCGGAGTTCATATTTGTTGGAATTTATTCAAATAAAGAGTTGTATCTGAATTTGCAAATGTTTTATTATTATTATTATTGAAAATGGCATTTGAAATTTATTGTGTTTAAAACAAAATTACATTATAGCCTCAATAATTATATATTCGATTGGTCGATAAGTCAAGTAATATTTTGTAGCCACTCCGATCTGGGGAAAACATTATTAAATTAGTCATTCGCTAAATTTATTAATTATCTTGATATATGTCACGATAATTTAAAAAAAATGTTATATACTTCATAATGGGATAATTACAATTTCCATCCTTCAAGTTTGCACCAATTTCACATTTTGTCCATCATGTTCACAAAACACGTACACACTTGGTCCTTAATGTTTCAATAATCTAACATTTTTTGTCATTTGATGAATAAATAATTGTATGATAAATAATTGTATTTGATGAAAAAGTCACAGCCGAGATCTCAATAATTTAATATTCCACTAATTTATACAGTAGAACTTCCTCAATTAATTAATAACTTCGTTTATATAATAAAAAAATTTGGTTCCTATACAATAAAAATGTACTAAATTATTAGTTCGATAATTTTATATTTCGCTAAATTAAAATAATTTTGGTAGTCTTGATTAATATATTAATTTATAAATGTTTGATTGTAATAATATTTTTGTAGACATCCGGTAAGGGACAATGTGTTAAATACTTAAAAAGTAATTTGTCAGGTAATTGCATATATATATATATATATATATATATATATATATATATATATACACATATTACGAATTCATATACAGACTCAATTCAATGTATATTAAATTAAGGGGAAAGTACAGTTGCACCCCTGAACTATGGGGCTTGTCACAAACACCCCCTTAAACTACAAAACGTACCAAAATGGTCCCTCCGTTTTCAACCCGTTTGTGTGTGATGACGTGTCAAGTTGACTTTTTTGATTCTTAATTAATTTTGAGTCTGCAGCATTTTCTTGACGTTTTTACCCCCTCTCTCTCTATATATATAATTACAGTTAAGCAAAAATCAAAAGAGTTTTTAACTAATATCATTAACAAATACACTAAACTAAATTAAACCAGAAAATGAATTTTAAAAAATCGTAAAAATTTGCAGAGAAATAGAAGAAATTACAAAAATTGAATTTTGGGCATTTAGAATTCATTCAAACACAACAACCCTCTGCTTCCAAATCTTCCTACCACTGACCTTAAATTGCTTTTGTAATTATGAATTAATCCCCAAGTGTTGGGAGAAATCGTGGACCCCAAATTGTTGGGTGGTCTAGTCGATAAATCCCTTCGTCTTCGTCGGTCGACAGGCACCGAAAAAGCTTGTGGAATTCGTCGGGTGGGACGCGTTTCTTGGCGACGATGGGTTTATGTTGATCATTTTCTTATTGTTGTAGTCTGTTGTGGGGATCGGAGAAGACGGCGGTGACTTGGGAGGCAGAGACAACGGTGACAACGGCGAGGCTGAATCGTCTTCGGTTAGAACATTCTTCATCATCTCCATCGACGAGGTCTTCATTATTGAAGAGGCCATACATTTAAGTATTTCCTGATTTGACACCGAGTTGGGCTAATTGCTCGGATTCGAGTGAAGCTCTTGCAAGGGGTGGAAAGAGAGAGAGAAGGGGGCACTGCCGACAGAAAATGAAGAAAAAAGAATAAAAGTGTGAAAGTGAAGAGAGGGGGCGGGCATCACCTGCAAATGAAAAAGAAAGAATAGGAGAGAGAGAGAAAGAATAGGAGAGAGGAGAGAGAGAAGTGCTTGTTGACTTGGTCCAATTTAGTAAGCAAAATTTGAGGGCAATTAAGTAAATGTACAATAAAACTAATGGTGTTAATTTTGTTAACGTTGACCTTAAATGACAGGGATCGTTTTGGTACGTTTCATAGTTTAGGGGGGTGTTTGCGACAAACCCTATAGTTCAGGGGTGCAAACTGTACTTTCCCCTTAAATTAATAATACAGTACAATATTGTAATAATTATGTAATATTACAATATTACACAGTTATTGTAAGAATTATGTAATAGTTCACCACATCATCACGCAAAAAAATTGAAAAATGAAGGGCTATTTCATTACATTTTGTAATACTTCATTTTGTAGTAGGATAGCTTAAAACAATGTGAATTAGCCACTATGAAATTATCTACAGAACATAGGTTCCGGAGATTTAGAGAGAGAGAGAAGGGTACATCATAAAAAATCAAAGAGAAAATGGGATTTGATTATTTTATTTTCCTCTAGCACAAGTCACAGCTCAGAAGTCGAAAAGGAGTGAGGGAAAAACTCTCTCTCCTCTTTTTCTCTTTCTGATAAAAAAAATGGTGAGGAAACGATCATCGAATCAGAGAAGCTGTTGGGATTTCTGGATTCTCGCTGCTGAAAAAGTACGAGAAAGGGAAGAAAATCAGCGATGGAGGTATGAGATGGAGGGAAAATTGGGCGAAATTAGGTCTTCGGAAGTATATGCAAAGGAAAAGACGAAGACGTCCATGTACTTTCGCATGTGCAGCGTGCGTGCGTCAGAAAATGGGAAGATTCGCCTGAGTATTCCCTCCATGTGGTTATGTGCGTCAAAATGCATGTTTGGGTGCGACCGTTCAACTTTTTTTTAGTTAAAGTGGCAAAGAGCAAACACGGGAAAAGTTCAGATGGCGAAATGCTATTAACCTTTTTTTTTTATTTTTTTATTAGCAACTTATGTAAACAAATAAATTACAAGTTAGGTTATAAATAATCTATAACTTGGCTCACATAATACCATATTTGATACTATGGATGATTGTATTAAAAATATTTGATTAATTATATAATGAATTAAAAATGAATATTAAGTTCATTACCAAATGTTCAATACTTCAAATGTAACATAGATTTTACCATCTATGCACTTTTGACCACTCAACATTGTTTATATTATTACATTCTTTCATAAATTTCAAATTCAATAAAACCATATTCACATTGCACAATTTTGTTACCAATTGGTAAAATATGGTTAGGAAATAATTAAGCTATAAATTACACTAAAAAACATAATACCTAACATCCTAACATTAATATATTTTATTTTAAATAAAAGAATCCCTAAATATGATTGTTAAGTGTATATTTTACACTCAACGTATACTTTCTTACGAGGATTTTTGTATACTTTTATTGATTTAATGATACTTAATGAGTGGTTTATTGTGTTTTAGGTACAAATTGAAGAATTGGAAAAGTATGGGGTCAAAACTGCAAATGTGGAGAAAATATGGGCCAAAAGTGAGTTAATCAAAAATATGCTGAAAATTGGCTGAAAACAGGCCCACGCGGCCGTGCCAAAATTTAGCCTATTTTTGGCACGGCCGTGCCAATTGCAGAAGTTGGGCAGAAGGTTTCGGCGATTCTCGCGCGGCCGTGTGAGAATTGCACTGATTCTCGCGCGGCCGTGCCAACACACGCTGGAGACAATTTTGGACTTTTAATCACACAAGGAAACCTAAAATCATCTACCAAGTTGGGACATCTATTTAAGGGCAAACCAAGCATGAATTAAAGGACTTTTGACACAAGCTTGGAACAAGAGGAGCGAGAGAACGAAGAATCGAAGACGGAGAATTGACAAATCTTCATCACAATTCTTCTTTTATCTATCTTTTCTTAATCTATGTCTTTTTATATTTTTATTATGTTTTTCGTAGAGAACATGAGTAGCTAAGTTTCTAATCTAGGATTTTGTTGGAACCCTATGTGGGGATGGTGAACCCGTTTTCTTGAGATTATGCA
The DNA here is from genome assembly GCF_056151865.1 of Erythranthe guttata. Taxonomy (NCBI): domain Eukaryota; kingdom Viridiplantae; phylum Streptophyta; class Magnoliopsida; order Lamiales; family Phrymaceae; genus Erythranthe; species Erythranthe guttata. Next base: position 16,785,551 of record NC_142538.1, on the reverse strand, counting down.
ATTATGATTTTATGATTATTTCTTCTACTTGATATGATTGTTAGTGCATGAACTTGATCAATTTATGTGCTTTATCTGTGATTATTGGGATTGACTCGACAGAGCTTTTTTGGTACTTAGGATTAGATAATTTGAGTATTCCCTGTGGGATCGACATCCGACTCTCACGAGTCCACTTTTACTACTTGTTTGCGATACGTGCACTTGCGTGTTAGGTATTTAGCACCCAACAATGATTAAATACCTTTTACTATCTTTCGTATATTTTACAAGTTTATTTCAGGAAGGCAACGGTTGTCCGATTATAGTTTCCCGAAGAGTTGATATTTCTATTGTCAACAGTCTTCCTCCGAAGACCGCACCGCTGACGGTGCACTGCAAGTCGAAGGATGACGACCTTGGAAATCATACGCTCACAGTAAATCAAGATTTTCATTTTGATTTTTGCGAGAAACCTTTCAGTACTTTATTCACTTGCGACCTCGCGTGGGGTAACTTTGTGTCGACGTTTCAAGTTTTTAATGCAAAGTGGTTCTTTGTTCTGTGTGACGGCAAACACTGCGTGTACGAAGCGAAAGAAAGTGCTATATATTCGTCGGACGGAGAACCTTGGGGAACCTGGATTTGTGCTGATGGCAAAAATTGCTATCCCGATTCATGAGTTCGATGACTCGATATTATATGTTATAGTTGAATAAAATAAAACAAATTCAGGGTTCACAGAACTAAAGAAAGTTTAACCGTTCTATTAAGAGATTAAATTATAAACGGACTCTCCGTTAATAAGTGATAAACGGAGTCCATTAATTGAATGACACCTGTACAAAAGATTTAAGTATTGCACTATCATTCTCTCGCTACATTTCAAACCATTTTTTAAAATAGAAATACTTATCCTATTCGTATTTTATTTTTCTTATCTTTTTGTTAATTAGAATTTGCTGACCTTTGTCATGCTTCACATCTTAGTTTGCATTATTTATTTTTAATTAGCATAATTCTTAATAAAATATTTTTGTTGTGTACAATCATGGTTCTTTCGACCCTACACCCAATGATAAAAACTGGGTGAGTCTTTTGCTTCCACGTGTAATATTTAATTATTTATTATATATTCTCCCACTTGGGTTAACCTTTAGGGGTTTTAGAAAAATACAAAAAATGACACGTGGCAGTAGAAAACTCACACTTGAATATTCCGATTTAAATAAAAAATTTATTTTCAAAAAAATTAAATAAAAGAATATATGAAATTTTTGGTAATTGATAATCTAAGGAAATCAAATTTTTATCTCAAAAAGAAAAAGACACAAACAAAGAGAATATACAATTCACTTGTTTCGCCCATGCAATTTTAATTTTAAATTGGGTCCGATCAAGATTATTAACTAATATTTAATTTAATTTTCCACATGGCATTAAATAAGTGGCATCCGTTTTTCATCTATTAATGGGGAGTCCGTCCCAAATTCGTACCCTTCTATTAATTATTTGTGAAATTAATTAAATCTAATAATTGCACAAATTTTCATTTTATCATGATATATATGTGACAACTTCCAATTTTCGTTGGTTCCGATCCGAAAAGTTCCGATTTTGGAACAAATTTTTCATTCCGACTTCTAAAATTTCGATTTTCGATATTTTAAGATTTTTTTGGATTGAAATTGAAATTATATAAAATAAATTTGAAATTTCCGATTTCCGATCAGATTTAATTCCGAAAAATACACCTATAAGTAATATATATTATATAATACTTATTTTCCGAGAAATACACCTATAAGTTTTGTTTTAGGATTTTGACATAATGAATTGTTGTTAGAAGTTTTATTGAATATTATGTTGCGTTTATTTTTATTTATTTTTTGAACTGAAATTTAGTAGTTATTAGTTTTACTTTTATCGACGTGGATGTTCTTATTTTTGAAAAATTATGAACATTTTAGAAAATCAGCTAAGTTTCGAAATTGTAAAGCTTATGTGATTTCCGATTTTTTTCCGAAATTCCAAAATTTATGGACCTTTTGGAATTGGAATGTAGATTCCGAAAATTTTGGAATTGAAACTGGAATTGATTTTGTACTTCTTTTTTTAGTTTTTTTGATTTTTTTTCGAAAAAAGCTAATTCCGATCTGATCCATCCGACTTTCATCCCTAGACGCATCACAAATTCCATATAGATTACTTCTCAATACAATTTCTTTTAAATTCATTAAAATTTCATGGACCGATTCTTGAATACCCGTTATAGTAGACTACTCATGGAAGACTCAATTCAATGAATATTAAATTAAGAGTAAATTCCATTTCCCCCATACTTTGGCTATGTATCACTTTACTCTCTTCTACTTTCGATTGCATTGATTTGCTCCAATGTACTTGAAAAATTGTCTCAATGTGACCCTCGTCGTTAGTTTTCAGACATTTGACATTAACACCGTTTGGTATAAGTCTGAAAATTACAAAAAAAAGTCAGCCCTCCCAATTTCAATAATTATTAAAAAAAAAATTGTGACTCACGTCGTGCAATATATTTTCTCGTTGTCTTGATTATTATTATTATTATTATTATTATTATTATTATTATTATTATTATTATTATTATTATTATTATTATTATTATTATTATTATTATTATTATTATTATTATTATTATTATTATTATTATTATTATTATTATTATTATTATTATTATTATTTTTTTTTTTTTTTTTTTTTTTTTTTTGTGTTTTTAATAATTATTTAAACTGGAATTGTGGCGTTTTTGTAATTTTAGAGTCTTAGATCAAACAGTGTTAAGTTCAAATGTCTGAAAACTAAGGACGATGGCCATATTGGGATAATTTTTCAAGTACATGGAGGCAAATCGTTACAATCGAGAGTAGAAGGTGGTAAAATAATATCGAGTTAAAGTACATGAAGAAAGTGAAATTTACACTTAAATTAATAGTACATCACAATATTGTAATAATTATGTAATATTACAATATTATATAGTTATTGTAATAATTATGTAATAACTCACCACATCAAAATTAAAAAAAAATGAAAACGCATGGGTTATTTCATTACATTTTGTAGTTCAGGGGGTCTTTGATACATACTCCATACATCAGGGGTGTAAACTGAACTTACCCCTACAATTTTATTTTTTTAAATAGCAACTTATGTAAACAAATACATTATAAGTTGGTTATAAATAATCTATAATTTGGCTCACATAATATCATATTTGATACTATGGATGATTGTATTAAAAAATATATATTTTTTTTAAATAGAAACTTATGTAAACAAATAAATTATAAGTTGGCCATAAATAATCTATAATTTGGCTCACATAATAATTAAATCATTACATAAATGAATTAAAAATGATTATTAAATCATTACGAAATGTTCAATACTTCACCAAATGTAACATAGATTTTACAATCTATGCACTTTTGACCACTCAATATTGTAACGTATTCACTAACATGTAATCAAAAAAGATTTAATAATGATTATATTATTACAATCTTTCATAAATTTCAAATTCAATAAAACCATATTCACATTGCACAATTTTGTTACCAATTGGTAAAATATGGTAGGGAACTAATTAAGCTATAAATTACACTAAAAAACACAATACCTAACATCCTAACATTAATATATTTTTTTAATTAAAAAAAATCCCTAAATATGATTAAATATCTTTTACTATCTTTCATATTTTTTACATGTTTATTTCAGGAAGGCAACGGTTGTCCGATTATAGTTTCCCGAAGAGTTTATATTTCTATTGTCAACAGTCTTCCTCCAAAGACCGCACCGCTGACGGTGCACTGTAAGTCGAAGGACGATGACCTTGGAAATCATACGCTCACAGTAAATCAAGATTTTCATTTTGATTTTTGCGTGAAACCTTTCAGTACTTTATTCACTTGCAACCTCGCGTGGGGTAATTTTGTGTCATCGTTTCAAGTTTATAATGCAAAGTGGTTAATTCTTCCGTGTGACGGCAAACACTGCGTGTACGAGGCAAAAGAAAGTGCTATATATTCGTCGGACGGAGAACCTTGGGGAACCTGGAGTTGTGCTGATGGCAAAGATTGCTATCCCGACTCATGAGTTCGATGACTTGATATTATATGTTATAGTTGAATAAAATAAAACAAATTCAGGGTTCATAGAACTAAAGAAATTTTAACGGTTCTATTAATTATTTGTGAAATTAATTAAATCTAATAATTGCACAAATTTTCAAATTATCATGATATATGTGGGACCATAATAATAATAATAATAAAAAAGATGTTATATACTTTATGTTTGCATTAGATTATGTCTTTGTGAGTTATGTGAATCAATTATATATTATTTATTAACACATTTATTATCACTTGACCCGATCATAAGGGTTGATAATTGGGACGTAAATAATCGTACTTGTAATTTAAATTTGGCAATTTTAAATAGGGTTGACCGAATGTATTGCATTTGACAGCATAAATTTAAGGGCAAATTACGGCCAACTCTAGAGGTATGGCCAAATGCTGAACACGCCTAATTGAAGGGTGCAAAATGCAAATTACCCAATTACATATGAACCAACATATTTCCTTTAGTTTATTTATTGTATCAATAAATTATTACTGTAACTTGTAATAGTTGACTAAATCTTTTCTTATATAATAATCAATTTGAAATAAACACATCCAAACATATGTAGCAACATTATTTTATTTTTCTTTCATTTGAGTACTTTCTTAGCACAAATTAATACAATCATACCACAGCCTTTTTAACAAATTTTAAATTCAATAAATCCCATATTCACATTACACAAATTTATTACAAATTGTAAACATATGTTAGGGAAATAATTAAGCTATAAATAAGACTCAAACACATAATTACCTAACACATTAAAAAAAAAAAAAAAAAACTCAGGCTCTATATATAAATATATATTATGGCGAAATATCTCTTTTTGTGTTTTATCCTTTTTGCATGTTTGTTTCAAGAAGGCAAAAGTTGTTTTATTTTTCCAAGAATTCATGTTTCTATTGTTAACAAACTTCCTGCGAATTCCGAACCACTGTCGGTGCATTGTAGGTCAGGGGACGACGACCTTGGATATCATACGCTTGCAGTAAATCAAGATTTTCATTTTAGTTTTTGCGTGATACCTTTGCTCACGGTATTCTATTGCGACCTCAAATGGAAAACGAAGATGATATCGGGTGACGTTTTTAATGCAGCGTTTCCTAATCCATGTTTCGACGGCACTTGCGTATACGAGACGAGTGAAAATGGCGTTTATATAAATGGAAAACTTTGGAATAGCTGGTATTGAAGGGGGCATTAGAGTTTGTTTGTTTCTGAATTGATGTTATATATTGAATTAAATAAATGAAATGTTTCATATTTATTGGAATATATTCATGAATAAAATGAGTTTTTTGTGTGTGTGTGTGTGTGTATGTGTAAAAAGTTAGTCAATATTACAGCTTGGCTTGGTATTATTGCCTAGGGATGTGTAAATCAAACAGATTGGATCGAAATTGTTTTCGAAAAAAAATGATTTTTTTAAAGTGAAAAACTAGTTCCAATTTCGTTCCGAAAAAATAAGAAATCGAAATTTCAAAAACTGGAACGAAACAACTTGCATATAATACAGAATTGGTGGAATTTGGAATTTTCGATTTTCGGTCACGTAAAATATATAATACATAAAATATTTGTATTTTAAGTGTAATATTCAGAATAAAATTTGAATTTTCGGAATTACTTTCGAAACTTAAATCGGATCAGAAATTGGAATCTCATATATATATATTCCAATTTCGATTCACGTAATTTTGAAAATTCAGAAGTTGGAAATTTGGAATTTTGATTGAAAAATATTATTCCAAAATATGACTTTCGGATCGAAATCGAAAATTTCGTTCCATTTCCACCCTAGTATTGCCTAACACAATTTTAGCATTTATACTTCTAGAAAAATAAAAAAGAAAAGAAAACGACATTATATATAGGGATTATTTGTCAAAACCCCCTCATCACATAAGTGCAATTACAATGAACCCAAATTTATTTGTTAATTTTAAGATAAATCCAAAATATCTTTTATTAATAAAAATTAATTAAGTATCGCAATTATACCCTTACCTTATTTTAAATATACCTAATATTTGTTTCATTAATATCACGTTCTCAATCACACCCACAAATTCCGCTCCACAAATCCTTAATATCACGTTCTCTAGATTTTATTTTTCCTTTTTTTTTTTCTATTCACCGTTGCATCTCTCCTTCCGATCAACTCTTCTTTTCTCCCCACCGGCGCTACCCCAGCCTCCACCCGGCGACAGCCCAGCCCCCATCGGCCCTACCCCAGCCTCCACCGGCGCCCCCCAGCCCCACCTGGCGCCGCCTCAGCCCCCATCCGGCGCCGCCCCATCCCCACCAGCCCCTACCCTTATTTCCTCTCTCTTCACCGTCGTCGAACGATATTTATGTTGTGGTAGAAAAATGGAGAAAAAGAATGGCAGAAGACGGTGAGGAAGTGTTTGCTACTCCAATAAATTTGATGAAACACCATCTCTCCAATATTCTTGAGGGGTTTATGTATGTATGTATGTATGTGTATGTATTGTTCGTGCTCTGTATTGGGGTTGACATATATATGCCATACTAGCTAATTGAATATATCAATTATAATGCATTTATCGATCTGCACGACTATTGTGATTTATGTGGAAAAGAACAAGCATATATTTCCAGCTTCAAGATGGGAGGTAAACTCTATCTCTAGTTTTTTTCACTATACTCGGTAACCTTATACGAGTTTTTTTTTTACCTTCTTCCGTTTGATTGTAAATCCTGGTGTCTTCATTGTGCAGATATACTATCCGACAAAGAAATGGGAGCGATACACTATCCACGGCGATTGATATATGCGTTGGATCGATTGAGCAATACGAGGTTTTAAGTCTGGGTTTTTACTAAAATTTGATGTTTCCTTCTTAGAATTTAAAGTGGTTTCCGATAAAAGTAGGTGGTTTTGTTGTTTTTGGTAAATGTTTAGTCGTTTTATTTTTTTTGGTCTTATACGTTAATAGTGAATTTTATTTAGTAGTGGATTTGCGTTAATTTAATAGTGGATTTACATTTTTTTTATTAGTGGTTTACGTCGGACTATTTTTTTGTAGTGGGTGATGTTAATGATATAGTGGATTCTGGTAAGTGTGTAGTGTGGATTACGTTAATTATATATTTCGATTAAATTAATTTCATAGTGGATTTCGATAATTTTAAGGTGGATTTTGATAAATTTATAGTATATTTCGATAAATTTATAGCGGATTTCGATAAATTTATAGCGGATTTCGATGAATTTATAGCGAATTTCGATAAATTTATAGTGGATTTCGATAAATATATAGCGGATTTCGATAAATATGTAGTGGATTTCGATAAATATGTAGTGGATTTTGATAAATTTCTAGTGGATTTCGAGAAATTTATAGTGGATTTCGAGAAATTTATAGTAAATTTCGATAAATATATAACAGATTTCGATAAATATGTAGTGGATTTCAATTTGATGAGCTCGTAGAAAAATAAAAAGAAAAAATTATAAAAAAACTGTAAAAAAAAAAATATATTTTAATCGAAATTTAAAAAAATGAAAAGACAATTTAATAAAATATTTTATTTCCAAAAAAATGAAAAGAAATCAAAAACCAATTTTTTAAAAATTAAAATTGGAAAACCGAAAATAAAAATAAAACCAACTTTTTTATAATATAAAAAGAAATATATAAATAAGAAAATAAAATTTAAAATAAAAATAAAAATAAAACAGAATTAAAAATATATATAAAAATAAAGAAATCCAAAAGATACAAAGTTGTGATAATTAAGGTAATCTACGCCCAATGAGTTTAGTCAGGGTATTTTGGGTAATTTGAGGCCATTGGACTTATGTCAAAAATCTAATTAAAATTTGGATTTATCAAGAAGTCAAAATGCAATGGAGGGAACTTTTTACGTTTTTGTGGATAACCACCTGAACAAATTTTTTTTTGCATGAGTTCACGTATACTTAATTAATTGTGTCACTTTCTTCATCTTCTTCCCAATCCCAACAACTACCCATCTCACGCACACCACCCCACCCTACTCACCCAATTCACAACTCACCACCAGGAACCAGCTCCGCCCTCTTGCACAACCACCAAGCTCACCACCACCACCACATATTCTTCACATCCGCCCAGAGCTGCTTTTGAGGGGAGGCGAAGTAGGCGGTCGCTTAGGGCCCCCGATTTTTTTCGAAAATTTGGGGCCCCCTAATTATTTTATATACACTTTATATATTAGTAATTATTTTAAAAAATTTATTATATATAATATTTTGAAACATCGGTTCTAAATTAAATTTAAACTAAATGATCAATAGATATTTTTGAAATTTTCTTAACCTTGGGGCCCCTAAATATTAATTTATAATGTCTTAATTACTTATTTTTATTATAAAATAAGAATCAATATTTATTAGTGTATTCAAGTTTATAAATATTTTTGAAGTCTATTGCTGTAAAAACTATACGTCACGGGAGGAAGTGAACCAGCAAATCATATTGTTAATTTTGAATTTTCGTCCATATTTTTAGTTACTTTATATTCATATATTTCAAAAAATATTTCGGGGGCACTGCCCCTGAACCCCATAATCTTTATTTTCTTCATTTTTAGAAAAAAATATAAATTTTTTTTTTAGTACATTCAATTTCGAACACCCATTAATAAAAAAAAATGGTTCATCACATAGGGGCCCCTGTTTCAGTTGTTCTTTAAACCTCGCCTAGGGCCCTGAATTCCCAGGAACGGGCCTGCATCCGCCGCCCACAACCTAGCTCCGCCCTCTTGCACAACCACCATGCTCACCACCACCACCACCACCACCACCACATCTTCAAATCCGCTACCCACAACCCCAAGTGAGATTTTTCGACAATGAACACAATACATTCTAAATTTTGTATTTTGACACATTTAATCCCAGTCCATTTTAATTGAATGAAATTGGTCCTAAAATTACGTCAAAAAAACCCTTTAATTTTCCGTTATCCCTAATTCATGTTATTTGAACACTATTTTCTCTCGATTTCTTCCTCCGAATTGACTAGATCTTCTTCCAACGAATGGAGGATTAGATGATCTTCTCGCAATTGAGGCCGCCGGCCATTCTCGGGTGTGCGCCGCTGGGCGCTGGGTGGTGAGATTGGTGCGGCGGCGGCGGTCATCCTTGGAATTGCTAAGGTGAGAAAGTACATATGTCGGTGGTTTGTTCGATGTTTTCGGGCCATGGGTTCTCAAAATCCAGGCTGAGCTCCTGGGAACTAGATGAAGACGTTTATTTTATTTATTTTTTTAATTATTCTCTTTTACATTTATTTCAGTTCAAAAAAATATTTAGTCTATTTTAAGAATGGAAAAGACATCAATAGCCTTGGATTTTTCACGTGCAACACATGGGTTGAAAACCGGTCATTTTGACCTGAAAACAGGCAAAAAATGGCAAATTGGCACAATTTATTATGTACAGGTGATCTGGTGCAAAAAAAATGTTCAGGTGATGATCTGCAAAAACTTAAAAAGTTTAGGTGGTTTAATGCCATATATATATATATATATATATATATATATGGCAAATTACCAAACCCCCTGAGGTAAGTCTGAATAACAGAAATTCCCCCCACGTTCTCGTAATTACGAAAACCCCCCGAGGTATGCAGACATCTTACAAATCGCTCTAACGGTGTTAAACTCGATAGAATATTTTTGATTCTCCCGAATATTCCTCCGATAATACCAATTTTGCCCTTGTACACGAAATTACCCTTAGAGGGGTAATTGTAAGCATTTTATTTAATGAGGGGTCATAAATATATACTCTTCATGAAATATATAAGTGTATGCAAAATACTTATTTTTCTTAAATTAAACCCAAATATAATCAATCATTATGAATGTACAATGTATTTTTATTGGATTAAAAAAATCAATGGATGAGATTTCAAAATTTAATTATTTTTTATATATAAAATTAAATATTTTACAATTCGAGAAATACAACCATGCATCATTCAAGCTAAAAGCATAAATCCGTATGAATACTCCTCTGGATAAATAAAATCAATTAATATATATAAATAAAAAAAATAAAAAAAATTATAATATCAAATTATCAATACAAATTACAAAGTAATAAATAATACTTTCGTAATTAACAGAAGGATATAAAGCTCGTAAGGTACTGCTGACCATAATAGTGCACGAACACGAACATCAGCAATTTCACACCAAAATCATAACATGAAAGAATACATAAAGCTCGTATTTTTCCCAAATAATTAGAAAAAACAGCACCACATCCGTTGAAGATATTCACTAATGCAGATTAGCCACAGATTAACTATGCAATGAAGCACGTAACTCATTGCACCTCTAGGAAAAAAACACTAGACGAAACACCCGTAAGAGAGAGAAAGAAAGAAAAAAGCTTCTGATTTCACTAATTCAAACAACTCCGAAGAATACACAATATCACTACATCATAAGAAGAAGACCCGAAAGACGACAATGTCGAACATAAATACACTACGGTGTACATTGTCAAGGGGGGTTTTCGTAATTACGAGAACGTGGGGGGATTTTCGTTATTTAGGCTACCTAGGGGGGTTTTGGTAATTTGCCTTTTTTCTTTTATTTTTAAACATATTTAACAGAAGGATATATTAGACATTTCACGTTTTCGGTTAAAAAAATTCGGTCAACCGTTAGTCAAGGGGGGTTTTCGTAATTACGAGAACGTGGGGGGGATTTTTGTTATTTAGGCTTACCTCAGGGGGTTTTGGTAATTTGCCCTATATATATATATATATATATATATATATATATATATATATATATATATATATATATCTTTATGTCTAATAATTCATCAAAGGGGTTCTCTAATTTCCATTTTGATACAGTCTAAGAAAAAATATTTTAATTTATTATTTCTTTATTCACTTTAGTTTAAGCAATGAATATATTTTGCATATCTTACGTTGATAAAAATTATTCGATGATATCTATGAAGTATTACTGTAATAGTAAAAATATATTATCAATCTATGTTATTTAAATTACATCAACTCGAATCGAATTGCAATAATAACTATAATACCCGAAATCTTTTAGAATGTTTAAAATGTACACGGCATCCATCTAAATCTCATTATATATATGAAAGCCAAAGCCAATAGATTGATCAATAAATGAAAAATAAAATAATTCTCAACAAAAATAAATACAATAATGAATTATCTTCTCTTATTTCTCATAATCCATTCTTCAAACCTTCTCCAAATCACAATAGCATCAATAGACAAAAGGACTTGTGCTTTTAGTCCGAAATATGATGTTTACGTAGCTAACAATTTGCCTCCCGATTCGGAACCGTTATTGATGCACTGCGCTTCGAAAGACGACGAACTTGGATATCACAATGTTACAGTAAATCGGGATTTTCACTTTAATTTCTGTGAGATCCCCCATACATTATTTTTCTGCCACCTTTGGTGGAATAACAAGGATGTAGCGTTCGACGTTTATAATGCTCGGTGGAAGCATAATATTTGCATTGATTTTAAATGTTACTGGGTGGCAAAGAGTGACGGTATTTACTTTTCGGGATACTACCCTCCTAGAGAATTAGAATTAAAGTATTCTTGGTGATTAAATAAAATGTAAGATTCTTCATCATATATACCATGAATAATGTAATACTTTTCATCATGTATAGTATATTGTATGATTAGAATAGTTTGAGTAAATTAAAAATATAATAATGCATGATTTGAATGATTTAACTTTAATAAATTGTTATTTTTCTACATCTATATAATCTCTTATAGTCTTCATTATGCTTTTTCTCCCGACGCTCAAGTCTTATCATTAGTTTTTAGTACCATCATTATCTCCTCTGAGAGTATTTTTTATCTTTGAAAAACAAAATGAAGAAGAAATGCCACATAGGTATATTTGGAAATATTTTCTGAAATAAAAAAGATTTCATGAAAAAATGACATTGAAAGAGGGTCGATGTAAGACGGAAACAAATATCAAGGGAAGTTTGGTAATTATGAGTAGGTGGAGGTATTTTTCGTAATTTTGCCTAAGTTTATGAGATTTTCACTTTAATTTTTGTGAGACCCCCGCTACTTTATTTTTTTGCCACCTCTGGTGGGATGACAAGGATGTAGCTTTCGATGTCTATAATGCTCGGTGGGAATATAATATTTGCATTGATTTTAAATATCATTGGGGTTGCAAAGAGTGACGGTATTTATTTTTCGGTATACTTTCGTCCAAGAGAATAATTAAAAAAAAAAAAAAAAAAAAAAAAAAAGAAAAAGGTATTCTTGATGATTAAATAAAATGCAAGATTCTTCATCATCACATGAAGATTACTTTTGATCATGGGGATAGTGCATGATGAAAATATTTTGAGACACTCAAACATAATTATGCATGATTAGAATAATCTATCTTTAATATTGTTCTTTTTCTCTTTTGGCTTGCCTTTAAATTTAAAGTGTAATTACTCTTAGACATATATATTTTATGTCTCTTTTTGGTGTATGTTTGTGTGTCTTAGTGTTTGTTTGTTTAACCAAAGCATAAATTTTTAAAGACAATGACTATAAATCACACACTTAGACCACTAATCGATGCACCAAAATATTTAGAGAAATTTAGGAAGATTGCAATGTTTAGTTCTGTTTTTATTTCACTTTTATTCTTTCTCCGAAACAAACTTAGTAAAAATTGTCTTCACTGAAATAACAAACAAACATTACTTTATTTTTCAATTTTTCTTCTACAATACATTGTCAAAAAGGATTTAAACATGATTGACCGCTGTATTATGTCACATCTCAAATTATAGACAAATATTACTTTCATTTTCAAATTATTCCTGCGAAAGATATTTCCCCAAAATAAGATGAAAATAACCCCGAAAAACGAATCCAAACATTGCGTATATATGTAAACTATAGGCATAAACATCATGTAAATACATATTTTCATACTTATGTTTCCAATATTGATGCATTTGAAAATTGAAACAAAATCAAGCAAGAAAGCACACAATTTATGATTCTGACCATAAATCAAGATTGCCAAAAACCGTCACACGAAATTTAAACCAAACTTTAAAAGCCAACAAATTGTCGGATAAATCATCTTTTGGCAACTTTGGCAATAAGTTCCAAAGCTCTTTTCCCATGTGCTTTCGCCTCAGATTTGTTCCCTTCCGAAATGTCTTGAATCTGCGCAATCTTCAACAAGCCTTCATTCGACCCCGGATTATTGAAATACAGCACATACACCAAAACCCACGTGAAGTAAACACACTTTTTCGTCTGCAACACGCTCAAAAATCTCGAGTCGAAAATCCTCCCATAATTCCACATTTGAAGCCGATACTCTTCGTCTTCAATTTTCCCGCTCAAATTCTCGAAAACATGCAGCAAAGATTCCACATCTCTCTTCATCCTCCCGGAATAAATCGCTTGCATGAAAATTACATCCGATGTTTTCAAATCATCCACGCATTTCAAGAACAGAGTGTAAGGATGAAGACCCATATACGCCACGTGCATTACATACAAGAAATCCTTAATCTCTCTCCCGTTTTTCTCTTCTTCGCCAGCGTACAACAACACGTAAAACGTGTTCTTTATTACCGATTGCAAATCCATTACAGTCTTCACAGCCTGTATTTCTTCCTTCCCCGGGTGAAAATTCTGCAAAGCCAACTGAAAACCGTAGAATTTCGCGAACGAGTTCCTCAATAAATGCCCCATCCTCAAGTAATTATCCACCGGTTTGCTGTAAAGCCTCAGATAACTACACGCAATAAAACAGCAGCTCTTTGCGAATCGACCATTTTGATAATCCGTAAATCTTTCACCAAAATTCATCGAAGCAGATGAGGTGGTCAAGTTATTGATTGGGGTGGCCGAAAGTTCGACAATATCCATCTCCTTCGATTTATCCACCAAATTCGGATTCGGGTCCGCAAATAGTGGTAAATCGAATTTGTCGGTTAAGTTGAACGCCAAGAGCATCAATCCACCGACAGTTTTGTGAGATACCCCGGTTTTCAATCCTCGAAAAACTTCGACTCCAAGTTCGCAGATTTGATCCACGGTTAATCTATGCAACTTTATCACGGGCTTTTGACCGGGTTGAAGATCCTTCCAATCGTTCATACTCGTGGTACCGTCCAACGAGTTTTCCATTAATTGGAGATATCTAGTCCTATCGGTCGGTCCGTCGATGGATTCAAAAATAGCTTTCCATTTATCGGGAATGACTAGGCGTTGTCCACTTGTAGATGAAGAAGATTGTTCTGCTTCTAGCTTCTCGATATGTAATATTAATTTGTCCATAGCTTTTCTAAGAGCGGACATGTTATCGGCCATTTTGCTTACGAGAAATACGGAAATTTTCGCCCTGTGTATGATATTTCAAATAATTTCAAAGCATGATCACACACACACACACACACACACACACACACACACTGAGTTCAAATTCCCCAACTAAATACCTTAAATTTAAACAAAATAAAAACAGAATTATGGGGTTCAAATCGACGGAAAAAGTGACGGTGCTACTTCTCCCAGCATCGCAGTTGAACCCTAAATTCAGAATACTAAAAGCTACCCCAAATTTCCCATCAGTAAAACCCTAATCTTACTCAGAAATTGTTCAGCTCGATCTATATAAAGTATAAACACATTACACATAGAACAATAAGAAGAAGAATCAGAAAAATCACCTCAATTTATCTCACTGCACAGAGAAGCAAGCAGGTGGGCTTCAGACGATGAGCTATGAGCTAGTGTTTATGGTTTAGTACTTGTTTTGTAAGCTATATATAATGGGAGTGAGTGAAGTCAAAATTTATGATCGGAGAATTATTGTTATTATTAGCGTAAATTACATGCAACTGGCTAAGGTAAGATTAAATTACGAAACCTTCCCCTACTATTTGGATAATTACAACCACCCCTCAAATATCAACCTTCCAACATGTCGACCTGTATAGTGTTTCAATATAATTTTCTAAATTATGTGTAATGTTATGTGGTTTGTATTTTTTTTGTGCAAAAATACAGTTTCTGATGCACCACAATTTGATGTTTACAAGCCAATAGACACATCTTTATGATCATCTTGTTGCAAAATGTGCAGCTCGAATGGGCTAAAATGGGTACAAACTGGAGAATATTCCATGTAATTTAGAAGATTTTACTAAATTTGACAGCAATGTTGGACATGTAAGAAAATTTAGAGTTGAGAGATGATTGTAATTACCCAAACATGAAGGATTTTTTTCGTAATTTGACCTTATCTAGGGGTGCCCAAAATTTACCATTATTATTATTATTATTATTATTATTATTATTATTATTATTATTATTATTATTATTATTATTATTATTATTATTATTATTATTATTATTATTATTATTATTATTATTATTATTATTATTATTATTATTATTATTATTATTATTATTATTATTATTATTATTATTATTATTATTATTATTATTATTATTATTATTATTATTATTATTATTATTATTATTATTATTATTATTATTATTATTATTATTATTATTATTATTATTATTATTATTATTATTATTATTATTATTATTATTATTATTATTATTATTATTATTATTATTATTATTATTATTATTATTATTATTATTATTATTATTATTATTATTATTATTATTATTATTATTATTATTATTATTATTATTATTATTATTATTATTATTATTATTATTATTATTATTATTATTATTATTATTATTATTATTATTATTATTATTATTATTATTATTATTATTATTATTATTATTATTATTATTATTATTATTATTATTATTATTATTATTATTATTATTATTATTATTATTATTATTATTATTATTATTATTATTATTATTATTATTATTATTATTGATGATGCTAAAATGTAGATCATCTGGGGTAGTGTAGAAAAGGAACTGGGAGAGCAAAGCGGATCAGTAGCTTGACAACTTGATGATCCTGAGGTACCTGCGAAATGAGCACACGTGAACTACGCCGGGGGTTGATCCGGCGGAAACCCCTCCGACGCTCAAGTCAGACGTGCTGATCATAGAAATTAGTCCAGAGAATACGTATTGTAGTCTTGCTCAATTAATAGGACCTACCTTAATAAAATGAGTAAAACCTCTATTTATATGTCGTTTATCGGGTTGGGTTTGCTTTGTTGGGCCCAAGCCTTACTTGAAGGTGTTTGGGCCTCGGTGATATTGGTCTTCGATATTGGGCTCGTAGCCCAGTAGGTAAAGAAATTGTAGGCCCATTGGGTTGACCCAATTAGGCATATCATTAAGCCCCCCACTCTCGAGTCGATGTGGGGGCCATGTTGTGATGGGTCTCAGATCGTGTCGAGAGTAAAAATTGTAGAAGTTGATCGTTGGCGTATGGCCTAATGGTATGCGAAAACGCGTTGGAGCGTGTGTCGGAGGGGTGTGAATGCGCGTTGGCGCATAGCGCGACAAAGTTGCCGCGATATAAGTTAATTGAGTCGTCGGTTTTGTCCCGCGACGATGTAGTAGCGAACTATCTCCTCGTGGGAGTTGTCTCGTCGCGGCCGGGGTAATAGTGTTGATCGAGTTATCTCCTCGTGGGAGTTGTCTCGCGATAATGTAGTAGCACGGATCAATTAATCTCCTCGTGGGAGTTGTCTCTGGGGTAATAGAATTGATCGAGTTATCTCCTCGTGGGAGTTGTCTCGCGATAATGAAGTAGCACGGAGCGAGTGGTCTCCTCGTGGGAGTTGTTTTTTATCGACATTGTCAATGTTTTGACGCGTTGCTTGTATGTGTTTACATATAGCTTTGTGCGTGACGTACTTGAAGAGGGGATCAGGCTCTCAAGATTTTTTTTTTTATGGGGATCATGCCCCTTGTTAGACCTCGTGGGTCGTAAGTATGTTTGGACCGTGGCCACGTTTTAATGAAGGACCCATCGAAAACAAGTAGATAAATTTGAGTAATCAAGCTGGCCAGGCTATATAGATTGTCATAATATCTCTAAGTGTTTCTAGGGTTGTAATCGTGTTAACTTGAGCTTGTGATTATATAGTGAATTTCGGGCGAGTTGTCTCCTCATGGGAGTTGTCTCGCGGTGAGTTGTAGGAGCATTGGATGATGCGCGATTTAGGAGCGTGCGGATTGAGGTTGCTCTGAGCGAGTTGTCTCCTCGTGGGAGTTGTCCCGCTGCGGGTTGGGGTACCGAGCGAGTTGTCTCCTCGTGGGAGTTATCTCGCTGTAGGTTGTAGTACCGAGCGAGTTGGCTCCTCGTGGGGGTAATCTCGCTGCGGGTCATAGGATGGAGCGAGTGGTATCCTCGTAGGAGTTATCTCGCTATGGGTTCGTGGACCCGAGGGAGTTGACTCCTCGTGGGAGTTGCCTTGCAACGGGTTATATGACTGAGCAAGTTATCTCCTCGTGGGAGTTGTCTCGCGATAATGAAGTAGCACGGAGCGAGTGGTCTCCTCGTGGGAGTTGTTTCTGGGGTAATCGAGTTGATCGAGTTACGTCTTCGTGGAAGTTGTCTCACGATAATGTAGTAGCACGGAGCTAGTATTCTCCTCGTGGGAGTTGTCTCGCAACGAGTGTGTAGGGCCGAGCGAGTTTGCTCCTCGTGGGAGTTATCTCGCTATGGCGTTGAGACCCGAGGGAGTTGGCTCCTCGTGGGAGTTATCTCGCTATGGCGTTGAGACCCGAGGGAGTTGGCTCCTCGTGGGAGTTGCCTCGCAACGGGTTATAGGACAGAGCGAGTAGTCTCCTCGTGGGAGTTAACTCGCTATGGTTTCGTAGGGAGTTGGCTCCTCGTGGGAGTTGTCTCGCTGCGGGTGGTAGTACTGAGCGAGTCGGCTCCTCGTGGAAGTTGTCTCGCAAGCCCCCCACTCTCGAGACGATGTGGGAGCCAAGTCGAAAGGGGTACCGGATCGTATTGAGAGTAGAACGGTGCTGTAGTCTTGCGTTAATCGTTGGCATGGCGTGGAGAAATAATATTTTTTTTTTATTTTCCATTTGATAGCGAACGCAATTTGGTAGGTGCGTTAAAGAGCTCGCGGAATTTGGTGGAGCGCGTTGAAATTCTCGTGCGATTTGGAGAAGCGAGTCAAAATCTACGCGCAATTTGGTGGAGGACGGTGAAAGTTTAGCGCGATTTGATGGGAGCACGCAGTCTAAGGGCTCCTTGGAAAAAGCGCGCGCGCGCTCCAAGAATTTTTTTTTTTTTCCTGACGCTGACGCAGGCGCACGCGCGTCTGGCGCGTGTCGCCCACGCGCGCCTCTTCTCTCTCCCTTTTTTTGTTTTTTTTTTTTTTTTTTTTTTTTTTTTGCTGAAGCGCGCGTGCTGTGCACGCGCGCGCGTCACACGTGTCTGCCACGCGCGCCTCTTGCCTTTTTTTTTTTTTTTTTTTTTTTTTTTTTTTTTTTTTTTCTGACGCTGACGCAGCGCGCGCGCGTCAGGCGCGTGTCGCCCACGCGCGCGTGCGGTGCACGCGCGCCTCTTCTCTTTTTTTTTTTTTTTTTTTTTTTTTTTTTTTCTGACGCTGACGCAGGCGCGCGTCAGCGCGCGCGTGCCGTGCATGTGCGCCCTCTCCTCCTCTTTTTTATTTTTATTGTTTTTGGTTTTTCTTCTTCCTTTTTTCTTCTTCTTTCTTCTCTTTTTTCATCTTCTTATTTTCTTCTTCTTTCTTCTCCTATTTTTTCTTCATCTTCTTTTTTTCTTCTTCTTTCTTCTTCATCTTTTTTCTTTTTCTTTTTTATTTGGTTGATATTCACCCCCTTGGGGATGTTTTATTTTTTGAGTAGGGAGATTATCCTCGTTCTTTGAGATGGGATGTGCACCCCTCTTGGGGATGTTCTATTTTTTAAGTAGGGAGATTATCCTCGTTCCTTGAGATGGGATGTGCGCCCCCTTGGGGATGTTCTATTTTTTGAGTACGGAGATTATTCTCATAGAAATTAGTCCAGAGAATACGTATTGTAGTCTTGCTCAATTAATAGGACCTCAGGATCATCAAGTTGTCAAGCTACTGATCCGCTTTGCTCTCCCAGTTCCTTTTCTACACTACCCCAGATGATCTACATTTTAGCATCATCAATTATTATTATTATTATTATTATTATTATTATTATTTAAGAGAATAATTTATGTTTTTCTAAAAGAATTTATCAAACACCTTTTATGATAAGTTTTAAAAACATCTTTTAAGAGGTTTTTAAGAATTTATAGGTTTAGTCAAAAGGCTCTAACCTTTGTAGATGTAGTCAATAGGATTTTTAAAAAGGGTACTCAAATAAGCCAAAATCTATTAAAAATAGTCAAATTCAATAATACCATATGGACCAACATGTTTCATTTGATTATTGTATCTATAGATTATTATAATTGTAATTTGTAATAGTTACCTAGTCAATCTTGACTTATTTTCTTATATGTCACATCATTTCATTTCTCTTTGTACTATCTTAGTACAAATTAATACAATCAAAACAATTCGACAACGAATATATTGTCACAATTTTTCACAAATTTTAAAGTCAAAAGCCCCATAATCACATTGCACAAGTTTATTACAAATTGTGAACATATAGTATAGGCAAATAATTAAGCTATAAATAAGACTCAAAGACATAATACCTAACACACATTATAAAAAAAAAATCTCTAAAAAGCAATAATAACTCAAAATCAATATACATACGTGCGATGGCGAAATATCTCTTACTGTCTTTCGTCATGTTTATGTGTTTGTTACACGAAGGCGAATCTTGTTTTATATTCCGAAAAATTCATGTTTCCATTGTCAACAAACTTGTTAACAGTGACACATCATTGTCGGCGCATTGTTATTCGAGGAACGATGATTTAGGAAATCCTACGATTCCACTGGATCAAGAAATTAATTTTAGTTTTTGTGTGGCGCCTATATTTACACTTTTCAAATGTGAACTGGTGTGGGGTGAGAGGACGTCGACCGTTGTTGTTTATTCCGCGGCGTGGTGGGTCGATCCATGCGACAAAGGCAAATGCGTATATTATGTGACCGAAAGTGGTACTTATATAGATGATCGACTTTGGGCTTCCTGGAAATAAAGGGAGGAAAGTTTGTATTTGAGTTGAATTAAATGATATATTTCATACGTGCATGAATATATTCATGGAATAAAACGAGATTTTTTTTTTCTTTTTTTATTTGTGAATGTGTTCTTCAAAATTCCCGGACTGTTTGGAATTAGAATGAATTTTTAGATTCCGAATTTTGGAATTAGAATTGGAATTCAGTTTGTACTTCCGAATTTTTTTGGAAATTTTCCGTAAAGGCTAATTCCGATCTAATCCATTCGACTTTCACCCCTAACTTTCGGTAAAGCAACTAGTATTTTTTGGGCAAACGCTATATATACCTTTCACAACCATACTAAACTAATATTCCTTCTTTTTTTCGCGAAAAAATTCATCAATCCGCCTAGAGTTGTGTGAGATACTCGGGTTTTCAATCCGAAAAACTCCAACTCCGCTTAATCGACGTAATTTTCAATGGAAATTATTTGTTTCGACCAAGTTATTATTCGTCGGCTAAATATATATCTATATCAACTATTTATTATGGTCGCTGAGAATTCAGTCGTCGAAATTATTTTATAAATTATTTTATAGATTATACATTAATAGTCAAATTCAATATAACATATGGTGCAGTCGATGTAATTTCCTTTGGTTATTAATGTATAATCTATGAATTATTATTGTGATATGTAATAGTTGACTAAACAATTTTGACTTCTTTTATAATATAAATAATTGAAATAAACACATTCAAATATATGTCAACGCCATTTTATATCTTTTATTCGAGTGCTATCTTAGTACAAATTAATACAATCCAAAGAATTCAACAATCCTTCACAACTTTTAACTTTTTGTTTTTGGGAAAAAAACAGTTTTTATTCATCAAATTTGCATCAATTTTATATTTGGTCCCTATATTCCCAAAAAACACATTTGGTCCTTTATGTTTCAAGAATTCAACACTTGTAGTCTTTTCCCTCAAATTTCCATTAAAACTAATGAAATCAAGCGTGTTTCATGTTGCCTTGACTAACGGACTAACGGTAAATTGACGAAAATGACCAAAAGTGTTAAATTATCGGAACATGAGGGACCAAATGTGTTTTTGTAAACATAGAGACCAAATATAAAATCGATGCAAACTTGAGGGATGAAAACGGTAATTTTTCCTTTTTATAAAAAAAAAAGACACAACTTTTAACTTTAATAAGCCCCATATTCACATTACACAATTTTATTACAAATTGTCAACATATGCTAGGGAAATAGTTAATATATAAATAAGACTAACACACATTAAAAAGAGAAAATATCTAAGAAGCAACAATAAATCAAGCTCTACATACGAACTATGGACAAATGTCTCTTTGTGTTTTTCATCCTTTTTGCGTGTTCGATACACGAAGGCAAAAGTTGTTTTTTCTACCGAAGAATTCATATTTCTGTCGTCAACAAACTTCCGAACGATTCCCTACCATTGTCAGTGCACTGTAAGTCGAGGAATGATGATCTTGGAAACCATACGCTGACACAAAATCAGGATTATAATTTTAGTTTTTGTGTGGTACCAATATTTACTTTATTTAAATGCAACCTCGTGTGGGGCAATAAAACGTCGAATGTCGATGTCTATGATGCAACATGGTTGGTCGATCCATGTATCAAAGGCCAATGTCTATACGAGGTTTATGAAGTTGGTACTTATATAAATGGTGAACGTTGGGGTACTTGGAATTAAAGGGGGACAAAATTTGTATCTAAAATTAAATTAAATGATATATTTCATATGTATATGAATATATTTATAAAATAAAATGAATTGTATTTTATTTTGCATGTATTGTTAGTAATTATGTGCACGTGCAAGACATGAGATTATCATTGAAACGACATTTAACTTTTCATTGTGTTTAGACCAATTAATTTCTACATAAAGTGTATAAGAAATGGACAACCAATTTTTTTGAGGAAAAAAATACAATAATTTAGTCGATTGTGACCAATTGATTTTTCCTGGAGTGAGGTTGACCGTTCTTGGAGCGGTTGGGCTTAATTCAAATGAAAATACAATTTATAGTCGACTAAATTATTGTCTAATTCATTTTTTCGCTTAACACAAAAACTACGGCATTTAATTTAATTTAAATCACAGTAAAAGTAATATTATTGTGTTGATCGGCAATATTACTGTGTTGATCGACAATATGATTGTGTTGACCAATAATGTTATTGTGTTGGCGAGTAATGTTCCTATGTCGACTGACGACTGTGCAACACACCAACATTAATAATTAATGTTGTCTGTTGACGGCACATTAGCATCGTCGAAAAAAGAAAATAATATTATTGTGTTGACCGGTCGATTACAAAAATAGAATTCAAGAAATCCATAACCCTTATTCGTATTTGGGGAATCTTATTCTAAAATTATCAAAAAAATCGTAATAGAATTGCGTGATTTTTTAGCATAAATTTCATATTTGGGAAATCATATTCTAAAAATAAACTCAAAGCTCTAATAAATAATTAAATTTATAGAAATAAAATTAACATAATCGAATCCCCACCAAATTCAAATAATAAAGTTAAGTTATTACATCTTTCAGTATAAATTTACTTATATTTATAATTGATAGATGAAAAAAAAAAAAAAAACACCAAATAAACCATTAATTCAAAGAGAAAATGAATAATAATCATATTATGATCAAATGCATTTTACTATATTCCATCCTATCAATAAATTATTTTCAATCATCGGCGTGTTTGTTTAAAAGATTTTCGTATACCGTTCATGTTGTCAACAATCTTCCTCAGAATACAAATCCGTTAGTTATACACTGTGCATCGAGGGATAACGATCTTGGATACCACAATCTAACCACCAAACAAGATTTTCACTTTCATTTCTGCATCATGATAAAGTCAACTTTGTTCTTTTGCCACCTTTGGTGGGGTAGTAAAACGAAAGCTTTTGATGTTTATAATGCGAGGTGGACTCCCGATAAATGCGTCGACCATAGTTGCTACTGGGAAGCTCGCAGTGACGGTATTTATTTCTCTGGCTCGTGGCCTCCGGAACCTCTAGCGAAAGTATACGATTGGGAATAATTATATTCAAAAAGTCTCATCGATCAATACAATTGTGCGATATGAGATCGAAGTAATGTAGTTTAGTGATAGATTAATATTTATTTAATTTGTAGATGAATGTCTTCCTGAAATTAATAAAACTTATTGAAAAAATTAATAAAGTGATTTTTTCATGTATCCACATTTTTCTTTACTTTAATAGCTGTTATATATATATATGTATATATATACACACATATATGTATATATATGTATATATATACACACATATATGTATACGATTTTTAAATGAGAAATTAAACTCTTATGATTTATTAAGTAAATTTAGAAAAAATAATTTTTGATTTAGTTTTACGATATAAAAACCATGACGGCAGCATTTAATTAGAACTCATTCTATGTTATACACCATATGTATAATACATCAGGTAGATTTTTACTATTCATTCACGCACATACACACGCATTGACATGTGTAAATAAATGGTGAAAACAACTCATCTGATGTAACATTCACCGGCTATAGCATAAATTTGAACTTTAATTAGAATTTTGTATGACTTGTATTAAATGGAGAAAGAAGATCAAAGTTTTGCACTATATTACAAGGAAATAAATATAATTGAATAATCTACTCCATTCAAAATAGGCAACAAACATAATTGAAAAATCCAACTGATGGATTCTATTAATCAATTATATTGAAAAATCCGATTTTGTTAATCAATTTCAATAAAGTTTTCCGGATTTGTTTTTCGACCCATTTAAGTGACATATTGCAAACACCATTCTACATAAATTAGAGCAAATGAAAAACAAAATCATGATCGAATACATTTTGCTGTATTTCATTATATCGATTAACTCTTTCCAAGCGTATGCGTGTTTTTGGGGTAAGAAAGTTTCTTATACTGTTCATGTTGTCAACAATCTCCCTCCAAATACGGCTCAACTAGTTGTACACTGTGCATCTAAAAATGACGAGTTGGGATACCATAATCTGACCGCCAAGCAGGATTTCAACTTTCATTTCTGCAAAAAACCTAAGGCGACGTTGTTCTTTTGTCATCTCTGGTGGGGCAATAAAAACAAAGCATTTGACGTTTTTAATGCAAGGTGGGATCCCGATATATGTGTGGACCATAGTTGTTACTGGGAAGCACGAGGTGATGGTATTTATTTCTCAGGCACTTGGCCTCCAGCAAATTTTGTACTAGTGCACAATTGGGATTGAGAAACTTTGTCATCAATAAACTTTTGAAATCTCATATCTAAATTAATAATATGAATGAGTGTGAGAGGGTCCTTTGAGAAATTATAAAACTTCTTAAGTGATTTTTTATTTAATATTTTGCTACGTCTATTGTTTATCTTATATTTTTTTGTTATAAATAAATTTATCCACTTATATGCAGATTTTGTAGGACCTACATCTGATGAGATACACCATCTGGTTTTAGACCATAGATCTACACATAATAATACACCCACCCATATGTATGTATGTTTAGTGGCTAGTTATTTATGTTGATCTACGGTTTAAACCACATTATGTATTTCATCTGGTCTAGGATCTCGTAAGCCCTTATATGCTCGCGCGCGAACACACACACTAAATGTTATAGTTTCACGAAATTGTGTTGTGCTCAAATTGTTAAGACAAGTAGGCAAGTAGAATTCCCTTCTTACCAAAATATTGATACTTCAGTTTATTTACCAATGCATAATGTTTTCCCTTCTTGCAAATATCGAAGTTTTTATTTGTATTGTTTTATGCGTACACTATTAATAAAGAAAATCAGGGACGTTGCCCCCGTACCTCCCATAAAATTTAGTCAATATGCATACGAACAACGGCAGCTGATAAAACTACGAAATATATATATATATATATATATATATATATATATATATATATATATATATATATATATATATATATATCGGCTTACGAAAAGTAAAAAATGTCACAAAGATTGAATTGAAAAACTAATTACCGACTATTTATAGCAGCTAAGTAGTGACAATTTGAACCGACTGTACTTCAGTTGCACCGATTCCGTAGTAAATATTTGTACTGAAAGTATTGGCTTTTTCGACACCGTCAATCTTGGCCGTAAACGTCATATACAAAATATAACCCGCGCACGGAGATGAGGTTGCTTCGATCACTTCGACCAGATCGTATCTTGTGGACTACACACACATAACCGAAAAACAAAAGCAACAAGTCATTAACCATTAATGCGAGGAAAAAATAAAAAGGGGAAAAATACGGTTTCCGTCCCTCAAGTTTACAACAACTTCATATTTGGTTCCCACGTTCGCAAAAAACACATTTGGTCCCTCATGTTTCAAAAGTTCAACACTTCTAGGTTTTTCCGTCAAATTTCCGTTACCATTAATAGAATCAAGCGTGTGCCTTGTACTGCTTTAACTGGCGGATTAACGGTAAATTGACGGAAATGACTAAAAGTGTTAAATTATTGAAACATGAGGGACCAAATTTGTTTTTTGTGAACATGGGGTCAAATGTAAAATTTGTACAAACTTGAGGGGTGAAAACTGTAATTTTCCCCCAAAATATATATATATATATATATAGATATATATATATATATATATATATACATACTGATATGCTAAATCCCACACCAATTTTACCAAATCATACACATAATTGAAAAAATTTCTCTCTCTAAAATCTCATCTTCTCATTCCCCACCCTTCTTCTTTTTCCCTAACTTTTTCACAAAATCACACACTAAAATCGTCCATATCATTCCAAGTTCGAATTTGAGAAAAATCTTCATGTGTTCAAACTAAAATAAAGTTGGAATTTGAAAAAAAAAAATCGAATTGATATGAATTTAAATAATTAAAAAGGCATAATGAAATTAAAAAATATTAAATAAACCTAAACTCACTTTTTATGATTAACCACGTGAAAGATTAACGAATTTTGATTGACTTGGAAAAAATCATCGTAGAAAAAAGTTCGAGAATATAAGTAGAGAGAGATTTTTTTTTAATTTATATGTGAGATTTAGTAAATTTTAGTGTGGGATTTAGCATGCCCCAATATATATATATATATATATATATATATATATATATATATATATATATATATATATATATATATATATATATATATATGTATGGGAAAAATACAAACTTCATCCCCTCAATTTTGCACCGATTTCACATTTGGTCCCCATGTTCACAAAAAAGTACATTTGGTCCCTCATTCAACATTTTTAGTCATTTCCATCAATTTTCCGTTAGTGATAACAAAATCAAGCCATAACTGACGGACCACCAGTAAATTGACGGAAATGACAAAAAAGTTTAAATTATTGAAACATGAGGACCAAATATAGAATTTGTGCAAACTTGAGTGGTGAAAACTGCAATTTTCCCTAAAATAAATAATATATATATATATATATATATATATATATATATATATATATATATATAAAACATACATATTTTTTGTTGAAGTAATCTAATGCAATGGCGGCGGATTGTATGAGATCTTTCGTTCTTTCGGGATTACGATATTTACTGGCGGTGGAATCTCTGTCGTACAGGAGAGTCGGACCTCCACACCACTGTCAATTAAAATAGGGTTAATTAATTATTATAACAAATTAACAAATAAATTAAAAATTAAAAAAAGGGGGAAAATGGTTTGTATACATCAGAATCAGAATCATCTGAATCCTCTTGTTCCAATTTCTCGTCCAATTTCTCGAGCTGTGTGCGTATCTTATCGATCGGCTTCTTCTCGTCCGGATTCAACTCCTCCAATATATCGACTTGTCCGAGTATCTTTTTGATTCTCCTCTTCGTCTCCCGATTATTGGATTCCTCTTCCAATTTTTCGAGTTGTCTGAGTATCTTGTTGATCTGGTTTTTCGTCGCCGGTGTTTCGGATTCGGCGGCGGCGGCGGAGGCGGCGGATCGCTCCTCCAATTTTTGGAGCTGTCTCCGGATAATCTGCTTCGGATTTTTGGAGTCGTCGGCGGCGGCGGCGGCGGAAGAAGAAGCCATCTTATTATCCCTAGTCGTTTTCTCCCCTTTTTTTGTTTTATCTTAAATCTTATTTCTTTAATCTTTTTATATAAAAGAACACTTTTATAAAAATAAATAAATAAAAAACCCTAGGGTTATTGTGGTGGATTGTTGATTGCCCTGGGGTTATTTTTGGTAAGGATTAAAAAAAAAACAAAAATAACTCGTTACATTGACAAGTGTCTAATTATTTTCAAGAAACTAAAATTAGATCGAAAATTAGAATTTCGTATATATATTTCAATTCTGATTCAAAAGAAAATCAGAAAACTCATAATCATAAATTTTGTACTCAGAAAGAAAAATATTGTTCCAAAATTGAAATTTTCGGATCAAAATCGGTGTCGATTTTCGTTTAAAAATATTATTTTTGTTGAACATTGCCCTTCTATTATGTTATTTTATGGCACGTTGTCCACCGAAAATTGGATTTTGGTACAATGTGCAACTTGAACAATATTTGAAAGGGGTTATCTCTTTTTTTTTTAATTCTTGGAACAAACTAATAAAAAGGAAAAAGGAAGTAATATTTATTTGTATTTTATATTTGTATCTTCAAATGAAATGTTTTGTATTTCTCGCAATTAAATTATGTCTATAATGTCAGAATAAAGAAACGAAAATTTGAAGTAAAGTAATCTATATTTGTAATTTTTTAATAATTTATATTTATATTTTAATTAATAGATATATTCTTTTTCATGTATATATAGTATGCAAGTTTCAAGAATCTCTAGATGTTAATTACGACAAATTAATTCAAAAGCTTAAGTAACAAGTAAGATATAATTACATTTTTTGCCCCTCAACTTTACGATAATTCCTCTTTTCACCCCAGTATTACGAGGTTTACAAACTTCACTCTCCATCTACTAATTTACAATAATTTCGGTCCCCTATATAGTCTGAGGTGAACAAATTTCACTCTTCATTTACTAATTTTGGAGACTTTAATTTGGTTCACTCGTCAGTTAACCGTTGTGAATGTATCAAAGGAAGAAACCGCTAATTTATGCGACATATGGCTATGTTTGGTAAGCTTCTCAAATTATTTTCATTATTTCTCCAAAATAAAATTATCTTTCTAAAATATTTTCAAAAACTTTCCCAAAAAGAACTCAATTTTTTCTCACTCTAACAGAATGATTTGACTGCTACAGTGAAAATTGTCTTCACTAAATTACAAACTAAAATCACTTTATCTTTCAAATTCTTCTTCTAAAATAACTATTTTCAACATCTTTTAGACATGATTTGACTTGCTACAATACAAATTGTCTCCTCACAAAACACAAACAAACTTTATTTTATTTTCAAATTCATCTCCCAAAACATCTTTCTCCATAATAAAGTGGAAATGAAAGCCCAAAAGCTTACCAAACATAGCCTATACGAGTCCCAATTAACACTTAAAATAGCTCATATAATTTTTTTTTTTTTTGAGAGAAAATAGCTCATATAATTAGTGAAATACAGTTTTCATCTTTTAAGTATGTACTGATTTCACATTTGGTCTCTCATGTTTATAAAAAATATATTTGGTCCCTCATGTTTTAACAATTAAACTTTTTTTTAGAGTAAAAAGCAGTTTACCCCCTAAACTAAGGGCCGATTTGCACTTTATCCCCCAAACAAAAAAAATTTGCACGTTTTTACCTGAACTCGTTAATTCGTTGCACAGTGCCCCCTAAACTCAATTTTCCGGCAATTTTGGACGGAATATTAAATCATATGCGTTGCACGTGCAATTTACAGGGGTAAATTTGTCCATTCTTAAATTGTAATATTAAATATAAAATAATGATTTATAATAAAAGAAAAAAAGCAAAACACCCACCACAGGCCTTTTTTTTCCTTTTCTTTCCTCCCCTTTTTTCCACTCTGTTCTATTTCTTCTTCTTTCTTGTTCGTTTTATCTCCTCCATCGGAAAATGGATGTGCATATCGATTCTCTGGGGACGCAAGAGGGCTGAATCGATTCCTTCTTTGTCGTTCATCGTGAAAATCATAATTCTCTCATCCTCAGAATTCAACAGCTCATCCATGAAATTCATCAGACCGGATGACGTAATCCTCGACCTCGATCTGTCCGACACATAACGATCTAAATCGAATCATATAACATATGCATTGAAGAAAAAGGAAAATGAGAAATTTTATTGAAGCCAAAAGCTTCTGTACTCGAAAGGTAATTTTATTTCTAAACCCATGCCACGAAGTTATACAGAAGGAATTACATGCTTAGTCATGCAAGTCCTTAGTCATCTATTACTAAATTAGTACACGTATTAATAGTATATGCCACATCAGTACTTAGTCCATAAGTATACTGATTCCTTCTTGGATGGACTGATTGTCGTCGAGGGAGAGAAGTATGTCGTTGGGCTTTCTGCCGGAGAAGAGGTTGGTGAAATCGGAATCCTCCATCTAAGAGTGTGACAAGCTGTAGTCGGGATCGGAGGAGAGATAGGTGTCGTAAAGCCAGTGTCATAGAGGGTCTTCGCCGAAGACGGAGGAAGGGGAGGAAAAAACGGCGGAGGAGAGAAGGAGGGATAGGTAAATCGCTGGTGGTCGGTGGGTGAGGGAAGAAGAAGATTGCAGATGGTTTTTTTTTTTTGTTTTTAATTAATCACCATTTAATATATAAACTGGAAGTGAATTTATGAATTTACCCCTGCAAATTTCATGTGCAATGCACGTGTTTAACTTTCCGTCCAAAATTGTCGGAAAATTCAGTTTAGGGGGCACCCTGCAACGAACTAATGAGTTTAGGTAAAAACGTGCAAATTTTTTTTGTTTAGGGGGTAAAGTGCAAAACGGCCATTAGTTTAGGGGGCAAACTGCTTTTTACTCTTTTTTTATCATTTCCATCAGTTTACCTTTTACTCTGCTAGTTAAGGCAACGACAAGCACATGCTTGATTGTACCAACAGAAAATTGACTGAAATGACTACAATCTTTGAATGTAAAGTATATCACCAACTCAGCTATACAAAATATATATATAGCAGCTTAAGAAAAGAAAAAAATGTCAGCAAAGATTGAATTTAAATACTAATTACCTATAGCAGCTAAGTAACGACAATTTCAATAGACTGTACTTCAGTCGCACCGATTCCGTAGAAAATACTTGTGTTGAAAGTATCGACTTGTTCGACACCATCAACTTTGGCGGTAAACCTCAAATACAATATATAACCCGAGCACATAAGTCGGTTTGCGCTGATTACGTCGACCACATTGTATCTTATCGACTACACACATAACAGAAAAAAAAAATTAATAATTCATTAATCATCAAAATGAAGAAGAAAAAAAAAAACCATACATGTTTTTTGTTGAAATAATCAATTGCTATGCTGGCAGATTTTTTGAGACGTTCTGCTGATTCGGGATCTCGATCTTGAACGTCGGGGGAATCTTTGTCATAGACGAGACTGGGACCTCCACAGGTTAACCTCTATAATATAATAGAATCAGAATAAATAAAATTCTATTAATTTAACAAAATATTAAATTCTCGATCTAATAATTTAGTAAATTGATAGAATCATAATTAATAAAATTATATTAATTTAGCGAAATATTAAATTTTTGAACTAATAATTTAGGGTAAATTACAACCATCTTCTGAGGTATGATCAATTTACAAAAAAACCCTTCTTGTTTGGATAATTACGTCTACCCCTTAACTATGAATCTTCTCTTACACCTCCACCCTTATGGTGTTGAATTCCACATAATCATCTAGATTCCGTGGAATGTCCTCTAGTTTGTACTCGTTTTGTGCAAAAATACAGTTTCTGATGCACCACAATTTGATATATACAAGCCAAAAAACACATATTATGATTATCTTGCTTCAAAATGTGGAATTCGAATGAGATAAAATGGGTACAAAATTGATAGTATTCCGTATAATCTCGAAGATTCCACTAAATTTGAAATAGCAAGGGTGGATGTGTAAAAAAAATTATAATTGAGGGGTTTCGTAATTTAACCATACCTCAAGGGTGGTTGTAATTTACCCAATAATTTAATATGTACTCTTTGTCATTGACAAGATTTGGACCTCCACAACTTAACCTCTATAACTTAATAGAATCAGAGCTAATACAATTTGATTAATTTATTAAATTATCGAACTAATAATTTAGTATGTTTTTTTGTGTAAGGATCGGAAGAAATTGAAAAAAAAAATATTTGAAGGTAATAAATTATTAGAACAAGATAACAAATAAATTAAAGAAAATAAAGAGAAACATACACGAGGCTGAGGTTTTAACTTGTATAAATTGTCCTTTTCCATAATTTCAAGCTGTCTGCGTATCTTATTGATTGACTTCTTCTCCTCCGGGTTGACTTTCTCCAATTTATCGACTTGTGTGCGTATCTTATCGATATTCTTATTCTTCTCGCGATAATTTGGTTGCTCCTCCAATTTCTCGAGTTGTTTGCGTATCGTATTGATCCGGTTTTTCGTGGCCGGATTTTTGGAGTCGGCGGCGGTGGACCGCTCCTCCAATCTTTCGAGTTGTCTGTGTATTATCCGGTTCGGATTTTTGGAGGAGTCAGAAGCCATCTCTTCTCTCTCGCGGCGGCGATGGCGGCGGCGGCGGTGGCGGCGGAATCTAAGAAAGCGCTAGTCGTTTTCTCCCGTTGGTTTCTCTTAAATCTTACATCTCTGTCGTCTTTATGCATAAAGAAATTTTCGAAAGAAACCCTAGGGTCATTTTCGTAAATTTTGGTAGCCCTAGGGGAATAAATTGGTAAAACTACAGTTTTCACCCCTCAAGTTTGCACCGATTTCAATAATTTAACGTTTTTTGTCATTTTCATTAATTTACCGTTAGTCTGTCAGTTAAGTCATTGATGGGCATAGGCTTGATTCCGTTAGCTTTAATAGAAAATTGACGGAAATGACTAAGATGACTAAATGTTTGAAACATGAGGGAACAAATATGTTTTCTGTGAATATGAAGGACCAAATGTGAAATTGGTGCTAATGTGAGGGACTAAAACTATATTTTTCCTAAAATAAATTATAAAAGAGCAAACATGACTTATCGAAAAACAAAAAAAAAAAAAAAAAAAACCTATATTTGGGAAATCTTATTTTCAAAATCAACTAAAATTTTGATTAACTATATGACATTACATTAATAAACCTTTTTAATAAAATAATAATAAATATAATTATATTTAATTAAAATTATGAAATCCATATTCGATTATGTGAATCGGTATTCAGTTACTTCCCAATTTTTTTTCGACCTATATAAGTGGCATGTAGAAACCAAAACTGAGAAAAATAAACATATTTCAATCACCGTTGATTATAATTGGAGCAAATGAAAAATAACACCATGATCAAATACATTTTGCTATGTTTCATTATATCAATTAACTCTTTTCAAGCGTATGCGTGTTTTTTGGGTAAAAAAGTTTCTTATAGTGTTCACGTTGTCAATAATCTCCCTCCAAATACGGATCAACTAGTTGTACACTGTGCATCTAAAGATGATGAATTGGGATACCATAATCTGACCACCAAGCAGGATTTTCACTTTCATTTCTGTAAAAAACCTAAAGCGACGTTGTTCTTTTGTCATCTCTGGTGGGGCAATAAAAACAAAGCTTTCGATGTTTTTAACGCAAGATGGGATCCCGATACATGTTATTGGGAAGCGCAAGGTGATGGCATTTACTTTTCAGGCACCTGGCCACCGGGAGATTTAGCGAAAGCGTATAATTGGGAATAAAAAGTTACAATTGTACACACTCTCTGTAATAAATATGAATGGCAAATATAGATATGTGGATTATAAAAGTTCATAAGTGATTTTTATTTCAAAGTCCATTTTTTTTTATCAATAAAGTGAAGTGATTTTTTTTTTCTAAATTACATTTTTTTTTATCAATAAGGTGTTAATGATAAATTTATCTAAAATTTTGTAAACTTGTTAATAAAATTACATATTTAATTTGTATTTTCAAATAAACAATTAACAATAAATTGTTCACTCAAAACAATATTTAGTATTATGGAATCCTAATTGATTTTGCAATTTAGTACACACATACAGTTGGTTTTGGAGACATATGCAAGAAAATATGCATGATGTGTTTTAGTATTTTTAGTACTGGATCGATATTTAATTCGGTTATTTATGCAGAATATCAAATTTGAATAAAAATGTTCGGTTCCTGAAAAATAAAAAAGCCATCGGGTTGACATTCAGGACGGTTCAAAAGGGTTTAATTTTCGATTTTCGATTTTTTTTTTCTCACCCTTAGATCTTCTTATAACTCAGATAAAAGATTTTGCATGTAGGTCAAAATTGAACAGAAAATTAGATGGGGTTGTTATATGCAATTTATCAATTGAAATGAATATTAATATATTTATTTATATTTATACTTTAATAAATTATTTGCCGCGTCAACCGTTGGCGCTAAACTTCGCTATAACCGAAAATCCATAAAGATAAATTTCTTATTACAGGGCCCAACTGGAAAATACAAAAAAATTCCTCAACGGCCCAGCAACAGTGCTGTCAACTAACCTGCGCCTAGTGCTCACGTTAAGCTTTTTATCCTCACCTAATCTAACGTGCGCGGCAATCGAATTGATCCCAAATCAAAAACCTAGACCCGCGTACCCAAATTCACACTCGCTCTCTGTTGACCTCTCCGATACAATTGAAGCTACAGGTATTTTAAATTCTTCATTAATTTTATCAATTAATCCCCCCCCATTCGCAAATTCTGGTTATTTTTTCTCGATTTTCGGTTAAAACAGTTGTTCGGAGGTTCAATGTAGTTTTATTTCGCCGAAGAAACACTCGTGAACTGTTTTATTTTATTTATTTATTTTCCTCACTCATAATTGTTCTGTTTTCTTGTTACTTTGTGCTGTCAAGATTCAAATTTAGGGGGCCAATTGTTCGGTGGTTATGGTTTTGGTATGAATTTTCGAGTGGTGTGATGAAGAATGTGGAAATACCTAATTGGCTTGAAAAGTTGCCTTGGGCACCTGAATTCCGACCGACCGATACGGAATTTGCGGACCCGATTGCTTATATATCGAAGATAGAGAAAGAGGCGAGTGCATTCGGTATATGTAAAGTGATCCCACCATTGCCAAAGCCTTCGAGAAAATATGTACTCCACAACTTGAATAAGTCGCTCTCCAAATGCCCCGAATTGGGTTCCGATGTAAATCTCGTCACTTCGCCTAAGACTGATAGTTCCGATAGAACTGTTGGTAGTGGGGAGAGTAGGGCTGTTTTCACTACACGGCACCAAGAGTTAGGCTGCGAGAAAAGTAAAAAGGCGAAGGGTACGACTGTGGACCATGTTGTTGGTGCTAAGAAGCAAGTTTGGCAGAGTGGGGAAGTTTATACGCTGGAGCAGTTCGAGGCGAAGTCAAAGACTTTCGCCAAGAGTCAACTCAGCACGGTGAAGGAGGTGAACCCGTTAGTTATCGAATCCATGTTTTGGAAACAAGCGTCGGAGAAGCCTATATATATCGAGTATGCAAACGATGTGCCTGGTTCAGGGTTTGGTGAGCCCGAGGGATTGTTGCGGTATGTCGATAGGCGTAGGAGGAAAACTAGAAAGAGAAACTCGTTCGATAGAAATAGTTTTAGTAACTCCGATAAAAAGAATGACGAAGTAGATACAGAGAGTAGTGTTAGAGGTAATACTAATCGCAATGTATGTACAGAGACGAAATCGAACGACGGTGCTTCTTGCTCTGGTCGGAAGGAATTTCAGGGTAGCGTTGAGGTGGAAGGTAGTGCTGGTTGGAAACTTTCGAATAGTCCGTGGAATTTGCAAGTGATAGCTCGTTCGCCTGGATCTTTGACACGTTTTATGCCCGATGATATACCTGGTGTTACTTCTCCGATGGTTTATATCGGGATGCTGTTCAGCTGGTTTGCTTGGCATGTGGAAGATCACGAGCTTCACAGCTTGAATTTCCTTCATATCGGCTCTCCCAAGACTTGGTATTCTGTGCCCGGAGATTGTGCTTTCGACTTTGAAGAAGCGATTCGTCTTCATGCTTATGGAGGAAATGCCGACCGATTAGGTATGATTTAGATGATACTTTCAGTCGTTTTCTATTTATTAGTGGCACTACTGTTTTGGAACTTACACTTTGGAATATGCATTAATATGTGGCTATTGTCATATAGTCTGAAATAAGTGTAGCAGCGTAAAAATCTGTTGATAACTATACGATAATTTTATCCGTAAAATCTATTGTTCTCATGGTAAAAAAAGGTTGCTCGTGATACGGTCAAATTGTGCTTATCAATTCCCGCTTTCAATGTAAAAAGGAAGTTCGACTTCTGTAATAGCACCGCATAAAGTAAAACAAGAAATTTGCTTCTCTGCATTCACGTGCCTCGACAGTATTCAAAATTTCTGATTGTTCATATTTCAAACCAGAAAATAACCAAATCTTTCCTTACTTTGCCATCAATATTCCTCTTGAAAAGTACTTATTTAATCGTAGTGTAATTGTTGGGAGGGTTATGTTTGTCATTTGAAATATCTTGTTTGCAGTTCCGGATAGAAAAACAATAAAGCAAAACCTGTAGCCTTGAATATATATCAAAGTTCGCTGTACTTTTTTTTTTTTAACTCCGATGCAATTTTATTGTGATTTCAGCTGCTCTATCTCTCCTAGGCGAAAAGACTACTGTTCTATCTCCTGAAATTTTTGTTGCATCGGGCATCCCCTGTTGCAGGTAGGTGATTTTTTGGTGCAATTTTTTCGTCTAATGAATATGAAGAAATATTAGTGAGCAATATAAAGCTAATCTGCAAATTAATTTTCTTGTAGGTTGGTACAGTATCCAGGGGAATTTGTTGTGACTTTTCCAAGAGCTTACCACATTGGATTCAGCCATGGTAATTAGAAAGGGCATATTTCCCTTATTGATTATTTATTTATTTATTTATTTTGGCAATTGAAAATATAGGTTTCAATTGTGGAGAAGCTGCTAATTTCGGAACACCGAAGTGGCTTACGATAGCTAAGGAAGCTGCTGTTCGTCGAGCTGTAATGAATTATCTTCCGATGCTTTCCCATCAGCAACTGATGTACTTGTTGACCATGTCTTTCATTTCGAGGTCGGTGTACTGGAATTTATTATACTTTCTCCCGATAATTGCAAAAGTTAGATAATGTAAATTCACTTTCTCCCGATAATTCCGTATTGCTGTTTTTCTGCATTAATTTTTTTTTTTTTATGAAATACAGAATACCAAGATCCTTACTGCCAGGTGTGCGAAGCTCGCGTTTAAGAGACCGTCAAAAGGAAGAAAGAGAGATATTAGTAAAGAGAGCATTTATCGAAGATATCTTGCATGAAAACAAGCTCGTGAATATTCTCCTTCACCGGAGCTCCTCTTACCGTGCGGTACTATGGGATGTCAAATCAGTGTCGTCTTCGAGTAAAGAATCAGGAATCTGCAAAGATGCTGATCCCGTTGTCATAGTGACATCAGCATCGATGGGAAAAGATTCTCCCGGTGATAATTGTATTATGGGTGATGTTAATAACCAGCTAAGTGATTATATTGGTGCGGTTGGTTATGATATCAACGATGATGACTTGGCGTATGATTTTCAAATAGAATCGGGGACTTTACCATGTGTAGCTTGTGGTATACTTGGATTTCCGTTTATGGCCGTCGTTCAACCATTTGTGGATCCTCTTGCAGTTTCTGTGGGACCCACTCCGAAGCATGAAGATGTTTCTTCGGAAGTGGATATTGCAGAGGGATGGAATATCTCTAATGTGTCTCTAAAACCGAGGATATTCTGCTTAGAGCATGCGATCGAAATCGAAGAATTGTTGAGTTCGAAAGGCGGAGCCAATGTTCTTGTCATCTGTCATTCGGGTAAAATATATCCTACGTTTTAAAGTATGAATGTTTGAGTTTATTGCATTTCGTACCCTTGTGTTATATGCATTTCTTTTAGCACGCTGTCACAACTTCTACGTATGTAACTGTTTCTCTCGAATTATAAATACATGAGATATAAAGAATAAAATAAAAATATACTTATGGCTCCTCTGCCTTTGTTTGTTTTTAGACTTTCAGAAAATCAAGACTCATGCTGCAGTGGTTGCGGACGAAATTTCCATGCCTTTCTGTTACGTCGAGATTGCACCACTAGTTAATGCTTCCCCCGAAAATCTGAACTTGATCGATATTGCTATCGGCAGAGAAGAAACCGAGTGTGCAGAAGACTGGACCTCGCAGTTGAGCATCAATCTACAGCACTGCGTGAAGGTGAAAAAGTGTTTCCCATCTAAGAATGTCCAGCATTTGTCGAGTTTGAACGGTTTGTTTTGTGATGCAACTCCTCCTAGTTCAAATAAATCGAGCGTTAAGTGGCTATCAACAAAATTACGCACAAAAAGTCGCCATGTAAAGCCTCTGTTGAGAAATAAGCCATCTGTTGAGAATGAAATTATGGAGGAGGTTACGGGAAGAGAGGAAGAGCAAAAGATATCGGAGAAAATTGTCGAAAAGAAATTCATCCAATACTCGAGGAAAAGATACAAGGCTCGTGTTGTTGAACGAGAGATTTTGGGTGCTCAAATTGAAAATCCGGATAAAGAAGATAAAATCGTGGAAGTCAATATTCTTTCCAGAGTTGAGAATTCAGGCGAAATAGCCGATGTTGGATTAACTTCAGCTGAAAATCTGATAGAAAATCTGATAGACTGCTCTACTACAGAGAAAACAACTTTGGGACAGGAAGAAGAAGCAACAATGGATGAATCTGTAGCAAGCGATGACGTGGCAGTACACGAGTGTGGAATCCCGTCTGATGGATATGAAGACGCGGTTAAAGAAGCTTCTAGAAGCGGCGGCTCCTCCTCGAACGTGTCGGTTTCGGAAGGGCAGCAGTGTATTCAGATAGGTGAAGCTATTTCAAGAAACACTGCAATAACAAATGAATCAAGTATTGAAGAAGTCTCTTTTTCGCCAAAGAATAAAATCTCGGATAATTCGAAAGCAACTGCAAAGAGTGGAAGCAGCAAAAGGAAAAGAAAAACAGCCCTCGAACCAGATCAAGAAGATCGATTCGACGTCTTTATCAAAAGCCCGTGTGAAGGACTCAGGCCTAGGGCTACTACTACTACTACTACTACTACTACTACTACTACTACAACAATCGTAACCGAAAATAAAAAACCGACATCGAAGAAGCAGAAAAAGGCGAGTAAGAAAGAGGAGCAAACGGGCCGTTACAAGTGCGACTTAGATGGTTGTGTTATGAGTTTCGAAACGAAAGGCGAGCTAACTCTGCACAAGGGGAATAAATGCCCCGTGGAAGGGTGTGGGAAGAAATTCAATTCGCACAAATACGCAGTGCAGCACAAACGCGTGCACGATGACAACAGGCCTTTGAAATGTTCGTGGGAGGGTTGTAAAATGACGTTCAAATGGGCTTGGGCAAGAACGGAGCATTTACGCGTGCACACCGGGGAAAAGCCGTACCTTTGTAAAGTGGAAGGGTGTGGGCTTGCTTTTAGATTCGTGTCGGATTTTAGTCGGCATAGACGAAAGATGGGGCATTATGTGGGCCCGTCTGAATGAAAAAGGTGGGATCTTTATGGAGGAGTTTTCGAGAATCTGTGTTTTCAGGTGGAGTTTAGTGGTGGTTAGCTTTAGGGTTAGGAAGATGTATGTAGTGATGCTGTTGTAAAAGTAGGTACATTATGTATTTTTGTTGTTGAAGTTTTTTTTTTTTTTTTTTTTTTTTTTTGGGTGTATAATTCAAAGAATTGGGTCTTGGCAGCCTGAATGTATTCGTATTTGCCTTTTTGGCTTTTTTTTTTTTTTTTTTTTTTAAATAGGCCTCTCAAATAGTCAAATTATTATTATTATTCTTCCATTTTCTGACAGTTATACATTTTTTTCTAAAGGCGATTATCTTACAATTAAAATTAATTATACTCTTTTAGACAAAAAAAAAAAAAAGAATCATTATATTATAGTAATAGTAATCCTACATCCTCTCATGAAAAAGAAATCTCTAGGGAGTCCAACGGAAAGGTAAAGGAGCTCTGATCTACTCCCACTCTTCACCTCTTGGCTCACTTGGGATACGTACACCATTGGAATCCTGAAGCACCACCACAAACGCTACCGTGCGTCCGCCTGCGGTGCGGTAAGGCTCCACCCTCTTGTGCCAGCAGCCAACTCCGGCGTGTCAGCTTAGTTATCGTCATCAAGCCTTTTCCCCCCGATCAATGAAGAAGGGAGACGTAAGTGGATTCTTATGAAGAACCGGAAGCGAAGCGCTATGCCGGGGCGGGGGGACGGGAAAAGAAACGGCTCCGAAGAAAGAAATTGGGGTTCCCAATGCTTCTCCACACTCAACGAGATGCACCAACCTCGGGATGCTTTACTCCTAACACCACAAGGTTCCGAGACGGAGTTTAACCTGTGAGTCTCAGTTAAGAAAGGCGATGATCTACGTTTCACACAGCGCACGTTTCCATGGATAGTTTCTTCGACATCGTGATGGAGGACATAGCTTACGATCCTCGGCTTTGATCATGCCACTAGACATTTGATTAAGACGTTGCACAATTAATTTACAAATCCACCCCATTCAATTGAAAAAAGGACACATTCCCATTATTTTTGCTCATTTTTATTTCGTATTATATATACTTATTTTTGTTTAATCTTTATTTGTATCAAATACTCGATAATTTTTTTTTCTTTTTTTTTTTAATCCTAGTAGGTAGTTATTTTGTAGATACACAAAATTAGATTATGTATTAAAATTATGGTAAATTACGGCCACCCCTGAGCTAAGGTCAAATTATGAAAAATTCCTTTCGGTTTGGGTAATCACAACCATCTCTCAACTATATATCTTCTTACATGTAAGGTGTCGAATTCAACATAATCTTCTAGATTTCGTGGAATGTTCTCTAGTTTGTATCCGTTTTTGCAAAAATGTTGTTTTTGATGCACCATAATTTGATACTTACAAGCTAAGAGACACATCTTATGATTATCTTGTTCAAAATGTGGAGCTGGAATGGGATAAAATGAGTACAAATTGGAGAATATTCTACATAATTTAGAAGATTCCACTAAATTTGGCACCACAAGAATAGACGAGTAAGAAAATTCATAGTTGAGGGGTAGTTGTAATTATCCAACCGAGAGGGTTTTTTTTGTAATTTAACCTTACATTAGGGGTGACCGTAATTTACTCTTAAAATAACACCAAATACTCTTTATCTTAAGAGCGAATGGCAAAAAAACCCATCACATGGGACTTAAATGCACATTGATCCACAAAAAAAAGTCTCTTTAATAAACTCATCCTTATGTCTTTAGTCTAAAATACCCTCCATAATATAATTCTTATCAATTACATTCATTATGCTCTAACTTCCTTAATATTACACATTGACCCGGAATTTAAACAAATATATCACATTAACCCCCAAAATAATAATTTTTTGAAATTTTTTTTTTTTTCAGAAAATAATTTTTTTTCTAAATTCTTTTTTTCCGGCCAGATTTCGGCGTTGACTTTTTTTTTTTTGCTGAAATTTTTTTCCGGCCGGTCAACCACCGTTGACCGCCGGTCTCCGGTGTTGAATTTTTTTTTTCGAAATTTTTTTTCTTAGAATTTTTTTTTAATTAATATATTACTGTTTTGGCTACTAAATTATTGTCTCAGACAGTAATATTACTGTTTGGGACAGTAATATTATGAATATTATTTTCCCGAACAGTAATATGATTAATATTATTGTCTAAGACAGTTAATATTATTTAGCAGCCAATATAGTAATATTAATTAAAATAATTTTTTTTGAAGAACAAAAAATTTCAAAAAAAAAAAGTCAATTAACAGTTAAATTATTGTCTCCGACAGTTAAAGAACTGCTGGAGACAGTAATTTAGCAGCCAAGATAGTAATATTAATTAAAAATATTTTTTTTAAGAATAAAAAAGTCAATTAACAGTTAAATTACTGTCTCCGACAGTTAAATAACTGTTGGAGACAGTAATTTAGCAACTAATACAGTAATATTAATTAAAATATTTAAAAAAAAAAAAGTCAATTAACAGTTAAATTACTATCTCTGACAGTTAAATAACTGCTGGAGACAGTAATTTAGCAGCCAAAACAGTAAGATTAATTAAAATATTTTTAAAGAAAAAAAAAAGTGAATTAACAGTTAAATTACTCTCCGCCAGTTAAATAACTGTTGGAGACGGTAATTTAGTAGCCAAGACAGTAATATTAATTAAAATATTTTTTTTAAGAAAAAAAAAAGTCAACGCCGGAGACCCGACGGTTAACGGCGGTTGACCTACCGGAAAAAAAAAATCAGAAAAAAAAAAATCGACGCCGGAGACCGCCGGTCTCCGGTGGTGGCGGGTCAAAATTGGGGTCAAAATTGAAATTATGGTTAAAATTGGTTAATTGATGAAATTGGGCTAAATTGAGGTGTAAATCATGAAATTGAAGTTGAATTGGGTTTCAATGAATTGGGGGTAATTTTGGTATATATAAAATGATTTTCCTTATTTGCAAATAGGTTTGAATGAGCTGGATTTATTTGAAAGACAAAAAAGTTGAATGTCTCTTTTTTAATTAAGTGCCCTTGTCATGAGCCTATTTATCATTTGTCCTTATCTTAATTATGTAAATTAAAATTCTCATCCGATTGATTTCAGGTAAAATAATTTATATTTTTTTATTACTCCACTTATTATGAAGTTGAGTATTCAATTATATTATTGAATTTATTAAACACATCGTGATAAATTTAGCGTTAAATACACTTTGCACCCCTGAAATATAACTTATGTAACATTTATTCGTTTAAAGAATCATGTTTGGGTTAACAGAAACCTTATAACTCATAACTGTCCTTCTCCATCTTTGTAGAGTACTTTGAAGAGAGCCAATTTTGCTGTTGTAAGCCCACTGGAAAAACCAGCTTACTCGTTTCGTCAAAGCTGAATCATCTCACTCCCAAAAATGGATCCCTCCACCTAAAGGATGGTTTAAAGTGAACTCAGATTGTAGATTTGTGGATGGAATGGCTTCAGCGACCTTTTTGATTCGCGACTCAATGCCATGCTCTTCATCAATGATCAAGACTCTATTATTCACTGGTCAAGTGCTATCCTTATTGAAGAAATTCGTAAATTTTGGTTTCTTTGGCCAAAGTGGAAATTCAAGTTTTGCGATCGTAATGCAAATTTTGCCGCTCACCATCTTGCTAGATGGTCTTTTTGATGTTAGTTGGGATGAATTTGTTGATGTAAATTTTATCCCTTTAGTTTATTTTTGTGATGGGAGTTACCCTATTGTAGACATTCTTGCTTATTCGTTGTAATGTTTTAATATTATTGATCTTTCTTATCAAAAAAAAAAAAGAATCATTTGTGACGCTTATCTGCTCAACTCAATTATTCTATATTTTAAAACTTAAAAAATAACAAACAGAACTATCTAATAATTATTCGATCATATAAATGAAATGTAACTAAAATTAAATTGGTTGAAAGTAATTGAAAAGTAATATATATTGTGTAATAATGAATGAAAATATATTTTAAGAAATTAATGAACTAAAATAAATTTAAATACTTAAGATTACTACTAGTTATGTATTTATTCAAATTTATTGATATGGATATATGAATAATTGGTCCAACATCAATATAATTAGATGTTATTTATTAAATATGCACACAACGCAAGATACTATTTTTAAATTTTTAAATATTGCATTTTCAAGATATAATTTCAGTAGTATAATTTAATTATTCTTTTAGTTATTCCTTTCAATAAAAGAGAAAATTTTAAGGTATCAAAATTTAAAATTAAATTGTGCTTGAGGGGGTAAGTGTTACATACTATGTAGCACGGACACGGAAACGACGATACGGGGAAACGTGGAAACAGATACGGTGAAACGGCATTTTCCGAAAACGGGGATACGGAAACTTAGGGAAAACGTGTAAATATTAGAAGTATAGGAGTATATTTATAAATATTCTATATAAATATATATAAGTTTTTATTTATATATAAATTCTTTTTATATATTTTTATACAAACATACTGAAATTAAATTTTACTATCAACTATTAATTTGCAACTGTTCATTAAATCATGTAAATAGATTGAGAAACAACAAAAAAATTTGAAAAATTGCTATTCAAACATGTTTTTAACTTTTTAAAAATTTGCAAAATGGCCCATAAGATGTCCGGTAGGTGTCTTCAAGTTTCCAACACGAAACATTTTTCGAAACGCGAAAACGTTGAGATATTGAAACGTTGAGATATTGAAAACTGTATTCTTCAAATTACATATAATACTTTTTAAATTCAAATGTAAACTGTACTCAAGGAATTATAATTTACTTGATCGCAATTTGAATTCTTCCTTAAAAAACAAAAAATAATAAAAAAAAAAAATAATAATAATAAAAAATGAAATAAAAGATAAAACCTAAAAGGATTCGGGTTGATATTATTTCTGACCCGTTACTTCTCTGTACGACGTCGGACACTCCCATTCCGCGCACGACGACGTTCCTCCGCCGCCAACAACCAATTCGCCGCCGCCGCCGCCGCTTCAAATAAACATAACGTATAATTGCAGCTTTGATTAGGTATTTTCCTTATTATTTGTTTTCTCCTTTTTCCCCCCGTCAAGTTAATTGATTGAGATTACGCGACTTCAACTGTTCTTCAATCACTCGATAAAATTCATCTAAACTTTTGTACGCTCTTGTAATTTTAAGATTTTTATCTGAAATTACGATAATTAGTTGAAGTTGACGCCGTAGAGTTTGGGATTTCTGTCATTGAAAAATAAAATAAAATTGGTTTCGTGTTGCTTATTTCTTACCGGCTTAAATAGGGTTTTTTTTTTTTTTTTTTTTTT
The DNA here is from genome assembly GCF_056151865.1 of Erythranthe guttata. NCBI lineage: Eukaryota > Viridiplantae > Streptophyta > Magnoliopsida > Lamiales > Phrymaceae > Erythranthe > Erythranthe guttata. The sequence goes on along the minus strand of NC_142538.1, from coordinate 16,741,111 downwards.
TTTTTTTTTTTTTTTTTTTTAAATATCTGTAATGAATTGTAATTTTACAGTTGTCCGATTTGAACTGTAACTTTCATAGAGCTGTACCGATTTGAACTGTAACTTTCATAGAGCTGTACATCTCCATTTCAGAGGAAAAGGGTTGGATATTGAAGTTGCTTGCAATCAATACTTTCTCTATGGGGCCTGCAACTTTATAATTTATTGAAATCTGTTTGTTTAATCTTATTATAAGCTTTATGGGAGATGGATCAAGCAGTATGCAAGTTTATCACTTTGTAGCATTTTCATGCAGTCTCTTTGTTTGGTATGTCGAGATGGATCTTTAGCCCTCATCTTTTTATCTTTTTGTTATTTATTTTTATTTTAAGATGTTGCTCATGAATTGAGTATTTGTGATTGAATCCAGGCTTTTCGTTATAAAGTGAAGAGATCAAGCATTAAGGATCTTCTTTGCTATGGGTTCTCCTGAACGTGTAAGGAGTTCTGTGAAACGTGATACCGAGGAGGATATAGAGGTAAATATTGATATTGTGAGGGACGAGGAGGACTGGGTGGGTGATGATAAGAGGAAGCAACGCTCGAGCAAGTCTAGAAAACAGGGAACTGGTGAAGATGTTGATGGATTGGATGGTAGTGGCAAAATAAGAAGTATGTCTGACAGACATGAAAGTCGAAAAAGATCCGCTGACGCAAGTAGAGCTGATAGTGACCAGGATGACTATGAATCAAGAAAGGAGTCGCGCTCTAAGCAGGTGAAGAAAAAGTCAGAAGAGAATACATTGGACGTATTAAGCACATGGTATCAAGATGGAGAAGCAGAAAATAAGCCTGATGGCGGGGACAAACCTGCGAGTAGAGGATCCAGTCGAGCTGAAGAAAGTGAGAGAATGAAATCATTTTCGAAGTTCCCGGACCCTGATTATGAAGGGGAAAACTTGCAGGATAGAGATTTAAGAGATCTGGAGAGATGGAATAATGAACGAGACAAAGGATATGGGTATTCTGACCATGGAAGAAGCCACCGAAGGAGATGGGATGAGGCTGAACATGGAGAAAAATCTGATGCAAGAAGTGCAAAGTCTTTCGATGCCAAAGTCGAGAGTGCAAGTGACAGAGAAAGGAGTGACCCTTTGGGAATTGATGGTATAAAGTCCCATGACAGAGAGGGCAGGTCTGAATTTCTCGAGGAAGACAATATGGGAAGTTTAACACGTGATGCCATATCAAATAACGAGATATTTGAGGAGCATACGCAACAAAGAAATCCCACTCAAGATATTCTTGACGGCCGTGCAAGATCTTTAAATGCTGATGAAGATGTCAGTACACTGGTGAGAGACAAGCGTGGGAGAGATGTTGAAAGCAATGCAACCAGAACGCCTGAGAAGATTGGAAGGCGCCAAACTGACGCGGATAATCTTGACATTGATTATGAAAGAAGCACTGCTTCTAGGAGGAAGGAACTGGGGAAAGAGGGCTCTTGGGATGATAGATCGAAAGAGAGAGATGATAGTTGGGGTGACAGAAATAGGGACCGGGAGGATAATAAAGATACCTGGAAAAGAAAGCAAGATAAGGAAGCAAGAGATGCAGAACCACCGTATGATGTTAGCATGAGGGACTGGGATATGCCTAGGCGTGGCCGTGATAGAATGGACGGCCGTCCTGGTGGTAGAAAAGATGGACGCTGGAACGAACATGTGAAAGCCTCGTACAAGTACGGAATATCGAACGAGAATTACGACGTGATTGAAATCCAAACCAAATCCGAGCTAATTCCCGATGCAAAACCGGCTGCTGACATGGAGGAGAGGTCACGAAACACACAAAGAGGATCTACACCGTCTGGTGAAGACACAAAAGACAGGTCCACAGATGGTGATCAGCAGTTATGGAGAGATGACAATGACTCTCTGTCGGAGAAATCTAGAGAGCAGAAATGTATTGTGCCTCGTGGTGGTTCTGGTGGCCAAAGTTCTAGCGCCGGCGGTGGCGCTGGCGGCTCTCTACATCCACATGGAAACCAGGATCCTGGTTCCTTTAATAGAGCTGCTTCGCAGGGTGCTAGGGGAAATAGACTCGGTAGAGGAGGAAGGGGTAGACCTACTGGTCGAGACACTCAACAACCTGGTATTCCATTACCTTTTGGACCACTTGTATTGCCGCCACCTGGACCAATGCAATCTTTACCTCCGAACATGTCCCCTGCTCCAGTTCCTATTACTCCTGGAGTCTATATTCCTCCTTTTCAGTCTCCCATTGTATGGCCAGGTGGAGGTCGAGGTATTGAGATGAACATGCTTGGTCTTCCAACTGGCCTTCCACCTGTCCCACCTGGACCTCTAGGACCAAGATTCTCCCACAATCTCGGAAATCTTGGAAATCTCGGAAATGCCCCTGGAGGTGGTTTGATGTTCAGTCCGTCAGGGCCTGGAAGAGGAATGCCGCCTAGTATGTCTGTTCCGAATTTTAATGTGATGTCATCTCCGGTTGTTCGTGGCCAGCCACAGGATAATAAAGCCTCTGGAGGATGGCTTCCTCCTAGAACGAATGCTCCAGCTGGCAAAGCTCCGTCTAGAGGAGAGCAGAATGATTACTCTCAGAACTTTGTCGACACTGGTATGCGGCCGCAGAATTATATTAGGGAGCTGGAAATAACTAGTGTTGTGGAGGACTATCCGAAGCTTCGAGAGCTTATACAGAAGAAGGATGAGATTGTTGCCAAATCTGCTTCTGCTCCAATGTACTACAAGTGTGACCTGAGTGAGCAGGTGCTTTCTCCAGAGATGTTTGGAACCAAGTTTGACGTCATTCTTGTGGACCCGCCATGGGAGGAATATGTTCATCGAGCACCTGGTGTCACTGACCATATGGAATCTTGGACATTCGAAAAAATAATGAATTTGAAGATTGAGGTTGTTTTTCTTTGATCCTTACCTGGCTATTGTTGCAGTTACAATACATTCATATTCAACCAAAATCTGTCTTTATTGAAAAATCAAACAAAAAGTGATTGACTAGGAATTTACAGCCCCAAAATGGATTCGTTGCTTCTCTTTTTAGTTTATTTACGATTGAAACATTTTTGATTTCCACTCATTTACTTCTTCTTTTAACATATATATATATATATATATATATATATATATATATATATATATATATTATATATATATATATATATATATGTAATTAAATTTGATTAGCTTTTGAGATTTCTTCTTCTCTTTTATGATTTTTTCTAGGCAATCGCTGACACTCCGTCTTTCATCTTCCTTTGGGTTGGTGATGGTGTTGGGTTAGAGCAAGGGCGACAATGTCTAAAGAAGGTAATGAAGGAGAGCCACAATGGAAGTGAATCTTTAATTTTTCAAGTTTACCTTTCGCTTCCATAGCTTGTTTAGTTCAATTCCTTGACGTGATTCACAATTCTGATGATAATCTGTGTTTATTCCATTTAGTGGGGATTTCGCAGATGTGAAGATATATGTTGGGTGAAGACAAATAAAACAAATGCAACTCCTGGGTTACGCCATGATTCTCATACTTTGCTTCAGCGCTCCAAGGTAAATATCATAGCTTATTCTATTAATTAATTCATTTGAGATATTCTATTGAACAAGCTGTTTTGTTATTGCTCTCAAGGAACACTGCCTGATGGGCATAAAAGGGACTGTACGTCGCAGTTCTGATAGTCATATAATCCATGCCAACATTGATACTGATGTAATAATTGCTGAGGAGCCTCCTTATGGTAAGGATGATTATAGCCTATTAATCGCAAAAAAGAAAAAAGGACGATGTTGGCTGATCTTTTTCGCCCTTTAGTTTCTTAGTGATTTATCTTAGTTCTCAAAATCTGATCTCTTGTTTTTATATTTATTTTCCTTCCTCTTGCTATAGTTATGCAAAGTTGATGTCGTAATCTTCCTTGCCATACTATTAGTCATTTTGTTGAATCCCATGTATCACGTTTTAAACAGTGTTAAGCTTGATGACCTTACAATGGAATTATAGGTTCAACTGCAAAGCCCGAAGATATGTACCGCATAGTTGAGCATTTTGCTCTTGGTCGAAGAAGGCTTGAGCTTTTCGGTGAGGACCATAATATTCGTTCTGGCTGGTTGACAGTTGGTAAAGGGCTAACCTCCTCAAATTTCAATTCTGAGGTATGTTGCTTGCCCTACTTTTCGGTTGTGCACGAACAAGTGAAAAGTCTGATTAGTTTTTTTTTTTAGCCTTGTGATCGTCTCTAACTGCAACATCTGATATCATACATATTCTACATTTCAATGTGATACTAGAAATTTTTTAGGGCAAATTACGTTCAACCCCCTGAGGTAAGATCGAATTACGAAAGTCCCCGTCTTGTTTGGGTAATTACAACTACCCCCTTCAACTATGTATTTTTTTACAAAGAAACCCCTCCTCCAGTTGGTAAATTTGACACTGTAAGGGTGGACGTATAAGAGGATACATAGTTGAGGAGGTGGTTGTCATTACCTAAACATGAAGGTTTTTTTTGTTATTTGACCTTATCTCAGGGGGTTGGCCGTAATTTGCCGTAATTTTTATCACAGAAATTTAAGATGGTTATTTTGTAGAAAGATGGTTATTTTATCACATAAGCCATTTAGGTATAGCGAGCTTTCACTTTCATTTATGTATATGTATGTGCTTTGGTCCGGAATCTTTGTCATGCGTTTCTCCTCTCTAATGCAAGTTTCTGTTAATGGAGAAACCACTTTTCTTTTACCATTTACCTTCGTTCAAAATTGCCAATTTTAACTTGCATAAAAGTAAAGGAACTAAACCTCGCAGACGGCACTACTATTATTACGATTTTATTTAATTTTTCTTAAATCGTAGTCCTAACTAGTAACTCGAAAAATGATCAGGTATATATAAAGAGTTTTGCCGACAAAGATGGGAAAGTATGGCTAGGAGGTGGAGGAAGAAACCCACCCCCCGAGGCACCTCATCTTGTCCTAACAACCCCTGAAATCGAGTCTCTCCGGCCAAAATCACCGATGAAGAACCAGCAGCAAATGCAACAGCAGCAGCAATTAGCTTCTATCAATTTGACTCCTGCAAATTCGGTCAACAAAAGGCCTACTTCCATTAATACCGGAAACTCACCTCAGAATCATAATATACCCAATATGAATATTCTAGAAGCTTCCGGCTCGAATATTCCCTCACCTGCCACATGGGCTTCCCCAATGCCTAATTCGGATGAGAGGATGTTTGATGTTTACGGGTACAATACTCCGTTTGGTCCGAATATTACTGGTGAATTTTTTGGATTATGAATTATCTCAGAGAGGAATTTGAATACTCGCTCTTGTGGTGAATTGTTGCTAGAGTTGTTATATTTAAAAGAATATGTTTTAATAAACACATTATTTGCTAATGCAATTTTCAGGTCCCTCTCTTTTAATTGATTCTACTTTTTTTTTTTTTTTTTTCCAAATTCCAAATAGATGTGTTTTCTCGGATTAATTAATTAATAAATATATTTTTGGATGAATAGTTGTTTACCCGATTGTTGTGTAGAACCAACACCGTGAGAATTGAGTTTAACCACGCATGGTTAGACTAATGTAATTTACATCAGTTTGCTAGTTATTGCACGAGAACGGAGTTTAGCCATTGAATTTCGAACAATTGCGGCTACTTTTTTTTAATAATAATAAAAAAGGTGATATTACGAGTTTTATTTTGCATTTTGTAAATGTATATGCAAGTATTTTTCCTATATATTTTCCTGTGATTTTGTAAATGGTTCGAGCAGTGGAGAATGATCTTCGTAGTTAAGAAAACATATATATAGTTTAATTTAATATTTCAAAGATTTGGGTATGCAAATAATTTTAATTTCGAAAACATTATTAACCTTCATCATGCACTCAACCAATTGCCAGTTGTCACTATCCACAAACAAAACTAAAACGAAAAAAAAAAATCATATTCGAGACAGAAATTTACCCAACCCAAGTAAATTTGAGGGCAAAACTTCAATCCAAGTAAAGCATGCATACATGGGCAGAAGTAACATATATCCCAGCTCTTTAGAATATAACTGTATATACAGGGACCAAAATCAAGTAGTTGATGCGTGATTCGTCCGAATATGTTGGTGGATCTTTGGATTCTGCAAAATGAAAGACAAGGAAAAGAAAGACCGGGCTGATGCCGGAGTTAGCACTCCGACGGCCAAGTTAGTATATTTCTGGTTTTAAGGAAAATTGCAATTGAATAATCAGTTATATGTATTTTTTGGGAAAAAAAGGATAATCTCAGTTGACTTAGCTTCTTACTATTTATAGGAGGAAAATCTTAGCCCGGACCTGAATCCGGATTTCACTCCTATTTTAGTTGTCACATCAAAACATTCCGGACTTCAAATAATCATTCAATTAAGCTTACCTTGTCTCCTCGATGAACCGTGTTGTGTGATGCTTAATCCCTAGACTGCATATTCTCTGACCTTCTTGACACTTGGGGAGAAGTGCATTAAATGCAAGCCGATTGTGTCAGACCTCCCATAGACCATATCTTATTCCTCTCGCCCCTTCCCTCTTGCTACTGAGAGAATGGCTTTCCTCTCGCCCCATGGTCGGCTCTCGAGAGAGTCCTCTAGATAGACCCAGCATATTGATCTACTAAATCACCTAGCCTGCATATTCTCTGCCATTCTGACATTTGAGAAGACATGCATTAAATGTGAGTCGGCGGTGCTGATCTTCTTTATAGACCATATCTCCTGCTCCAGTCCTCTCCTCTCGCAAATGAGAGATCTTCCTTTCCTCTCGACAGAAATTGGACTCTCGCGAGATTTCACTTATTGGGCCCTTACCGGGCCTTCCTTTAATGGGCCAAGACTTTTAACTTTTACCGAATCAACTAGCCCCCTGCTCGCGAGGACAGAACTAAAGTCCTCCGCGAGTAAGTTTTCCTTCATCGACACCAAAATATATTTGGTAAATTAAAAATATATATATTTTATTATATATATCTATACATATATATTTTTCCTTTTGTCTCTCAGTCTTTTTTCATTTTTTTTTTTTTTTGCCGATTACACTTCCCAAAGTTGCGGCTCTTCACTCGAGGAGACATCCGTCTCTTCGACTTGAATGCGACGGCTGGGCTGCCCTAGGTAACCGTGCAGCCGTCGCTTCATGTCGCTCCCTCCCCTGCTATAAGTACCCCCTTCTCCCTCATTTCTTCACTTTTCTCTCTTTTGCCATTTCTTCCCCTTTTCCGGCGTCTGTCTCTTCCCCCTCCGACGATTATTCCGGCCCTCTTTTTCTTCCAGGTACATTTACTCCTTTCTGTGGTTTTCTTTTTACTCACTTTTTCCCTTCGAATACCTATGGCTTCTTCTTCTTCTTCATCTGGAGAGGCCTCTCCTCCTCCCTCTGCGGTTGGTTCTTCACGCGCCGCCGTGCCAAAGAGGAAAAAGAAAATAGTAACCTCCAAGGTGCGCGGTAAGCCTTCCTCTCGCAGGGCCGGGGAGGTAGATGGACCTCCTTCTCCTCCCCCATCCCAAGGTCGCGGAATCATACGCGAACCTAAATCGAGAGAACCCACCTTGCATATCCCCTCCGTCCCAGTTAAATCCATTCTTACTGCCGATGACATAGCCGACCTTCTCATTCGACAAGGTTTGGATGTGTCTTATGACATAGCCCTTCCGGATCCTTCCCAAGATTCCCTACACCCTGCTCTCGGCTTCAGCACCTGGTATTTGGATCAATTTCTTGCGGGCTTATCCCTGCCTATTCATCCTTTCTTTTTTGCAGTAGCGAGCAAATATAAAGTCCCCCTTAACCAATTTCTCCCCAATTCGATCAAATTTATGTCCGCCTTTTTTATGATTTGTCTCGAAGCAGGCCTCAACCCGACCGGTGATCTTTTCCATTCAACGTTCGTCATAAACCACTCCCCTTCAGGTTTTTTCCATCTAACCTCTCGCCCGAGATTGGGACTTTTTAGCGGGCTGTCCAACAAAGTTCAAAATTGGCCTCAAAGATTTTTCTTTGTTCGCCCTCCTTTCCCAGAGGTTTTTCCTACTTCTTTTCTGTTAGATTCCCCGACACCCGTGGCGGTGTCGGGGGGATGTAAGCCGTTCCTCGCTCATTTGGCAGCTCGCGCCCCTCCCGAGCGATGGGACGTTGAAAAATTGATTGCCACCCCCCCTCTTTTTACTCGCTCAGGCCTTTGGGCTATGCCCTGCCCTGACTCTCGCTCTCTCGGTACTTTTATTCCCCTTGCATTTACTGAATGTATGGATGTTTATCTTTCATTTACCTAACATTATTGTTTTCTTTATTTAGGCGAGATGATGCGAGAGGCTATGAAGGTGGCTCTAGCCAAACAACGCGCGCAATCTTCCTCTCGCCAAATCTCGGAATCCACCAGTCATGCTCCTTCCACTCGCCAACCCTCTCCAGACAGGGCCGTGACAAGCGCGGCTCCGGGCGCTTCCTCCGTCCCCCCGCGAGCTGCGACATGGGAGCTCATCATCGAGCTTGGTAGCGAGAACACTGCTCAGGGTGTGCCTGATCTCTCGATTTCTGCCGAGAGGACTCCCTCGGGTTTGGGGGGTCCGAAATCCCTGTGCATGCCAGAGAATGAAGGGACTTCTCTCGCTTCCAAATGCTCTCGCATCCGAGAAGGTGGTTTCTTGTCTTCTTATCACCCGGATATTCCCATGGAGGACCTGTTCCTGCATTTTGACCAGCTGAGGTGTGCCGAGGATGCTCAGGCTCTCGAGCGGCTGTCCCCCGAGCAAAAGCATGCTCGCCTATTATTTCACGCTTCTCAGGTAAAATGGCAATCATTTTTACTTTATCGTTTTATTGAGATGACTATTTTCATTGCATAATTTTTCCTATATGTTTTCGCTTTCTTAGACTTCGTGTTTTAATCTTTTAGATGAACGTACTTCTGGCTCATGGTTTTGGTGCTGACGAGTCCTCTCGCCAAGACGAAGTCAACCGCCTCAGGAAAGAGGTCAACGAGAAGTCATTGGAGGTGGTCCAGTTGCGAGATTACGCTCGCCAGCTGAAACAAGCCAAGGAGACCTCGGACGAGAAGGTTCAGATGGAGGCCCAAAAATATAGGGAGATGAAGTCATCCCTCGAGAGTAAAGTTAGAAGGCTAGAGGCGGAGAAAGAACAGACGATGGCCGTGGCTCGCGAGACCACGAAGAACATGGAGATAGAATGCATTCGCGCAGTGGCACACGAGAGGGCAAAAGGGCTGTATGATACACTCTGCTCGCCCAGCGGGCAACATTTTTTATGCAAGTATCGTGAGGCTTTAATCACCAACTATCCCCTGTCGATGCACTTTGCCTCCAAAGCTGCTTCCATCGGAGTCGGTTATTTCGAACGCGGGATTCGTCTGTATGCGGAGAAGAACGGCTATCCTGACCCCACTGAAGTCATAGGCTACCTGCTCGATCAGCTTGGTGGCGAGATTCCCGGGTGGGAGGGCAATCCTGAAGAACCGCTCGATCACGATTGGTGGTCTCGGGTCCTTGAAGAGATTCTTGCTTCCCTCAACCGTTATGCATCTCACGCTCCTTCGACAGTGGCTCAAATGGACTCGGGCCACCCATTTACCTCAGATCCTCCTTCTGGCTCAGCCCCCGCTCTCGCGACTTCCGCACCAACAATGTTTGCCGAGTCCCCGACTGCCGCTGATACAGATGTTCCCGATTCTTGAACAGCCCCTTAAAAACATGATTGTATTTTTACTATTTTCCTGCATTCCAAAACACTTGCTTTTTTTGTTTGTTTGTTTTAAATTCTCGCACTTTATTTCTATTCCAGTTATTTTCTTTCGAGGATTTTTAATACTGTTAATTCGCAACTGTTATTGGGCGAGATCCTCGCCGCACTTTTTCCCTTTATATTTACTTATCGTTTTTTATCGAGAGCTTTGAGCTCGTGTCTGCTTAATTCTTATAATTCTTCGAGTTATATCGAGGATCTTTTCCGGATTTGTGTTTTTTCAAGAATCCATGATCCTTTAATTCTATCCGTCTCTTTTTTGAGTTTGCGCTCTTTCTAGATTCATGGTCCTCAAATTCTATCGAGGATCCCTTTGAATCCGGGTTCTCGCAATCTTCATGATCCTCGAATTCTATCGAGGATCTATATGAGCTCGTGCTCTCACAGCCTCCGTCTTCCTCGAATTCTATCGAGGATCTCTCTGAGCTCGTGCTCTTTTTATTTTCATGATTCTCGACTTCTGTCGATGACCTTTTTCTTGGACTCATGTCCTGATGTGTTTCAATTTATGCAAGTATATCAAAAAGAGGCCCTTTTCATATTGTGTTGTTACGAGGAAAACTGTTCGTCCCTTTTATGCGAGACGAACTACAATATGAGTCCTACATCTATACAAAATATAAGTTTCAAAATACAGGATGTTCTATCATATTTCCCGTTTTATACATAATATTTTTTCAAATGACAAACATTCCAAGCACGCGCCACCTGTTTTCCTGACATATCACTTAGCATATACGCTCCTCCTGCGAGAACTTTTTCCACTTTATATGGCCCTTCCCATTTCTCCATCAACTTACCCACCTGCTTTAGTGCATCCTCCTGCCTGAGGACCAAGTCCCCTACTTGAAATGATCTCGCTTTCACCTTTCTATCGTACGCAGCCTTGATCCTTGCTTTATTTATCTCCATTCTGAGTCTAGCATCCTCTCGCTTCTCCAATATTAGGTCTAAGTTTTCTCGCAGGCGCTGACTATTAGCCGCTTGTTGGAAGTTCATAATTCTGCTCGATGGCATTCCTATTTCGACATGGACCACCGCCTCAGACCCATATACTAGCGAGAAGGGGCTGTCCCTTGTTGACTCCTTCCGCGCTGTTCGGTATGCCCATAGGACTGCATGTAATTCCTCCACCCAATTTCCCTTGGTCTTTTCTAATCGCTTCTTTATCCCCTCGAGTATTATACGGTTAATTACCTCTACCTGGCTATTCGCCTGCGGGTATGCCACAGCAGCAAACCGTTGTACTATTCCTAAGCCCTCGCACCATTCTCGTATCTTTTTTGAGTTGAACTGTGTGCCATTGTCCGAGATGATGTTTTTTGGCAACCCATAACGACAACAGATATTCTGCCACAAGAACTTCATAATTTCTGTATCTGTGATTTTGGCCACTGCTGTGGCCTCGACCCATTTGCTGAAGTAGTCCACTGCGACTACCAAGAATTTTCTCTGACCACTAGCGAGCGGCAGCGGTCCTACAATATCGATCCCCCATTGTGCGAATGGATGTGGTGATGTGATGATCGTCATGTCTTCTTCCGGAACATGGATTAACGGTCCATGTTTTTGGCATTTATTGCATTTTTGAACAAACTGCATCGCGTCTTTCCTCATAGTCGGCCAGAAGTACCCGCTCCTCAAAACCCGTGTAATTAGGGCCCTCCCCCCGGCATGATCACCACAGCATCCTTCATGGATCTCTCGCAGTACATATTGGCCCTCTTGTATGCTGAGACACCGTAGATGCGGTCTTGTATATCCTCTTTTGTATAGAATATCTCCGTCGAGACAAAAATACTTTGCTCGTTGACTCAATCTTGCTATCTCTCGCGAACTCCCTTGACTTTTATCCAGCAGATAATTCTTTATTTCCGTGCGCCAATCATGTACCTCCGTCATTCCCAATATTTCGTGCCCAACACTCAAAGACGGCTCCCCTACTATTATCTGAATTTTTCGCGACTCGCAGCCTATATCCATGCTTCCTATTTTGGCCAAGAAGTCTGCCCTCGTATTTTTTTCTCTCGGAATTTGCTTCAGGTCTACACCTTCAAACTCCTCTATAAGGACTCGCGCCATCTCAAAATAATTATTCATTCTGCTGTCTTTGGTCTCGAACTCTCCTTTTATCTGTTGGACTATTAACTGGGAATCTGAAAAGATAGTCACTCTTCTGGCACCTGCTATCGTGGCCAGTTTCATACCATGTATCACTGCCTCGTATTCTGCTTCATTATTGGAAGATCGAAAGGGTAACTTGATCGCGTATTCTGCTTCCTCGCTCTCGCCTACCTTGTGCAATATTACTCCTGCTCCACTTCCCATCGAGTTAGAAGCACCATCCACAAATATCCTCCATTATGCCGCCTCATTGACCCTCGTGGTTTCTTGCAGGAAATCCGCTAGAGCTTGGCCTTTGATTGCTACGCGAGACTCATATTCTATGTCGAATTGCCCGAGCTCGACTGCCCATTTCACCATCCTTCCCGAGACATCAATCCTCCCTAGCACCGTTTTCATCGGATGGTTGGTTCGGACTACTATGGTATGCGAGAGGAAGTAAGGCCGTAGTTTTCTAGCTGTAGTTACTAATGCTAGACCAATTTTTTCAATTTCAGTATACCGCTCCTCTGGCCCTCGCAGAAGCCTACTCGCATAATACACTGGACTTTGTTTCCCCTCCTCCTCTCGAATCAGAACAGAGCTTACTGAATATTTGCCCACGGACAAATATACATACAATTTTTCTCCCGCTTTTGGCTTGGTTAGCAACGGTAGCTGAGCGAGAAGCGCCTTTAATTGGGCAAAAGCGACCTCCGATTCTTCTGTCCACCTGAACTCAGCACCTTCCCGCCAGCGTCTGAACTTCCTTAATGCTCCTTGGTGCCTTCATGTTGATGACCGCCTGAACCTTCTCTGGATTCACCTCTACTCCTCTTTCGGTGACCATGTAACCGAGGAACTTGCCTGTTCGGACACCGAAAGCACATTTATTTGGATTGAGCTTCATTCCATACTGTCGCAAGGTATGGAAAGTTTCTTCAAGGTCTTCTAAGTGCGTTCTTGCTTCTTTGATTTTTACCAGCATGTCATCCACATATATTTCCATGTTTCTTCTTAATTGTGCTCGGAACATCCGATCCATTAACCGTTGATAGGTTGCTCCCGCGTTTTTCAGGCCGAAGGGCATCACCGTATAACAGTAGGTGCCTGTTGATGTGATGAAGCTTACTTTGGCGTGATCCTCTCGATCCATGGGTATCTGGTGGTAACCTTGGGATGGGTCCATCATACTCAGTATTTCGCATCCTGCAGTTGAGTCTACAAGTTGGTCAATTCGAGGGAGAGGGTAATAATCTTTAGGGCATGCCTTGTTGAGATCCCTGAAGTCAATACACATTCTCCATTTGCTCGCCCCCTTCTTTACTAGGACAGCATTGGACAACCAGGTGGGAAATCGTATCTCCCGAATTTGCCCCGCCATTAGCAACTTTTGTACTTCCTCCTGAATTATTCTATCTTTTTCTACTCCAAAATGTCTTCTCTTCTGTTTGACTGGCTTGACCCCTGTTTTGACATTCAATCTGTGAACAACCAATCGATTGTCGATTCCCACCAAATCCTTTGATGAGAATGCGAACACATCCTGGTTGCTGCGCAAAAATTCTATTAATAGCTCTGCCATCGTGGTATCCATGTCTCTCCCGATTCTAGTTGTGCGAGTAGCATCCTTCGCACATAGCTGCATAGTCATCAACTCCTCCATGGGTCGCACATGGCTGTCCTCCTTATCGGGATCGATTTTAGGACGAGGCTCGTCCTTTTCCATCATGTCAGTTCGCCCAATATGAATGGCGTCTATCCTTCCGGTTCGCCTTAATGCATCGTAATAACATCTTCTCGCAGTCTCTTGGTCTCCTCGCACCTCTCCGATCTGATCTCCCATGGGGAATTTTAATTTCATATGGTAGGTAGATACCACGGCTCGGAATAGATTCATGGACGGTCGTCCAAGTATCATGTTGTAAGTGGAAGGGACATCCAACACTAGGAAATTTATTGACCTGGTAGCTCGCACGGGCTCCATACCCAGCGAGATGGGAAGGCTGACTTCTCCCAGGGCTTGCACCGTCTCGCCCGAGAATCCCATTAAGCTGGTCTCCACATACTTTAGCTTAAAATTCATATTCATTTGTTTGAAGCAACTATAAGAGATGACGTCTGCAGAACTTCCCGTGTCTACTAGTATTCGTGCGATATCAATGTTGGCCACCATGGCTGTGATTACCAGGGCATCTGTATGAGGCTGTTGTATTTCTTCCTCATCCACCCGTCCAAACATGATGGGAGGAACTTGCGACACCCTCTGCACCTCAGCGAGCTGTGACTCCATCTCGTAAAGTACTTGCAAGTTCGCTCGGCTTGCCAGATCGGCCGCTTCCGCCTCCCCAAAAAGTTCTTCCGTTTCCCTTAATTGTCTTAGATGGGCCCTCCGGGCCCTAATTGAATCACCTCCTGAAGGTCCTCCGTGTATCATGTGGATAAATCCTCATGTCGAGGGTTGGTCATTCCTCTCACTGGCCTTCTCTCGCGCATTCTCATATCGGTTAACACCGGGTCGAACGTGCGGGGCCAATGTACTCGCTGGGGGCTGTCCAGGTTTGACAAATTCAGGCAAGTTCTTTGCTCGAATCAACCTTTCTATCTCGTCCCTAAGATGTTGACATTCGTTCGTGGTATGTCCGTAATCATTATGAAAACGACAAAAACTTCCCGCGACGGGATTTTTCTTGGGAACCTCGGAGTAGGTACGAGGCCACTTCAATTTGGGGTGGTTCTCGATGGCCATCAAGATCTCGGCAGGAGGCGCGACCAACGAGACGTAGTTTTCGAACCGGGGGCCCACTCTTCTCTCCACCAATCCCTCCTTTTTGGTTAAGGGGATAGGTCTTTGCACCTTTTCCTCCCGCCTTTCTTTCCTTTAATCCATTCCTTTGTCGACAGCCTTGCCCTGCTCGGCCTCCTCCGCGTTCATGTACCGCTCCGTCTTTCTTAACAAATCGTTAAACGACAGAGGGGGCTTTTTGGATATGGAGGTAAAGAAATCTCCAAGTCGCAATCCCTGGGCTAGGGCGTTGATCAGGACCTCCTCCGAAGTTATTGGCACCTCCAAAGTGGCTGTTATGAAACGCTTGATGAAGCTTCGTAGATGTTCTCCCTCCCGTTGTTTGACCGCGAAGAGGGTCAAAGTACTCCTCTTCTGCTTTTTGGAGCTCGCAAAATGATCGAGGAAAACAGAGGCGAGTTGGTCAAAACTGCCTATTGAGGAGGGTCGTAGCTGACTAAACCACGCTTGAGCCGGTCCCGCCAGAGTGGTAGTGAACACTCTGCACTTTACTCCTTCCGAAAAACGATGTAGATCTGAAGTGTTGTTAAACCTACATAGGTGCTCGTTAGGATCCGTGATCCCCAGATATTCATACGTGACTGGTCGAAATGATCCAGGAAGTTCGTCATTCAGTATTTGTGCTATGAACGGACTCCTCTTGGTCTAGCCTTGCTCTCGTTGCTCCATCGAAATGAGGGTCGGATTCAGCGACTCTCGCTCCACAGGAGGCTCCTCCTCTGACCTGTCCGTGTACCTCAAGCGTCTTTTCGTGGGTGGTAACCCCTCTTGCTCTCTTCTTTCACTCGGCGACCCGCCTTGAACTGCGGCTGCAAGAAGGGCTTGGAGTGATTCCATGGTTAGAGTTACCGTGGGGCTAGCAGCTGCAGGGTCCGGAGTACGTAAAACCTCTACCTGCCGAGCAGAAGTACTTCCTAGGTAAGTTCCTTGTAAATTAGGACAAGGTGCTGGGCTAACTTCGGCTTCAGCTGGATCAGGTTGACCAGCCCTCTCGATGGGGGTATCCATTTTTAGATTTTTTGGAATGAGAAAAAGGAAAAGATGATTTTGGAAAGGTTTTTGGCTAATTATACTCAAATCGTTCCCACAGACGGCGCCATTTGATTCGTCCGAATATGTTGGTGGATCTTTGGCATTTGATTCGTCCGAATATGTTGGTGGATCTTTGGATTCTGCAAAATGAAAGACAAGGAAAAGAAAGACCGGGCTGATGCCGGAGTTAGCACTCCGACGGCCAAGTTAGTATATTTCTGGTTTTAAGGAAAATTGCAATTGAATAATCAGTTATATGTATTTTTTGGGAAAAAAAGATAATCTCAGTTGAATTAGCTTCTTACTATTTATAGGAGGAAAATCTTAGCCCGGACCTCATCCGGATTTCACTCCTATTTTAGTTGTCACATCAAAACATTCCGGACTTCAAATAATCATTCAATTAAGCTTACCTTGTCTCCTCGATGAACAGTGTTGTGTGCTGCTTAATCCCTAGACTGCATATTCTCTGACCTTCTTGACACTTGGGGAGAAATGCATTAAATGCAAGCCGATTGTGTCAGACCTCCCATAGACCATACCTTATTCCTCTCGCCCCTTCCCTCTCGCTACTGAGAGAATGGCTTTCCTCTCGCCCCATGGTCGGCTCTCGAGAGAGTCCTCTAGATAGACCCATCATATTGATCTACTAAATCACCTAGCCTGCATATTCTCTGCCATTCTGACATTTGAGAAGACATGCATTAAATGTGAGTCGGCGGTGCTGATCTTCTTTATAGACCATATCTCCTGCTCCAGTCCTCTCCTCTCGCAAATGAGAGATCTTCTTTTCCTCTCGACAGAAATTGGACTCTCGCGAGATTTCACTTATTGGGCCCTTACCGGGCCTTTCTTTAATGGGCCAAGACTTTTAACTTTTACCGAATCAATGCGCTTGCTAAACTTACTGTACAAAACAATGCTACTCGAGAGTTTTACATGGCGATATATCTCTTGGTATTTCGTCCACGATGAGCATACTTATGGTATAACCTTTCTGGTCCAATAAGGGGTCATTTTGCAATTATAGTAATTCTAGTTTACATAGACATACTTTGGAGATTTTCCTTTGATTTTTTATTGCCAGGGGTATTCTTTTTCGTTGTGTAGGCTCAAAAGATTTTAGCGAGATTCCAAAAACTTCGATATTAATTGAATAATAAAATATTTTTGACATATATATATATATATATATATATATATATATATATATATATATATATATATATATATATATATATATATATATATATATGATCTTATTATAAGTATTTCTCTATTGGTCAAGAGACAACTTTATTCAATTGAAGTACAATTTGTGAATAACATAATCTTGACTCAAGCCTTTATCATTTACTTTTTTTTTTAATCATTTATTATTTTTTGTTATCATTTACTTTTTTTTTTTTTCGAGAATTTTCAAATTGTATAATGTATTCTTATTCTGATCGTATTACATTTACTATAAAAGGTACAAGAAGGCCAAGTCAAAACATTTCAGATTGTAACAAATTAAAAATATATATGACCATAATGACAACTTTGAGTGGTAGAGTGACATCACTTGCCTTCGCAGTTGTCTCTCACCCGTGAACTGTTGGTCATAGGTGTCAGATGGTCTATGGTGCCTCTCACCTCACCGATGAACTGTTGGTCTCACATAGGTGTGTAGATGAGCTCGAGTATGAGCTAGATGTCATGGGCTTGTTCCCTTAACAATGAACATTGCGGTGTTAGTTGCTTTTCGCCCCTATGGTCTCTGGTGTCTCTCACCGGTGAACTGTTGGTCTCACATAGGTGTGTAGATGAGCTTGAGCATGAGCTAGATGTCATGGGCTTGTTCCCTTAACAATGAACATTGCTGTCTTAGCTGCTTTTCGCCCATAGTGATAGCTAAGCCAGCCTTTCCAAATGTGTTGAGAATGTTAAGTAATGAAAAATGGAAAGCTTTGTACTTCTATTGTTTAATGCTTAGAATCTCTTACATTTGCTTGGATGGTTACAAATGAAGTCCCTACTCCTATTTATACTAGGTCAACTCCTCAATGAAGGTCTATTTAATCTAAGGGCTAAGAGTTGTTCACTAGTACACTCCAAAGAATTTCTACAAAATACCTACAAATTGAGGATTCTACAAAGTATTCTACAATCATCTAAATATCTCTACTCAACCAATTTACATTTAGGATAAAT
Organism: Erythranthe guttata; assembly: GCF_056151865.1. NCBI lineage: Eukaryota > Viridiplantae > Streptophyta > Magnoliopsida > Lamiales > Phrymaceae > Erythranthe > Erythranthe guttata. The sequence goes on along the minus strand of NC_142538.1, from coordinate 16,723,168 downwards.
TGGGCCTAACTCTTCTTGGCTAAGTCTTGCACTCTTTTATTGGACTTAACCTCTCCAACCCAAGGTAAACTCGCAAATGATTGGGTCAAAACTGGTCGGTCGTGACACATAGCACACTTGTGTTTTTTCTTTTAATTTTTCATTTTTATTAGCATTCGGTTTTTATTATTATAATTTATATATATTTTAATAAATAAATTACACAAAAATATGAACTCTACGTAATTTTTTTAATTATTTATATGAATTTATTATTATATTATTATTTTAAAGTTTTATATTATTTATAAATATTAGTTATATATATAATAAAAATAAAATTAAAAAATGGCTAGCCGTCTCGTGAGCTAACTAACAATTAATAATACGTTTGAGCTCAAGAGCTCGAAAAACCTTGTGTTTGATCTGTTGTCGAGCCAATTCAGCTCATTTACACCCCTAGATTTTCACATGTTCTTCTTTATCTTTTCTTTTACCTTTTGGTTTGAAATTGACGATCACGACATGTAGCCATAGAAGATGAAAGGCCACAAATTTTTCGGACGTAAAGGCAATGATCATGTTGACCAATCCGATGGCCGGGTCAGACAGGTCAACCCGACTAGTTGGATACCAAAATAATGGTGCAAATTTGATGACCGTTTGAAATCTGTACGTGCAGTGGTCCATATTTATACCATTTGAACGTTGAAATGCGCTGATTGAATCATCGAGTTGGTTCAAACTTCGAACGAACCGGTTGAACTGATCAAAGTGAACCTAATTTTATTTTTCAATTTTGTACGACGTATAAATATTAGGACACTTCAACTCAATTTGTTGCCAATAGTTCACTATCAATTATCTCTCTAGTCTCAAGTTTATTATCTTCTAAAGTTCCAATTCGGTTCAATTTGTTAAATATTTTCAATTTCTCAATTTTCTTTATCTTTTTCAAGATTTTTTTTGCTTGAAATTGACGATCACGACATGTAGCCATAGAAGATGAAAGGCCAGGATTTGTTGGACGTTATGGCTGGCAACGATCATGTTGACCGATCCGATGAGCCGGGTCAGACAGGTCAACCCGACTAGTTGGATAAAAAAAATAATGGTGCAAAATTTGATGACCATTTTGAAATCTACAGTCGAGATTTATTGACCATTTGACCGTTGGCAACACTCGATAAAACCGTCGAGTTGCTTCGAACCAGCGTAGGGGTGTAAATGAGTCGAGCCGGCTCGCGAGCTTCCCGAGCTTGCTCGAAAACAGCTCGTACTTGAGCTCGAAAAATCGTGCTCGAGCTCGAGCTAGCGAGCACGAGCTTTTCGACGAGCTGAGTTCGAGCTTCATTTCAGTTTTTCGACAGCTCGCAAGTCGGCTCGCGAGCTTTACCTTTTTTTATATTTTTTAATACATATTAATATTATAATAATGGATATTGTTAATAATAAATAAAAAAGAATAATATTACTTTTCTAATTGAATGAAAATTTGGTTGTGCCGAGTTCGAGCTCGAGCTCCTTAGAAACACAACGAGCTCGAGCTCGAGCTAAAAACCATAGGCTCGTCTTGTATAATTGTAGCGAGCTCGGCTCGTTTACACCCCTAAACCGGCGCGTGGAACATCGAAATGAACAATATTTCTTTCTCTCCAATTTTACAGCACAAAGAAATTGCACTCAACCAATTGGAATTTGTCTCACTCCACAAACCAAACTAAAACAAATTAAACAATCCAATTTTAGGTTAGAAATTTACTAATGCATCAAATAATGTAAAGATATATTCCTCAAAATCATTGTAAAATGCTAACAAATATACTTCAAAAAAATGAAAAATGAAAAATTAAAATAGAGGTTTCTTTATTTACTAACAATTTTCCAATTGTGTTTTTTTTTTTTTTAACTTTATTTAGGTATCGATAAAAGGTGAGACAATGCTCCCAACAAACACGATCGCCTCCCGTAACACAACTGTACCGCCATCAACAACAACGTCTCTCAGAGCCCGCTCTTTCAAATTGTACAAACGCAATTTTTGCGACGTACTCACCAAAACATCTTCCCCGTTGTTAATACAACACAAAGGTTTTAAATTATTCCAGTAAAACCCGACCCGGAAACTGTTGGATATTTTGCGGAAATATAAAAAGAAATTCAAGGAAAAATATAGGAAAGAGTTGTTAAGGCAAAGCTCTTATTAATAATTTTATTTACTGAATTCTTGATTTCTTGAGACCCTTTAAATAGATGGTAAAATGACTCTTGAAACTCTTGCCTAGATAATTAAAATGGACTTTCAAACTACCAAGTGCATGAATACTAAAGTGCATGAATATTGAAATGCATGAATATCAAAGTGCATTAGTTTCAACAAAAACTGCACTTAGCCCAAGATTCCGCTAAACCATACTCCTTCATAACCCAAACATCGATCTCCACGTTTCTCTCGAATCAACCACACAAAGACAGCCTTCGAAAACCACTAACTTATCGAACCCAAATCTCCCCACATTGTAGCCACTTGGAAGAGGCATTTCATCAAACACGTCGTGCTCCAAATCGAAAGCAGCGATTATATTGTAACGAACACCCAATTTGTGTTCTCTTTCACCAGTCAAATAATGGATAGCCCCATTCAAGAAAGCACCGGGAGTCACAGCACAAGGGTAGTGAACGTAACGCGAATGCTCGACTTTTTTCCACAGATGCTTTTCACATAATACACATCAGCAAATGTGCAACTCTGTTGAGGTTGTGGCCCAATGTGTTTGGGCCTGTAGCCCAATTTCTCATTCAAATACACACACACTTTTCTAAATGAATGACCCAACAGAGAATAAACCCATTTGTGGGAATGTGCTGAAAGGATTAATCTGAGCCCGCCCTTGGATTAATCCACTTGATCCTGGCCATTGACTCTTTCTGACTCTCCCTCTCCCCTTGTACTCTCCTTTACCGTTTTGTGCCCTAGACAATCTATGTTCTTCCTCTTTGCCCCCTTTCTGCTCTTTACTCCTTTTGCTCCAGCAACCATGGGCCAAACACCGTCGTTCTTGGTTGTGCTTGTCCCAGTGGTGGTCCCTTCAACGATTACCTTTGACTGGAGCTTCTATTTAATGCGGGGAGTGGAGTGCCAGAGGGTAAAAGCTTGAGAAAAACCCTAGTTTCAAAGCCTTACCCCTCTCTTCTGGGAGTTGGGTCTGTCTTGAGTGGGTGAGTTGCTGAGTGCATCGTTTTCTTGATTTTACCTCTGATCTGGGTGGATTAGGGTTTGAGAGAGAGAGATCTGTTCTCTGTTGGTGCAATCTTAGTCTGTGTGTTACGATTTGAGACCTCTGTTGATCTCTGGTGTGAATTGGTTTGGAAGACTGAGCTGTGATTTATTCAATATTACTTTTCAATCTTTCTTCTTAATTCATATATGTTTATTTATGTTTAAATCTTCTAACATCTCTCTAAGTTTCTGAGTTTCTGTAAGATTCTTCGAGTGGAAACATAACAAACTCGCACGACCGCCAATGTACAAACACGTTTCGACAAATCTTGTAGTCGTCGCAGGAAGCATCGTACCCGAACCCGTACTTGCAGCCGTAGTACCTCGTCTTGTACGAATCCGGGACCCTCGCCCACTGCAGAGTGACGGGGTTGAGTAGAAAGATTTCGTTTTTATGATTCAGCAGCAAAACCAATCCGTCGCACGAACCGGCGACGCCGATCTGCCATCCGTGCGGCAGCTCGATTAGTCGCGGGACGACGACGCCGTTGTTTCGGACGGCGTCGATCGATTGGAGTGCGGCGGGGGAGGAATGAGAGATTAAAAGACTTGTTTCTGGTGTACTGCATTCCAATTGAGGTGGGATTTGACGAACTGCGGTGTGGAGAGAAGAGTTCGCCACGATTTCGATAAGCACCGGCATTTGCCTATCGATTGTGCGGGGAGGAGAGAGAAAATTGGGAGAAGTATTTCTTCTGGAAGGTCGGAGTTCGCCATTTCTGTTTCGTAATGGGAGTGTTGATTAATTAGGGTTTTCATAATTATTTAAAATAAGATAAATTTACCGCTCGTTTAACATTAAATCTCGTATACGTAATGCGCATGCATAATCAAAAAAACTTACATATGATGATGATAATATCGATTGCTGCTTTTGCCTATGAATTATGCCGTGAGAGTTTTCTGCAGAGAGTTCGGAGCTAGGTTACCATATATTATATATACAAATCCAAATAGGGTTTTCTCTTCTGATTATTAACGCAAGTGAGGTAAGGTTTATTTAGTATTTAATTAATTAAGGGAAAATTATGGCCAACACTCTGAGTTAAAGGTTATATTACGAAAAGAAAATCCTCTTGTTTGAGTAATTACAATCACTTCTCTCAAATATGTATTCAGTTGTGGATCCAACATAGGGCCAGAAGGGGCCATGGCCCCTCCCCCAATCCAATTCTCGAAACCCTATTTTTTATGTAAACTTGAAAAAAATCGTGTATAATTAGCATTATCGGGCCCTCTAATAAATTTTTTAATGCATTCGGCCCCCGTAAAGTTAAAAAGTCTAGCTCCGCTAGTGTATGTATTGTCTTACATGTCTATCCTATGTGGCACGGCCACGGACACAGAAACGGTGATACAGGAAAACTGATACAGAAAACGGCATATTCCAAATATGGGGACATGGGAGCTTGAGGGAACACGTAAATATTAAAAATATAGGAGTATATTTATAAACATATTTATAACTATTTAATTTATGTATTATTATTTTTTTATATATATTTTCATACAAACATATTCAAAATAAATTTCACTATCAAATATCAATTTGTAATTGAACAATATATCGTGTAAATAATTAGGGAAGCAACAAAAATATTTCAAAAATTTGTTATTCAAACATTTTTCTAACTTTTTAAACAGTGCAAAATGGCCCACGAGGTGTCCGGCAGGTGTCCTTGAGTGTCCGACACAAAAGGTATCCGAAACGGGGAAACTTTAAGAGGTTGAAGTTTCCGTTCTACATAGCATCCATTCTTACGGTGTCAAATTTATCTACTGAAAATATATATTTTTTCGTAAGAGAATAGATAAGTGAAATAGGTGGTTGCAATTACCCAAATATGAGAAGTTTCATTTTCGTAATTTAACCATATCTCAGGAGATTGGCCGTAATTTGCCCATTAATTAATGATCATCCAAGCCTATAAAGAAGGCTTAAAATGCATAAATCAATAAAGGGCCGAAGCTTATATATTCCGATCTAGGGGTGAGCCAGTCGGACTCGTTGAAGAAGGGAAACGAACTAATGTGAATGTTCTCTCTGTTTGTTAACTTAATTAATTATCAATGTGGTATTGTAAGATATCATTAACTTGATATTTTGTTTTTTAATAGGGGTTATATGAGATAACCCCTCATACAATTTCATTAGAGGGATAAATCCATTTTTTTATTCACTATTAGAAATAACCCCTCACTTAGCATAATACTCCATTTACCCTTATTATATTCATAATAATATTAAAGAATAATTAGTATGGGAAATTAATAAAAAAACACGTAAGTATGCAAATCCTTACATTCAGATTTTTTTTTTCTTTCAAAAAAATTGTTTTTTTTTCTACTTAAAAATTATTTATTTATTTATTATTTTTAGTTTTTTCAATTTTTTTATTCGTTTATTATTTTTAATTTTTTGTTTTTTGAAACAGTTTATTCTTTTAATTAATATTTTTTATTGATTTTTTTTTTCACTTTGCCAAATTGAAATCCACTACACACTTATCGAATTTTTTTTCACTATAAATATTTCGAAATTTAGTGAAAAGCAGGTTTACCGAAAAATGAAATCCACTACACATTAAAATTTATGAACATTCACTATTGAAAAAAGAAAAATTAACTTAAAATCCACTAAAAAATTATCGTAATCCACTATAAAATTAATGTAAACCACTATTCACTGCCTGAATTTGAAATTCACTATTCACTGTTAGAAATCCACTATTCATTGTACACGTTGTCAACCCCCTTCCCTCTAACGTAATCCACTAGTTAATGTCGCGTGAGAGTTCGAAAACCACTATTTAGTGTAAGCTCATCGACACCCCCTCCTCTATTGCACGCGCATGTATCAGGTATATTTGGTCTGAAATCCACTATAAGTTCATCAAAAACCACTACAAAAATATAGAAATCCACTATAAAAAATCACATTTACAAAGAGAAAATCCACTAAAAATTTGCCCAAATCCTCTATAAAAATCCTCTTTAATAAACACCGTCACCGCAGACAATTGTAGAGTCACCCGAGCATCACCCAACCTCGTCCCACTTGTTGCCATGACTCCGCTTGTGGAAGAACCTGGAAAAAAAAAAAAGACAACGTGTAAATTTAATTCATTAAAAAATTAGTCTCCAAAACAAGAATTTGAAAACCACTACAATCTCATCAAAATCCACTACAAAAAATATTGAAACTCACTCAAATATTAACATAATCCACTAAGAAATTAACCTAATCCACTACAAAAATAATTTGCAAAAATAACAAAACTTATCACGAAAATAGAAAAAAACAACTGCCAAAGATAACAAAAACAACTATTTTGCACACCTTCACCGCTACACAAACACTCATTTTTTTTTTCTAAACAAGGACAATAACTTAAAATCCACAATAGTCTTATCAAAATCCGCTATTATAAAACACCAAAATAATAATATATTAAATTAATTCATAGGAGTGATTATATGAGACGTGGTTGAATATTCTTCTTCAATTTCATGGACATTCATTACAACAAAAAATTTAAAAAATGACAAAACAACCCTAAAGTTAATCCGAAAACAATTTTCATTGCCCACCTAATTAATTCAACAGATTCAACATTTACGCCCATTTAATTTATAAATTTCGGACATGGTTTTATTAGATTGATATGCTGACATAAATCCAACAAAAAATGCCAAGATTTGATACAAAGGAAAAAAAAAAAAGAAACGAGAAACTTAAAAAATCAGTAGTAAAAACCCAAAAATCCAAAATGGATGGTTCCATTTGTGGTGTACCAATTTGGCGACTGAATGACCAATTACAAACTGCAAAAAATCTGTCGAATCTTCAATTTAAATTACCAATAAATTCAGAAATTTCAATAGGCGATGAAGCATTCACCGGCAAACCATTGGCGGACGAGGAGGGGTAAGCCAGATGGCATAGATCTGCGAGGTGTGGAGTGGAGAGAAGGGAGAGAAGAGAATGAGATAGAGTCCATGGTTCGCCGGAACGGAAGAGTGCATTGTCGCGGACACTGCCGTTCCAGTTCCGTTGCAACGTCGCGGCCGGAACGGACACATTTTAATTAAAGTGTTAAAAAAATACAATATATTTCAAATATGCTTTTAATAACAATATTGAAATTCAATAATATACAAAATATTATTACAATTTCAAAAATAAATATTATAAAGAATATTATGAAAATACAAACAAAATTAATACCAAGTAGAATACCGAACTAGAATTGTGTAAGATATAATTGAAGAGCGAGGCCTAAAATTTGTGATTAAGGGAAATCTCCATTCTCTAACGAGCCACCAGGCCCACCACCATCATATTATTTCTTTCTTTCTTTTTCTTTTATGTTTTTTTTCCTTAATTTTTTTAGCCAAATTTGTTTTTTTTTTTTTTCAAAATTTTATTTCCTGTTCCGGCCGTTCTAGTGCCGTTCCGGCCGCGTCAGGGCCGTTCCGTGGCTCCGTCTCGCCCATCCCACCGATTTCTCGGCGTTCCAATGAGTCACGGTGAAAAACCGTTCTGGTTACGGATTCCGGAACGGAGGGCACCGTTCCCGTTCTGGAACGGCCGTTCCGACGCCGTTCCGGCGAACCATGAGATAGACGGCTAGAGGAGAGACGTGGGTAGGTTAAAAGAAATTGAGAAAGGGTAAAATAGGTTATTAATAATATAATTTGCTGAATAAAATACATTGAATTTATCTCAAAAAGGGGGAAAAAAAAAAGAATCTAGTCTAATGATACAATGCATATGAGAGGGTTTTCTCAAATAATCCCTTTTTAATAACCCTATATTAGGAGTAATACATGGTGATTAGCTAACTCAAAGTCCTTCGTACCATTTTAATGTATATTCGGCTCCGATACTTCAAATGGCTCTCTGTTTCTTGATTCCCGAACCCCCGAAATTTAGTTATTTTAATGTATATCCGACTCCCGTTATAAAATCCTGGTTTCACCACTAGTTGTTCGAATATATATATATATATATATATATATATATATATATATATATATATATATATATATATATATATATATATATATATATATATATATGTATATATGTATATATATATATATATATATGTATATATGTATATATATATATATATATTTTGTATGTATGCAGATGAAATATGGAGGAAATATGGATTTTTATTAGGCACACTGACAAAGAAATAACTCCAGTTACAACTTCATTGCCTCCGGGTTTTGGTTTTGGGGTATTTGGGTTTCAAATTTCCGTGTTTCGGTTTCGGGTTTTCGGGTGATGCGTTTATATTAAATTACAAGGGGGTTATGTGATATATTGAAAGTATAACGGGGTCATGTGCACGAAGTTCAAACTACAAGGGAGGTAAGTGCTATTTACCCAAAACTATTTTTCGAATAAATTAGTATTTCCAAATTAGCCCTCTTTCTTGTGCCCAATAAAATCTCAGCTTTTTCTGCAAGTTTTCCAACCATTTTTCACATATAATAACACAGAGAAAACGAAAAATTAAAAATTAAAAAGAAAAAGCAACTGAAGAATGGCGGCTCGGCGAATTCTTTCACTCCTCGCTGCAAAAATCCCCCAAAATCCCCTCCCCTCAGGTAACCCACTCCGCCATACGCATATCTATGTGTGTGTGTGTGTGTGTGTGTGTGTGTGTGTGTGTGTGTATTATTTGTATTCGGAGCAAATGCCCAATTTTTTTTAAGACTTGTCAGCGAAAATTTGATTTTGATTTTAATTTTTTGGTGTTGAATAAATTATAATTTTTTTTTGTGCTTACCAGCTGAGAGTCTGTCTAATTTTGATTTTGATTTTGATTTTTTGATTATTGAGAATTTTTTATTTTTTTATTTTTGTATTGCGCAGAAGCTAATTTTAGTTTCAGGCTGTGACATTTTTTTTCTAATTAGGTTTTCGAATGGGATAGTTTCTTGTTAAGTATTGGGATTTTGAGTTATTGAATTATCTTATTCCAATTTGCAGTAAAGAAGAATCAATTGGTTTCCAAAGTTTTGATGAACCCTAACTTGCAGAAATGAAATGTGTTTTATTCGATTAATAGTGTTTTTTTTTCTTTTTCCTATTTGATGTTTTATGTCAGAATCGAAAGAGTACGAAAACTACTTCGGATTTTTTCCCATTTAGAATCGACCATCATGGGTGCCTAATAGTAGAACCTCGATAATTTAACAACCTTGTTTACATAATATGTTGACTCAAAAGCAGCGTGCTAATAATTATTTCATTAAATTAATATTTCGCTAAATTAATAGAATTTAATAGAATTTGGCTGATCCCGACTGTATTACTTTATAGAGTTTTAACTATATAAATAACTTCTCTCCGCTTTGCATTGATGCAGAAATTTCTCGGAAATTTCACCCTTCTACAAACGCATTCTACCGCAACTATGAGCAATACACCAGAAGATTTCAGTCTCTTGCAGAGTCAAGTGTTCCAGATGTCAAAAACTCGAAGGAACGAGAAAGTTGCACAAGCTCAAATCCCGATCCAAAAAAAGACGAGACTAGTGTGGAGCACCGAGTGAATTCAAACTTGAAAATATCGGAAAGGCACGACCTTGTGATGATGTTCACATGCACAGTTTGCGACACGAGGTCCATGAAGACAGCCTGTCGCGAATCGTATGACAAAGGCGTGGTTGTTGCTAGATGCGACGGTTGTAATAACTTGCATTTAATTGCCGATCGATTGGGTTGGTTTGGAGAGCCCGGTAGCGTGGAGGAGTTTCTGGCTGCTCGTGGTGAGAAGGTGAAGACAGGGTCCGTTGATACTTTGAATCTCACTCTTGAGGATCTTGCCGGCAAGAAAGATCTTAATATTTGAAAGACGAGAGACGAGACGAGAGAGTTTGGGTATTTACATAGTTATATGTTGCTCGTTTTCCCGTTTTTCTTTTATGAATCGCAGCGAAAAAGGGTACATGTTGCCCCCGACTACGTTTATCAGCTAGAACATATTATTTCAATTTGTTGTAGTCAAGAATAATATAACTTAACATACTACAAGCGACGATAGTTTGAGAATTTATGTTCGTTATCGAAACATAGCATCGAACCAGAACAATGTCTACATTGAAATGCTTATAGAATGGCTGCTGTCATTATTCCAAATTCCAATTACTGGGTTGCTTAAAAGCTACAAAATTTTGTTCGAAATTGTATACAAAATAAGATAAATGGGTACAAGAAAACAAATCCCATTTGCAAGAAAAGAGTTGCAACCAAATTAATCAGCTTTTCTAGACCAACACTAGAAACCGAGTTAAATAGCTACTTCATGAAAAAAAAAAAAAACTCGAAACTTTTCAAAGTAAAAATTTCGGCAGAGAGATAAACGAACCGAAACAATCTCATTCCTCCAAAATCTCGTTCAGCAACTCCTTGCCTTCTTCGCTCAATTCCACGTTCTCCATCTTAACCCTACGATGCATGACGGCACTCTTTTTCCCGGCAGCTGCATAAGTTTTAATCAAAGATTCAAGTACCTCAGCTCCGACGTCGTCTTTCGACTTCTTCAAAACCTCAACAAAGCTTTCAGCACCCAAAACATCCTTATTTTCCTCAAAATATTGCATCAGTGTCTTAACAACTGCAGTGGGTGGGACCCACTTACCACCGTCCCCCCTACCAGCAGTAATCGCATTCGCAACGCATTTCACGGCAAATTTAAACTCCCCCTTCTTCAGATAATAATCAAGATAAAGCTCCCAAGTTTTAGCATTCGCCTGGATTCCCCTCCTTCGAACTTGATCCTTCAGTTTTTGGGCTTTATCGAGCGAACCCTCTTTAAGATAAGCTCCAATCAGCGCATTCGCAATTCGAATATCGTAAACCGGACAACCAGATACCCACTCGCGGAAGCATTTCTCAGCACCAGGTATATCGTTTAAATTAACCAAGACTTGAATCATATTCAGATAACTCAAATTCGCAGTTTTAGGAAAAGCTAGCTTCAAAGAGCGCCAAACACGGTACACTTCAATCAGATTTCCAGTGCGCCCGTACAAAGTGATGAGGAATTGGTAAGGCAAAAGCTCTTTGGTGGCGTTTTTGCTCTCGAGTTCTTTAAGGGCCTTTTCGGCTTTATCAAATAATCCAGCATCGGCGTATATAGATGCTAAATTACTGTACGTTGTCCAATCTCCAGCAACTCGACCATCTCTCTTCATCTCATCAATAACTCTCTCGACCCCAGATATATCATTAACAGAAGCGAGAGCCCTCATCCACACGTTGTATGTGTAAGTATCTGGCATGATGTCGTTGGCTTTCATTTCTTGGATAAATGTCGGGACCATTTTTGGCAGCCCGTTTTTTAAGTGTAGGGTCATAAGGCTGTTATATGACATGGCGCCCAGTTCCAAATTGAGTTCTTTCATTTTCTCGAACAAAGTCTGGGCCTTTTCGGTCATTGACTCTTTGCAGTAACAATTGAGAAGAGCGCCGTAAGTGAGGTGATTTTTTGATGATTCGGGCAGACGGATAAAGTAGTCCTCTGCAGCAGTAATGCCTCTACTTTTTGCTATTAGATCGAGATGTATCGCTTGATCACTGATTGTTTTGTTCATTCCTCTTTTTTCCGTTACCTCCGACAGCTGTACCAAACAAATAGTTGAGGTAGAATCAGTAACATATTCAGAGAAAAATCAAGCTGTTAAAACAAGCAATTTCTTGATGCAGATATACATTTTCGGTTAGATTTAGCTTCCTAAAAAATAATGCTCTCGATTTATGTCCATGACCCATTATCGTTACATACCAGTTTCTACTTCAAGTTAGTCTCCTTAGGATCTAAATACCTTGGAATCTTAAATAAAGACAGGTCTATCCATTAATTTAAAGTCTTAATCAAACTTCCGAGCTAATTTATTCATCTGTTCAAGAATAGTTTCCCCTCTTACAATGAGAACCAACTCACAAATTGTACGTACAATTTTCAAGTATAATTACTCTGCAGCTGATATATTAGTCCTTTTACCACTATTTCAAGATGGGGAATGCGAAGAGATGTCTGTCTATACAATTGAGTATTACAAATTCAAAAATATACTATACCAACCAGCCCAGAATCGAACCGATATAAGATAGAAAATCTAAGACTTCAAAAAAAAAGTTCCACATTATTTTGGTGGAAATCTATTAAATAATCATTCTGGCTGGGGGGTGGTCGATCCATTAATAATGGTCTGCTCGTCACTGATCGTCATATCCTGATCGAAGAATGACCAAAGAAATAGACCTATTAGATAAGCTCCAGAGACTAAGACGGGAATCGACATTTAGATAATACCCATTTAAAGTAGACTAAAAGGAGCCTAAGTCTCCTTCCACTAACGCTCTTCTAAAAACCGATGTCGTTGTGATGAGTAATTTTGAAAAAAAAAAAAAAAAACAAACATATCCAGTTATTAAGTTCTATCAGAGACGGAAAAACAAACATCTAGTGAACTCATGATTCAACCAGAAGACTCGGCAGTCGGCATCGCCGTTCATCGTCAAAAAACACTCTTTTACACGAATAAACCCACACAAGCAGGTATCACATTGATCTTGATCTATAGCGTGTGCAAATCAAACACAACTTCTTATAATTGCAATCGAAAAATCCAATTATCAACAGTGCACATCAAAACCCTTCCATAACAAAACCCCACTGCCAAATTAATTAAAAATAATAAAAACTCGGATACAGTACCTTGAGGGCAGGGCCGTAGAGCTTTCGGCTGCGGAGAATCTTGAGACTGTGGCCAGCTTCCCATTTAAAAGCACTTTTACGGGAATCTATAAACTGATTCAGCTTCTCCCTAACGCATCGCTCTTCTCCGCCATCGCTGAGCAGCTTCTTGTAAAGAGCTTCTTCCAAGTACTTCTTCGATGACCGTTTCAGTAAACTCCTCTTCTTCGCAAACTGCTGCATAAACGTCGACGCCATTTCTTCTGCTTTCTGGATGGATTAACAATTGGAAGATTTTGGTGGAATTGAATTGAATTTCAGCTGCATTTGGGGTTTTGAATTGATTATGGGAAGTAAAACCCTAGAAATGGGAAGAGTGAGAGTGAGGCTGTGTGGAAATTGGTGGGGGTATTTTTGGTAATTCGTGTTTTGGGCTGGGCCTCTCGAGAAATGTTAATTTTTTGTTGCCCCTTAGGATATTACGAAATAAAAAATACTTATTTTTGTTGGTTATTTTTAGGTTTTATATATTTTGGAAATAAAATTTTAGTGATTAAAATAAAAATAAAAGGATATATATTAAAGAATCATATTATTACTTATAAATATATGATTCTTCATTTTCAATCACTTTTTTCATATGTAGCACGGAAACGGAAGCGTCGATACGGGGAACCGGAAAAATGGATACGGAAACCAGCATGTGCCAAAAATGGGGATACAATTTTTTTGGGGAAACATGTAAATATTAAAAGTGTAGGAATATATTTATAATTATTCTATACTAGCATTTTTCCCCCGTGCGATGCACGGGATATTATTTAAATAGTGAAAAAAAAATAATCAATTTAATATATAATAAGAAAATATAGTACACTAATATAATAAAATTTAATAATGTAGTATTATTCATATTGAATTTTTAGCTTTATCTCTTAAGATTTGAGATATATTGATGAAAATTAGGAGATCAATAATTGTTGAAAATTATAGTTAAAAAATTAGTATAGAAAAAATATTAAAAATAAATAATTACATAAGTAGCAATAAGGTAAGATTCTTCACGGATTAGTTTTAATTTTGATAATTGTTAAAAATTATAGTTAGAAATTATAAGAGAAAAAATATTAAAAATAAATAATTACAAAAATATCATTAGAGTTTTTTAGGGTTGCTACCAACGTTTCTTTCTTTTATATATAAGATATAAGATAAACATATATAATTGTTATTTATATATAAATTCTTTTTATATATTTTTAAACAAACATATTCCAAAATAAATTTTACTATCACCTATCAATTTGCAATTGATCATTAAATCATGTAAATAATTGGGGAAGCGACAAAAATATTTAAAAATTTACTATTTAAAAATGACCCATAAAGTGTCCGGCAGGTATCTTCGAATTTCCAACACAAAACGTTTCAGAAACGGGAAAACGTTGACAAGTTGAAGTTTCCGTGCTACATGGTTTTTTTCGATTTCCCGGAACGCATATTTCTATAATTTTCATATATAAAAAAAAATTAATATTCATGTGTCACACAATAATATTAATTGTGTTGAACATAATATTACTCAACTTAATTAAGAGTGAACAAATCAACTATGATGTGCGTAAAAATGATATTTGACACGAAGATACATAAATTATACTTTGATTAATAAGATAAAAAAAAAACATTGATCAATTTTGCATTAACTTCTTCGTAAATTCAACAACAAATTACTGCTTACATCTTATTCATATCATTACTTATTTGATACGCCAACATTTTTTAGTTATTTATGGAAGCAAGGCTAGTAAATTTTCTAGTGCTTCGTTCCAACTCTCTAACAACAGCTAAAGCAATGTCGAAAATAAAATCCGACTCCTCGTTTGCTCCTATAACATCACGTGAGCTTGATCTAGTTAAATTCTCACAGTAAATAGGAACTTTCGCCACCTCTTCCAAATTATCTCTCACCGGTGAAAACATTTCTGCTTTCAAAGTCACCTTTGCTTCACTCAGCTTCTCCGTGGCCCACTTATATTGTTCGCTACATTTCTCATATTTCGCCTTCATATAATGTTTTTTGGCAATGTAATCATATTTAACAAAGCGATTAAACAAATCCGTTGATTGTTTGGCTCTGTTAACAGCGATGCCGAGAAAGGCTACTCCTACGCCTTCAAGGGAAGACGCTCCATCCTTTTGGACCGATTTCAAATACGATGTGCATCTGTAAGGAGCCTTTGTCTTGGAACAGATATTCGTAAATAGCTTATCGTCGATTTTTGTGGGTTTTGCATTGGCTGCGATGCAGAGGAATAAGAGCACGAAAATTCTTAGAAATTGCAACTCCATTTTCGTTTTTTGGTGGTATAGCAAAACATTCACAATCTCTTTATATAGATTTTGTAATGAGGCTAAATAATATTCGGATGAGAATTATCATTATGAGCTTTTGATCCATATTAACTTTAATATTTCTTTTCAAATTTGTGATTATCTCTTAGATTTCATTATTTATGAATGTTCTAATCCACTTTTATCTCCCATTTAAATAGAATACAATTAAATTGGATGAAACTACAATTATATGTGTTTGCTATTGATGGTATTTTTGGTAGTTCGTGTATCGATTATGTTGGTTATTTTTCAAAGCTATGGCCTATGCATATAAGTTAGCCAATTTGATATATGATAATTTAAATTTATATAAGAAACAGGAAAAAATAATTATATTTACCCAATGTGACATATCTAGTACATTGGTAAGAAATTTAGTATAAATACAAGAGTGTACACGAGACTAGAGTGAAAATTTATTCCATACAGATTTATTTAACGCTAGACTCGGTGAAATACATATGACGATTATTAACCGTTGATTTACACATAATTTCACAAATCCATGTGTATGTATACTTAATGGGAAGTTATTTCACTACAGTAACGGTTATAAATTACTTGGTATATTTCACCGGGTATAGCATCTCAATATATATATTCTACATGATTGACTGTATGTTCATTCGTTGTCCACTTTTGTTTTATGAAAAAATAAAAAGAAAAAGATAGGATCACAAATCGTAATATATGAAATCCATAATTTTCCCACAAGAAATTTTCAGTTTTCATCCCTTAAGTTTGCAACAATTTCACAATATTTGGTCCCTCGTGTTTTAGTAATTTGACATTTTTTGTCATTTTTGTCAATTTACTGTTAGTCCGTCAGCTACGGTAGTGATGGGCACATGTTTTATTCCGTTAGCTTTAACGGAAATTTGAACAAAATGACTAATTAAAAGTATTGAATATTTGAAACATAGGGGACCAAATGTATTTTTTATAAATATGGGGGTCAAATATGAAATTAGTGCAAACTTGAAGGATGAAAAATGCATTTTCACAATTAGAATTGAACTCAAAAATCAAAATATTGCTCTTTTATTGCGTCATAAATTCACGAAAATATTCACCCCGAGATCAAAAACTACATAATAAAATGAAGGGTAAAATTCATTTTGCACCCCTGTACTATGATAAATGTATCGTTTACCCCCCTGAAGTATTGAAAACATCAAACACCCCCCTGCCGTTAGTTTTTTTCTTCTAATTCCGTTAGTCAAACACTTTGACCAACTATTGCAAAGAAATGTTGGCTTTTTTATTAATGAAAATACCCCAAAAAATTCTATGTATAGGAAAACTAACGGCACAAAACCCACAAAAAATGAAAACTAAAAGCCCTGAAATCTATATATAGAAATTTTTTGGGGTATTTTCGTTAAAAAAAATCCAACATTTCTTTGCAATAGTCGGTCAAAGAGTTTGACTAACGAAATTAGAAGAAAAAAACTAACGGCAGGGGGGTATTTGATGTTTTCAATACTTCAGGGGGGTAAACGATATATTTATCATAGTACAGGGGTGCAAAATGAATTTTACCCTAAAATGAAAAGTCCGAAAAATCACCAAAAAAATTCAAAATTTCGATACCAAGTACACGTGTACCGATCTCATAGGAAGTTGAACAAACACACCCACCCCCCCTAACGGCGGCAATCACCGCCGTTTTCGCGGCCAACCGGCTACCGTTTTGGTTTTTACCTTTTTTACCAAATAGATAGAGATAACTTCTTCATTTTATTGTTTACCACAACGGAATCTGGGTTTTCTTCGCTTCTAATTCAAAATCGAAAGGTTAGTTGTTATACAATTCAACACGCCTCTCTTTCTCTGTATACACACCGCGTATACGTACATGAATTTTGTATTGATCGTTTTCTTTTTCGCAAATGGTTAATTGATTCTTGATATTTAAGGTTTGTATTGTTTAAAGATTACGGTTTTTATTTGATTGGTGTTTGGATTTTAGAATCAAGAATTCTCCATTGTTTATTTCTTGATTTTAGGTTTTGGGATGAACCCCTAATTTTTTTTTTTCTCTTTTTTTTAAATCAAATAATCTTCTAATTACTAAATTTCAGTCAAGATATAAGAAAAAAAGGGTACTAGGAAAAGATGAAATTGTTTGAAGGGCTACATGCTATGCGGTTTTTTTTCGTTTTTGCCCGTTGGTTCGGTTTTTGTTCCGTAATTGTTTCGAGAAAGCTCAAATTTATAGTTGTGTAGAGTTGCTTGGAGATTTAATGTCAATATGAAATGAGGATGTTTTTACTTTCCTTTGAACCGAAGCTGCTCGTTTTTTTTTTCAGCTCCCGAAAATATTATATACAAGGATATCAGTATGTACGAGCAAGATCCCGATATTGTTCGGTGGGGCCTACACCTCATAGATTTCTGCTCTTTAACAAATAACGGTTCTCCGGAAACTGTTACGTGTTTCGAGAACGACTTGTCTTCGACTGGCTCTGTAAGAGAAGGTTTATTATGTAGTCCAAAAACACGGTCTTATGTTGAGAACGACGAAGTAATAGCTCACGCTCTTCAAGAAGAATTATCGAAGCTTGATAACGAAGAGGCATTAGGGTTTACTTCTAACGGGGAACACCATCAAAAAGCATCTATTCTTGCTCAAGATTGGATTCCTTCGCAAACAAACTCGAATTCTGGTACAGAAATACAGGTTAACGGTTTTTTTTTCTTTTTTTTTTTTTGCAGTTTCTTTATTTTATTTATTTTTGTACAGAAAATCAGAGTAATGACGGAAAGACAGGAAAGAATGAAGCATGTTTATGTGAATTGGAAGAATTATCGGTTACGAATGAGGATCGAGATATTTTACCGGAGATAGAATCTGAGTCGGCTCTCGATGGTGAATTGGGCAAAAGGCTGAATCGGATGGTTCCAGTTGCGGTAAGTTTTTTGAATCAGATGTATTTTTCCTCGTGAATTTTTTTAAGAATCGATTGTTTTAATGTTAATGGAGAAATCCCGTCTGTGCTTTGTGATTGTTTTCAGCATGTTCCTAAGATTAATGGAGAAATCCCGTCCGTCGATGAAGCCACGTCAGATCATCAACGGCTGTTAGACAGGTTATTTAATGTTTCCATTTTCTTTCTTTGACGACCTTTTATATAGTTATACTACTGTGATAATGTATGTATATTATTTTTAGCAATTAGTAGAACGAACATCGACAGTGATTCTTGAACTGATTTTCTTGATTATTATACGTCATGATTATCCAAAATAAATAATTACGAAATATTATTTTCCATAATAACTGTCATTTTGTTCGACTGTTCATAACTTGTAAGTTTACTTCTTATTTTTATTTTCGCGAATGTCAGATTACAGCTATATGATTTGGTTGAACTAAAAATATCGGGAGATGGTAATTGTCAGGTTGGTTTCTAGACATCTATATATTCATTATATATATGTAATTGGTGCTTAATTATTTTTTTTCTTAATGATGCCTAGTTAGTTATCTAACCACGGTTTGTAATAATTGATCCTTATTGATCATGGCTTAGTAAATTATCTTACTGTCTTCGATGTAGTTCCGTTCATTGTCAGATCAAATATATCGAAGCTCAGATCATCACAAATTTGTTAGAGAACAAATAGTGAACCAGGTTTTGCTTGTCAACTTTTTTTTTTTAAATTGTATTTTGCATAAGTTACAATAATTCCGTTTTTGTCGTTTTCATATAATCCCTATTGTAACACTATTTTTTTTTTAAATTATTATGTTTCAACCATCACAGCTGAAGTCACGAGCTGAATTGTATGAGAATTACGTTCCCATGGCTTACGGCGAATACTTGAAGAAAATGAGCAAGTAAAAATTGCCTTTGGAGCCCGTTTTTTTTTTTTTTATTCTTATTTTTTTTTTTTAATTCGCATCTATGCTTATTATATTTATTTTGTTAAATAAATAAATTTTGCATGAATTTTTCAGGAACGGGGAATGGGGTGATCATGTCACGTTACAGGCTGCTTCAGATTGGGTATTTTTTTCTCGTATTTATGTGCATCTTATGATTGTTATATGTATATTTTGTTTAATACACAAAATGTAGTAATATTGTTTTAATTATGTCTATTATTGATTCACATGACTTGGCGTTTATATTAAAAAATGGAAATGTAATTGTATTTTTTTCGTTGGCAGTTTGGCATCAAGATATTTGTCGTAACATCATTCAAGGATACATGCTATATTGAGATACTTCCACAAAATCAGAAGTCAAATAGAAGTAAATTCTGTTTTTGATTAAATCCAACGTTTTTTTTTCGTTTTTTTCCTCGTCTCGTTTTGCTCGAAACTATTACCAGTCATTTGTTTTACTCGGTTTTGTTTTTGGTGTTGATGCAGTTATATTCTTGAGCTTCTGGGCAGAAGTTCACTACAATTCAATTTATCCATTAGGAGGTAAAACACTAAATTCTTTAAATCGTTTACTCAATAAACGTAATTGTTTTTTTGGTTTTGTGCTTATTTATTTATTTATTTATTTATTTATTTATTTATATATATGTTTATTGCTCGTAGAATTGCCTTTCGTGGAGGAGAGCAAGAAAAAGAAGCGGTGGTGGTGGTGACGAATTTCGTCGTGAGTTTTGAAAGAATTTAGCAGGGAGGGCCTTTTATATACATTAGTTTCCTACTTATTTATTTTTTTTATTTTTTTTGCTTACCATTGTACATAGCAATTTTGGTGACACAAAAAGCATTGCATCTATTCTTTGATTGTTACTTAGTTTATTCATGTAAATATATCAACCTTTCATTTTTCTTTAATTTGCAGTTTAGCAATTCAGAATTCTGCGTGTGTTCGTTCATTGTTATTCGATTGTCATTTTCTCGATTTAAAAGGTGAAAAATTCGTATGGAATTAATTGAGGTAATTTCTATAGATTACTTAGCATTTGATTGTATAAGTTTCTTGAATTAGGTTGTCTGTAATGTGATTAAAAGTTGAATTATTATTAGAAAACAAGAAAATCAAATCAAATTTCAGTCCCCTAATGATTTTTATCTTAAACTCTGATTTGTTAGATCAGATTATTGAGCTGAGAATATCCGATTTGGAACAAAATTTTTGTTCCGATTTGATTTTCAAATTTTTTTTTTCACCGATAAGTTTTTAATATGAATAAAAACTCTCTATAAATTTACAGATAAATTCAATTTTTGGTCCAACTTAACATTGAAAAATCATCTGAGAGTTCCACAAATTTTCCAAAAACATACAAGTAAAAACACGATTTGCACGAATTCTGATATTCCAAAAATTTAGTTTTCAGAATTAGTTCCGATTTTCAGAATCGTCGAATCAATTTTCACTTTCGAAAAAAAAAAAATCAGAAATTGTCCGAAACTTATTTTCGAAAAAAATAGATAATACAATGCTGAAATTCATAAACAGCAATAGAGTGTTGCATATCAAGTTTCTATACACCCTTATTTGCTCACAATATTATGAACCATTTACATAAACAAAAAATACTAATCCAAATCCTGACCATAATATACAAAAACCAAAAAATAAATAAATAAATAAAATAGCTTATTAATTATTAGCTCAAAATTATGAGCGCAACCAATCTTAATACTACCCCATTTACACCGAATAGAAGCCTTGTCGAGAAAACGAGGCCATATATATATATATATATATATATATATACAAAACTCGTAAATATTTTCACCAAAATCGGATCATTTCAAGAACGAGAGGATTGCCCTATGTGCCTTTCTGTAAAATGACAATTTTTTTGAGTATCAATAAGAGAGTTGATTAATGATTATATTTCGATAGAGTAACAAAAAGAAAATGGAGTAAGATAATAAATATGAAAAGGGTTTATTTAATTAATACTTACCTCCAGTTGCAACGAGCTTTTCGATACGGGAAACGATATGTTTGCCGTAAGTGTACCTCTTGAGTGCATTCAAGTGAACCTTTATACGAGAGAGTATTAATTCTCTGCTTTTATCATCACACGTCTCGAGTACTTTCTGTACAACGTAGTTTCCGAAAGGATCTTTCATCATAGCCTGACATTTTTTTTCATTTTCAACTCTTGTTATCATTAAGTACGAAAATTAATCAAATTACAAAAAAAAAAAAAATAAAAAAAAAAAAAACGGGTTTTAGTGGATAAATTTTCTTCTCAATGTTGTCCCTTGAGTTTGTGAAAAGTGGGAGGAAAGATCGGGGGTAGAAACGGAAGAAAGTTGAATATTTCTCGCAATTGAAGTGTTATATTCCGATCGAGGAAAAGCAAATTAGACGTTACTAATAAAGATTTGGAGGCTTTACTTTTACGATGTTTTTCGAGTCACAAGATACTGTTTTCAGCTAATATGCATTTTAACATGCCAACATAGATGAAATTTCAAAAAAAAAAAAAAAAAAAAAAAAAAAAAAAAAAAAAAACCTGTAATGGTTCATTTTCGTCGGTTGAACCGAGCATCTCATTGACCAAAAGTTTGCGCTCTTCTGGACCACCGAAAGTCAAGCATTTTTCGACAACATTAGATGCAAATTTTTGCTGACTCATCTTTACAATTTGTCCTGCTAGCTTCCCGATTATCACAGCCCTTTCTTGTGGTTTACCGTGCTGCACGACGTGCTATATATACAAATACAAGATGGAAAATGTTATAAATGTTACACCAAGATTATAAATGATTGAAGTATAATCTAGATTAAAATTCTTAAATAGTAGTCTCGATGAATTCGAAAATCCAAAATGTAATGTAACACCGAGATTATATTTTGCCAGCTAATATTAACAACAAAAACAATCGATTTCAAAAACAGACTTATTAAATACCTGAATGACATAATTTCCATACTGATCTTGAGCTAACTTACAAACGGAGCCCAGTATTTCATCCATAATTAATTCTTGAGTTTTCGGATCACCGCAGTGCTCGAGAACCCTCTATTCCAAAAAAAAAAAAAAGGAACACAAAATAAATAAAACGATTATATATATTTAAATGAAGCAAAAAAAAAAGGGGCCGAAATCGAACCTGAATGACACGACAGCCATATGGATGTGTGGACAAAGTGACGACTTGCCCTAAGAAAGATGATATTATAAACTGAATGCGTTCTTGCGGGACACGCTCTATGCATTTCTGAATTACGTGATTGCCATTCTGATCGTGCACGCATTTCAAAACCGAACCGTCGAGCTCTTTCACCATCTCAGTCTGCAATTCCACATCGACCACTTCCAACGCCTGTGATTAGAATCAAATGTTTTTAGTAAAAACTCGAGAAAAGATCAAACGGAAAAGAAACGCAATAAACACGAGCTGGATACGCCTACCTTCTGCACAACTCTGCAACCATACATCTGTAGAGTGAGGGGCAAAACATGACCGATAATGTGTGTAGCTAACTCCTTTCGTTGACTTTCGATCCCATGCTCAAAGAACTGTTGGTTCAACCATAAATTAATACTACATTAACAATACAGACTATTTAATATATATATATATATATATATATATATATATATATATATATATACCTTTTGTACGACATAGTTTCCAAAAACATCGATCATCAAAGCACGAGCATTGGGAATAATCTCGGTAAGTATTTTCGTCTTTTCTTCAACAGTAGCAGTCTCCAGTTTCTGCTGAATGAACCGACTTCCGAACTGATCCGTACTGAATCATCATACGCGAAAAAATAAACATATTTTGAAAAAAGAGAGATAAATTTAATGAGTTTATTGCTAAAAAAGGTCGCCATGTTATTAATAATAGCAAAAACCCCCCTATAATGCAATTTTTTTTATTTTTTTTTTCTTTCGTTTTGCTAATATTAATAACATGAGGCTTTTTCAAAAATTCGCTATAACACAGGGGTACGATATGCAATAAACCCCAAACTTTTGGCTGTTTCATACCTGAACTCAACAACATGACCAACAATATCCGAAAGATCCAAAGATTTCGCCTTATTATTCTTGAGCACCTCTAACAACGATTCAAATCTTCCTTTCGAACTGCTTCCACTTTGCTGATGTGGCGTAACGGTGGATTGATCTCCCTTCGGGCTTCGCAAACTCGTCGGGGGCAGTTGAGTACTTTTCTCCTTCTGAAGGACGGGAGTTTTCGAACTGCCTCTCGAATCTTGAGAGTTGACCACATTTCCTTGATACGACGAGCTGGAAGAAGAAGAGTGCTGTTGACCACTAAATGTGGGGCCCGCGTGGTATTGATGATTCATAATTCCGCTAGGTCTTTGTAATAACTGCGACTGATATTGCTGCGCTTGTTGCAAAAGCAACGCCTCGAGATAAGCTTTCTCCAAAGCTTGCAATTCGTCGTACTGCATTGCTCGACTCGAGTTTCCGGAAATATGAGGTGGCTCCCCCCCTCCATAGTTCGGTATTTTCTGCATGTATTGAATTTGATGTGGGTCCACTACGTGGAGATGAATGCCAGGTGGCACACTAGGTCTCAAAATCAATCCATCTACATTATTAGCACCACTCGAAGAAATGAAAAACTTCTAAATATATAGTTATTAAATGACACAATCGCGATATTTAGAAAATAAATAAATAAATGGACAAAATCCACTTCACCCCCTATAAATTTCCCATTTTTGCACCCCCCCCCCCCCCTAAAAATTCAAAAAGAGATAACCCCCTTCGAAATATTATTTTTGTTGCACTTTGCTGCAAAAGCCAATTTCCGGTGGGTAACGTGCAACAAAAGACACATTTTAAGGGGGCAATATGCAACAAAAATAATATTTTAAAGGGGCAACGTGCAACAAAAAACACTCAATTCCGATGAATGACCCATCGGAATTTGTCTATAGAGCAACGTGCAACAAAAATAATATTTTGAAGGGGGACACTCACTTTCTTGAATATTCGGGGGGGAAGTGCGAATATGAGAATTTTATAAGGGGCGAAAGTGCATTTTTTTGTTCATAAATAAATAAACTACCTGTACTAAGATCACTACTGATCCCCATACGAGGTTTTTGGTCAACCGAATATCCACTGTTTCTGTGACTAGAAATATCGGAATGATTTTGTTGTTGAGAATGAAGGCTCGTAGTAGAAGAAGTCCTCCTCGGAAAACTCACGCCCTCGTTTGGCATATTATTAAGGCTGTTGTTCGATCCATTATTACTCCTCGATAGATTTACGTAGTTGTTTATATTGTGGGCCATATTTTCCGCTCGAGAATTTTCGCCGTAATACTGTTGCTGCTGCTGCTGATTTAATGGAATCCCCATTTGAAGCGAAGACTTTAGAATATTTTCTGCATGAGGATTATTATGGTAATGATTGCCTCCTCTAGACATGCTTAATCCGGAAAGAGAAGCTTCCACGTCAGCTATCTCGAAAATTCCGGGTGGAGGAAAATTACGAGAATCCCCTCGCATGGAATTTAGGTTTTCGGCGAGATAAACACCGTTGCCGATAGTAACAAGGCCTCGACTAGGGTTTTGGGTGGTGGATGATGAGCTGGCAAATGCTCTTTCTGCTTCTGCTTTGTTTCGTAGTTCTAATGAATTAGTAGTGTTGGGGTTGTTTGCCATTGACTCTAAAACGTCTGCAACTGAATTTTGGCTGGCGGGGCGTGACAGATTCGATTTCACGGGCTGGCCCGATCCTCCCTGCAATATAGCCAAAAAATATACTGAAGTTGTGAAATTGCTACGGAAAAAAAAAAAAAAAAAAAAAGTCACTTAGTATAGAATAAAATGATCATATTTTGTTTTCTATGTTGGTCATCGTTATGGTGCTGACAAACGAGAGAAAATAATCGACATTTACATATCAAGAAACACTAACTGGATTATACGAAAATTCATCGGAACCTTTACTTTGCCACTAACTTAACATATTTACAGAGCATGCCACATGCATCATCAAGAAACATTAATAACAAGAGCCACCATGCATACTGATATTTAAAGGGTTTATTGCATTTAACAAACTTGTCATTACTATAACTGTTAAAAAACTTCCCGTGTTAAAAATACGCAAAACCGCCTACGATTCAATTTTTTTTTAGCAAACTACCCCATAAAACTCACGATTTGGGGGGGTTTGCGCTAAAGAAAATGCATCATACGGGTTGTTTGATAATTTAATATAATACTAGTGTACAAATGCAATAAACTCCAAAATCCATGAAAACAAATAAATTTAAGATTAAATTACGACCATCCCTGATGTAAAGTCAATTTACGAAAAAGTTCATATTGTTTGGGTAATTATAATCACCCATCAACTATGAATCTTCTTACACGTACAACCTTATGATGTCAAATTCAACATAATCTTCTAAATTCCGTGGAATATTCTCTACTTTGAATCCGTTTTGAACAAAAATGCGGTTTATGATGCACTACAATCTGATATTTACAAGCCAAAAGACACATCTTGGAGCTCGAATGGGGTAAACGGGTACAGACCGGAGAATATTCCACATAATCTATAAGATTCCTCTAAATTTGACAGACACCGCAAGGGTGGACATGTAAGAAGATTCATAGTTGAGGGAGATGGTTGTAATTAACCAAATAAGAGGGGCTTTTTCATAATTTGACCTTACTTCATAACTTGCCATAAATTTAATAAATAAATAAAAAAAAAAAAAAAACCTGAAGAATATCAGCAAAACTCTTCCTTCTACCTCCCATTCCAGAAGTGGAAGCACCACCAGTGAGATATTTATCCAGAGATTCAACTGAACTTTTCCTCGAAAGATTCCTCAATGCAGCTTTTCTAAGCTCCAGCATATCGTCTTCCGATTTCTTCACGGACAAATTCGGCTGAGTCGAAAACAGAGACGAATTCCCCACGTTCTCCATTAAATTCCTGTCCAGATTGAACCCCGCGGCCCGAAACCTCTGCGCTATCCGCCAATCCTCTCTCGATAGCGACGGCGGCGGCAACCTAGGGTTCAGATTCTCGTTCGAGTAGTAGTATTCCAAATACGCCGGGTGAGACAAAATCTCCTCTTCGGTCAGTACGCAGAAAGTAGGGGCGGGGGCGGGGGCGGGGGCGGCGTTGTTGTTGCTACTTCCGCCGCCGCCGCCGCCGCCGTCGAGTTTGACGATGTGGGGGTAACTGTAGAGGGCCCTGGCGGCGTTTAAGGAGCCCTCGACGGTGGGGGGAGCGCTGCCGCTACGGTTAATGTTCAATTCCCTTTCTCTCTCTAGAATTAAACCGCGGTTACGTTGCTGCTGGAGGAGCAGCGATTCGAGTTCACTCTGCAAGGTGGCGCTGCTCTCCAAATTCCCTTTCGAATTCGATCCCCTCATTTTTTATTTTTATTAAAAAATCCCCAATTTCTTCCCCGCATTCACACCGGGAGGAAATAGTAAAATTCCAATCGAAGCCCTAATTCGCCAAATTCGCTTCCCCAAAATACCTTGATTTCCAATAATGGAAACACAAAAAAAAAAAAAAAAAAAAAACAGAGGAAGGAGATCTCGAAAAATCAAAAAAAATGGCGCATTTCAGATCATGAAGAAATTATACAAAACCTAATTAATTAAAAAAAAAATGCAAATTCATCAGGAAAAAGCGGATCGAGTTTGATTTACAGGAACGTACGAAGGAAAACATGCATGAAAATAAAATAAAATTAAAATTAAAATTAAAATAAATGTGGGTCGTCGGAGAAGAAAGGAACTCACGAGAAATGGTGATTTCTGGAAATGGGTAATCTGAAATTTCTGAATTCAGAATAAACCGCGATGATGGTAGAGAGAGAGAGAGAGAGAGAGAGAGAGAGAGAATAAACCAAATAATGTGGGTGTTGTTCAGTGTTCTAGATTATTTTTGTGATTTAAAAAAAAAATAAAGAACAAAGAAAAAAGAAAAAAAGAAAACATTATTCTCCTGATTGATAATTGTTCGTTTACGTGCATGCATAACTTAATAACGGCTCGTAAATACTATCTACATTTAGACACATTGACCACGTGGTGTTTCACTGTTTTTTTAGAAATACTTTTTTTCTCTTTCTTTATTTCCTTGGAGAATGTTTTTTTTTTTTTTTTTTTCAGTCAAAGAAGAATATGCTAAATTTCCGAGTAAGATGTAAGTTCATAGTTTTTCGGTAAGGACTAGATTTTTATTTTTTCCCTACATCCTTCATTTCACTGGAGACACGCTATTTTCACCCTTAAAATATTTTATTTCACCACTAAATTAAATATATTTCTCATTTTACCCTATTCTTCTTCTTTCATCTATATTTTTTTTTAAATATGTAAACTATCTACAACTAAACTAATTAAAAATTTATAAAAAAAACCCCCACAAATTTTACTGGAAATTCCACCCTCTCGTGAATAGTACTTTCGTCAGAGAAAAATATTTTTGAAGGTCAAAAAGAGCAGGAATTGACGTTTTTTGAGAAATAAATTAAGATTGCTTGGATGAAATGTCCTGACTTCCTCTAGAGTTGGCCAGTTTGACTTAATATAATTTCGTTTCCTAAAAAACAAAATTACATAATATGTAAGTCATTTGATATGGAAGTTTAAATATTTTTTAATAAATATTTCCTTGCAAAAAAGTAAAAAAAAATAATAATAAAAACTAAAATAAATTAAATAAATTAAATAAAAAAATTAAACAGAAATAACTTAAAACACATGAGGATTAAGTGAATATAACAAAGGGTGGTGGATTATAAATATGAGGGGTATTTATGACATTTTATAATCTTTGGTGGTGAATTGAGATATTTTGGAGGTGGAAATAGCACCACTCTTTTACAGACGAACATCTCGTGATGATTAGTGTCGGATTAACACCCGCAAGATCTCCATCTAAACTTTACTCCTTGAAGAGTTGAAATGTATGTATGCCTTGTCTGGTATTTGGCCGGCGAAGATGAATTAATCGATCGATGAAAAACAAAAACAAGATAGAAAGAGGGGATTTGAAAAGGAGTGTACTAGGATTGGGCATGGGTCGATTTTATCGGCCAACCGACCCACTTTCGACCCGCTTTTATCGGCTGATAATTTTGTTGTCGGACCGGTAATTTTAACCGACACATATATAAATGGGTTGATCGGTGGTTTTCGGTTTATTCAAATGTCGGTTGGTCGGGTAATATCGGCCAACCGACTTTTTTAATAATACAAATTTATTATAAAAATTTATTTGTAATTCTTATTTTCTTAACATTGAAATAATATATAAGGGCAAATGACAAAGGACTTAAATGCACATTGGTCCACAAAAAAATCAGTCTTTCAAATAAACTCATCCCCATGTCTTTAGTCTAAACTACCATCCGTAATATATTTTTTACCAATTCCATCCATTATACTCTAACTTCCTCAATATTACACATTGACCCCGAATTTAAACAAATATATCACATTAACCCCCATTTTAATATTTTTTTGAAAAACTATTTTTTTTTCAGAAAAATGATTTTGTTTTCCGGTGTTGATTTTTTTTTTCTGAATTTTTTTCTTCAGTTGGTCAATCGCCGGTCTCCGGTGTTGACTTTTTTTTTTTTGATTTTTTTCCTTAAAAAAATTATTTTAATTAATATTACTATCTTGGCTGCTATATTTTAATTAATATTATTGCATGAGACAGTAATATTACGGTCGGAGACAGTAATATTACAGTCGAAGACAGCAAACTTGCAGGCAGGGGCGGAACCAGGATCAAAATGTAGGGGGGGCTAACTAAAATTTCGGAGTTCGGGGCAGCGCCCCGAAAAAAAATTTAGGTTCACAAGACATAGCAAAAATAAGTTTATATTGATAATTTTTAATTAAAATAGCATATATATTATAGTTTTATCATATTTTAAGCATGGCAAAAAAATCTTAATGTATTGCACTTAAATATTTTGAAGATTAATGGCATCGTCCCATATTATTTTTAAGAGACATTGATAAAAAAAAAATCAAAAATAAGTAAATATTCATAAATATTATATAAAATAATACAAATTTTAATCATTTTATTAAATATTTTTATATTAAATATGATATATACAAGTATAATTTATATAAGATTGTGGAGAAAAAACAAAAAATTGAGGGTTAAACACATATTTACTAAAACTTTAGGGGGGCCAAAAGTAATATTTGAAAACTATAATGCCAAAATACCTTAAAAAAAAATTAATCTTGGGGGGCAACAGCCCCCCGTGCCCCTTATATGTTCCGCCGCTGCTTGCAGGCCAAAACGATAAAATTAATTAATACAATAAAATTACCCGTCTAAGATAGACAGTAATATTACTATCTCATACAATTAAATTACTGTTTCAAATAGTTAAATTATTGTTGGAGACAGTAATTTAACAGCCAAGACAGTAATATTAATCTAAAATAATTTTTTTTAAGAAAAAACAAAATAAAAAAAAAAGGTCAGTTAATAGTTAAATTACTGTTGGAGACAGTAATTTAGCAGCTTAGACAGTAATATTAATTAAAATAATTTTTTTTAAGGAAAAAAAAAAGTCAATTAACAGTTAAATTATTGTTGGAGACAGTAATTTAGCAACCATGACAGTAATATTAATTAAAATATTTTTCTAAAAAAAAAAAAAGTCAACGTCGGAGACCGGAGGTGAACGGCAGCTGACCGACGGTCTCCGGTGGTGGCGTGTCAAAATTGGATCAAAATTGGTTAATTAGTGATATGGCTAAATTGGGGTGTAAATCATGAAATTGGAGTTGAATTGAGTTTCAAGGAATTTGGGGTAATTTTGGTATATATAAAAGGGTTTTCCTTATTTGCAAATAAGTTTGAATGAACCGGAAATATTTGAAAGACAAAAGTTGGATATTCTTTTTTAAATTAAGTACTATACGTACTATTTCTATTTTATGATTTCTATTTCATATTTTTCATTGTATATTTACTACAATAAAAAAAGCTCTTAATTTTAAAGTTACGATTTAGCAATATAAACTTTCCCAAAATTTTAAATATCTTCTGAAAAAGCTTTTTAAAATATTTTACTATTATTAAAAAATATTAAAAATAAATAAATGACCAATAATACCTCCAACCGACCCATTGTTTATCCAACAAAGTCTGTGGCCAATCATTATCCGACCAATAATGGTCGGGTCGATAATGGTTTTCAATATTCAACAAAATTGGGTGGTCAGGTCGGGAAAGTAAGTTGCCGAAATTACCCGACATGACCCATGCCCAACCCTAGAGTGCACTATTGATATTAAATCGTAATCCTAATAGGGTTTTTTACATTCATTTTTATAGGATGCTCTTGAATGAACTCTAGCGTGTGAGTCTCACGCGCCGCCTGAAGCATTTTTTGCCCTAATCCACGCGTTGGGGCGTGCAGGCGTGTCCCATACTTTTCTGCAACCGTCTTTCTTGAACGTATGTGCCTCTTCGTCCCGACCAAAGCCCAATGGTCATCGTCACTGAATTTCAGCCCATTTGCTGTGTTTTATGAGTTTTTCTTTAATATGTCTTGAGGATACCCTTTTTTTGTGGTTGGGGTTTGGTATTTGAGATTGTTAAGTACCTACCTTTTATTTTGTTATTATGAGTGATATGAAAGTTGTTGAATTAAAGGTTGAAGTTCTTTGAGCTTTGATTCCAGTAATTAATGTCTTACATCAATTAGACATCAAGAATGTTTTTCTTCAGTAAGAGGTTTATTTGGAGGAACATCCTAGTTTTGTTTCTCAGAGGGAGTATGGTAAGGTTAGTCGATCTTTCAAATATGTGTATGGTTTGAAACGAAGTCCCCGTGCTTGATTCAGTCAAGCTGTTGAGAAAGTTGGCACGAAGAAAAGCAAATCGGGTGTATGATATCGTTATTACTGGTAGTGATACTACAGGGATTTCATTTCAAAGTCCTCTTTCTTCATACTCAATTTCACAAAAGATTTAGTGACGCTGAAGTACTTTTCGGGTGTTGAGGTTATACGGTGTAAAAAAGGAATATTTATGTGTCAGAGAAAATATGT
Organism: Erythranthe guttata; assembly: GCF_056151865.1. Taxonomy (NCBI): domain Eukaryota; kingdom Viridiplantae; phylum Streptophyta; class Magnoliopsida; order Lamiales; family Phrymaceae; genus Erythranthe; species Erythranthe guttata. The sequence goes on along the minus strand of NC_142538.1, from coordinate 16,691,787 downwards.
CCTTCATTTGCTAACCGAGACGGGAAAATTAAGGGTGGCCGATTCGAAGACCCTGAAAGATATAGGAAATTATCTCACAGTGACTCGGCTGCATATTGCATATTTCATTATTGGGCGGCCCTAGCATATTCTATGTTTTTCCAAACGTGCACCTAGACGTGGAATTTTGTATGCAAATTATAGACATAACCGTATTGGACGGGTTCTAAAGTGGATAGAAGATCCACAACGGGATATTTTGCCTTTGTTGGGGAAAATTTCGTCTCACGAAAGAGTAAGAAACAAACTGTTGTATCGCGATCAAATGCAGAATCAGAGCATCAAGTTATTGTACAATATATCAGTTAGGAGACCTCGTTACGGGAATCTTAAATAGGAATCTAGTTGATTGTTTTTATAACAAGTCGGACATGATTAATATCTATACTCCAACTTGAAGGGGATAAATTTCATTTTTACAACACTCGAACACAATTGAATAAATAGCTACAAAATACCAAATATATTTGCATAATTAAATCGTGTGGTCAACGGTCAAAATCCAAAATAACACCATTAATCCAATACAAAATGACCAACTCTAACTCTTTTATTTCATTATCTTTTCTTTTTCAAGAAAAAAAAAAAATATTAAAAAAAAAATTGATTATTATAAAATGCTATTTTCATTTTCTATCATATCTCGAATCTCACTAACTACCAAATATGCCTTGTGGCCACCAATCACCTCTGCCTGCTTGTTACCATCCTTCCAAAGCTGTCACAAAAATGCAAGTTTAGTTCACATATTCTATATTACAAAAAAAACATTAAATTACGAAAATATCCACTCTTCCAATTTTGCCTATTTACAAACAAAGTTAAGCTAAATCTATAAACGGAAAAATATAATTTTGGTCCCTCAAGTTTGCACCGATTTCACATTTGGTCACCCATGTTTATAAAAAAAAAAAAAAAAAAAAAAAAAAAAAAAAAAAAAAACCACATTTGGTCCCTCATGTTTCAAAAATTCAACATTTTTAGTAATTTCCGTCAATTTTTCATTACTACTAATTGAATCAAGCATGTGCCAATCACTGCCTTAACTGACGGAGTAACGGTAAATTAACGAAAAGGACCAAGAGTGTTAAATTATTGAAACATGAAAGACCAAATGTGTTTTTCGTGAACATGAGGGACCAAATGTGAAATCAGAGCAAACTTGAGAGATGAAAGCTGTAATTTTCCCATTTATAAACTGTAAATACCCCTTGAAGTTTGTTCCTAATTTACAAACTGCTTATCACAAAAGGGGTATTTGTAAATCCGTTTCGAAACGTAAACCGTTTTTCCTTTTTTTTTTTTGTTAATAACAATTTCTTGGTAATTTGGTAATTTTGAAAGGTTTACCTGTATTGTAGGCATCTTCTGCAATTCATTTCAAGGAGCAGCAGAAACATGAAAAGGAAACGAAAAAAAAATACTGAATTTCGACAAGTTTAATGGAGCGAAACGAAAGCAATGGAGAAATAAAAAACTCTTCGGATATTTTCTACATTTCAGAGTATGTTATGAGAAACTTACAGTAACTCCAGCACGAACAACGAGCTTATGGGGAACATTATTGACATCAATTGCGTAAAATTTTATTCTGCATCAGTATGTAAAAATAAAAATTAAAACTTAAAAAAAATTTCAAACACCCTCAACCGACTTAATTTGCACTAAAGATCTAAAAATAGACAGTACGGTGAAATTCCGCAAAATTAAAAGTATATCACTATTATCCGCCTTTGATAGCTCATATATATGTATATATGTATGTATACAATCATGTAAAAATAAGAAAATGCTATCGTAAGAGGGTGAATACGAACGTATACATTAGAAAATTGATCTCCACCACTCGACAAAATGTAAACTAAATAACAGGGAGACGATAATAAGAAAATGCTCTACTGATCATGAAATAAAATAATCGTATTAACCTAAGAACTGACCTTGGATAATAATCAGCTGCTAATTTTTCGAGCTTCGGTTTCAAATATATACATTTCCTGCACCAACTTGCCATCCTGCATATCGAAATACTTAACTTTATCTGCCTAAACATACACAAGATTAAATTCTTCACGACACATAGTTCTACAAAAATCTTACATTTGGCATTTAGAAAAATAAATCGGAACTAAAACTTCACTATTTCTTTTAATATACATTCAACTCTTCAGAAGCTAGAAATAACGAAAGGTAGATTTGCTTTGAATATAGATAGAATAAATAATCAATCGTGTTGTTAAGTTTGTCCGTTTGCAACACATAAAAGGGTAAGAATAAATATCAATTTCAAATTTGCAATTTGTTTCATGTATCAAGGTACCTAGAACTATTCTAGACATAATATGCAACAAGTCTCTAGAGAATTTATACTCTAAAAATTAGAAAACGGGTAAATTACGGTCAACCCCCTGAGGTACAATTAAATTATGAAAAAACCTCTCTTATTTGAGTAATTACAACCACCCCTCAAATATGAACCTTCTTACACGTCCACACTCAAATTCAACATTAGAAGATTCTATATTCCGTGGAATGTTCTCTAGTTTTTACTCGTTTTGTGCAAAAAATGCAGTTTCTGATGAACCACAATTTGATATTTACAAGCCAAGAGACACATTCAAAAGGTGGAGCTCGAACGGCGTAAAACAGGTACAGACTGAATAATATTCCACATAATCTAGAAGATTCCACTAAATTTGACAACCGCAAAGTATGGATATGTAAGAAGATTTGTAGTGGAGGGGTGGTTGTAAAAATAATATAAAAATTACCATCTTTTTGCAAAAGAACAAGTAAAATTAATAAATTAAAGAAAAATAAATAAATTATAGTTTTGAAATCAAAAAAATAAAAATAGCATACCATAAAACGACGACGGATTCGTCGAGGTGTTGGGCGCCGGCGACGACCCGATCGAAGTCGGATTCGCTGGAAACGGGCACCAGGTCCACCGAAACCCGTATATCATCTTGACCCGGTTGGGTAACCGACCCGCTTTCAGTGTAGCTAGTGTGCAGTACTAATCTCTGGACCCTATTCGAGTGAAATATATTATTGGGAGATATTGAATTTCTATTGGATTTAATCGAACAGAATGGATTGTATAGCGAAGGGATTCTTGAATACTGGGTTTTAACCGACGCCAAAATATCCATTTTTAACAAAATATTTCTGGAATCAGTGTGTGTTTACTGTGTGTGATTATTGTGAAGAAATTTTGGAGCTGAATGATTTTGAATGGAGACAGAATATTTTGATTGAGAAAACAGGGGAAGCAAAAATACGACTTTTTATTTATTTTGGTAAATTACATTTACATCCCTGAGGTATGTTAAAATAACATTAATGTCCCTGTAGCATCGCTAATTACAATCATCTCCTGAAACATTGTTAGAAACTCTAACTACATACATTGGGTAAGTTATCAACATAGGGCCCGCATGGGTGTAGCTCAACTGGTTCCGGAGGTGGTAAATTGGTGCAAGGTCCTAGGATCGAATAATCCTGACAGCCGCAGTGTGGAAATTTCAACTCCAATGAGGGTTAGTTCCTTGTGGGCACTAGGTCCGGGTCCGCTACCTTAACGGGCCGTTGAATTACCATGATTTACATTCCTCCATCAAATACTTATCGGGCCAAGGGATGGGGGCGAGGGATTTCGCCTTTTGGTGCAAGTTATCGACATAGGGCTATGGGGTGACATGAAACACCTAACATTTCTTATATCATTATTATTTTACTATATAAGATTTATAAATTGTCGTATATGGTAGCATCGGCCCCGCGGATGCATATCGTTTTCCTGGACATGCTCCGGTAATTGTTTAAGGGTTGTGGCTGTAATTATCAATACTATAGAGACTTTAAAGCTATTTTAGTATACTTCATGGGTGTAGGTATAATTTACCCTGTTTATTTATTTATAGGTTTTTTTGGTTTTTGACTCATTGGTAAACGTAATTACTTTCATTGTCGAACGTATCCTCTATAAATTAATACATTCTTGACAAATAAAAAGATTAGTAAAATATCAAATTATCGAATTAATAATTTATTATGTTTATATAGAGTCAGTAGCAAAGTTATTAATTTATCGAGATTCTAGTGTACATAAGTTGAAATTTGCACATTTTTCAAAAATAAAATTAAAGAAAAATATCTCACCTCACAAAAAATAATTTAGCCGAGTCCTCCCAAATATCTTGCACCTCACAACAATTCAACCTATTCGGCGGTCCGGGTATGATTTTTTATTTATTTTATAAACGAAATTTCGGTTTTCAATTAATTTCCGAAAGTTCTTTTTTTTTCCACAAAATTATACTTATAATATTAATTTGATTATATTGTGCTATACATTCTATATATTAACGAATCGAAACAAAATGTTTGCATCATCCCCATGATTTCGATCCAAAATTTACCCATTTTACCACACCCTTTCCACTATTAACAAAAAGTAAATCTGATTTTCAAATTTTGTTTTTTCAAAATAATAAAATAATAATAATCTTTTTTACTTTTGAAAATTTCGAAATTTCCTGAAATACCCGATTCTGGTCTAATCCGTTCGATTTTCAGAAAAAAACTATTTATAATATAATATAACATAACAACAATTTGCAAAACACAACTGTTTTCACCTCACTTAAATGCAAAGATTGCACACAAATTATATGAAACACAATGGCAAAAATATATCAGATCAAATTCTGGATAATCTGGGAGAGCGCCGAATAGCTTCCGAATACCGCAGAAACTAATCCGACTCCAATCACCAGTACACACATCGACCCCTGAAAAAAAAACGAAAAAAAAATATTTATTAATAAAAATATATGAAATATAGCAATGAAGTAGCTAGAAATGAAAATTTGATTCGGCGAATTCTTGATTCATTTTTCTTTTTTTTTTTTGTATCGAAAGGATACCTGAAATAAGCTTATTTTTCTCTTTACGATGCTCATGTAGCACGCGCATGGAAGAATCAAGGTCTGCCGAAAGTAAATTTAGTTAGTGGAAATAGTAAAAATACGGAATCGTAAACGAGAGAAGATGAGGACTTACAACAAGCATTGTGAGTAAAGAACCAATCAAGGCCATCACAAGACCTGCATTATCCGTCGAATTAATAATGAGATGAACGAAGTTTTTTTTTTTACGTAGGAAAAGACGAAAAAGGGTATTATAGTAAATTTACCGAAGAAGGGGATGCTAAGAGCAACGAGCAAAGTAGAAATGACCAAAGCCGTCCTTATGAGGATCGAATAGACGTGCGACTTGACGTGGCTAGACGGTATCAATTCTTCGAGACTCATCGCCACGGGGGACATTGTTAATGCATACGTAATCGTAATTAAGGAAGCGACAATTTTTTTAATTTATTTTTTATTTCCTGCACATGCATTAATATCAAACCGATACGATTTTCAAAATTTAGTTTGTCATTCGTTTATTAAAAAGAATGCGCGTTGAGACTGTTTTAAGGCCTTTCGAGCTAGTTTCATCCTTGGGGGCGAAGACCCCCTTTTTTTCGTAAATAAACACATTGAAGTGGGAAAAGGATATTTGGTAAATGGATTGACCACCTGCAGAAAAGAAATTAGAAGCATAAGTTATATTAACTTCATAAACAATTTATAAATCTAGCTCACGAGAATTTATTTCGTAAGTTTCGATTTTTTTCGTTTTATTCGTGACTCGGAAATAAATAAAAATTAACAACTAAAAAGAAATACTTACGGTAGTCCAAACAGCAATTTTAGACGCGATTAAGTCTTGCGGCATGTTGAGAGTGAACTGCGATTGTGTCGATTCACCGAACATAGTGTACCCAAGAACAGCAACTGCAGCATACATCACAGTGCAGATTCCGAAGCTGTGGTTTTTTTTTTTCATTTTACGCACGAGTTTCAAAATAGCGAAAGCAAACAAACATAACATATAAACGAACACCAAATCAAATCATAATGGATGCTTGAGTAATATTTTCAAACGCGACGGGGTTTATGTGTAATTAGATATAACTTTCAACGGAGGGCGGTATAATTCGGAAGAAAAAAAAAATCAGTTTACCTCAATAAAAGTACCGAAGGGTATTGAGAAGGTTTAGCCATCGACGTATAAATATTAGGGAAAACGGCATGTCCCGAATAGCAATAACCGTATAGACCGATAGCAACTGGAAGAGTCGAAAGATTTAATGTCGTCGTTTTTTGAGGCTCGAAACCAGCTTGATCGACTAATCCAACCCAAAACAAACAACCGACCACTAATATCGACGCGATAACTCCTCCGGCTGATAATAATTATTAAAAAAATATATATTATTACTACATTAAATTCAATGTAATAACAAGTTCGAAAATGTGATTTTATCGATCGATGAATTTGTTTTTTTACCAGAAATGTAGCTAAGAATACTCAGATCGCGTAGCCAAACGGTCGGAAGAACAGCCAGCGCAGTCATCACGGCAAAAAGATGGTGAGAGTTCAATTCGAACGATCCGATATTTAAATGCGCGTTTGGGAATAAAGACGACAAATTATCGCTCTCCAAAATAATATACTCAACACAACAAGCCTGCAAAAATAACGAAATGAGATATAGATATACGTAAATTTACGTATAATTCGACTACGGTGAGAAGTACTTACGTATAGCTCCACGTATAAAATTATCTGCACCACAAACGTAAATTTAACATTAGCTGTTAAAAAAAATGTGGGAAAAAAAATTAGGAAATAATAGATGAATACTTACGGATATGGCAATACGACCTACGGTACCGAATGCGGCTTGTCCGATATCGGGGTAGGTTTCGAGGCCAGGTTGACTGTCGAGGCAGTGCCGTAAGAGAATTCCGGTGTAGTAAGAAAGTATTGCGTATATAAATAGTATAGAAAGACCGATCCATCCTCCTTCTTTTACAGCGTATGGAGTTGAAAGAATTCCGACCCCGCATAGTACGTTCATTCCTGCGTTAAAAAATATCGCCTCGATTATTCGTGTTTTATGCAAAAAAAAAAAAAAAAAACTTATAATGCAATTTTTTATAGCAAACTACACCCGAAAACCTCGTCGTTTAGGGGGTTGTGTCCTAAGAAAAAAATGCATTACGGGGTTTGTTTTGCTAATATTAATAACACGGGGACTTGTTTAGCAATTCAATACAACACAGGAGTATTAAATGAAATCATACTCTAAGAAAATACATATAACAAAGACTAAAATGCCCTTTGTTATTAAATGATGTGATGTGAATAGAGAGTTAATGTTTGAAAGTGTTCGACTAATAACGGTAAAAAACTCGAAAAAAATGTATTCAATGAGAATAAAGAACACCTACCATTTAGCACCGCTTGACCGTACGAGCTCTGCCGAGAAAGCGGAAGTTCGTGAGAAACCGAAGATTTACCATCAGGTATTATTTTCTTCAAACTAGACTTCCTCGAGGGTATAGGTGGCAAGAGAGAATGCGACGAACTCCGTCTTTCTTTAGGCTTCTCTTCATCGACAGGTGTAATAAGAGGCTTACTTAAAGAAGGCAATATCTCGGGTGTGTGTCTCCTTGTAAGAGTCGACGAAAGAAACGAGCTGCTAAATCGTGTTAACGTAGGTGTCCCGAGAAAATTAAGGCTTGGTGATGGTACACTACTGTACAGATCAATCGATTGCCTGTCACACACAAAAAAAAAAGTTACTAATTTCAAAATATCCAACAAAAAAAAAATCGATTAGACTGTGTTTGGATAAGCAAAACAGCTTATAAGCTCTTCCAAAGTGTTTGGAATTTTTTTTCATAAAGATCTTAAGAATTCAAAAACTAAGCCGGTGGAGAGCTTATAAGATTTTTTTTAAAAAGTACGTACACTCCACCTTTTTACTTAAGATCTTAAAAATCTTAAAACAACTTATAAGCTCTTCCAAAGTGTTTGGAATTTTTTTACAGAAAGATCTTAAAAATTCAAAAAATAAGCTGATGGAGATTATAAGATCTTTTTAAAAAAGTACTTACACCCCATCTTTTCATTTAAGATCTAAAAGCCAGTAAAAATAAGATGTAACAACTTATCAGCTCTTAAAACAACTTATCAGATGTACGAGCTTATATCCGTTGTGAGTTGATGTGCTCCCTAAAAATGGCCTAATAACTTCATCATAAATATAAAAACAGGTCGTAATCAAATCGAATTACTCGAACCGGATACGAGAAGTAATCGTATTAGAACATAAAACCAAACGAATCTTGATCAAAATCGGCTCGTAAATCGTAATATACACATAAGAAAACAAGATATAGATACATGAAAAGAAAAAGAAAAAAACCTGTAACTCTGAGGCCAGGAGGGGTTGAGAGAATTGGGCTTGCTTTGTTGACGGATTTCGTTTTCGTTATCGCTCGAATAATTCGAAGAATCGGAATTGTTAGCAGCCTCGGTATCTTCGACTTTATCGTATAGCAGCACCTTCTCTTCATCTTCTTCTTCCTCACTGTCTATGTAGAAACTCTGCTCCGATACAGAGTTCTTCATTGCCATCTCTCTCTCTCTCCTCTGTCTTTCAATTTCTCTCTCTAGAAAAGATTCTTAAAAATTATTAATTACTGACAGCAGATCTGAAAATTCAAGAAAACTGATCAATACATACATACCACAATGCATAATCAATCTATAATTAACCCATTATATTAGATAATTAATTAATTAATATATTTACTTGAAAACATCAAAAAAAAAAAAATTGAAGTTAGAAAACTCAAAGCATTTTTTGTTTTTGAAGTTTGCTGAGCCAATTCCAGATCATCAAGACATGCACTCCACTACACCTAGTGTGTGTGTGTGTGTGTGTGAGAGAGAGAGAGAGAGAGAGAGAGAGAGAGAGAGAGAGAGAGATTTGTGAATACCTTTTCAAAGATTTGGGAAAGGTAGAAACATGTCAGGCTTTTCTTGCGGAATTCAACCCAGAAAGTTCTCAATCTTTATAACTGTTCCAACAAACACACACACACACACACACTACACACACACACAGTGTATTTATATTAGTTCTTTCTGAGCACCAAAAAGATAAATAAAAACAGTATCTTTATAAAGTGTTCAACAAATTAAAAACAAAGACTTCTTTTTGGATCTTGAAACACACACACACTGACACACAATACACACACAGGGAGTGTATATATATATTGATTCTTTCTGAATAGCAAAAAAATAAAAATAAATAAATAAATAAAGAAAAACAGTATCTTTGGGTAGGTACTACAAGTGGGGGGGATTTTGATTGTTGCTGAGAATGTTTGAGTTAAGTACACACACACACACACACACACAAATGAGTCAAACGTGGGTCATTTCAAGATTTGATTTTTACTGATTATTATTATTATTTATTTATGAATATAATTGTATAAATATTTAAAAAAAAAATTTAAATGATTAAGACCTGAATCTGATAGGAATTATTCGCCAAATGCATAATATATATACATATATATATATATATATATATATAACCATTTTTTGAAGACGACTGCAATGCAAAGTCCTAACCAGTCAGCACTTTCTCTCTCCTTATCTGTCTTTTGGTTATTTGCCCACGCACCCCTCAACTTTTCTAGTTTTTCATATGATGCGCCAACTTTAGAAATTTAGTTTTCCAGATACGTGCAGACTGTACCTAGCTTAAATAATAATTTATTTTGGTCCCGACTCGGTGTTAATGTACTAAATTATTAGTTCGATGGTTTAATGTTTCGCTAAATTTAATTTGTAGAGGTGTAACTGTGTGTATAATGCTAGGAAAAATATAGTTTTCATCCCTTAAGTTTGCTCTAATTTGACATTTGGTCCCCATGTTCACAAAAAACACATTTGGTCCCTCATGTTTCAATGACATTTTTGGTTATTTCCATTAATTTACCGTTACTCTGTCAGTTACTGTAGTGATGAGAACATGTTTGATTCTGTTAGTTTTAACGGAAAATTGACGAAATGACTAAAAGTGTTGATTTTTTTTTTAAACATGAGGGACCAAATGTGATTTTTATGAACATGGGGGACCAAATGTAAAATTGGAGCAAACTTGAGCGATGAAAACTGTATTTTTTCTTATAATGCTGATATTGTTTTTACCGTGTCGGTGCGCAATCTACATTCTGTGAGTTCGATTTCTATTTATAGAAAAAATAAAATAAAAATCGACACTATAAATATTTGAAATAGTAAACTCGTAAAATAAAAATGATATTGAACAACAACAATGTCTTTTAAGAATTTATTGATTTACTACATTAATTTCAAATTGGGACCATCTAAAAATATCAAATTAACTATGTTATGTGGTAGTTGGAGGAAGACCTACTTGATATTTCAACAAAAATAATTAGGTTTTAGCATCAATTTTGCTAAAATTAAAACACTAAAGGAAAATTAAATAAGTGTCACTATGGGTGGAAATCGGACGGAATGGATTGGAAATGCCTTTTTCGGAAATTTTCCATTTTTTTTCGGAAGTTAAAAATAGGTTCCAATTTCCGTTCCAAAAAAATCAGAATTTCAAAATCCATTCCGATTTCGGAATACCTCAGAATCGGTGGAATTTCGGAATTTTCAGAAATTAAATTAATTCTTAATTTTTTGTTCCAAAATCGAAAATAATGGTAATTTTTAGTATTTTTTTTTAATATTTTCGTAATTTTCTGGCAAAAGGCAAGAATCCAAAGGTTAATAAGATGTAATGTAAACACTTGTAAAAACAACATAACCGATTTATCAAAACAAGCATAGTTCTTGCAAAACATGAATAGAAATATATATATATATATATATATATATATATATATATATATATATATATATATATATATATATATATATATATATATATATATATATATATATGATGTGCCTAATTGGGCTTTAATCGAAAAAGCCCACGAGGCTCATTCAAAGGAAAAGCCCAACACAAATGTCCTTAATTAAGAACTTCATAATAAGCTTATGGGAAGATATCTAATGTTTTTTTGTCTCACATTGGTTTTCTACAAGAAAACCATACCAAACTTCACCTATAAATATGTGTTATCAATCACATAACAAGGTATGCACTAATTAGGCAATTAATTAATATTAATTGTTTATATTGCGATAGTTTTCTGACTTGAGCGTCGGAGGACAATCGCCGGGCCACCCCCGGCGTGTCACCTAGTGTTTTCAACTGTTTTGTAGGTTAACGAGTGGAGCGGTGGAGCGGTCCCTTCGACTACCTCGGACGCGTGGCAGTGACTCTCGGCATTCTCTACCCTTGTGGGCTCAAAGACTCTTGGGTTGCCCAATAGACATTTGAGCAGCATCAATATATTATATTTTATATTTCGGAAATACAATCGGATCGGAAATCAAAATTTCCAATAATTTTATATGTAATTCCAATTCCGTTCCAAAAATAATCGAAAAAATCGGAAATCGGAATGAAAAAAAGTGTTCCAAATTCGAATATTTTCGGATCGGAATTGGCGGAATTCGGAAATTCCGTTCTAATTTCCACCCCTAAGTGTCACTTCAATCATGTGTGTGGGTATTTTCTAGAAAACAAATTAATGGTAGGTTTTTGGGCAACATATAAATATGGATAAGTTGCTATCACAACAATGTGATAAAGATTTGATTAATTATATTGCCCTCTCAAGAATTCAATATTTATTGGCAGATCATTGCTTCCAAGGGGTCATTATATAAATAGATTAAAAACAATAAATTTTAAATTCAAATGTTCTTTTCAGGTATTTCCGAAATTAATTCTATAGTTTGTTGACTAACGACGCTAGGCCAAATTTTATTTCATGCGACTTTTTTTTTTTTTTTTTTTTTTTTTTTTTTTTCGTCGCTCAATTTGCGACATTTTATCACATAATTGTCGCAAAAAAGTATAAATTAAATTTACATTTAAAAATTTGGAATAAATATTGCGACAATTCAATATTGTGTCGCAAAAATCATCGCACCGTGAAAATTTCCCTCCAAATCTTGCGGCGAATAATAGAGTTACGTCCCCAAATTGCGACGAGTCTTATATATTCCGTCGCAATGAAGAGATATTCGCTTCTGTGTTGTTTTATTTATTTTTGTAAAATCTTTTCATGATATTTTAGGGAAAAATAATTAAAACTGTTTTTTACCACTAAAACATCACTTTTTTTTCCTTAAAAATATATTAAACTATTTTAATTTTTAATCACTGCTCTAAGACTATGTTTGAATACGCACATACACATTCATGATATATATGTACGATGAATCTTTCAATCATTTGTAAAGGGTATCTCAAGTATTTTTATAATTTATACTATGTTTGTTAATTATCTTATGCAGTACTATCCCTTTAAAGTCCCGTTTGGTTGGTAAAATAAGATTCGTCAAGATAAGATTAAATAATTTAATGAAATTCAACCAAAAAAAAACTCATTAGAAGGCAAGAAAAGTCAAGATAAGGCAAGATAAGCCATGGTTATATAATTTTGGCGGGTCGATCCGACAATTTATTGGAGATACCAAATATCAAATTAAGTCCAACTATTTAATTAATCATAGCTTATATTGGCAATCAAACGGGGCCTAAGTAAATAACAATATCCTTATTTTTCTTCTTTTTTTGATGACACAATTAAAAGAAGAAGAAAAAAATCAATTTAATTATTTATTAGAAAAAGCTATTGAAAATGCCAAAGCAATAATATTTAAATTCTCAATACTACCAATGTAATATTTAATGATTCTTTTACTTATTCTAATAAATTAATGACGTGGTTTTTTAACATATTTATTGAGATCCTTAAGATTTATGTAAATGTGAAAAGACGACAATTAATTAAAAACGGAGGAAATATATTTATTCATTCAATATTTAAAATTTAATGACCTGATAGATATTAAATCTTGTGAATTTTATCCGATAGTCTTTCACCTTTAATTTAATCTCAATAACTCATACATACGAATGTGTATAAAAGATGTATGGGGAACGATACACGCGTGTAGTCAAATATAAAATCAAGTGATTTTCATCGAGTGTAACATTGAGCAAATCATATTCAATAAAAATAGTTTAATATAAAATTTTGCATATATTATTAAAAAATAATAAAAAAAACTAAAAAAAAAAACTAATCATGAATCATTAGTTGGTAAGCAAGTTGATGAACATGTGCCTACTTAGCCTAACTTAAGGAAAAAGACATATATGCTACATTGCCATGACAACTTTTTTGTGATTCCAATGTCCAACATGTGGGGTTGAAGCCAAACTATACACTAAATTAAATTAATCTTGTCTACTAGTATTATTTTAATTAACCGTAAATTACAACCACCTCCCTAAGATACAGTGTAATTACAAAAGAAACTCTTATTTTTTAGAAATTACATCCAACTCTCTATAGTTTGTAATTTTTTTACATATAACACCTACTAAAGGGTGTCAATGTAAGAATCTACATATTACAAGGGGTTGGATGTAATTATTCAAAATTGAGAGTTTGTTTGTAAATAGACTTTATATCAGGGGAGGTTGTAATTTACCCTTTGATTAAAACTCCATTGCTATTTAAAAGTTAAAATTGAAGTACACATGAGATTTTCTACTTTAACTTTACTAGATATATTATTTTTCACTTGATTTTTTTTTTCTTTGAGGAAATTGAATTCAATTTCTGATTCGATTATATTGGATCTTTGAATATTATTGAATTGTGTGAAAATCTATTGTGAAAATTAATTTATGAGGTGGGTATTAATTTTTTGGAGAAATTAGATAAACAATCCATCAACACAAATTTTATTAATTTAACTATACCTTTTCTTTTCGTTAGCCCTTCATTTTTCACATTCTTCTATTTCCTTTCATTCTTAGGATGTGTTTGCAAAAAGTTATTTAAAAACAGAAGTTAGTAATTTAGACTTAAGTGAGATTAAAGTGTTTATTTATAAAAATTGGGAGTGTTTGCAAATTAGTTGAAAATTTAATTACAATAGAAAAAAACAGGTATATAGGTGCTTTTAAAAGTATAGCTTAAGACAACTTATTTTAAGATAATCAGAAACTTAGGTGGTGTTTGCAAATGCTTTTTGAAAGTGATTATGCGGTTTTTTTTGCTCATAATCTGTTTTTAGGTGTTTGCAAAATCAACTTTTGCTTTTGCTTCTTTTAAAATAATCTGCTTTAAGCTATTTTTTTAAAAGCGCCCCTAACCCTGCTTTTTCAATTTTAGTTCATTTTCCGAAATTTTTGCAAACACCCCCAACTTTTAGAAATAAGCACTTAAAACTAACTTAAATCACAATCACTAACTTCTGCTTTTAAATAATCATTTGCAAACACCACCTTAGTTTACAAACACCTAAAAACAGATTATATACAGATAAAAACTCATAATCTATTTGTAAAAGCTTTTATAAACATGAGTGTAGAAAACATACATAAACATGTTAAATTTTTTGTGTAATGAGTGTGTGTACATGTGTCATGTTTGTGTGTGTGTGTTCACCGAATGTGTTCTAATTATATATTCGAAAAATATATACAATAAAATTGAGATTAAATTTTGAGCGAATCAGCCGATATTTAATATAAATCGGATTCCACTAATTTTTTGACATGTGGCACTCTTAAGTCTTAACTCTTAATAAATCACAATGATTATAATTAGGGTTAGTGGGGTTATGGGTTCTGCTGGGTTTTTTTTTTCGTTTCTTTTTTTTCTTTTTTGTCCAATTATTAGAATCATAATTATATTTTTATTTAAATTATCCACGTGTCAATCATTCAATAACATCCGATTTTCCTGTTAAAACAGACCATCCGATCTAAATTTGCACCCAATAAAATTACATCCGATAAAATTTAACTGAGTGTTACAAATATTTATTGCACTCGATGATTTTGAAGTTCGCATCAACAAAATATCTCATTTTTTTTTTTGAAATAAAATATGTATATGATTTAGGAAATGACAAGATTTTGACAAAATCTTTATGGATGACAATTATTATGATTTAATAATTATTAATGGGGCAATCATAGAGAAAAATAGATTTATTTAGTCGATTTTCCACGTCTCAACAACTCATATTGTATGGACTAGAACGTGCTATTGGAAGGGTGTTCGGTTGTCTATATTCTCTATTTTCATTTATTTTTATTTATCTATTTATTTTACTAAAAAACTATTTAGCAATTCGATCTTAGACTAATTAATTATTGATTAAATCAATATATTATAATTTTTAAAGATGCTTAGAGAGAAGTGATTATTTGAAGAAAAGGGCCCATTATGTAGTAATTAAGGGTTTGTCTCATTAGTCATTACCCACAAGTTATTATTTGCATTAGAGCAAAAAGAATATGCTTATGCATATACTTTTTTTTGTTTTATTTTTGATAATGAATGAACTGGTGTCAATCATATAGATAGTGGCGAGTCCAGGAATTCGGTATATGATGGATGGGCTTAAAATTTCGGGGGTTTGGGGGCTGCGCCCCCGAATTTTTTTTAGGACTTTTTTGAAAATAGGAAAAGAAGAAACGAAGAAAAAAGAAAGAAAAAAAACAAATTTTAGAGTTTTTTTTTTTGCATTAATTTGGATTTTGGGTGGGCCAATTAATAAAATTTGGGACATTTTTTGCATTAATTTGAATTTTGAGTGGGCTAATTCATAAAAAATGGGTGGCGTAAATAGATTTATAGTATAATATAGGGGGGAAATTGTAAATTGCCTAAGGGTGGACTCACCCCTGCATATAGATGTTCTAAGTAAATCTACATTCTCGTATAATAGCTTGCAAACCATACGAAACTTATTTATATGTTTATATGCTAATCAAGGCAACAATTATCCTTGTGAAAAGTGATCAAACACCAATCGATTTATAGTCAAAATATAGTAGGGGGAGTTTTTGCTAACAAAAGCAAGAATTTTCTTTTTAAAATAACTAGCAATTCTCCCCTTGCGATGCACGAGATTGAAAAAGGTATAAAAGTTTAATACATAATAATTAATGTATTAATTATAAATCAACATCGGTGTGTATAAGAGAGAGAAAGAGTAAAAAAAATATATTATCCGAATGTATTAAAATTTTGCTAGTGGATTTGCAAATTTGATTTGATATGAAGGTCATTGGAGAAAAAATGCTGAAAAATAGGAGACGAAAAATACTAATAATTACAAATATACCATTAGAATTTCTTAGGTTGCTCTAGCGTTTCTTATTTTTATATATAAGGTTAGAGTAAACATATAGGTGACAAATGAATAAATTCATAATAATTTTGATGTCTTATTACCACTAACATTTGATGCGGATGTACTCGGGGTCTATTCTTCCGGTTCGACTCGACTAATTCGATCACTAATCTTTGTTTGGACGTGTATATTCAAAATAAATAATTTTAAAATTTATAAAAATAAATTCATTGAGTTTATCATTGTAATAATTAAATAATAGAATAGATTTTTGGGTACGTAGAAAAGGATAAGAAAATGCTAGGGCACAAGTTGCCTTTACAAGTTAGCATGTTGGGGAATTTTGTATAGATCGGTTCACATGTGCAGTATGGGGTTCATCACAGGTGCTAAAAGCATAATTTTCATACAGTAAATTCATATATATATGGTTCGCTTTTATCGGCCGATAATTTTGTTGTCGGACCGGTAATTTTAACCGACCCATATATAAATGGGTTGGTTGATGGTTTTCAGTGTACTCAAAAGTCGGTTGGTCGGATAATATCGGCCTACCGACTTTTTTAATAATAAATATTTAATTGTAATTTTTATTTTATTAACGTTGAAATAATATATTAAGAAGTTAAAATTCAAAAACTCGAAACACAAATTTATAAACCTCTATGTACTATTTCTATTTAATAATTCTTATTTTATATTCTTCAATCTATATTTACTTATTATAGAAGTTTAATAAATAAATAGAAAAACTCTTAATTTTAAAGTTAAAAATTTTACAATATAATTTTTCCCAAAATTTTAAATAATTTATGAATAAACTTTTAAAAAATCCTATTATTATTAAAAAAAAATGAATAATTAAATGGTTGATAATACCTGTTTATCCGATAAAGTCGGTTGCCAACTATTACCCGATCCATGATGTTTGGGCCAATAATGGTTTTCAATATACAGCCAAATCGAGTGTCGGGTTGAATAGGTAATTGGCTGATAATTACACGACCCGACTCATGCCCAATCCTATATATATATATATATATATATATATATATATATATATATATATATATATATATATATATATATATATATATCTTATTAATGTGTTGTATCATGTATGCCAATTGAAGTTTAGACATGCATCTATTATCAATGTAGGTAGAAAAAGCACTTGTAACATATATTCCAAAGACTAAGGACGATAAATCAAATAAAAAATATATATATTGGTTCTATAAAGATTATAACTTTCTTTATGATAAAATAGCAATTAATTAATCGAAAGATGATGATTCTAATATTGAATATACATGCAAGACACCAAACCCTAATGAATCTATTATCAGATTCTATCTTATTTAATTATGCAATTTTGTGCAAGTGGGAAATACATGTGTATAATGAATGTTATGTCCAAACATGTTTAGATGCTCAATCAAATCACACACAAGCATTAGTGGAAAATCAATAATCATTTCCAATCTTGAATTTTGACACGTGGAAAGGATTAGGATGGCAACTCTCGTTATTATCCAGTTAACTAGTGGATTGAGTGAAGGGATGGCAACGGGTCGGTTCTGGGCCGGGTTTGTCTAAACCCGAGACCCGACCCATGAAAAATATATAAAACACAGACCCGCCCCAACTCTGTTTGAGGTAAATTACAACCACTCCTTGAGGTATTGTCAAATTTACGAAACCCCTCTCCCGTTTGGGTAATTACAACCACCCCCATCAACTATAAATATTCTCACACGTCCATCCTTGCGGTTTCAAATTTAGTTGAATCTTCGAGATTATATGGAATATTATCACTTTTATACACGTTTTATCCCATTCGAACTCTACATTTTGAAGCAAGATGATCATAATGTGTTTTTTGACTTGTATATATCATATTGTTGTATAGCAGAAACTGTATTTTTATTTTTTACACAAAAAGAGTACAAATTAGAGCACATTCCACGATATCTAGATGATTATGTTGAATTTGACACCATAAAGGTGGATATGTAATCATAGTTGAGGATTAGATGTAATTATCCAAACAAGAGGGGTCTTTTCGTAAATTGACCATACTCAGAAGGTGGTTGTAATTTAATATATATATATATATATATATGAACTCTCAAATTGGGATGATTTATTACTTATTAGTTACATTCAATGTGGAGCCCCAAATTAGCAAGTTTGAGTACCGAATAAGGCCATAAAAGTTCATTTCAATCTTGTCAAGTATTTTGTCTTAATCTCAAATTCTTTGTTAATTGAGAAGAGGGTTCCCTCTCATCAATCAAGGTTTCAATCATCCAAATTTGACTAATTCTTTTTTTTTTTTTAATATTTATTTTCTCTAGAAGTGAGCAAAAAAATTGAGGAACTGAAAATCGAACCGAAAACTGAAAAAATCGAGCCGATATGCACCGTCCCGACTTAAAATCGAATATACGGTAATTTTTTTTTGAAAAACCGAAAATATCGGTTTGTGTATGGGGAATAAAAAAATTACCGAACCGATTACTCGAACCGAACCAATTTATACAAAACAACATCGTTTTGATAGATGGTGTAAATATTTACTGTCTTCCCCTAGCGTGCTTATATCCTTCTCGCCTCCACGTGACATATTTTTTATTAGCTAATTTTGAGTTGTGACATGTTTTTTATTAATTAATTCTGAGTTGTTATTTGTTAATTTTCTCAAACAAATGTAATGAAAGTCCAAATTCACTGTTAATGAAATACCAATTTTATACCGAACTAATAGATTAAACCGAAACCGAAAATAAACCGAATTGATACCGAAACCGTTAACCGAAAACCAATTAACACCGAACCAAAAAAAACCGACATGTTCCATTCTTAAAATATGAAAAACCGATATTATCGGTACGTGTTTAGTTTATCGCAAAAACCGAGCCGTACCGACCCGTGCGCACCCCTAATTTTCTCCTACTTGTAACATTTCACTGTATTTACCTAAAAATCTATTAAAGGTACTTATCCATGTATTTGCATTCGTATTTACGTGACAGACGTACTTGACAGACGGTTTTATAGATGCTACATCCGGTGAAGTACACTGGATGATTATGTACCTTTGATCTATACATAATAACACATACTCACGTGTATGTGTGCTTAGTGGATAGTTATTTATATACATTTATAGTGCAAAATCACTCAGTGCAAAATCACCCGGTGCTTTTCACCAGGTGTAGATCCAGCATCCAATACCTCTTGGTCTTTGTTTTTATACACAAAATTTCACAAAATAAAAATAAAATAATGAATAGGCTAAAGCAACATTATATAGAGAAGCTATATGAAAACCAAGTATGAACTCAAGTGCAATCTTATAGGTAAAGATACAAATTTCCCACAAAAAAAATCTTTTTTTCTACATTACTTCTATATATATATCTTGTTCTTGCCTTCTAATTTCACAACTCATTTCTCCATTTTCCATAGTTATAACACCACAAAAGTTCTAACTTCTCCTATTTTCGACTATACGATCTTTTACAATCTGTACAACGTTTCCAAATGAATTATCCAAGGGGCAAAACATCACAACGTATTTTCAAAAAAACCCAGCATAAGGTTTTCAATGTTCAAAAAAAAAAAACTACTTACTAGTTTTTATAGCCTGAGAGCATGAATGTGTCACCATAAAAATGATATTACGCAATAGCCACTCTGGAAAAACAACCGTTTTCACGAGCTATCACGTATAGTCGGGAAGCTAAGCCCGTCTTTGATATGACTGACTGATGTCGGCCATAGCCATTTTAGCATGTCTGGTCCCAACACCTGATTATCAATTACATACTTCGTCATCAAATATTCACACACACACACACACACACACACACACACACACAGAGAGAGAGAGAGAGAGAGAGAGAGAGAGAGAGAGAGAGAGAGAGAGATACCAAGGAAATATTTTTGTAAAAACCAACATCATACGGGTGGTGATAAACGAGTCCAGATTTCCTCGCTAACCATGCAGCTCGTTTTACTTCGTGGTGCTGAGAGTAAAAAGATTCATAATTAAATCATCAATTCAATCATAATTAAAAAAAGGAAATAAACGAGGTGTGATCGAACGCTCAAGACTCAATTTTATTTACCTCTATAGTTGTCATGTTATGTGAAGTGAGGTATACATGCCATGCCAATAGAGTTCCAAGCATCGCACTTAGACTCACACTTAAAACTCCACAACCTATCTGTGAAATACACAACTCCGTCACATAATTTTAGAAAAAAAATCTAAAAAATCGCACAATTAAAATGCGACAAAATAAAGTAGCTAATAAGGATTTAATAACTAACTCACGTGAAATGCCTTGAGATTACGATTTATGGTGGACTCCCAGTCTTTGTTAAGTGCGCTGCCAATTATAATGATCTGAGAATTCGACAAAGATAAAAACATAAGTGGATAAATATTTAAAATGATAATAAATAGAAATACACAAATCGAATGTTTACCGCAGAGTAAGTGCTTGCAATAAATGCGTAGAATATTAGAAGAAGATACGACTTGTAGTTTCTGTGGCCCACGCAGTTATTAATCCATGAACAGTGGTGATCCTGCGTCGAGTTTTTACACCAACAAAAATGTTAAAAAAAGAAAAATAAATAAATAAATTACTAGAAAATAATAATAAATTAATACTAAAAAACACTTTGTACCCACCATTCTCAGAACACACCTTCTGCAGACACGACAATGGTGAGCTCTCGGAGGTTTGTGAGCGGAGCACTTGTCGCAGTTCCTTTGATTCGCGCCCTGAAAAAGCCATTAATGTAAAAATAATTTCAATTTAATATTGAGCTTCGAAGAAAAGAAGCTCGTGTTTTGCTTATACAATTTTTAAACTTTCATCCTTCTTTGGTTTGCAAAATTGCAACAGAACATAATCTTGCTAAGTTAGTGTTTTCGAAGAGCTAAACGGAACATAATCTTTCTACCAAGATTTCGAACTTCCGGAAACTTTAATCCTTCTTAAGTTCGCAAAATCGCAACAGAAAAGAAAAAAAAAAGAGTTTGTGCATTTAAAGAGTTTGCAAATAACCTCGCTAACAACATACGGAACATAATCATCTCGCCAAGTTTGTATTTTCGAAGAGTCGAACAGAAGATAATCCAGCTAACACTCTTAGTTCTTTATAATCAATCACAACCCTATATAGGCATGATACACTATCATTGATTTATATTCTCTAAATATCTCGATTCCCGCAGTAATTCTCCGTTGTATATGTAAATTCATATCATGCACCACTCAAAATCCTCAAATCCCCAAACACACACACACACACACACACACACACACAACACACACACACACACACACACACACACACACACACACACACACACACACACACACACACACACACACACACACTGTCATTGATTTCGATTCTCTAAATATCTCTAATCCTGCACTAACTCTCAAAATCCCCAAATACACACACACACTGTCATTGATTTTGATTCTCTAAATATCTCTAATCCTGCACTAACTCTCAAAATCCCCAAATACACACACACACACACACACACACACACACACACACACACACACACAAATACAATCTACAACAAAATGCCCAAACAAATCCATCAAAGAAACACAGTTAATTACTAAAATCAAAAGAAAAATCCATCAATGAAATGCAGTTGCATCGACAAAAAGTGTAATAACAGGAAAAAAAAAATTAGGGCTCACATTTTGAGTTTGATTATCTTCAACATCAGGCACATAACGAGATGGGACGCGGCCAGGATCACGAAGAACACACACTAAGAGTGAGAAAACACACAGAAAACCCCAGAAAGTGAAGATCAGAGAGTTTAGCAAACCAGCTGAGCTCCGCAATCCGAACCAATCTTCGATGAATACAAATACCGTCACATAATGAACGAATCCTACTAAAATAACCACTGATAGAACTGGAATTGATGCAAATCTTTTCAGTTTCATTTTCATTTTTGGAATTTCTTTTTTTTTTCCCCCAAATGATCACGCAAATCAAATCCCTTGTTGTTAATTTAATTTAATTTAATTGTGGAGAAGTACGAAAAACTGATGGACTTTTCAACTTTTTCCTCCAATTTTTCTTCTTTTTTTTTCTTGGTCCCTCTTAGTTTTTTCCGTTGTTTTTTGTTGACACTTTAGAGCATCTCCCACCCATCACCAAATCCTATAATTATCACCTAATTTAGGTGTTTTTAGTCTCCCAACCTAAATCTCTAAATCACCGTTACACCTAAAAGTATAGTGATTTAGTTTAGTCTCCCACCCCAGTCAAACTCTATATCACTATATCCCTAAATCCTATATTTCAGCAAATTTTTGGTGAAGAAATTTTCATCTCCCATCCATCCACCATTTTACCATTTTTTTTTCACCAAATCCTATTTATTCTATCAAATATAGAAGTGAAAATAGGATTTGGTGTAATTAACACCATTTTATAACTAGCATATAACATTATTATATTAACTAATTTCATGGGATTACCAACTTATAAACATATTTATAGTAAATATACTAGTGTTAATTAGTGAATTAGTTTTACAAAGAACGATGTTAATGTCTTACAAAAATCAACTTTATTTCAAGCACTGACCCATGGTACATCTATATCAGTTAATTATTCAATCAAAGGTAGGAAATATAATGTCGGCTATTATTTAGCTGACGGTACTTATCATAAATGGTCAACTTTAGTACAAGCCATTAGCCATTAGTGAACCCAAATGCGCCAAAGAAAAATATTTCGTACAGAAACATGAATCATATCACAAAGATGTAGAACGGGCATTTGGAGTTCTTCAAGCTTGGTTTGCAATTATTAGAGGAGCAACTCGATTTTGTAAGAAAGAAGACTTACATGAAGAAGAACGTGGTGGGTATCTACACGACAACCTTGACTATGAAAGTTTATCCACTGTCCCGCCTGCTAAGCTTTCAAGAGATTTAGGTAATACAAAATATGATAATTTTCTTAATCAACATCAAAATCTGATAAATCGAGGAGAGCATAATGAACTATATAAGGAGAAGACTGGTAGCACATTTGAGGGATAAACGTGATCAAATAGATGATGTTGAAGATGATGACAATAATAATGGTGGATGAGACTCATCTGCTAATAAGAGGTACACTTTCCTTGTAAGGACAAACAAGGTTTTAATGAGACCCTTATTATCAATGAAATAATTTTTTTGGCCAAAACAAATGTTGTAATATTTTTATAATTAATTTATGTTGTAATGTTTTTTATGATTAATTTATGTTGTAAGGTTTTTAGGAAATAATTAGTGAAATTATTGCTTATTCATGGTTTTATTATATGTATAATAATCTAAGTCGATTTTCATTCATGTTTTAATAAATTTTTGATATTTATCATAATTTTTAAATTATATACTTAATAAAATCATTGTTTAAGATCAAATTCATAATCAATATTTTGGTAATAAAATAGACTAAATTTACAATTAACATTAAAATTATGATTTTGTAATATATTTGGTGAAATGTCATGGGAGACCAAACCAAATCCTATTCTCTATAAATGGTAAAATGGTGAAATACTAACATTTTATTATTTGGTGTAAAATTTGATGAAATTGGTGGGAGACCAAATACACTATTTTGTCACTAAAAATAGAGAAATTATAGAATGGTGTGCTACGGGTGGGAGATAACACCATTTTTTCACCACCAAAAATAGGATTCGGTGAAAAAATGGTGTTAAGGGTGGGAGATGCTCTTAGTCCAGCCTAATTTGTGGATCTCTATTCTCTAGCCCAATTATCTATATATAATATAAAATGGGCTATTAGTGAGAACCCCTCTAGTATTTTTTTTAATAAAGATGGCATTTCCTTTATTAGTGATAGGTCCAACTTTTTTTAATTCTCAAATTTACCCTTCTTTACTATTCACTCTCCACTACTTTAATATCTATTTCATTTTTTTTCTTTTAATTATAATATTCGTTTATTTATTTAATTTTTTTTCAATTTTATTATTTTTATTGTACAGTTTTTTGTTTTCATATCGATTATAAAATTCTGAAAACAGCTATAAAATTTTCGGAATCAACTATTTCTAAATGATCACGCAAATCAAATCCCTTGTTGTTAATTTAATTTAATTTATTTGTGGAGAAATACGAAAAACTAATGGACTTTTCAACTTTTTCCTCCAATTTTTCTTCTTTTTTTTTCCTTGGTCCCTCTTAGTTTTTTCCGTTGTTTTTTTGTTGACACTTTAGTCCAGCCTAATTTGTGGATCTCTATTCTCTAGCCCAATTATCTACATATAATATAAAAGGGGTTATTAGTGAGAACCCCTCTAGTATTTTTTTAATAAAGATGGGTCCAGCCCCATTTCCTTTATTAGTGATAGGTCCAACTTTTTTTAATTCTCAAATTTACCCTTATTTACTATTCACTCTCCACTACTTTAATATCTAGTTCATTTTTTTTCTTTTAATTATAATATTCATTTATTTATTTAAATTTTTTTCAATTTTATTATTTTTATTGTACAGTTTTTTGTTTTCATATCGATTATAAAATTTTGAAAACAACTATAAAATTTTCGGAATCAACTATTTCTGAAATCAACTATTTTTAAAATTGACTATTTCCAGAATCAACTATAGATTACTGAAAGCAACTATTTTTTTTGTTCGTTTATTTCTCGAACCAACAATCACAAAAAATAGGTATATTTAATAGCAGGTTTACTAAAATTATATCAACTACAAATTAACGAAAATCAACCATAACAAATTGAAATTAACCAAAAAATTTATCAAATCAACTTAAAATTATCTAAACCAACTATAAAAATCAAAAACAACTATAATTTACTAAATCAACTATAAAATAAAAAATCTCAATTTAAGAGATTAAACAACTATAGTTCAATCCAGATGCTGGACATTACAGTCGCATATCCATCGAAAAGGGGCTATATCTCCACCGGCCATATGTTGTGAGGGTGATTTGTTCCTTCGCCACTGTCTCAACCACTTCCCAACTTCTACATGTCAACGACTCTCATGTGAAGAAAGGACGCAAATCCCTTGCGTCAACCGTCAATTACCACTCTGCCACATTAGATCGCCACTGCGAATACCTAAAGTGGTTTTGAGAAAATTAGTATAAAAAATCAACTACACTCTACAATATATCGAAAATCAATTACAAACCACATTTTTATCGAAAATTATAAATACAGATCTGAACCGAATCTGAAAATTCCATCTAAAATTGGCAAAAGATAGGATGACTTAACTGCTTTGCTCCGATGAGTTTTTTTTATCACCGGTTTCATCCTCGGGCTGAATGAATCGGCAAGAGCCGCGACTCGAGGCAATCGGAGAGCGATTGTTGCTTACTGAATGACGGCTTCTGGTATTTGGCGAGACTCAAAAAGAGTAAAGGATTAACGAGGGTACCGTTAGGCGGTGACGACGGCGGTGGATGGAGGGCAGCGACGACGGCGGTGGACGGAGAGCAGGGACGATGGCATTTGACGGAGGGTGGCGGTGGGGATATGATATCTGGTTTGGGGTTGGGGATAGAAACGAGAGAGAGGTAGTGGCTAGAGAAAAAAAGGAGATGAAGAAGAGAAATAGGGTTTGATGATTTTATATGATAACTAAGGGTAATATAGACATACCACTTAAAATCTGAATTTATGTTTAATTAAAATATAAAATAAGGGGGTTCTCACTAATTATATGTAAAATGAAGCTATATCCATCCTAATATAATCAAATATATTGGGGGTTTTTCACTAATTATCCCAATATAAAAAGAGGATCTATGTCATATATGAATGATATGTGGCAAATGTCTATGTCGTTATCAAATTTATTTAGTTGGAGTTTAATTGATGAGGTGGATTCTTCAATTGATTAGTTGACATTTTTATTTAGGTCACATTTGCACAATCATTTAATAATTATATATATATATATATATATATATATATATATATATATATATATATATATATATATATATATATATATATATATATATATATATATATATATATATATATATATATATATATATATATATATATATATATATCATGCATTCAATATTCTATAAATTTGAAAATATTATCTTTTTTATAATTTCAATTTTCTAAAATATATTTTCGAATTTAGTATGAATACTCAATTTTTTTTACATATATATTTTCGAATTTAGTATTTCTTTATAATAAAATATTCAAATCTTTTAAATCTCACGTTTTAAATAAATTTAAAACACTCAAATTTTTATAATAATATATTTTTGAATTAAGTTTTCTTTTATAATAATATTTAAAAAAATTAAAACAATATAATAACATAGGTTTATAATTTTACATTAATTTATTTTATTAATGCATTATCATATTAATGGAATAATATATTTAGATTAAGGGGTTCTTGTGCCGAGCTTGAGCTCGAGCTCGCTATAATTATACAAGGCTCGAGCTCGTTGTGTTTCTAAGGAGCTCGAGCTCAAGCTCGGCACAACCAAATTTTCATTCAATTAGAAAAGCAATATTATTTTATCTATTGTTAATAATATCCATTATTTTATATTATTAATATGTATTAAAAAAATATAAAAAAAAGGTAAAGCTCGCGAGCGGTCGAACAAGCGAAATGAAGCTCGAGCTCAGCTCGTCGAAAAGCTCGGGCTCGTTAGCTCGAACTCGAGCTCAATTTTTCGAGCTCAATAGCATTAAGCAAACGAATGTGACGAGTGAGTGTGTGTTTGTGTATTGTATGTATCATTGCTCTTTTCAAATTTAATTTATAATTGAAGGGTATAACAGTCTTTACACCTAGGGGTAATTTTGGAAAACATTATGCTGGAGTTGGATTATAACCGTAGTTTGTTAGATTTGTTTGGGCGGGATATTAAACTTCAAATATTATATATATATATATTATATATATATTCAATATACATATTGAACTGTTCACAAAACGGCATTTCACACAGAAACACCTAGAACGCGTGAAAATGGCGGAGGAAAACCCCGCGAAAGAGAGCCGCATTCGAATTGCAGAAGAGCTGCCGGTGACCGCCGTGGAATTCATCAGCCAGGAGAGTTGGGACAGTTTCTACACCTCAAAAGGCGCCGACGATTTCTGCGAGTGGTACGCCGACTGGCCCCAAATCCGGACCTCACTCAAAAACCTTCTCTCGTTTCAGCTGGCGGAGGAGCTAGACCATTTCTCATTTCCGCTGTTGCAGCCGCTGCCGGAGGAGGTGAGTATTTTGGTGCCGGCGTGCGGGGCCTCGAGGCTGTCGGAGCATCTCTACGACGAAGGGTTTACGGGGATTACGAATGTGGATTTCTCGAAGGTGGTGATTCAGGCCATGATGAGGAGGAATATCAGAGCACGGCCGGAGATGAAGTGGCGCGTGATGGATATTACTGATATTACGGAGGTAATTTTTCCCCTTTTCTTCATATTCAGTGCCCTAGGCCATGTGGTTTTTGGGGCTTATGCACAAATTCACTAGTTTCTAACTCTTGCAATTGCAACGAAGGATTTAATTCATAATAATCAAATTAATTGTAAAAATTGTCAGTTGATTGTAATTAGGAAATCGC
This sequence comes from Erythranthe guttata, assembly GCF_056151865.1. Taxonomy (NCBI): domain Eukaryota; kingdom Viridiplantae; phylum Streptophyta; class Magnoliopsida; order Lamiales; family Phrymaceae; genus Erythranthe; species Erythranthe guttata. The sequence continues at coordinate 16,663,830 of NC_142538.1, read as the reverse complement.
CGATATGTATAATAAAAAGTGGGCTGGTGTATTTGTTCAATTATGGAAACTGAGATTATGGTTTTATGATGTGGGAATTCAATTTTGGGTCAGAGAATGATAGGTTTGCAGGAGCAAGAAAATATGGTTATTAGGATATTTTAATCCATGTTGCAATTTTGGTGAAATGATAGGATATCAGTGCAGTTTTTTGGATTTAGTTCATCTCCAAAGTGCCTGTTTCAAATGATTAATCAAATCGTTTTTAGTCAATTAGCCTGTAATTTCCCGCACTTTACTCTTTTGGCATGGTTATGTCAATTACTAAAATCAAGAACGGGAATAGATTCTGAAGAAATTGCCACCTAAATTAGTGCGCCTCTGTGCTGTGATTGCATTTTCCAACAATGCGAATGTGATGGATAGTTGCACTACTAATGATTTGTAATTGATTCAGTTTCAAAGTGGGATCTTTGATGCCATCGTCGATAAGGGAGGATTGGATATTCTGATGGATTCCGAGCATGGCCCCAGATCAGGACCATTATCTTATATATCCGAGGTTTATGATAGTCTTGTTTGATAATGACACAATTTCGATCTCGTTACTTGTTATGGTCCAAAAGTTTGACTTGTCAACAGGTTAAAAGACTGTTAAAAGCTGGAGGCCGATATATTTGTCTCACCTTGGCAGAACCTCTTGTGCTAGGTACTGTTTCACATTATTATGGTGAACGTGAAGATAGGAGTAGTTGGATTTTTATTCAGTATATCGTTTCTCTCTGCACTAAATTATTTCAATCATATGACTCTCTCAGATCTACTTTTTTCAAAGTTCCGATTTGGGTGGAAGGTCAATCTTTATACCATTTCTGACGAAGCATCTCCTGGAACCACCACACAACAGACTTTTATGTTGGTCGCAGAGAAATCTTATTTAACTGTTGTGTCTCGGATAGAACCATTCATGGATGTATCTTTTGTAGAAACTCAGGGTATTCAGGTGAGAGCAGTCGACCGTTTTCTTTTGTCCATGTACCCCCCTTTAAGACCATGCACTTTGATCAAGATTCCGAACAATCTGATACCAGTGCTGTTATTTGGATTACTACGGATCTTGAGAAATGCATTTACTTTTTGAGACGTTATAGGTTGATGAGCTACTTGAAGCACTTAAAAGAGAAAATACCGTCCGCGAAGAGTACTCCAAGAGCACAGATCAATGGTACTCACTTAAAGAGCTGAAGCAAGGGGTCAAAGGAAACATTGGAGTGATTGAATCTGGTCGTGTTATATATCTTTTTTTAGGTGAAACTGGAATATCGCGTTTCTTCTATACTTGTGTCCTTCTTGATGCTCCTCCAGAGACTGGACCTTTCTCAAAACAATTTCTCGTATTATTTTTGCAGAAAGTTAGTTCTTTTTTCTCCCCTTAGCCCTTCACTTGTCGTTTTAGTTACAGTTTAAGATTCTATTGCTCTTCCGTTCAGGAAAATCTGAAAGTAGATATACTTTAATTGCTTAAAAAGTTGTGCATAACGAGTATATTAATCTAATATGAGATTATGGTGTTTATTTGCTACATAACCAAGCTCTATCTCCTTCTTAATAATCTGTTGCATTTCTATTTATTAGTTTTTATATTTAGTTTTCAATATAGGGTCAGGCATGTGTGCTATATATGTCCGAGTTACTGAACATTAAATAACTCATGTCTCTAAAGTTTAAGCTTTTGCATGAGATGTTCATTTGAATCTCACCATCGTCCATTTATGAGAAAGTCCACATACAAAACTTTACTAAGAAGTAGTCTATACCAGATGAAGTGTGTTAGAGTTACTGCTTCTTAAATTATTACATCTGTTAGAGATTAAAATTAAATATGAGATAATCATTAACCACGTGGTTCACTTGCTATTGGCATACTTCACTACTTAATTTGTTTCCAGTCCAACTGTTATGTGACTGAGGTTTACAATTCAGTCTCAAGCTTCCCAGAAGATCCTCGCATCAGAATTCCGACAACGGCTCGTTCTTCAAAGCTTCAAAGCTGCTCGACTGTTGATTGTAAATATTTCCAGTCATTTATAAATTTGGTGTACTTTCTTCCTGTACCTGCCTCTTCATATTTCATTTTTCACTCACATCATTTTATTGATTGGTTTTAGATTGTACTGGATTCCAGTTATTTTCGTCTTTACCCGGACGATACAAGGGTAATATTGAAATTTATTTTCAATATGTAATCCAAAATGTGAGCTGTATACTTGATGTATACTTAAATATTCAATTTTTTCCTTTTTCAGGAGGATGCCGACTATTTTGTCGCTAAACTGTGCCAAGTGGGAGACGATGACACTGATGCTAAGTAAGTATCCCATCAGCATCGCTTGTCCAATACAGGACTCATTCGATAATGATTTTAGCTCTTGATTTCATATTAGCCATGCTAGTTTTGTAGTATATTTTGTTTAGATACTATATTTCATCAGCTCGCCAATTGGCCCCATCCTTATTTGCAAAGTTAAATCTTTCGTGGTCTTAGTTTAAGTGTTTTATGCACAAGGTTTTGTTTCTTCAATGGTATAACATGTTTATGGGTTGTTCAGTATACCAAGGTATGCACCCTGTTTTGGGAACACTTGTGAAATATTTTGGATAAATGGGTTTTGAGATTGCAAGTAAGATGGCCTCTTCGAGAAAATTATGTTACTATATTCTTTCTAAGAATTGCATGAGAAATGCCATTTTTTCAGTCTTGTGTGAGAACAGACGAGGAATCGTTTAAAACCTAGGACTAGGAGGGAAAACAATTGATGGTGCACGTACTAATGGCATTTTTGTATAGATTGAGTGATATTCTGCTAGTTACAAGAGAAATATGCAGTACTTCTAAGAGTAGGGGTTCCTTCATACTGATACTTCATGCTTTGGATAGTGAGAGAAGTCATATTCATTTTCAAACATAAGAAATGCCATTTTTGCCAGTCTTGTGGGAGAATAGACTTCTTTTGAAACCTAGGTGGTGGGGGGAAACAATTGTGGGAGATACACATGACTTCTTTTCATCGTTGACAAGCACCATGTGCCTTGGGATGCCTTCTTACTCCATTAGCAATTAAAATTTTCAGTTTTTCTGCACATAGTACCCTATTGTGCAACGGAAAGAGAGAGCATTAAAGCTGTTGCAATGGTTTCAGTGCATTATAGCCAGAGTGACTTTACATGTGTTCGCTTAATCGAGTTTATCAAATGGATATCTTGCAGATATATGGCTGGAGATTATATGATTGAGGGGATTAAGCAGAGTAAAACTGTGCATCAGGTTGAAGAACTACTATTTCTTGCCTCATCTTATGAGATCTATAGGAGTTGTATTAATTGTCTTTTTCATGTGTAGAGTAAGTTTGTTCCAGAATATGGTTATAGCTTTTAAATTGATGTGCTAATACTTTGGTGTTCACTGATAATTATTACTACCTCTAAAGGATATTTTGACATACTATTTTTTTTCAATTCTCAACATTGATTATTTGCTCTCTTAGCACACTTTCATGGTTCTATATTCAGTGGCATGTTTCTAATGCAAGTTTCTAGGATTAGATATTTCATATCTACTGCTCTTTATGTACTTCCGTCTCTCATTTTCCTCTCTCTACTTTGGTTCATCCAGGTTTCATCTGTCTTGACTGGTCAAATCTCTGTCGAAGACGTGATATATAATCAATCTCAGGATATCACATTCCGCCGCCTTTATTTTGAAAGAACTGAGAGTTTGATGCATTCTGAAGCTCCATTATCCACAGAAGCTTTCAGACAGAAGAAAGGAAAACCAAAAAAAATTGATTCTCACGGTGAATTTCTGATATTTATCAGCTTTTCTTTTTTTCCTTATGCACTTGTGTTACCCCATTTGGGTTTTGGAGTCATTTTAAATTATGACTTTTTGCTGCATACATTCAATAATTTGTTTCCTTAATGTAGCCATGTATAAGATATTAGCCATGTTCTAATTCTAAGAATTCATCCATAGCTAATAGAATTGGGAAACAAAATAACCACAGGAGACTCCAGATTATACTGTTCTCATCTGCATATTTCACTAAGATGAAAGAAAATTCAAATTTTGTCCTCCGATTCTTTATTTACACACACACACAGTTATAATACTTTCTAGGATTGGTAGACTTCAGGTTCTTTTGCTAGGCAGGCTTCTCTGAGAATGTGATCTATCAATTATATTTAGGTTCTGGTGGCAATAATTGTAGGACATGTACCTAAGGTTCAGTGAAACTATCTTCATTGCGAAAATTGACACGCAAGCAGCTTTTACTACCCATCTCTAAGTCATCTCTTTTTTTCCCAAGCTACCTTACAAGCCTTTTAAACTTACTGTTATCTACCGCTGAGGAATACAAGTAGCAATATTTATTCACCTTCGTTAATCGTCTTTTTAATCCGGGGCAGCATCAAGTGGTGTTAAAGTTGAACACACAATTTTGACAACTGGATTCCACAAGGGGGTTATTGCTGGACTACTGTTGTTTTCTACACATTCAAAAAGAACTACCAAAGCTGGTGGTTTGGTGAGCCATCTACTTTCTCTTCAAATCACTGCCTAGTTCTAATTACTTCCTCATCTCTTTTTGCTTAAACGATTCTCCAAAAAACCTGCATACGTGACTTGCGGGGTAAATTACAATACTTTGCGATTAACACTGATGAACTAATATACTAGTATCTTCATGTTACTATATTATTACTCACTGTTGATACAGCTGTCCATGTTATGGAAAGGAACTAAAAAATATTCCCACTTTTCCAGGTCAAAACAGTGATCATTGGTCTTGGACCAGGAATACTTCCTATGTTTATGAGAAATCGGCTACCTTCTCTAAAGATTGAGGTACAACGAAAATTCTGGCTGTGTTAATTTACCATTTTTTCAATTCTCTTCTCCTTATGTATATTCTTCTTAATTTTCCAGGTTGTCGAGTTAGATCCTGTGGTTCTGAATGTTGCTAGCAATTATTTTGGTTTTACAGAAGATGAAAGGTTGAAGGTGATATTCTATTTTCTAACGTTTTCTTGTTTAAGGTTGTGAAAGGCTGTTGGTTCTAAACATCCACATTTGATTTAACTGTAACATACAAATTTTTGAAGATGCTTAAATTAATTCCGACTTAAACTGCAAAAAATTGCTCATACTTTTGCTACTCTCCTTCTTCTCATGTTCAGGTACATATTACTGATGCAATTAAGTTTGTCAGAGAGAAAGCAAATTCTGAGGCAGGTAGGTATAAAGTAGCGACAACTAGTTGTGTATTGTAGTAATATAAAAAGGTTAAAACAGCATGCTTAGCAGCAAGTACTTAACCGTAGTTCATGCAGATGGAAGCAAAGTTGATTTACTCATAATCGATGTGGATTCATCAGACTCAAGGTAACGGAGCTTTTAATAAAATAAAATAAAGAAATCATTTTATTTATTTATTTTGGTATCATTTTTTTTCACCTGCTAGATAACTCTATTCTTCATTTTTTTATTTAAATTGTGCAGTTCGGGTTTAATCAGTCCAGAGGCAGACTTTGTTGAGGAATCTTTTCTATTGACCTTAAAAGACTCACTTTCCGACAAAGGTTTATTCATCTTTAAGTTGATCCCGAAGCACTACTTTACTTGTATGAGGGCACCGGTGTATTCAAAATTGGAAAGGGTGAGAAAAACTCGTGAAGTAACATTTGTTTCGGGTTTTTTTTTTTCCTTCTCTTTGCATTATGTTTTGATAGTTGGTGGATATTTGACAGGTATTTAGCAACCTGTATCACATGTACATGGACGACGGCTTCGTCGAAATAATATTTGCAGTGAAGAAGGAAGGTCCGGTTGAACTTGACGAAGTTTGTAAAGCACTTGAAAGATCGTTACTGGGTAATTACAAGATGCATCCTTGGATCAATAATGTGTTACATGATTCCAAATTGATCAAACCATTAGTACTACCCTGATGATAATGGTTTTATTGTAATTAGTGACTGACTGGTTTGTGCTTCTTTTTGTATAGCTCTATTATATAGTGTTACTATACTCTGAATGTGAGCAGATATTGTAAGTATCTGGTGATCTGATGAGAGGCATTACTGTGTTGATATAATACATTTGCACATATTAGTGTTACCTTTATTGCTGTAGTTTCTTGAATTTTGACACTACTTTTTTCATTTAAAAAAAAAATTAAAAAATAAAAATAATGATTCTACTTCAATCAATTGCTACCACTCCTCTTCCCAGATATTTGGAGAGGAATCCCTCTCTCTCTCTCTCTCGCTCTCTCTCTCTCTCTCTCTCTCTCTCTCTCTCTCTCTCTCTCTGTAACGATGCCGAATTAGAGAAGAATAGCCCCCTTTTGGAAAGAGAAGAAACGACGCCGTTTGAAGAAGAGTTGCTCTCCAACTTAAAGAAGCGTGGTTTTTAATTGACGCTTTTATCAATTCTCTGCCCAACGGAACGACGTCGTATTGCCTTGGTCATTTCAGTATAAATAGCAGATTCCGGGATTGGGAAAGGCAAGCAATTTCAGAAGCTAGTTCGTAGTTAGGTTAGTATAGCTCGTCTTTTAGCCTAATATTCTCATTTCTCACCAACCCTAGAGCATTATCCGCCGCCATCACTCCCTCATTGAACTCTATTGTTACAGGTTATTTCTCATCAAAGGGGTTGATTATTGAAGACAAAGGAAGAAGGGTTCGTGACACTCTCTCTCTCTCTCTCTCTCTCTCTCTCTCTCTCTCTCTCTCTCTCTCTCTCTCTCTCTCTCTCTCTCTCTCCTCTTTGTGAGTGTGTGTGTGTGTGAGATGAACATCCATCACACTTAAATTGTCTGAAATCCAGGATGTGAGATTTTATTACCTATTAATTTAATTTCTTGTTTAAATTTCAATTTCATTTGGGTGTATCTAAACTAAATCATTGTTTACATCAATAGTGCTCAATTTGGGTGTGGATCATTCAGCTTCCCTCAACAAAAATCAAACATTTGGAAATTATCAGAAACAAAGAAGAAGAAGAAGAAGAAGAGATTTATAATAATTAGAGTGAGGTCGAAAGATGAAGCTTCTGCTGTGAGTGTGAGTAAAAAGGGCACTATTGCTGGTGCAGTTGCTCTTATAGTACAGTTAAACCTTTATAAATTAATACAATCGAACTTAGGGAAATTCTATTAATTTAGTGAATTATTAAATTATCGAGTTAACACGTTTTCACCGAGTTGAGACCGATATAAACTATTATTTAATTGAGGTTATTAATTTATCGAGGTTCTACTGTATTTATATTTTTAGGTGACTAAAAATTGGAATTTGATCGTGTTGAATAGTCGAACCAGTCAATTTGGAACACTTTCAATCTACTCTCAGAAGACGAAGATTGAATTCAGAAGAGGTTTTGAATCGGGGAGGAGTGAATTATACCATGCATCTCTCTCAACAGTATATATAGTCACAAAGGCAACCGTGACGGTGTGTAACATTAAATGTGCTACAAAGTCAAAGTCACTCGATGTCGGCTAAGGCCGTAAAGATGTTGCCGAGAAAATACAAAGAATAATGGAGGTGCAACAAAAAAAGATAGAGATACGACAGAAGAAATGAGAGAGAGATTAAGGTTGAGGGAACCATTAAACTCACTGATTCGACAATCAAGATCAGTCAAGTAAGAATGGACGGTCAAGATCACTCAAGATGATCTTTTAATCTAAGTATGAATTGAATTCAATATTGGGCTACACTTCAAGAGAAAACAAAAATGTTATATATTACCTATCACATTAGAATTTCAATAATGTATTATTTTATTTTTTTCAATTTTTTTCAATTTTGCCCTAATAATGTATTATTTTATTTTTTTCAATTTTATTTCAAACATTACTTCACAAACAAAAGAAAGTAATTAATAGCTATATTTTCATTTTGGATTAGATATCTGAGTTTATTATTATTTTATTATATTAGACAATTGTCTCTCTCTTCCTCCACGGCCACGCACACACGCATTCAACACCATTGATTGATCATTTCTCTTTCTAGGCTAAATTCTATCGGAGCAATTTACAATTGGCACCAAATATATACATACACATATAGATACAAGCTAATAACCTGTAATTTGCTGATTCATGGGTTGCTCTTCGTCAGTTCCAGGTGAAATTTCAATATTTAGGGTTTACAATTTATTATTGATCCTCTAAATCCCGATATCGATTCTCCCCCTTTCATTTTTTTAACCTAAATTCTGTGCGTTTTCTTCGCGATTCTTTGCTGAAACACTAAACAGAGAAAATTAGCTTTGGTGTTTGATCTCCCTGGTTTTACCCATAGTGTTTTAACATTATCTTGTATTTATTTACCGAATTTTTTTTTTTTTTCATCAGATAGAAGTGCTGGGCGGATCGGTGGTATTAATCCGGATAACGGTGGCGTTGTTGACGCGAAGAACCTTAAAGTTAAGGTAATGATTGTATGCATGATTGATTGAAATGGAAGTATTAATGATGTGTAATTATCGGTTGATATCAACAGTTGTGAATAATCTTTTATTTTATGTTCTATTGGTGAAGAATAAGAAATTGGGTAATTACGTAGTAGAAATGGTAAATCAATTGCCTTTCTTAATTGTGCATATGCATAGGAAAAATTGAAAAGATTGAGTACTTAGCAACGATGCGTTTCCAAAGATTAATAAACGGAGTATCTTTAGTGGCAAAATGAATTTGTTTTGAGAACTTGACAGTTGACAGGTCAGCGAAATAGCATAGTCTAGTAGAAGAAAATGTTTCGATATTGGTTCTTGGGGTATTTTAGTCATGAATGTAATTGTCAAAAGCGAGTAGTTATTTCTATTGTTTGACTTAATAGAGTTGTCTTCTACTGTTTCTTGCACCCAATTAAAATGCCGAGACTAGTATTTGCAGTGTGCTTCCCGTCAAATTTTGTATTTTGTAATAGTCCATTGGAGCAATCGGGAAATTTCAAAAATTGCTGCACCAATTAAAATATCGTTGTGCTAGTTCATGAATCAATAACACCTCAAAAATAAATTTTAATTTCGATAATTATTATATGGATTAATTTGAAAATTCCTGCTTCAAACTAACTGTTCCATACTCTACGTTTAGAATCGGCCGAATCAACAAAAAAGTAATTCTGTGGGATTATATTGATGGTGTGTGGAACTGCGTATAGTAACTTGTAGTGGTAAGTGTCTGGATATAAATGATGTTTATTTGCTTACAATGTGGTTATTATACGTAACTACGTAAGAGATTTAGGTATGTCCAGTTTGATATGGAATACGGGGGTACAGATGTAATCTTTTTCGTAAGCCATTGGTATAAAAGAATGAAATGTATATTCTAATTATTATCTTTTTCCACTTCTATTCTTAAATCGTCTTTCATTTAAATTTCTCCTTACTGTTGGATTTTCAATTAATGGGTTCCAGTATTAATGATTATTTCCTTTTATTTACGGGGCCGTGCGAAGAAATCCCATTGAATTATTATTACTACGGAATTATGGCGCTGGTCATATAACTATACTAGCAGTGTGTATCCTTCATGATAACTTCTTCGTGCTGAAACCTTTTTTTATTAAGGCAATGCCAATGTTTGAACCATTGAAATCATGTTTAAAATAAATTGAAATGCAAAAGTATTTTTTTTTTATCTAATTTGTCGCACTCATAATTTTATTACGTTATCTTTGCAGTTGGTCCTTTTAGGTGATTCCGGTGTTGGAAAAAGTTGCATTGTTCTCCGATTTGTTCGTGGTCAGTTTGATCCAACATCCAAGGTAATGAAGAACATAAACATTCCCGAAATTTGTTGATATATAAATTTTTGATGGATTTATTTAAACTTGCATTTTTTTTCTTCATGATTTTAGGTTACTGTCGGAGCATCTTTCTTGTCTCAGACGATAGCCTTGCAAGATTCTTCTACAGTGAAATTTGAAATATGGGATACCGCAGGTCAAGAAAGGTATTCTCACTCAAATCTAATTTTCTAGGTTTTATTAATTTTCTGTCGGTTCTGAATTTAAAAAGATTGTTTTGAAAATTAAACATTCTTTTGCCTTTTATTCAGATACGCAGCTCTGGCACCGTTGTATTATCGAGGCGCTGCAGTTGCAGTTGTTGTGTACGATATAACTAGCCCCGAATCCTTCTCTAAGGCACAATATTGGGTCAAGGTATTTTCAATAATTAATACAATTTTGTTCTATTCTTTGTATTTTACCTACTCCGGGAACTTGAAAATTATTTTCTATTAATTAATCAATCGGTTATATTGACTTTATCAGGAATTACAAAAGCATGGGAGTCCGGATATAGTTATGGCTTTGGTTGGGAACAAAGCTGATCTCCACGAAAGACGAGAAGTACCTGCTCAAGTTAGTAGATGTAGTCTCGATTAATTTCCCTTTTAATAATAGAATTTTTTTTATTCGTCGCTGTATTTACATTTCTGTTTCTGTTTTCTCAAAAGGATGGAATTGACTACGCGGAAAAAAACGGAATGTTCTTTATAGAGACTTCTGCAAAGACAGCAGACAACATAAATCAGCTCTTTGAGGTGCATTTCTCTTTTCTTTCTTTTTTTCCGACTATTTTATCGATGCTTGTAAAATAGTTATTGCAATTTTTATTTATTTTTTTAATGATATTCTTGTTTGTCAGGAAATTGCCAAGAGGCTACCGCGCCCATCTCCTTCGTGATTGCCAAAACACTGGAAATCGAGTTATTTGTAACGGCAGGTAGCTATTTATATATGCCTGCATTTAAATGTATATTCTAATTGTGTGACATTGTAGTTGTGTACTTGATCCTGTTAAGGAAGACAATTGATAAGCATACAACTTCATATATGTTATTACATTACACAACTTAAGTTTGTTTAAGTTTCCAAATTTGTCCGAAACTCCCTAAGGTGTGTGCTTTGTTATTGATTGATCTCAAAACAGTTTCGCTAATCGACACGTGTGTTAAATTTTGGACGAAGCTATTTGTTTTGATGCAACTTGTGAGTCTATTTTGTTAGGGTGTGTCATTGTGCAGTTCGGTTTCGGTTTCGGTTTTTTTTTTTTTCTCTAGCTTAATGGGAAATGAGGTTTTGAGAATAAACTATTTTCTCAAGAATAAATAATATTACAATGTTTTTTGCTCTTAATGAATGATTAATGAATCATTCTAGTACAATGCAGGGTAAATTAAGAACTAAGTAGCTAGCTGGTCATTTATATGCTACACCCGATGAAGGTAACATTGAGTTGATTTTCACTGTTAATCTACACACATCAATGTGGGTGTGGGTGTGGGTGTGGGTGTGGATGTGTTTGTGCTTATGAATGATGAAGATCTATCCGGTGTATTTCACCTGGTGTAGCATAGTATAAATCGTAGGTAACTAGTTTATGAGGGCTCTGTAGATGCTACACCCGGTGAAATACATCGGGTGATGTTGAACAATTGATCAACGTATAATAACACATTCACACATGCGTATATGTACTTAGTGGATAACTATTTATATAGAACTATGGTTCTATATCGGGTGAATGTTTTAAAATGAAAAAGAAGGATTTTATCAAAGTAAAATTACATTTAATTTAACATAATCATATTTTAAAAAATTAAACCTTTTTTTGTAAATTAACAAAAATCGCGAGCATCATTTGTTGCTTATTGACGGGGTATTCTATCGATTAATTTTAAAAATAGTTTTGCAATATTCTACAAACTTTTTTTTATTAATAAAAGATTTTATTAAATTTTATACAAATTGATTTATTTTGTTAAATCAAAAGAAAATTCCACTACAGCAATCCCATTTTACGTATGTGTAATTCAATATTAAGAAAATAAAATAAAATAAAATTATTGGTCACTTATTTAAAAGAAATCCAAAATAAGAGGGGCCAAATTAGCTAAAAATCTATAATATAGGGAATTATTTTGGATTAAAAAAAAAAAGAAAAAACAAAAAGATGCGTATAGCCATATCTTCTCCGCCACTGCCCCTTCCCTTTTCCTCATCCACCATTGCACAAACCCACCACCACAGACGCTCCGCTTCCATATTCTCCACCGCCGTCGAGCCGCCGGAGCTCAGCCGACAACATCCATGCAGCACTTCACAAGATACCCACCACCACACGGACCACACCTCACCTCCCAAACCCAAAACTATCCGTTTCCGTTTGAGCCACCTATGCAGAGAAGGCCAGCTGCACCTCGCCCGCCAACTGTTCGACGAAATTCCGCAACCAACTACTGTTCTATGGAACACTCTCATCATCGGCTACATTTGCAACAAAATGCCACACGAAGCTATATCCTTGTACTCCCGCTTGTTCTACACCATCAACTCCTCAGACGATCGAAGCTGCGATGCTTACACTTATTCCTCTGTCCTGAAAGCTTGCGCCGAGACGAAGCAGCTCTCGACGGGTAAAGCTCTGCACGCCCATATTTTGCGGTACAATGTTGATCCAAGCAGGATTGTGTACAATTCTTTGTTGAATATGTACACCACTTGTCTTTTGAGTTCGGGGCATGATTTGGCGGAGAGGATTTTTAGGACTATGCGAAAACGGAATGTGGTTTCTTGGAACACTATCATTTCTTGGTATGCGAAGACGGGCAGATTAATGGAGGCAGTCAGTCATTTTGTGATGATGATCAAAGCTGGTTTTAGACCAACTGTTGTTAGTTTTATTAATATTTTTCCTGCTGTTGCGGGTTTAGGGGATGTCGAGATTGCTAATGTAGTTTACGGGATGGTAACAAAACTGGGTCATGAGTACGTAAATGATTTATTCGTTGTGAGCTCTGCCATTACCATGTACGCAGAACTTGGCTGTCTTGATTCGGCAAGAAAGATTTTCGACAATTGTTTGAACAAGAACTCTCATGTTTGGAATACTATGATCGGAGGTTATGTTCAGAACAATTGCTCTGTTTCAGCGCTCGACCTATTTAACGAGGCATTGGAAGCAAAAGATGGTGGTGCAGCTATAGATGATGTGACTTTTCTTTTAGCACTGACTGCAGCTTCGGATTTACAACAGTTGGATCTCGCCCGCCAGCTACATTCGTATTTAATCAAGAATTCTTCCGTTTCTTCTGTTATTTTGCTCAACGCGCTGATAGCTTTGTATTCGAAGTGCAGCTCCATTGGAGACACGTTCAAAGTTTTCAGTGACATGCACGAAAGAGATGTTGTATCTTGGAATACGATGATATGTGCTCTAGTACAGAACGGATTCGATGATGAAGGCTTGATGCTCGTGCACGAGATGCAAAAGCTAGGGTTTTCGATCGATGATGTCACGATTACTGCTTTACTCTCCGCAGCATCGAATCTCAGAAATCAAGAACTCGGTAAACAGATACATGCTTATATGATCAGGCATAGCATTCAGTTCAACGGAATGGACAGTTATCTCATAGATATGTACGCGAAATCAGGTCTAATGCAAGCTTCAGAAAGAATCTTTAATGGGAATTCCAAAGAAAGCAGAGATCTCGCTGTATGGAATGCAATGATTTCTGGGAGCACCCAAAATGGGTTGATCGAAGAATCTCTGATTATCTTCCGTCAGATGCTGGAGGAAAATATAACGCCCAATGCTGTCACTTTAGCTTCGGTTCTACCAGCATGTAGTCAGTTAGGAAATCTAGCTCTTGGAAAGCTGATTCACGGATTCGCCATTCGCAATTCGGTTGAAGAAAATGTATTCGTGAGCTCTGCTTTAGTGGACATGTACTCAAAATCCGGCGCCATTCCTTACGCTGAAAGGGTTTTCTCGAAAAAGTCAGTCGAAAAGAATTCCGTAACTTTCACAAATATGATATTGGGATATGCTCACCATGGAATGGGCGAAAAAGCCCTTTTGCTATTCCACGCCATGAAGGAAAGTGGTATTAAACCTGATGCTATTACTTTCGTAGCGGTACTTTCTGCTTGTAGTTACACGGGTTTAATCGAAGAAGGCCTCGAAATATTCGAGTCAATGGAAAGTCAATACAAGATACGGCCCACTATAGAGCATTACGCTTGTATAGTGGATATGTTGGGGAGAGTTGGGAGAGTGGTTGAAGCGTACGAGTTAGCTCGAAAATTGGGCGAAGAAGGTAATGTGTTGGGAATATGGGGTTCACTTCTTGGTTCGTGCAAGATTCATCGGGATTTTGAATTGGGAAAAATTGTGGCGAATAAATTGCTCGAAATGGAAGGTGGTGATTATGGGAAAACGGGATATCGTGTACTTCTTTCGAATATGTACGCGGAAGAGGGGAACTGGGAGTATGTGAGGAGTGTGAGGAGAGAAATGGCGGAGAGGGGGGCGGTGAAGGAGGTTGGATGTAGTTGGATCGATATCGGCGGTTATACGAATTGTTTCGTTTCTAGAGATAGAAAGCATCCGATGTGTGATGAGATTTATGAGGAGTTGAAGGGCTTGTCTGCAAATTTGAAGGATGTTGGTTTTGTGCCTCCCTTTGTTGTATCAAGTGAATGTTGAGACATATACATTGATTGGTGGAAATTAAAAATGGGAGAGTATTATTTTATGTAACAAATCTTTATATGAAATAGTTGATTTTTGCTCCACTTTATATATAGATATATATATAGTATTAGGCTGCTTATTGATTGGGTTGTATTTCACAGTAGAACCTCGATAAATTAATAACCTCGCTTCAGTAATAGTTTCTCTCGATCCCAACTCTGTAAAAATGTATTAGATTATTAGTTCGATAATTTCATATTTCGCTAAATTAATAGAATTTTGTTAGTTCCGACTGTATTAATTTGTAGTGAACTGCAGTCAAAATTACAATCTAATTGGGCTTTTGGCACAATAAGGATTCATTTGGACTGAACTAAGATATTGACCCATCTCTATCTTTCTCACTTTGAAAATTCATTAATCTACTCGAATTTCGCAAAATAAAATTTTAAGGGTTTTTTTTTTGTTTTTTGTTTTTTCTTGTTTTTAGTTTCTTAGATATTATTATCAACTGTATATTAATATTATCACTAGTATATTAAAATTTTGATCCGTCTAGAAACCCACAAATATCTCCCGAGTTGTTTTCACCATGCGCAGCGGAACCAAAATTTTAAATACGAGGGAGCCGAATGCATTAAAAAAAATTCTGATTTTAAATACGAGGGAGCCGAATGCATTAAAAAAAATTCTGAAAGTAGGGGGAAGGAGCGCGTCAATTCTATTGTACATAAAATTTTATATATTTATACAAATTAATAGATATTTGAGAAATATTGGGGCAGTCAAGCCCCTTCCGGATCCTATGCTGACTCCGCCCACAAAGTCAATCAATAAAACCGTTAGAAGAAAATACCCTTCTTCCCTTTGATGCCAAAATTTAAATTGAAGTATGAACACTCACACACACACACACACACACACATATTTTTTAAATACGAATTATACCAACCAAAAGAACCTTCTTCTATAATATACGTTTTTTTTTTTTTTTTCTAATTTCTCTAGCCACCAACCAACTTCTGAATCTTTTTTTTTCCTAACAAATTATTTTAGATGTAAATTTATTGCATCTTGCTTCAATAATTGATTCCATATTAGTCCATGCAATGCATGTTTAATGCAGAATTGTCAACGAGGTATGGACCATGCAACTTGTAATATTTGACAAAACGTATATTTCAAGTAAAACACGCGTTTACAATTCAAAAACCAAAAAACAAAACAAAAAAAAAAAAATTGGTAAAACACGCGTTTACGTGTATCATCAAACCAATAGACACGTATACATATATATATATATGCAACACATTAATTAACATTTGTATTTTATGTGTATTGTATTTGTAACGACCAAATGTGTGATCAAGACTCAACGGTGGAGCCACGTGGACTCGATTTTATTCTCACTTCATTATTCTTATATTATATATAATATATGTGATAGTTTATGTTTTGCGTAATCAACCATCTCTCGTGACTAGGCGTCGAAATCGGAATGGGATTCTGAATTCCGTCAATTACGATTCGAAAATATTTGAATTTGGAAATGTACTGTTCATTCCGACTTTGAAGTTTCAATTTTTTATTTTTTGGAATTTATTTGGAACAAAGTCGGAATTGTATATAAGATTACCGGAAATTTTGATTTCCGATCCAATTTTAGTTGCAAATATTTCGATTGTTTTTTAAATATATAATATAATTTTATGATATATTTTGTAATTTCATAATATAATCTATGTAGCACGAATATTTTAACTTGTTAACGTTTTCGTGTTTCAGAAACATTTCGTGTCGGAAACTTGAGACACCTGGAACATCTTATGGGTCGTTTGCAATTTCTAAAAAATTAGAAATATGTTTGAATAGCAAATATTTTAAATATTTTTGTTGTTTCCCAAATTATTTACATGGTGTAATGATCAATTGCAAATTGATAGTTGATAGTAAAATTTATTTTGAATATGTCTGTATAAAAATATATAAAAAGAATTTATACATAAATAAAATTATATATGTTTATATAGAGTATTTATAAATATGCACATATACTTTTAATATTTACACATTTCCCCATTCTTAGGACATGCCGTTTCCTCGTATCCGTTTCACCGTTTCCATTTCCGTGCTACTTAGAATATAACTATGTTATATTTTATATGAAAAATATAAATATATCTTCCAATTTTATATTAATCATGATGTTGGACAAAAAGTATTCATCTTGTATTATATATCACATTATAATAATTTTGATGATGAATGAATTAATTTTTTTAAATATTGTTATCCTTATTACCCTTGGATTAATTAAAACACTAAGTTTCATTAACCAATAAAGTAATTAACATAGAGAAAAATAGTGTTGTTTTCCTAAAATTCATTCATAATTATGTATATTTTTTTAATATTCATGAAGCCTAAAATGATAATTAATTTAAAAGAGAATTGGTGATTCATAATAATAAATCATGATTGAATATTTCTTTTAGTCGAAAATAATTAATTAAGAATATATGCTATCTAAGAACAATGTGTCATCATAATTTGTTATTATGAATTATACATTATATCTAATGAATGATAATATAGTCCAATAAATTAATTTTAATAGAATTAATTGAAAGTAAACTATTTCAACAATCTAGTATTGATATTTCGGTTTTCACATAGACGAATATTTTTTGGGACTTTTTGAATGTAAAAGTTTTTATAGGGGACTTTTTAGTATTTTCCCCAAAATATAAATTAATGATTCCATTCTTCAAAAAGAAAATCAATTTCTTTTTTCAGATTTTCAGTACAGAAAAATAAAATAAAATCAATTAGATAGAGTGTGTGTGTGTGTGTATATATATATATATATATATATATATATATATATATATTCAAGAAAGAGGTTTTCACTGGTGATTAAGACTTGTGTGAAGAGCCTCCACAAAAGTAAGTAGAAGTCCATCTGAGCCATGTTTTCCCACCAAAGAAACTGCAATTGGCAAATCATCATGCATCCCTAATGGTATGCTCACCTGTTCATTGCATTTCTCTCTCATCAATCTATATATATATACACATGTGTGTGTGTGTGTGTGTGTGTGAGAGAGAGAGAGAGAGAGACCTGGCAAAATCCAGAAACTCCAGCAACAGACAACAAACTAAAGGCCTTAGCACGGAAGTCTTCCAGCGTCGATGGTTCCGTTTTTACCTTCGGTGGAGGCCCCGGAACCGTAGGCATTGCAAGAATGCCAAAGTCCTGTATTTTTATCGAGCGAGCCAAACACGCGTAACATTAATCTTATTTTCAACTTCCAATAGTTGTAGTGATTAATAAATCAATTAAGCATAAATTATAAAAATTAAGGTATCAACAGAGTACCCCTAATAGATCACCGAGAGCTGCACGCAATTCGTTCTTCAAAGTATAGCATTCCTCTATATTTTCGTCCGTCGACTCGACAGCTTCCCATACTCTTTCCGATATTCCAGGCCCTAAATCGGGATTAACCGATCGAACCCATTCACCGTGATTGTTCTTAAACTCGTACCTGAATTTTTCGTATTTTTAATAAATATCTCAAGTTTTCAAGATTCTTGAATTAGTAGATATAGCAATTTCTTTTCTCTTCACTATTTGCACCTTTGAAGCAATCGCATCGCGCTGGACAGAGCTACTAATGACGGTATATTATCGCTTCGTTTTTCAGTCGCGTTGTTGCCCATAAAATGCTTCAAACTCGGAACATTGGCCTCGACGAAACTCCCCAAATTCGTATATTGTATTTTCTCGCCTAACACGAAATCGGGTATAAATCGAATGTTTTTTTTCGATGAAATATTCTGTAAAAATCACTTTATTCGAAAATGGCTTACTTCCATATAGCTTCTCCACCGAGGCGACGAGAATTTCTCTCAGTCGGTGACTAGGCAAGTTTAGAGTATCGAAACAATCATCTGCAATAATAAGTTGACCGAGTTTTACGGGATTATCGTCTTCCAATTGCAATAGAATCTTCCCAACTTGCTTCAGTATCGTTGGATCTCTAGCAAACCATCCTTCAAAATGGAATTTTAAAGATAGTTTAAGACGAAGAGTATTTTAATTAAATTTACGATTATTTATCGAGTTATTTACCAACTGTATCGAAACTCTGCGCCATTGGTGTTACTCCAGCTGTCGAAACAATACCGTGAGACGGACGAAACCCGAAAATTCCGCAATACGATGCGGGAACTCTCACACTACCTCCAGTATCAGTACCTAGATATAAAAAAATGAAAATAATTATTAAAAAAAAACGATAATTAATTCCGAAAAACACAAGAAAAATTCACCTAAGGAGAAATCGGCAAGATTTGCAGCAACTGCAACAGCCGATCCACTTGACGATCCTCCGGGCACTCGATCTGGCGCACATGGATTAGTTGGTGTTCCGTAATGTATATTTTCCCCATTTATGCTGCCCAAAAAAAATCTTATAATTATATTTTCGATAGAAATATGCCGACAATATTTAGCAAGAAAAAGGAAAAAACAATAGCCACTTGAAATGTTACTACCAACGGCATTCTTGAAAGAATTTCACATCAAAGTATATATATACCCTTTACGTAATTATGCTCATAATTAGAAATGCCGTTCGGAAAACTTCAAACGTCACAACTTCATTTTCTTCCCGAAACATCCATTTTCGTAAATTCTTAGAGAGAGACAACATATTTCAACACCGATGATCTCTTCTCTTACGTCAACAACAGTTTCTTATTTATTTATTTAAAAAAAAAAAAATTCAAACGATGCATCGACGTCACAATAGCTAAACCATAAGTCCAAATTAAAAATAAGAAAATGTAGGAAACATTTTAACAGTATTCTGCACAAGTCAAACAAGGTTGGTTCAATTAGCAACTCATTTGTCCTGGAGTTGACCGACCGACCGACTGACCAAAACACACGTTCAAGAAACGATTTCGAAATATTTAAAAAAAAAAAAATTGAAAATGCAGATACATGTTGAATGATCAAAAATTCAAACCTGTAAGCCATTTCATCCATTACAGTTTTACCAACACAAGTGGCACCTGCATTCAGCACAGACATAACTGCCGGTGCAGTCGATGTAGAAACCGAATGCGTTTTCGCCCAATCGGGATTCCCGAAACCCGTCACATAACCCTCCACATCGAATCTGATCAAACCAATAAATTAATATTTTTTTTTATCACGAAAATAAAATTCAAACCAAAAATTGAGGAAATTCGGGAAATTAGATGCTACACATGGTTATTTACACTGGGTGGATTTGAACTTTAGATTTACACATAATCACGCACACACCCATGTGTATGTGTGCTTACTGAGTTTTTATTTAATCAAATCTGATCAAACCAATAAATTAGTTTTTTTATCACAAAAATAAAATTCAAACCAAAAATTGAGTAAATTCGGGAAATTAGATGCTACACCTGGTTATTTACACTGGGTCGATTTGAACCGTAGATCTACACATAAACACGCACACACCCATGTGTACGTGTGCTTACTGATTATTTATTTAATCAAATTTACTATTCAAATCCACCCGATGCAAATAACCAGGTGTAGTAAAATTCATATTTCTTCCCACAATCTAATCATATACATCAGAGAGCAAAATTAGTAAATATGCTGTTAAAAGGAATCATCTTTATCAAACCCTAGAATTAAATGGAGAATATAAAAAAGTAATTATTATTTAATAAATGTGTGTATAAAAAATAGATAGATACAGATAATCATGTTATATATATCAATTAAAAAAAGAAGGGACTGACATGTCTTTAACAGAAAAGGTAAGGCCATTGAGGGGAAGTTTCTGAGATGAATTCGTGTCGGGAAGAAGAGTGAATTTCTCCATGAAAGCTCCATAATCTGATACTGATAAGCTCGCCATTCTCTCTCTATCTCTCTCTCTCTCTCTCTCTCTCTCTCTCTCTCTCTCTCAGTCTCTCTTCTCTCTCTCTCTTGTTGATGAGAATTACCTTATCTGAAATGGACAAATGACAATTACATAATCCCAAAATTCTATATTATAATTTTATTTTATTTTTATTCATTTAAGATTTTTATTACTAGACAACTATGTAGGACTGAGAGCAACTGACACGCGAAAACGGCATGTTCCAAAAATCGATGTACTGAAATTGGGAGAAATGTGTAAATAGCAAAAGTGTAGGGGTATAAATATAAATATGCAATATACACATATATATTAGTTTTTATTTATATATAAATTCTTTTTATATATTTTCGTATGAATATATTCAAACATAAATATTATTCTCAACTGTTAATTTCCAATTGACCATTAAATTATGTAAATAATTAAGGAAACAACAAAAATACTTGAAAATTTGTTATTCAAACATTTTTCTAGTTTTTCAGAAATTACAAAAATGACTCATAAGATGTTCAGCATGTGTTCTCGAGTGTTAGACACAAAACGTGTTCGAAACACGGATACATTAAGAAGTTGAAGTGTTCGTACTACATAACGTGACAATTATAGTATTATACTAAATCCTGGTTTCTAAAAATGAACTTTTTATAGTCAAAATGTCATTACATTTAAAAATAGTGGCATGAATCATGATGACACAATTCAATCATTAGTTTACGCACCAAACCAAATCCAGTAGGCTAATTATGTGTAACAAGTTCCATCTGACGACCGTTAACAATGAAATTCAAAACCTGATTCAATTGTTACACATATTTACCTGATCCAACTGCTAGGTCATCCCTTACGGAACATTTACGTTTTTTTTCGTAATATTGAATGTTGGAGATAAACACGATATACTTCACCTGATGTAACACAAAATAAATCAATTTTTAGTTTTGTTGATTATTAGATTTCTTCCATTAAGAAACATAATTATACCATGACAATAATGGTTGAATTTAATGTTTGTTATATATAACTATAAAAATATAATAATCACCTAATATTTATATTACCACCTTTTTATATTTATGTTAAAATTATATTTATACAATGATTAAAAGTACAATGGACCAAGCATCTCTTATTTGACCTTTCTTGTTACAAAGAAAATCATTAATAATTTATCACTTATTTAATTCATCGTAACAACACTCAAACAAAAACCAAAATATTATTGTGACAAAAAACTTCTTAATTAAAAATAAAAATAAAAAAATAAATTAATCTCTCTCTCTCTCTAAAATTCAGCAATTTTTCAGACATGACCTCCTCTAAATAAGACTCCAACTCGATTCCATAATTTACATTCTTACACATTCTTATTACATTATTCTTCGCTGAGTTCTTCATTTGTAATTTTGAAATCCCTCCTTTTTCAGCTCAAGAAAAATCGAATTAACCTTTTTGATCCCCAATTTCGTTTTCTCAATCCGGTGCTCTCTTACTGTACCGCCTGCAATTCACGCGTTTTTGTTGTGGAATTTTTCGTCGACGATGGCGGAAAATCCAGAGGAGGCGATACTGAGTCAACTCAGTGAGTCCGTCAAAGCCATCACCGCTTTGCCCGAGTGCAAAACCGTTTCCAGGAAGATGTACGGTAATCTGGTCAGAAGAATTAAGCTGCTGAGCCCTCTCTTTGAGGAGTTGAAGGACGGCGGCGAGGAGCAGCTTGCAGACGACGTCGTTCAGGGGCTTGACGCGCTCAGAATCGCTCTCGACTCGGCTCTTCAGCTTCTCAAATCGGTCCACGAAGGCAGTAAAATATTCCAGGTATATATACACACACACATATATCTGTAATTCTGTATACAATTTGAGGATTTTCCTTGAATGAAATTGGTTTTGTATTTATCTAATTGAGTAGTTGAATTCCGCAATTAAATCCAGGTAATTAGTAATTAAAACTGATAATTACAGATCAATGATCATTGATCAGATAGAATTAGTTTGTATTTACAGGAGAATTTGCAGATTTCGCCTTTTGTAATACTTGCTCTTGAATTTGCAAAATGTTAATAGAAGTAAATGTGAGGCATTTTTTTTTTAAATTACAGGCTCTGCAAGTCGACAAAATCGCGAGCAAATTCGAACACGTAACACAGCAGATCGAAGCAGCACTATCTCAGGTTCCCTATAATAAACTCGATATAACCGAGGAAGTTCTTGAACAGGTTCGAAATCTCGAAGTTTAATTACTAAGATGCTTCATTAGACGTGTTGTTCATATTTCATATTAACACTTTTGCTGTCGGATTATTTTTTATCTAGATCGAACTTTTACACGCGCAATTCAAAAGAGCAATAGGTCGAATGGAATCTCCCGATTTGGAACTAGTGAGGGACTTAGCTGCAGCACAGATGGAAGACGACCCTGACCAAATGGTTTTCAAACGGCTTTCGGAGAAGCTCCACCTCACCACAACAAACGATATTAAGGCGGAGCTAATTGCCATACACGACATGGTCATCTCTTGTGGCGGTGGTGGTGGTGGTGGGGCCCACGAGGGGATTTCCGATGATTATATTGAGACCATGTCGTTTCTTCTGAGGAAACTGAAGGACTGTGTGATGACGGATAATCAAGAAGCCGAGTCGAATGAGATTGACAAGGGTTTGATGAAGCACAGATCTCCTATTATACCTGATGATTTTCGTTGTCCGATTTCGCTGGAGTTGATGAAAGATCCTGTGATTGTGTCTACTGGGCAGGTTCGAGCTTTATTTTCTTCTATAATCCTTTAAATTGCATTTAGGTGGTAGGATTTGAGCTAAAGATTCAAATTCGTAATACAAAACCATTAAGCTTGTTTGGATCGAGTGATTTGATGATAGATTTAAAAAAATTAGCTCTTATTTCAAAATATTTTTGGAGTCATTGTTGAAGATTTCAAATCCTTCCTCAAATCATCTTCCGAAGTCCAAATCCTTCAATCCAAATGCAATCCATATGGAGTGGATTTGGATTGAATGATTTTGGATTAGATGAGAGTATTTTCCTAAAGGATTTCAAATGACTCCTTGTAGAGTGGGTTTCCAAATCCACCACAATAACTCAAGAATAACTTCGAATTGAGAGTTAACGATTTGTAACCTGTTATTAATAGAATCCATCCAAACTAGCTCAATGGATTTGTTACTCTGGATTTTAAAACTTCCAACCAAACGCAACCTTATATTATGAAGCCCTTATTAAATCACTATTCTTGATTCTTTGTTCTTCTTTTTTTCCAAATGCAGACTTACGAACGGTCCTGCATTCAAAAATGGCTAGACGCAGGCCACAAAACCTGCCCCAAGACTCAGCAGACACTCTCCCACACTGCCCTAACTCCCAACTACGTCCTGAAAAGCCTCATCGCACTCTGGTGCGAGAGCAACGGCGTCGAGCTGCCCAAGAAACAGGGCAACTGCCGCAACAGAAGATCATCCACCACCAGCACCGCCTCCGGCGGCACCTCCTCCTCCGATTGCGACCGGGCTGCCATTTCCGCTCTCCTCAAGAAGCTCGCCAACGGCAACCCCGACCAGCAACGTGCTGCCGCCGGCGAACTTCGCCTGCTCGCCAAACGGAACGCAGACAACCGAGTTTGCATAGCCGAAGCCGGAGCAATCCCTCTACTAGTCGAACTCCTCTCCTCCCAAGATTTACGTACACAAGAGCATGCAGTCACAGCACTCCTAAACCTCTCCATACACGAATCCAACAAGGGCATTATCGTAAATGCCGGCGCGATATCCGATATAGTAGACGTTTTAAAAAACGGGAGCACGGAAGCGAGAGAGAATGCGGCGGCAACCCTTTTCAGCCTATCGGTCGTCGACGAGAACAAAGTGGCGATCGGAGCAGCAGGGGCCATCGCCCCCCTCATAGACCTCCTCTGCCACGGAACTCCGAGAGGTAAAAAAGATGCCGCCACGGCTATTTTCAACCTCTCGATTTATCAAGGGAATAAAGTGAGGGCGGTGAGAGCTGGGATTGTACCGCCACTGATTGGGTTGTTGAAGGATCAAGGCGGTGGAATGGTGGATGAATCGCTGGCTATATTGGCTATACTTGCGAGCCATCAAGAAGGGAAGGTGGCTTTAGGGCAGGCTGAGCCGATTCCCATTTTGGTCGAGGTTATTAGGACAGGTTCGCCACGCAATAGGGAGAATGCGGCTGCGATACTGTGGTCTTTGTGCACCGGAAATTCGCAGTGTTTGAAGCTTGCGAGGGAGCTCGGTGCTGAAGAGGCTTTGAAGGAGTTGTCGGAGAATGGGACTGATAGGGCGAAGAGGAAGGCTGGGAGTGTTTTGGATCTTATTCAGCGAGTCGAAGAGGTGGTTATTTCGTAACGGGTAGTTTTTTTTTTTTTTTTGGCAATGTAAGTAAAGGTAAGGTGTGTAAAGCTATAGATACAACAATGTCTTGAAGTTTTTTCTAATGTGTTTGCACTTGTGTGTGGGGATTGTCTATAGGGAAATACTTGAAACTTGAAATTTTACATATATATATATATATATGTATTTTTTGGTGGTGTAGAATTTTTATCTTTTTTTTTTCTTTTCTTTTTTTCGAAATGTACTAGAAACTGAAAGAATAATTTTGTAATTTGGGCACGTCTCTGGGAGTTGTTTGTATCAGTGTGTAGTATATATCGTGATATACCGTGATATGTATCATGTTATGGTACGATTTCTAAAAGCTCGTGTTGAGATGGATGATACCAAGAACCGTATGGATGACCTTTTCCCTCCCGTGCATACCTCTTTATCGCCTTCCCCTTTCACGGCTCGGTTTACATTGCTACATTGTTGATAGGGTTTTCTTTCGCGATCCAACTAACGGTTGTGTTCATCATTTTATCAGAGCTTTTCGGATTGAAGTACTATTCAACTTTATTTACTTGTGGGCAATCGACGGCCCTCTTGGATCGTACATTCTCAATGTGAAAACCGTCACGACAAGAGATTGTATGACCGTACCGTGAGGCGTTGAAACAGCTGGCGACTAGAGGGATGACGAGATCGATGGTGCAAGAGTTGACGTGTCTTGGGAACGAGCGTTATACAGTGTCTTAGGTTTTAGAATTCTTTTTAAGAAAACAATTTCGAATCACTAAATTATACAGTTACTGATGAGATTGAAAAATCGATCTGGCATATATTTTTGTAAAACGAACAATCAAGGGAAGCCAAAAAACAGATCTTATGATCATCTTGCTTCAAAATGTGGAGCTCGAATAAGATAAAACGGGTTGCAAATTTTTGAGAATATTCCATATAATATAGAAGATTCTACTAAATCTGTACGTGTAAGAAAATTCATAATTGAGATGTTGTTGTAATTTCCGAAATAAGATGAAATTTTTCGTAATTTAGTTCCAAAACGAGTAGAAGTCTTCCTTCAACTAGGCAGATCAGATCCAGTAAAACCAGGGAATCAGATCCATATATATCTGCTCTACAAATTAATTACAGTGGATAATATTATCTTATTCATCCATATATATATAATTACTATATATATTATTTTATCCCATAATCCATAATCCAAATCCATATTAATAGCAACAACACTCACAAATCACAAAATAATAACAACCCCACTCCACTCACCCACCACCAGATCTCCAGCAAGAAAGAAAGAGAAAAAAAAAAATGGCTCCACCGTCGGCGGCGGCGCCGCCGTCCAGCGGCGGATTCACGGCGGGCCGGTTCATCCTGCAGGTTATCAACGGACGGTGGCTAATGCAGTCCGGCTCGTTCATGATAATGGCGAACGCCGGCGCCACCTACCTCTTCGGCGTCTACTCAAAGGAGATCAAATCCACTCTGGGCTACGACCAATCGACGCTCAACACGCTGGGCTCCGTCAAGGATCTCGGCGCCAACGTCGGCGTGCTCTCCGGCCTCCTCGCCGAGGTCACGCCGCCGTGGTTCGTCCTCACCGTCGGCGCCGCCATGAATTTCGGCGGCTACTTCATGGTCTGGCTCGCCGTCACCAAGAAAATACCCAGGCCCGCCGACTGGCAGATGTACGTGTACATCTGCGCCGGCGCGAACTCCCAGAACTTCGCGAACACCGGCTCGCTCGTCCCCTGCGTGAAAAACTTCCCGGAAAACCGGGGCCGGTTGATCGGTCTGATGAAGGGGTACGTGGGCCTAAGCGGCGCGATTTTCACGCAGCTGTATCTGGCCATATACGGCGACGACGCAAAATCCATGATCCTCTTCATCGGCTGGCTTCCGGCGGCGGTTTCGTTGGTTTTCGCGCCGGTGATGCGGATCATGAAACCGTCAACCCACAAAAACGAGGTCAAAGTTCTGTGGTATTATCTCATCGCTGCTGTCGTCACTGCTTTCGTCATCATGGGAGTGATTATTGCCCAGAAATGCGTCCATTTCTCACACAGTGAGTACGTGGCAAGTGCCACCGTTGTTTGTCTCTTGGTTTCCGCGCCTTTCTTCATAGGGTTACGGCAAGAGATAGCCACGTGGCAATCGAGGAAGAAGGAATATTTGGAATCGGAATCGGGATCCACCCCTTCTTCTATCGTAATCCAACACCCGCCGAAACCCTATCCGGAATCCGAGATGGCCGACGAAAGGAAAAACACGAGCAAAAATACACCTTGGTATAAAGACATCTTCAAGAAGCCGGAGAGGGGGGAGGACTACACTATACTACAAGCGTTGTTGAGCGTCGACATGCTTATTATCTTCGTTTCGACTTTCTGCGCGCTCGGTTGCAGTTTGACCGCGATCGACAACCTAGGTCAAATTGGGGAATCTTTAGGGTATCCGTCTCACACCGTGAGCACGTTCGTATCACTCGTGAGTATATTCAACTTCTTCGGTAGGGTTTTCTCCGGCTTCGTGTCGGAGAAGCTCGTTTTGGAGTGGAAGGTTCCGAGGACACTAATGATGACGTTCTCGCTTTTACTCCCTTGCGTCGGGGACCTCATCGTCGCGTTCCCGTTCAAAGGCTCGGTTTACGCTGCCACGTTGATTATAGGGTTTTCGTTCGGGATCCAACTCACGATTTTGTTTATTATATTGTCGGAGCTTTTCGGATTGAAGTACTATTCGACAATATTCAACTGCGGGCAATTGGCCGGCCCTATTGGATCGTACACCCTCAACGTGAAAACGGTCGGTAGATTGTACGACCGTGAGGCGTTGAGACAGCTGGCTGATAGAGGGATGACAAGGTCGATGGTGCACGAGTTGACGTGCATTGGGACCCAGTGTTATAGGGTTTCTTTCTTGATTTTGGCTTGTGTGAACTTTTTTGGTGCACTTGCTTCTTTGGTGTTGGTGGTGAGGACTAGGAAGTACTACAAGAGTGATATATATAAGAAGTTTAGGGATGAAATGGAAGCTATTGATACAAAGCTGAAGGAAGTGAAAATGGTTGATCATTCTCAATCCCAATCATAGTCTTAGGTTTTGGAATTGTATTTTTTTATTTATTTAGTTGTTTAGATTTTTATTTTATTTAATTTAATATGATTCCATTTCGAAAAAAAATATCGATCTCCACGTAATGCTTTGAGAAACCATTTTACTAAATCACACAAAATATTGTCTATCTTACGACTGTTAAATTTTAGTGTATAATAACAGTGGTGAGTTTAGCAAAATAGTCGAGACAAGAACTCGATTCTTTGTTCATAAGACGATATTGCTCCACATTGGTTCTCATGGCTTTATACCAATTGTTTAATTTTCTAAGATACAACGACCTTATTTCTAGATCGTAACACTATTAATCTCGAAATGTACAAACCCTTGAATCTGTTTTGAACTCTCAATAAGAATATGGAAGACAAATAATATTTTTGAGGTAAAAAAAGAAGGATTCCATAGAATTAATTTGGAATCAAATGGTGGATTGTACGATCTATTTATATTCTCAATAACTGTTTCTAATAGTCACAACTTTAGAAAAATAATTCATGAAAATATTTGATATATTTTCATATAAACCAAAGACTTATTCAAACGGATAGGTTTCTTCACATATTTTCGGCCGAAAAAGTTGTCTTAGCACCTCCATATTTTTTTTTTGTTGAGTAAAGCATCTCCATATTTTAATGGTGACTTTTCACCTTTTATTTTCGATAAATAAATATATTAAGTGATTTGTTAATTTCTCATTTACCAAAAATACGCCAAGCTATATATGAACAGAAGATTTCGATCAAAAGAAAAAAAAAATAGAAACAACTTCTACACTTGTATATATAATGTTTTCTAAAGAATCAATGTATATAATTAAAATAAAAAGAGTAATGCAGGAGCATGATTAATGGATCTTAATTATTACCATCACTCTGCCAAAATGAAAGCATACATTATAAGGAGAGAGTGAGTGCATTCAAAGAGTTTTACACTGCCGAGTTCTCCCTAATTAACTCTTTGAACCACCACACTTGGCTATATATATATGCAGTCAGATATATTAGAAAACTTGATCAAGACATATATATCATAAGGATGCGGAGACAAAAGTCAAGGGTATTCATTCTATCGAGCACTGTTCGTGGTGGCCAAGTTTTATAGCAAGGAGGTGGAAGCGGTACTCGAGAGACGCGTCGTATTCCGACGAGGTGTGCAATCGAGCACACAACACTTTTGATCAAATGGAAGGGACTGCCCGATCCGAGATGACGTCGGAACCCAAGGGAGAATGTGGTCGTTTGCGGACATTATTAAGACGTTCGGGATGATGAGGATATCGCCGAATTAGGTGGGAAGAATGTTACGGGCCGCCTATTTTGGATCAATACTTTGCCATTTTTCTATGGGTCCAAGAGACTAAGTTATCCTGTAAGTCCAATGGAAAATGGTTCAATTAGGCCCAAGTGTACAGTGGACTTGTAGAGATTCTTAGTAGAAAATCCTACGATATTTGGTAGAAAATATTTGAAGTGTTCTAGAGAACAACACCTAGCCATTACATCGAGATGATCACCACTGTCCATTGAGGAGGTGTAAGTGTATAAATATTGGTAGGACATTCATTTGGAATCATTCAAGAATCTAAAGCATTGAAGCACTATGTAACGAAGTTTACGTAATACTACAAATGACCTCTTTTGAGTGAGTCCAATTTTCAGAGACAAAAATTGTTGTCGCTATTCTTATCACTAATGGGCTGGGTTGTCCTAATGCTCTACAGTGACAATAAAGAATGATTAGGTGACAACAAAAAGAATTAGTGACAACAAAAAAGATGTTGTCTCTTAATATATGAATGTAGTGACAACTTTTGCATTTGTCAGTATTAAGGTGTCATTGAAGAAACTTTTTCTTGTAGTGTAAGCGCGAGTAGCGTAATTCCATCTGATTCATGCACGCTACTTGATCGAAGTTGAAGTCTGTAACAAATAGCTATCAAATTTATGTTCTGAAAAAGGACCTCAAATTAAAAATATCTCAGTATTAGGAACGCGCGGTGGATATGCATGATAACTTAGTAACTTAGTAAGAAATAGTTTACTCAGTGGCAGATCAGTTGTAGGGTTAAAAAAAATCCCTATATAATTATCCATTATATGATGTTAGATCCGAACAGTTGACAAGATCGAGTTGTAGTTCAAGTAGTAAGCAAGCGCAATTCGAAAAACACACGCATTTTTGATCTGTATGTGTCGAAAATGGATGGCGGCCTTAAAAAAAAATAATTCAAAATCGACTTTTAAACTCAAAAAATACATGGAATCTTAACAGGTTCTCCTTGCTCTTAAACTACTATTTTATTGTCATTTGACTCGATTTTGCAAGTTGTGTAAGGTTTTGATTTCTTTAGTTTTGAGATTTTTTTGGAGGGTTTTGTTGGTAGGAAGAAGAAGAAGAAGAAGAAGAAGGAGGAGGAGGTGAGGGGTTTATGAAGAAGGAGAGGGGTTTGAGGAAGGTTTGTGTGTTTAGTTAGACACGGCCACGGGGCGGGTCAGGTCCGGGTTCGACTTTTATGGGAACCGAAACCGCCCCGTGGGGGAGGCGGGTCTGGGTCTAGGGCGGGTCCGGGTCCAAACCGGTTTTCCTTTTTCTTTTTTCCTTTTTTTTTCCAAATAATTCCAAATAATTGAAACTTGAAAAAACTTAAGATTAACTTTAAATTTAAAATTACAAAAAAGAAAAAAAAAATGAATTTAAACACTAAACAATTTTAGAAAAAAATGAAACGATTAAGACCTTGAGATATAAACTAAATAAAATGAAAGTTGTGAAGATTGGATTAAGGGTATTTATAAGTGAAAATAATAATTGAGAAATTTTTCAAAATTAAAAAAAAAAAATTAAAATTCAATATTTCTTTTAAATTAAACCGTAATTTTTTATATTTTTCAAAATTAAATATATATGCATTTGTTATTAGTTGAGATTTTTAATATTAATAATAGTGAACATAACAATTAATAATTTATTAAATATTATTTATACAGTGACTATAATCATTTTACATTGTTATTTATAATTATATATTTATAGTTAGGATTAGTATAACAATAAGTAGTGTTGTTTGAGTTGTTATTACTCTACTAAACCATTCGGGCCACCCGGGTTCAACACCCAAACTCACCATATTTTATGTTATTACACTTAAAATTTGGGTGGACACGGGTCCTGGGGTCGGGGTCCTCAGGCACTCTGCCGGATAGACCCATCGGGTCTTGGGTCCAAAATATCGGGACCCAAAATCGAACCATGCTTTGTCGGGTCCATGGTCAATAGGGCGGGGTGGTCTTCGGGTCAGGTCTGGGTCAAACCCAGCCCGCGATCGTGTTTATGTTTACTAATGAAGAAAGAAAAATGAGATTTGTAATGTATTTTTGGTTTTGATTTTCATTCAGAGTATTTATGTTATTAACTATTTATTATCTAATTTTAATCTGATGGTATTATAGTAAGAAAATTTTAGTACTTGTTCTAGCTACACCTTTCATAATACCAAAATTTCGGTAATGGTAGTGATTCGAGTGGTTTGGTACGGTTGCCCCTACCAAACCCACCCCTAGTTCGGTTGGGAGTTAGCTATTTTAGTTGTAGCGAGCTTTGAAATACTCGTTGTAGAGCTATTTCGAAGATGAATGTATGAACTGTACGGATATTATACACGCTGGCACGAACAACATGGCGGGATTCCTAGCGCAGGCCGTGGGTTTGAAATTGTGCCATGCTTTGCTTATGACTTATTTCCCACATTGAAGTACAGAGTAAAATCCTAGTTCTAGTCTAAGTTTGTGTTCGCTCAACCAATAAATTAGTAATCAACCCACAGAACCAGTTAATTAGGCCGAACCCAAACCATGATCAGGTCTGGTTTCTCGATTTTTGGGCAACAATAGCAAAACCGCTAGAAACAGCAAATATAGGAAGCGTTTTAGGAGATTAAAGCAAATAGCGAAGTCAGTTGTAATTACTCCATCCACCGATTCTAAAAGGCTAAATAAAGCAAAACAAATAAACCTCAAGATCCAAAATTCACAAAAGACACAAAGCATTAGAATATCTCGAAACAGCAGAAAAACACATTCGAGACTTTCAGTAACGCCCCACCGAAGGGGGTCGACCCCCCCTCCTCGGGCGGTCATATGGCCCCGCCCTTTCCCTATAGCTTCTTCCTTCATAACGGGCTGGCCCCCCTCCACCCCCGTATCTGTCACCACCGCCTCTGGGCCCCACATCTCTCTCATAACCTCTGTCTTTGCCATATCCATTCTGAGGAAAACGCTCGGACCCCCCATACCTATCTACGGGAAACCTATCTCCAGCCGGTACATACCTATTTACGCAAATTTAATCCAAAATTAGCACAAGGAATTAAAACTGAACAACTAATTACTCGATGATTAGCAAACCTACCTGTCATTAGCAAATCGATCACGGCTCGCATATCGGTCATCTCTACTGTCGTAACGGTCCCTATCACCATAACGGCCTCTATCGTATCTATCATCCACGTATCTGTCTCTATCATCTGCATAGCGGTCCCCACGCCCACCGGCCCCACCGAACCTAGAGCGCGGCGGCGAGAACGGGCGGCTGCCTCTGCCACCGCCGCCGCCTGCCGACGGGCAATCTCGGGCCCAATGCCCCGGTCGGCCGCATTTGAAGCAATCGTCGGGCCCTGCTGATCTATTATCTCCTCCACCACCATAGTTGCTGCCCCTGCCGCCAGACGAGTAACTTCCATAGCCCGGACCGGAATCTTCGCCTCCCATTTTGGGCTGGGCCTTGTTGACTGAGATGACTCGGTCACCGAGCTCTCTGCCATGCATATCCCTGATGGCGTCATCCATTGCCCGTCGGTCAGCGAAAGTTAAGAAGCCAAATCCACGCGGGCGGCCTGTATCTCTTTCCATCATAACCTACATGAAGTTTACATATGAGAAAAAAAACTTAACTTGGCAAAAAGGCAGTGAATGTGAAAGGCTAAGTAAAATACACATGAATACATGAATATCGGAACTGAATAGGCGGATGCTGAAAAAAAATGAATTATGATTTGACGTAAATCAGTTGCACAAAGAAAACATCATCAACTAACTCAAATCCCTAGAATGTCCTTTGGATCTATCACATTAGCAGAGACTTGACTTATATTTCGAAATACCCTTCATTTTATATTGCTTTCCTGCTGACACAAAGATGACCGTACGTCTAATTCCTAGACCAACATCAAACAAAATTGCCGAGCATATAAACAAGAAGTGAAAAACGTGCAAACAATTTATGAAGGGAAGATTATGCAGTTTCATTGCCTCTTTAGTTCTATAGATGCCATCAACCATTAAAATGAGTTGAAATAGATTTTTAGAAATAGCATCTTAAAGTGCAAGAAGTTCTTACATGAGTAGAAGAATCTGCAGAGCAGATTCCATGATCCGACATTAGTTTTACCCAGGCCTCAAATTCAGCGGAACAAAGAGCAGTAAGAAAAATCATTCAATCAAACAACGATGGGATCCTAATCTCAGAACACAATCTATCAACTGGCCATTTGATCTCACTTTTATTGAATGCCTCTACTCAGTACACTTGGTCTTAACTCAGCAAGAATTTGAATGTTGAGCAATGACGAAAACAAGAAAATAAATCCACCAGCCACTAAAAGCTTCACTTTGCATGCTTGGAGATAGCTCAATGTTCATCTACATGTCAGACAAACCTTTCCATACAAACTTCACCTTCAAAGGTCTTGACACATTCGAAAAGCTAACTCATGGCATTGGGCAGTGGTATAATCCCACAAACTGAAGATGTTCCCAGATATTATTGCTCGGTTTTCTTACTTCATATTTAATATTGCAACCGAAAGGGACCATTTTCAGACACATACTACAGTTGTTTACTCAAACATGCGGAAGGGATGATATTTTCAGATACAGGCTGGAACGGAAAAAGCTACTTAAACATACATTCTGCACTCACTGGATGATCATTATTCAGAGAATTTATCCAGATTTTGGAGTTGAGTTTTATGAAGGACCACGCTTCAGATCACATGAACATGTACTGCCTGCTATAGCAGATCTCGGATGAAAAAAAAACATGGGATCTAGATCTTGCAAATAAGAAAAACTCAAAGGCAGGCCGACAAAAGCAGAACTTTCACACGGAACTGTCTCTTTCGCATAACAAAACCACTCTGCACAACACTAAACAATATGCCTAGAAGAGGACACCTCCTGCACAAACTAGCAAGGCAAGCTCCCAAACGTTCATCCTTGTCCAGCGGCTACAAACAAAATCGCCTAACTTAGCCATCGCATGCAACACTCGGCTTTGCTTGTCTTAACAAAAACTAATTCCTTTAAACTGTATCCTCCAGTCTCCATGCACATATAAGATACAACAATCACATTTTCCAGTTTAATCAGATACTCAGTTCTTAGCTCTAATAGATTTTCAAGATGGATTGTCTTTCTAAGCACCTAAAAAGAAAGTAGATACTACTGGAAGATTAGACCACAATCTCAAGAAACAAGAAGGCAAAGTACTTTCTCAGTTCTCATAAAGGCATACAACACCCCACGAGCTCTGTGAATGTAACCCAGAAGAACTGTATCTGATCCTTTTCGGAAACTCATACACAAGATAAGCACAAGATTCT
Source organism: Erythranthe guttata (assembly GCF_056151865.1). Lineage (NCBI taxonomy): Eukaryota > Viridiplantae > Streptophyta > Magnoliopsida > Lamiales > Phrymaceae > Erythranthe > Erythranthe guttata. The sequence goes on along the minus strand of NC_142538.1, from coordinate 16,629,191 downwards.
ATAAAATTAATAACAAAGTTCAGTCATCTTTTCTGCTCGTAGCTTTTACACAAATCGATCAACACACATGTATCAGCCTTAAGGACTTCAGAGAGGATGGAAGAAATGTCAACGTAATCATGTTGGACACTGAAAATGAAGAAGCAAAGGACAGGCTATCAACAGAGTCAACTTCCAGCTCAAAACACTTTTTTTCTCAAACACAAAATCTTGAAAGACTATCCAATGATGACAGACCCACTGGAATTACACAGGAATAAGAAAATTTGTCGGGGAATGTGCTTGCTTTGATGGAGCATCATTGACCAACACAGAGCGATTCGTAATTGTAGGAGTGATTGTCCATAGCTACCACTTCTAATTAAATCCAATGTTTACTGCAGTTTAAACTCACGAGCCTAACTTATTGCTTTTTTTTTCTCAAAAAATGTCAAAAACAGCCTGAACAAAGTAGCAGCATGATCAAACAGAGCATCAAAATCAGAACAGCCCAACTAAAACTGCAAAGTGCATGACTGATTCCAGAAAACAACAAGCAGATTACAAAGCCAGAAACACAATACAATACACGCTTCATCGGTGCTGAAAAATCTCATATGGCCCACAGAGTTCCTCCAATCCCATATTAAAGCATTTCAGAAGTCACAACCGACATACAAAGAAAAAAAAACAAAAGGTACCCTCTGAGATTAATATAGTGATTAGTGAGAAGATATATATATAAATAAATAAATAGAAACAGGGATATGCATTGAACAAAATGAGCATACAATCTTCAATAACCTTCACCATATAATTCGATATGCAAGTAATTAAATAATCCTGATTGTTTGCCCCTTTTATAAAGCAATTAAAAAATCCTTCTTTGAACAAAAATCCATGCAAAAAACAACAAGGTGAATCAATTAAAGACAGGCAAACATATTTAATTATACGAGAAGGCATATACAACAAAATTTACATATATACAGGCACACGTTTATATATGAAAACAATTCCACAAAAAAAGGTAAATTCAAATTCAAATTCAAATTCAAACCTGGCAATCGACAATTTTTCCGAAACGATTAAAAGCATTCTCGAGCTGCCGCTGCGTGACTTCCCACGATAAACCTCCGACAAATATACGGTAGTCTTGATCCTTGTCCGCCATCTCTACGTACTTCCTTCCTCAGAAAAAAACAAAACCCTAATCCAACGCGAGAAATTAGTGTGTGAAAATCAAAGTAAAATTCAAAAGGAAAACAATTCAGAAGGTAAAAACGCAGAAAATTAGGGTTACCGGTGATGGGTATCTAAGCTTGGATCTCTCCAAAAGTGTGGATTTCTTAATAATAAAGAGTGAAAAGGGGAAATATATTTGAAACCCTAGAGGGCAGCGTATATTCTAATATATTTATTTGGTACCCAATTTTTGCTATTAATATCAAAATAGTATATATTATTTGTAAAATTTCAAAGTGGTACTCGAGGTCTTAGTAAATTACAGAAATTCTAATTTATCCTAAAAAATATGAATTATTTGTGAAAAAAAGATAAAACTGTTGTAATACATATCCATATCTAGGGGTGTAAACGAGCCGAGCTCGAGCCGAGCTCGCCTCTTTTGGCTGGCTCGAGCTCGAGCTCGAGTATATTTTGTCGAGCTCGAGCTCGAGCTCGAGCTCGCGAGCTCCTCTTTTTTTGGCTCGAGCTCGAGCTCGTGTCAGTTGTGTCGAGCTCGAGCTCGAGCTCGAGCTCGAGCCCATTGTCTTTTTTTTTTTTTTTTTTTTAATATTTTTTTAATTATTATTTTATTATTAAAAATTATTTAAAAAAATAAAAAATAAAAACTAAATTGTAATTATATATATTTTTAATATTTGTATTTATTTCTATAATATTTTACATTATTATACATTATTTAAATAAAAATAATATATAAAAAATAATAAAAAATAATAAAAAAATAATAATAAATCCGGCTCGCGAGCCGGCTCGCGAGCTCATGAACAACTGAAAACCAGCTCGAGCTCGGCTCATCAGAAAGCTCGAGCTCGCGAGCTCGAGCTCGAGCTCGAAAATCTCGAGTTCGAGTTCGAGCTTTTTACGAGCCGGCTCTTCGAGCTCACGAGTCGGCTCGGCTCGTTTACACCCCTATCCATATCCATATTATTACTTGTGGACTAAGTATATGATTGCTACGTGTCTTTCTCTCAATTATAGATATCCTATATTAGTATGACCAAGGCTTTGTAATATTCATGTATAAATACATGACCTGAGTGTGAAATATGATATGAAGCATTCGGTCTTAAATACAAATTCTTCATTTCCTTTCCCCATCAGTTCATATGTTATAAGATAAGATATTAGCTTAATTTATATATTTTATCTTGTGAGTTAATAGGGCTTATTCTATAACACGTTATCAGCACGAGATTTTGCTCGATAGGGATTTGTTATTTTCGTATTCTTCTTTCTATTTTATTTTACGAAAATCCAGATCCTCGATATATTGTCGTAAAGACAAACGAGAATGATTAGCGAATACTTCGGTATTTTATACGCTATCATTTCTCAAAGGATATGATGGATTCGTGTATATTAATCTATTGCTTATTTATTTATTGAATTGTTGTTGAAATTTATATTTGCAAGCTTGTGGATCCCAAGTAGTGTTATAAACACGTGCTATATCAACAGATCTGTGGGCCGACTTAGAGGCCAAGATATAAACTCCGAGCCTGAAGCTCGTGGAGTTGGGGAAATAATAATCTCCGTTTAAAGCCGATTTAGAGGCAATCAACTCCGGGCGTAGTACCCGTAGAGCTTAACAGAGACCGTATAGAGGTCATACTATAACTCCGAGTGAAAAACTCGTTGAGTCAAGACGTGATAATCCGTCAAAAGTCGATTTAAAGGCCAAATATCTAAATATATCTCCGAGCTGAAGCTCGTTGAGTTAAGACGTGATAATATCCGTCAAAAGCTGATTTAAAAGGCTAAATATCTGAATATATCTCCGAGTCTGAAGCTCGTTGAGTCAAGACGTGATAATCCGTCAAAAGCCGATTTAAAGGCCATATATCTGAATATATCTCCGAGCCTGAAGCTCGTTGAGTCAAGACGTGATAATCCGTCAAAAGCCGATTTAAAGGCCATATATCTGAATATATCTCCGAGCCTGAATCTCGTAGAGTCGCTAGACGAGGTAAAACCCGTCAAGAGCCAACTTAGAGGCTATTAATCACAAGCCCAAATTTAAAGGGTTTTGGGTTATTTTGTACCCAATGTATATATTTCTCTCTCGGAAGATGTGATTCCCGAGATTGAGTTATTTTATCCATGTTTAACCTCTCTTGGATGGTGTGATTCCCAAGATCGAGTTGTTTGGGTAAACCCATATGTACATATCTCCCTTGGAGGATAAATACCCGAGGTCGAGCTGATTTTGATACGCGTACATAAAAAAAACATGGCTAAATATGACTATTGCCTATTCGATAGTGCAACTACACACTCAATATTCAATAATAAAATATATTTCTCGAGTGTGACTTTGTGCAAGGCACAAGTTAAAATCATATCAGATCCCGTGGAGATAATAGATGACTCCGGGAGTGCAACAATTATGTTGCCTAATGATACTACGTATGCTTATTATATACGCGAAATATAGCATTTGCGCGTTTGTTGGCACATATTATTGTGCAGCACTGGGAATAAATGTCGAGCACCCAGTAGCATACGTTCACACTCAAAATGGACTGGCGGAATCTCTGATTAAACGCGTCCAAATAATTGCTCGTACTTTGCGGATGAGATCTAAATTCACTAGTGCAGCATGGGGCCATGCAGTATTGCATGCATCAGCACTGATTAAATTACGCCCAACTGCTTATCATATGCATTCCCCAATGCAATTGGCATTAGGCTTTGAGCCCGATATTTCGCACCTTCGCACATTTGGTTGCGCTGTGCATGTGCCAATTCCTCCTTCTCAGAGGACTAAAATGGGTCCCCAACGCCGACTTGGCATATACGTTGGGTTTGATTCACCGTCGATTATTAGGTTCTTGGAACCAATGACGGGTGATTTATTTACCGCTAGATTTGCGGATTGTCATTTTGATGAGACATTATTTATACCGATTGGTAAGGATATTCAGAATATCCGTGATAATGATAAACAAAAACCAATCGAGAATCTCACATGGTGTGAGCAACATTTATCTCATCTCGACCCACGTACCTCTGAATGTGAAAATGAGATCCATAGAATCATTCATTTACAAAATATTGCCAATAGACTTCCTGATGCATTTAATGATGCCAGTAAAGTTACGAAGTCTTATATTCCAGCTGTGAATGTTCCAGCTAGGATCGTTGTTCCTGAAGAACATGCGAAAATGAATGATGATCCCCCACGACAAAAACGGGGTAGACCAATTGGATCAAAGGACGTTGTTCCTAGAAAAAGAAAGGGAAAAATCAATGAACCCTCAAATGAGGCGGTTCCTAGTGAGTATGCTCCAGATGAATCTGTTGAGCCTGATATCGAAAAAACGATATCAAATTCCGGGAATACCGAGAATCCCATAAGTTATTTAAATGAAATATGGGATATAAATGAGATAATCATCGCTAATATTTTTACATTCTCGATTTCTCAATAGATTGTCTACGATGATTATAATAATGAACAACGTTTTGTAATATTGCAGATTATATAATGCAGAGAAGAGTCAGGTAAATAAATGGCGGTATACGCTATTGGAATAAGATGAGCCAATATGAAGTACGATTGACGGGCCATCTCAGAAGCTATATATTGCTCAATTTCAGGGGGAGCAATAGTGTGCTGTACTCTTTTTCCCTTATGTCTGGTTTTGTCCCGTTGGGTTTTCCAGCAAAGGTTTTTAACGAGGCAGCTTATGCACACGGCTTGGATTGAGTTATGCACTCTTTTTCCCTTCTGACCGGTTTTGTCCCAAAGGGTTTTCCGGCTTAAGGTTTTTAACGAGGCATACATACATTTTACTCATCCAGTTTACAGCCGATACACTAATGCTTAGTCCAAGGGGGAGTGTTGTAATACATATCCATATCCATATTATTACTTGTGGACTAAGTATATGATTGCTACGTGTCTTTCTCTCAATTATAGATATCCTATATTAGTATGACCAAGGCTTTGTAATATTCATGTATAAATACATGACCTGAGTGTGAAATATGATATGAAGCATTCGGTCTTAAATACAAATTCTTCATTTCCTTTCCCCATCAGTTCATATGTTATAAGATAAGATATTAGCTTAATTTATATATTTTATCTTGTGAGTTAATAGGGCTTATTCTATAACAAAAACTAAATTCGAAAATTATAAATACCTTCTAATTTAATTTTTATTTTGTAAATTATGTATACTAAGGCCTCGTTTGCTTACATATATTGGATTAGATCGGATTAGATCGGATTGGATTAATTCCCTACTGGTTAACTAATTAATTAGTTAAAATATGTTTGGTTCTTTAGATGACATGTTGTATTAAATTTGTTAAATTCTGTTATTATATGTAAATTATCTATAAAGTCTTTTATTTAAGGGGCTCTTTGACATAACCCCCTCATTACTTTTTTTAATAGGGATAGGCCCAAAATATTTTAGACCATTTGAGAAAAGTCCAATTCCAATTTCAGCTATTATGCTTTCCAGCTTTACCCCCGCCCGCCACCTCATCACTAGGTCACGCGCTCCGCGTTTTTTTTTTCCGTTTTTTTAATCGACTATGAAGCATAGTCGATTAGTCTTAAATCGACTGTGCTTCATAGTCGATTAAGGAAATTCTTTTATTTTTAACTTTTTTTTCTAATTTTTTTTTTAATTTTTTTTTTGTTTTTTTTCTCTATCAGATTTATTAATGGATAGTCGATTAAAAATTTAACTATTAAAAATAACAAATCACAATTACAAAAAAAATACAAAATCAATTATATTTAAAAAAAAATACAAACATTGTAATTGATTTATACATTGGAATCAATAAACAAAAAATCAAAAAAAGAAAAAATTAACAACTAGAGTCGGTTAACCTTAATCGACTATTGAACATAGTCGATTAAGCCTTAATCGACTATTGAACATAGTCGATTAAACCACGTAGTCGATTAAGGCCTTGCCTGCGCGATTTTTTTTTCTGCGCCGTCTTCCACCACAATCCACCAAAAAACCCTAGATTTGTTCTTCATCGTCGTCACACCACAGCATCACCACCCCGCTTCCATATTCTAACTGTTTGTTATCCAAACAATCAAAACAAAACCATGTACTACGGTCAAAATCACCAAAACAAAGCCACCAACCAAAGTAGAACCACCACCCATCAAAATCCGATTCCAATCGACAATTTTACCTCTTTTCGACGTCGATGTAGCAATCGTGGCATTCGAACTCAGAATCGCTATCAAATTAGAGTTCGATACGAGGTTTTCTTTTGATAGGCGCCGACGGTTAGACTCTATGCATTTCTTCATCTTGCGACGGCGGCGGCGACGACGGCGAGGAGAAGATTTGTCGGAGAAAGCAAAAAAAAAAAAAAAAAAAAAAAGAACAGAGAGAAGCAGAAGAGAGAAGACGAAAAACGAGAAAGGAGTTGGTAAATGAAAAATGAGATAGGGTTTTGAGAGAGTATATTGAACAATTAAGGGTAGTTTTGGAATTATGAAAATAGTATTTGGGTGGAATATTAACTCTGGGGTTTTCTCTAATTATTTTTAGGAGGGGGTGTTTTCTTAACTACATCTCCTATATGAGGGGGTCTTGCTAATTATCCCTTTATTTAACAAAATTAAATCATTATTTGATGGATAAATTTGTAATTTCCCATATTAGTCACACCCTACTAAATTAATCGCAGGGGGAAGGGTGTTACTAATTTCATGACGCAGTAGCACTTAATTGCGGCCTTTAACTTTAGTAGCGAACTTGAGTAATGTTGAATCCTACCAACCAAACATCTTACTAACTCCTACAATTTAGTTAATCCAATCTAATAGTAGCAAGCAAACGAGGCCTAAGATAAGATGTTCAAATCAAAATTGAATTATATTGTAAAAAAAAAAAAGGTTTATTCACTCCCGAAAATGTTCTTGTGCAAATTACTTTTGTTATCTTTACAACTTTACAAATCGATTAACATAAGTACATTTTATTCTCTCCATAAAATATTCTTGTGCAAATTATTTTTTTTACCAACACAATCTAATATTTATATCACCATAAACATATATCGATGTTATGAACCTAATTTAATTCATAACATAAAATGACATAACATGTTGTAGGATATCACATTTATTGATCGTTAGATAAAAAAGAACAAAACATAAGTATTTCTTCCTATTTGAATGAATATAATCAAGATGAAAATAAATCATGGCATCTTATCGTTTCAATTACTCTTTAATTTGAAAGTAGGAAAAGTAGTTTCAAATATAAAAGTGTGTTTTCTTAAGGATAAATGATTAAGTAATAAAATAGCCAATGAAGAGTTAAAGTACTAAGTATATCATAATTTAATTCTTATTGATTTTGCCATGCAAATATTTTCTAACAATACTCTTCTACCTGAATGTGTTAACAATTCACAATATAACCTCTCAAAATCAAACTAGGGGATTAATGCCTATGAGCAAAACAAATTAAACATAATATAAAATAAATAAGAATATATATTATTGTTGGCACATAAAACAAAGCTTAAGTTAACATAATATATCAAGAATTCACAACATAAAATAGTCTATCAAGCATCACACATTATACAAGTCCAAAAATTCTACTAAAAAAATAGATGTGCTAACATGCAATATTTTCTTATCTTCGCACTACTTGATGATCTTGACAGCACTCAATCATCATCTTCATCCTCATGCATCAAAGTTTACCAAAAAAAATATCGTCAACGAGAATACAAACTCTAATATGAACTACGCCAACATGTGACGAAATCTAATATCAATATATAGTTTTGGGACCTAAGAATCCCCTAAAGAATAAGTTTGTCGAACATTGACCAAATGATTAGTAAATCACGAACCAATACTACAATGGATATGAAGACGCTACACCAAAAACTTAAGACTAATTCAAAAATCTTGATGGTAAGCAGATTGTTTGAACGCCACAAGATAAATAAGTTCACAGTTCTTTCAAGATAAAAAGAAGAATATCAATATCTCACAAAATGATATTAATAGCCCCTTCATATAGGTTCAATACTCTCTAATGGGAAAAAACTAAGAACGTAGAATCATTATCCATCTAATCAAATCAACCACATATCAGTCAATCTTAATAATACTTATTGAATCTAAATTAAGTAAACTTCTTCCAAGATAAACTTCTAAATCATTATCTTGATCTTCAAAAGCTGAAATTGCACAAGTCAAGGACTCTCTAAAGGGTGAATAAACGTGTTTATCCTTGATTGCAAAAATCATGAACCTTCCAAAGCCTTGAAAAATGTGGCATCAAACTCTTCATAATCGACTTCCAAGGCCTTGAAAAATGTGGCATCAAACTCTCCATAATCGATTGCGTCATTAAATATTTGGCAAACACAACTCACCTCACTAGTTTGGTTGTCCTCTTCCACCCCATTGTTAACTCCCGTCATTGATTCATCAACAAACTTAGTATCATCATCTTCTTCCTCCTATGTCAAAGTTATATCTCTTCATAAGAAAATAATCATGGCTTGTTCCATTCCGTTGTCGTAGTACATCAATCTAAAAAATCACACGTGTATAAAAAACTTTAGAAATAGGGAATAAATATAATATATGAGATAAAAGCAACATACTAGATATGATGCATCGATTATTTTCCTTTTGAGTTGTCATATGTCTGAAATCAAAATTAAAGTTCCATGATTTCAAAAAGTAGACTGAAAAGGGAGAATTGAAGATTGATAGAATGGGGATAAAAAACAAGTTCATCAATGTTACCATGTTTGAGAAGCATTGGTTCCCTACTAGATCCAGAGGCAAAACATCTTCGGGCACAACAAGATCTACTAAAGACGGTGATAAGGCAAGCATCGTCCAATTATAATGTGTTCATTCCTTCACAAAAGCACATAGAAGGGGCTTACCTCCCTGTTCTTCAAAGAATTTGAATTGAGAATATTAATGACACATGCAAGGGGCTTACCTCCCTCCCCCTATCTCCCCTTCAAAGAAATGAGAATACTATAATTTTCTTGTGCAAAATAATTGTTTTATCTTTGCAACTCAATTCTCTCCAGAAAATGTTCTTGTGCAAATTATTTTTTTTACCAACACAATCCAATATTTATATCACCACACACAAATATATATCAATGTATGAACCTAATTTAATTCATAACATGAAATGAGATAACATGTTGTACGGTATCACGTATACTGATCACCAAATAAAAATGAACAATTCAGAATTCCGCATAATTTATTCCATTATACACAACTGACAGCCTATTTTTCAGACAAATCCACACAACTCAAAATTCCATCAAATTTATCAAAAGAATTCATGGAATGAATTGGTTTGTATAAAATTCATTAATTCTGACATCGGACCATCATAGAGTGCATAGCCAATCTCAACCCTAATTAGTAATACCATCATGACACAATCATATATCTTACTCAATGTTATGAACCTAATTTAATTTATAACAACCTAATTTTCAGACAGATCCACACAACTCAGAATTCCATCAAATTTATCAACAAATTTATGGAATGAATTGGTTTGTTTAAAATTCATTAATTTTGACATCGGACCATCATAGAGTAAAGAGCCAATATCAACCATAATTATGTATGGACACAATCATATATCTCAATAGACGAAACAAATCATATATCTCAATAAAGGAAACAAATATATAAAAATGTATCTGTAGACTGTAGTGCAACATGCAATTCGATAAGTGTTATGCAACATACAATTCGATAAGTGGATAACAATTCTTTCTAAAAAAAAAAACAATTCTCGGATAACAATTCTCCTAAAGAAACCAAAAATATATATAAAAGGAAACAAAATCTTATTGTAATAAGCGCTCTAACACTGTCAGATTCAACTCATCAATCACATCGTTCTTAAACTCTATCACTGTCGGATTCAACTCATCAATCACCTCGTTCTTAAACACCCGTAAAATCCTAGTGTTTTTCATTATGAGCTACGATCTAACACTGTCAGATTCAACTCATCAATCACCTCGTTCTTAAACAGCCATAAAATCCTAGTGTTTTCCATTATGAGCGTCCAACCTTTGTCCCACTGAATCGTCATTTCTTATAAAACCTTAAGCCGATTTTCTGAATTGTAATGATTCAAGTTTTTCTGATTTTGGATTTTCTGAATTGTAATGCTTTGAGTTTTTCTGATTTTGCATTTGGGGTGGTAATCTTCTATTTATATTTATATTTTATCTCTGCAACTCAATTCTCACTAGAAAAAATACTTGAGCAAATTATTATTTTTATCTTTGCAACTCTACAAAATTGAATAACGTAAGTACGAATTATTCTCTCCAGAAAATATTCTTGTGCAAATTATATTTTTTACCAACACAATCCAAAATTTATATCACAGCAAACATATATCAATGTTACGAACCTAATTTAATTCATAACATGAAATCACAACAAACATATATCAATGTTATGAACCTAATTTAATTCATAACATGAAATGACATGACATGATGTACGATATCACATATACTAATCGTCAAAAAAAAAAAAAAAAAAACGACTCAGAATTCCACACAATTTAATCTCCTAATACACAACTGACAGCCTATTTTTCAGACATATCCACACAACTCAGAATTTCATCAAATTTATCAACAAATTTATGGAATGAATTGGTTTGTTTAAAATTCATTAATTCTGACATCGGATCATCATAGAGTAAAGAGCCAATCTCAATCCTAATTATGCACACAATCCTATATCTCAATAAAGGAAACAAATCATATATCTTAATAAAGGAAACAAATGTATAAAAATGTATATGTAGTGCAACATACAATTTCGATACATGGAACATGCAAGTTTGATACGTGCAAAATGTATCTTTGTAACATATTCTCAAAAAAAAAAAAAAAAAAAAAACATTTCTCGGATAACAATTCTCCTAGAAAAAACCCAAAAATATATATAAAATGAAACAAAACCCTTACCGTAATAAGCGCTCTAGCACTGTCGGATTCAACTAATCAATCACCTCGTTCTTAAACAGCCGTAAAATCCTAGTGTTTTCCATTATGAGCGCCCAACCTTCGGCCCACTGAATTGCCATTTCTTATAAAACCCTAAGCCGGTTTTCTGAATTGTAATGGTTTAAGTTTTTCTAATTTTTGATTTTCTCAATTGTAATGGTTTGAGTTTTTCTGATTTTGGATTTTTTGAATTGTAATGGTTTGAGTTTTTCAAATTTTGGGTTTGGGGCGGTAATCTTCTTCTATTTATATTTATATTTTATATTTTTCATTTATAGTTTTGATCTCTATATTATACATCTTTTTTTTTTTATTTTGATCCTTAATGTTTTTCTGCTACGAAATTGGTCCTCAAATAGAGGAATCAAAAATGTAAAAACCAATTGTTAGAGGACCAATTTTGTGGCCAAAAGAATGTAAGGACCAAAATTAGAAAAGGTGTATAATATAGGGGCCAAAATTTAATTATCCCTCTTCATTACTCCGATATGCTTTATTTACAATAACAGTGTCATTAGAAACTACAATTAATTTAGTAATTTAAATTTCTTTTGACATAATAATACAATAAATTAAGTGTCATGTGTGAAATACACCTTATAGAACATCCCTAATTGGGATATTTCGATCAGGGGAGGGGGTGCGTTTGAATTTTGTTGACTTTTCGAAGACATCCGTCATCCTTTGCCCGATTTCAACGATTTTCGCCTGACCAACTTGAAAGACTTTTATTTCACTTTATGCGGAAAACCTTAATCACAGAATCTTGAAATCAAATTCATCTTAAGAACATAAGCACACAATTGGGATTATCGACATACTGTTCGCCATGGATTTCGATAGAGACGATGAACGAATCACAATAGCAATCTACAAGCCGAGCCTAGCCAGGAATCCTCTGAATCTTCTTGTGAGAACCTTATTCGTAGCACACCTTCTTCTCTCTATCTCTCTAATATCACAACTCAATAGTATTCTGTAATTGATGTAATTCTCAAATTGCGTCTGTTGGTTGAGGAGAAGAGCTGTGGAATTCTTTTATGGGAAAATTTGCTAGACAACCCTTATTTTGGACTTATATGGGTGGAGATCCAAGTGATTAGATGAATATAGGTGTAGGTCCCTTGGCTATTAAAAATAATATGAATTAAATAAAATTATTTGTTTATGGACACAAATATCCTCAATTAATTTTTATATAAAAATATTATTTTGGAAAATAAGGGAACAAATCCCACATATCACTCTCATTTTTCCTCTCCCCTCACTCACGGTTCTCTCTCATCTCTCCTCTTTACGTATCTCTCTCACGCATTTATATCTCTCTCAACCCCTCACGACTCTCTCTCTCTCACTTGCACATTTATCTCTCTCTTATTCTTTCAATACTTTTTTTTCCGTTAATGTATTATTATTTGATAATTTATGTTTGCATTTGTAATTAATTTGCTTCCAAACAACAAACATCAAACATCAAACAGCAAAATGAATTTGAAAACGCGTATTTAACATTACATACTTGTTGTAATTTTTTGGTATGATTTCATCATAGACATTCATTTGCATATTTTCTTAATTATATCTTTAAATATTCAATTACTTTATCCACTAATTTTTATTTTTTTCAAAGTTGTAACAGAAAAATGCAAATTGCATACAACAACAAAATTCTAAATACAAAAGAAACAATAAATAAACTCCAATTTTTAGGATGATTTTTTTTTCTTTGTTAATTATGTATTATTGTTATATCATTTTAGTAGATAGCGAACTGCACCATGAATAATGCAAACATTAAATGTCAAACATAAATTTGTGATTTGCATTAGTATAAGAAAAAAATAATATTGCATGATGCAACAGCAAAACAATAAGTTTATTTTGCAATTTTAAACTTGAAATTTGCAAGGCGATGATGAAACCCTTTTATCAACAAACGTAAACTAAAACTGCAAACTGTAATACACGGGATAACAAAACGAGGTTTGAACAATATTGTGGAATCGGTTGTTCTTTCTGTAACGATTGGTTGTTCTTGGATCTCGACTGCAGTATGAGTTGATTTTTCTTTTCATTTCCGATGATTTAGTGACTTTTTCCCTTTTATTTGGCTTAACTGTTGGAAAAGCAAAAAAGAAAAAAAAAAACCAGAACTAAGGAATTATCAAAACAATGTTATTGCAAAATATCAAACAACTAACAACTTATGCAAGTGCATGCAAGACTTGCAAAATGCAAACTACAAATAAAAGCACCGTATGTAATTAAACGACACATGAATTAGTAAAATATAAATTGCAAAATTCGTGGTGAGAGATTATTAGATGGAAATTTGCTCAACTGGTGCCCTCAAGCTAGGTGCTGTTGATTTTGTCTTTACTTTTTTTGGCGAGTTGAACCGGCATTTAAAGGCGTGTTCCGTTTCTTTCCCGCGACTGGTTAATGTAAAAAAAATGATTATACGATATTGAACAACAAATGTACGCTTTAAATTCCAAGATGCAAACTCACAACAAAAAACAACAACAGTACTAAGTACGAAATCATAACAACAAAACTACTAAGTGCAAACTCATAATAAACAAACGTTGATTGAAATTACCACTAACGAAACTCCTCAAATATGCTATGTGCAACTTTAAAATGCAGCCCATATTTGGTTATTGTAATTTCAATTTACATTTTTTTTTTTGTTTTTTTTTTATTTTATACAAACAAAAGTCTGTCTTATAAACTTCAAAATAGTCTGCCTTATGCAATATTAACCCAAATACGTGCAAATCAAAATTTTCAGTAAATGAGTTTTTGCAAATGAAAAACGAATAAATGGGTTCTTCAAAGTACCAAAAAATATAAAATCAAAAAAAATATTCTTTGAACAAAACCGGTAAAATGTAGAAATCCAAAACGAACATATTGAAATTCAACTTGCAAACTCATAACAGAGAAATGCAAATAGCAAAGTCAGAACACATAATTAGGTTCTTCAAATGTATTGTTTTAGAATAAACATAACCAAAGTCGTAACATAAACAAACCTCTCAATTTGTTTACCTGATTTCGGGGATTGGAAATCATCATCCTCCTTTGATGTTAAGGGGGAAAAAAACGGAATCTCAAATTATTATTGAAATATTTGAAATAAATAGCAAACAAACAAAATACAAAAGCAAAAAAGGAACAAAATACAAAATTAGTAATAAAGAAAAAAAATCAAAATCGAAAACCCAACATGCAAATAAAATTTTACACAAAGGATCATTGATTACCAAGACTTAATCGTGTTTTGGCCATCGTACGAACTCCAAACAACAAACCCTAAACACCAGCCGTTGATTCCGAACAACAAACAATTTGTAAACAACAAACAGAACGAAGTTAAATTGGGCAACAACAAATCGAACGAAGGCAAACGGAATAAAAGCAAAATGCTCATACCTGGTAAAATTGCAAACGCTTACACACCCACACGCTCAAACAACAAACCTTAAACACCAGCCGTTGTTTCCGAACAACAAGCAATTTGTAAACAGCAAACAAAACAAATGCAAATAGTGAACAGCAAATCGAACGAAGACAAAATGCAAACGACCTGGTAAAACTGCAAACGATTAAACACCCATACCTATGGAAGGATTCGAAATTCGTGGTGAGATTTTCACTTTGAAGAAACAGGGAAGAAATCGATTTCCAGATTTTTGCAACTATAATTTTCGGACTTGCATATAATAGGGAGAAAATTTGGGGATTTGATTTTGAAGATATATTTATCGTATATTAATAGGGATATTGATAGGGGTACTTTTGACAAATTATAAATACAAAAATTTGCTGTAAATTAGAGTTTATTAGATGGATTTTAACACATATAATCTCTTATAGGAGGACCTATAGCAAATTGCCCCTTCTTTTATAGACGGCAGAAGAGGGCCATCATAGTCTTTTATTGCCATCAACGTTACAAATCAATTACCATAAAATCAGCATTAATTCCGTAATTGAATTACCCATAATTAATTAATTAAATACAAAGGTTAATAAGCCATTAAAATAAAACGTTAAAAAATAAAACTAACACAACCTGACTGGTGCAGCCAAAACTTACTTTGAGAATTTGGTTAGAGCATTTGAGGACGATTTTTGGTTTTAACTCGTTAGATTTTCAAGAAAGGATGAAAGTGCATAAAGTTTGTCATTGTGATGTATATAAGTGTGGAAATGAGACAGATTAGATTAGATAATTAGATACCGCGGAATTCGGAAAAATTCCTTTTTGTTTTTTTCCGGAAGCGGGGAATCAATTCCAATTCAGTTCAAAAAATAGAATCGGAAGTGGGGAATTTGTTTTTTTACTCTCGAAAATTTCTTAAATCACGCACGCACATACTTCTCAATTCCGATTATGGAGTTATTCTTTTTTTTTTTTTTTTTTTTTTTTTTATCTTTTGATATGAATTATGGAGTTATTTACTGACCTAGTTTTACATTTATAGTTTAAGTAGCCAATAAAGTAAAGTTGCAAAATCTTATAAGAGGAATTAAAGACAATATTTTTATTTATCTGAACTGCAATATCTATACAGTGTATCAATTTTGTCATAGTGAATGGTGGAAACAAGGAATTGACAAAAATATATGGTTATTTTCGACATAAATGTGTCGAAAACTATCAATAATTCGACACTTATGTGTCGAAAAATGCCAAAATACACATTAATCTGAAAAACTTAATTTTCGACACACTAGTGTCAATTTGGTAATAAATTTTGATGGTAATGTGTCGAAAGTTCCCATAAATTCGACACTAATGTGTCGAAAGTTTTCTGTTATAAATTTACTTAAATTCTTCACTTTTGTGTAGATCGATTGCTCCGATGTACTTACTTGGTCGTCCGCGACGGCGGTAGCTTGGCCTAGGGTCGGCGGCGGCGATAGCTTCACCTAGGTTGGTAGGCGGTAAGCCGGTAACTTGTGAGTGGCGGCGGTCCGCGGCGGTTGGTGGAAAGAGAATTTTTTTTTTTTTTAATTGATATTAAAGTGAGAAATATCAATGTCATTTGTATAAGTTGATATTTTGCACGTAAAGATATTTTTGTACTTCTTCATATTAAAGTAAGAAAAAAATGAAAAAAAAATAATAAAATATATTAAATTGAGGTTTTAAACTAGGTGGTATAGAATTGAGAAAAAAGTGGTATTATTTTTGCTGCCCCGATGTATAAGAAAATTTCTTTAGGGTTCAATTTTGCCAAATATATCGAATTGAGGGTGCATAGTGTCAATAGACATATTTGTAGGGTGCAAAAGGCCATTGTGACGTGGAACATCAGAAACGTCTCGGGTCGGGTAGTAGGCTAGTGGTGTGACAATCCGAGCCGACCCGATCCAGGCTCGGGCTATTACTATATAAAGGTTTTATCTATCTTCGACAAGAGCAATTCATCTCTTTCACAACTCCGACGAAAAGGGGGATTGATCTAGGGTTTTTTTCGTTGTAAATTATACGGCGGAGACGGCGACATCGGCAAAGGAATTGACTAGATACGGCGGCGGCGGCGGCGGCAGTGAAGACAGATAAAAGGTCCCTCTTTTCTTCTCTCATTTGGCCGAGGCCATTGCGATTTTGAACCTTAGTTGTTGATAAGTGCTTTTTGAAGTTTCAGCCTTCAATTGCTTTTGCTCTGAAATTGGAATAAAACTTATTTAGCAGCTTTTTCTATATTAGCATCCAATTTGAAGCATATTATGCCGATTTCTATTGTTGAAGAATTTTTTTTAGCAATCTTTTGTTTGTGATGATAATGAATCGAACTGAAACGAGTTAATTCTTTTTTTTTATTTTTTATGATGATGTTGATAGAGTTTTCGATCCTGAATTTTACAACCTTCGAATTAGGAAAAACGAATCCTACCTAGATGGTTAAATTAATTTAGTAAGTGTAATTGCATCATATAAGGAGTCAATTAGGTATATAAGGAGTCAATTAGGTTATTATCTCCCATTGTCCTTTTACGAAACCAAGAAAGAAGAAACTTTTTTTTTTATGTTTCTGCAAATAATCTTCAGTCCTGCGAAAAAGACTCCGTTTTTTTTGGGTAGGTTGCGGGCTTTTATATAGGTAACCAAATACATGGGATTGGATTCAATTCTTCGTAAACTTCTTGTTTGTCCAAAATATGAATATATACAACACACACACACTCACATGTGAGTGTGTACTTGATATAGCGAGTTGCAAAGTAGTTTTCAGTTTTGAACATACTCAAGCTTCTTAAAATTTGCAGTTGGTGCTTGTATCCCAGTCAACAGTTCCATGGATTATATTTGTTATGGTGAACATTGGGACCTCGAAGATGTGGATACCCGCCCCCCAGAAATGATTTTTCTCTTCCAGATATATTACTCATGCCTTGGAGAAAAAAAAATCAGTCAACTCCGAGATAGCCTCATAACCGAAGTTTCCAAATTTCTCTCAGTTTCAAGGGGCATTGCCTGCACCCTCTTGGTCCAATACCGTTGGAGTACGACTTTGCTTTACGACAAATGGTTTTCTGATGAGAAAAGTGTCCGCGAGGCAGTTGGTTTGTTGCCGGAAAAACAAGAATCACCGAAACAACTCGACTTTTGTTGCTGCAATATTTGTTTCGGAGAAATCAAGATTGAGAATACATTGTCCGCCCCCTGTGGGGCCCACCCCTTTTGTCTCGATTGCTGGAAGACTTATCTTACTGTCTCCATCAACAACAATGGCCCTGGATGCTTGAAGATGCCTTGCCCCGAGCCTGGATGCAAAGCCTACGTAGGTTTAGACATTGTCGACTCTTTGGCTTCGGATTCCGATAAAGACAAGTACTATGGATATTTGTCGTCTTCTTATGTTGAAGGCACCTTGAATCTGAAATGGTGCCCAGGCCCGGGATGCAATTTAGCAATCCGGTTAGACGAGTACGGCCCCAAGGGCTATGACGTGACTTGCGATTGCTCTCACAGGTTTTGTTGGAATTGCTTGGAGGAGACACATCGCCCTATGGATTGTGAGACAGCGGATACGTGGCGCAAGCAAAACACTTGCTTTGAGGCGGACACCGTTAGATGGATATCGTCTTACACGAAGCCCTGTCCTAAGTGCCGTAGGTACATAGAGAAAAACCATGGATGCAATCACATGACATGTGGAAGCCCCTGTGGGTTCCAGTTTTGTTGGTTGTGCCTCGAGAAATGGAGCCACGACCACTATTGCAACGAGTACGAGGATGAAAAAAATGAAGGTGAGAGTACTTCAGTAGATACTGACAACTCGAAATATTTTGACGGATATGAGCACTACTATGAGAGATGGCTTTCGAATCATAAATCGAGGGAAATTGCTGTGGCTAATCTGAAATGCGCCAAAAACGGGATTATTGAGACCCTTGCGTGTGTCCAGGGCGAAAAGAAATGGAAATTGATGTTTGTGATTGATGCCTTGGAGCAGATAGTGGAGTGCAGGCTTGTTTTGAAATGGAGTTACGCATATGGATACTACTTATCTTTAGCTAAATCGATGAAGATGGCACTTTTCGAATACATGCAAGGGGACGCAGAGGCTGCACTGGAGAGGCTTCACCATTGTGCTGAGAAGGAGATTCAAAAATACGTCCTTTGTCCTTCCCCCGATTTCAACGATTTTCGGGTGAAGCTGACGAACCTTACTTGTGCCGCCCAAACTTACTTTGAGAATTTGGTTACAGCATTTGAGGACGATTTTCGGTTTTAACTCGAAAAAATCTGAAGAAGAGATAACCGCAAGCTCAGGGAGTGGGCTAAGTTTGTCATTTTCAAAAGTTCTTTTCATATGTGAGTTATATTTTCTGCTGCATGTTTAATATATGTTTCCTAACTTTATTTAAATTGTATGAGCTTCCAGTTTTTTTTTATTTCTAATTAATGGTGATTAAGTTATTAGGGTCCATTTGATATACTCCCCTAGAATGGAAAATATATAGGGATAAGTCCACCCCTAAATTTTTTTCTTTGAGATAACCCTTGGAGGGGCAAAAGCACTATCGTGCCCTTATTTCTAATTTTTGCCAACTGCATTCAGCATTTTGCTAACTGCATTCAGCATAATAGCCAACTGCATTTAGCATTTTTGGAGCTGCATTTATCATTTTTTTCAGATTTTTTAATAAAAAATTATAAATTTTTATTTTATTATTATTTTTCATTTTTTTTATTATTATTTATTTTAAATTTTTTTTATTTTTCATATTTTCTAATTTGTTACTTTTTTTTTTTTTAATTTTTTAATTTTTTTAATTTTTTTAAGTTTTTAATTTTTTAATTTTTTCTTAATTTTTAAAAAATAATTTTTCTATAAAATTTCTTGTACATAAATTGACTACATGTGACTACGTCACGTACCTTCTTTTTACTCCAAAGTTATATCTAGTCATGTACCTTTCTTCACCCTAAAATTATATAGTTATATATAGTCACCGACTATGTAAACCGCTGATTATATACAAAAAAGAACTTCATCGACACCAACAACAAAAATCACAATTTTAATTCTTGATATTATAAATCAACTTGTACAAATATAGATCGAAATAAATATTGATATTATATATCAAATTGTACAAATATAAATCGAAATACACAATCACATGCATATGTTCTTCAATACATAACAAAATCATCATCATCACTCTATATTAAAAACACACAAGACACAACCCATACATGACTAATGTTACTATATGTTACTATATATGACTATAGTAACATGTAGTCATGTTACTATATATGACTATAATAACATGTAGTAATGTTACTATATATGACTATGTAACATATAGTCATGTTTACCATATATGTAGTAATGTTATTATATATAACTATAGTAACAAATAGTCATGTTACCATATATGACTATAGTAACATGTAGTAAATCACTTCTCCCCATCATTTCTTACTGTATAGAAGAGGCAAAAACAACAATCCCTGTGGCAGAGAAAATACCAGTTAGAGAAAACAAAAAGAAAAATGGAAAATGCAAATTACATCGAACCTTATACGAAAAGCTATATTTTTTTTATTTTTTCTCAGATATGGCCAATCATAGTCAAATCAAACCAACAACGTCGACCGATTATAAAAAAAAAAAAAAAAAAAAAAAAAAAAAAAAAAAAAAACTCAATAAATCCAGTATCCAAACAAATTCACCAAAAAATAATTAAAGGACAACAACAAAAACAAAAAAAATCAAAACAATTAGACAAAACATCAAACACAATACAACTAATATTATTAATAAAATTAAAATCACATACACAAAACACTCTCTTCTATTGATACATAACCTGCTCTCTTCTATTGATACATAACCTGCTGTCCGGTATGTACTGACAACTATGGGCGTAGCTTACAAAGAATGTTTAGCATTATCCAAAAGTAAGACTTAGTTCATGAAACATTTATAATTCCTTACTGTATAGAAGTAGCAAAAACAACAATCCCTATGACAAAAAAATACGAGTTAGAGAAAAAGAACATAAAAATGGAAAATGCAATTATGCACATTTGAGTGTTGACTTTTAAGGACATAATAACCATTAGACACTTCGGCCAATAACAGAGAAAACCACATTATCTGCCTCTTCAAACTCCAAACCTACATTGAGTGTCTCTATTTTGTTTTGCAGCAATGAACACAATAAGATCGGACTTCTGTTTCCCACATTACAATTAAAAATAGTATTCTTCGCAGCTCCACTAATTCCAAGACTCGCCTTAACAATGAGTCCACCACCATCACGAACAATATAAAATAAGATACCAAATAAATTTAGGGAGCAATACAGTGATTTCATTTATTACTGTTAATTTCCTCAAACAAACCCATTAAATTATTGAGTTTTTTTCTAAAATAAATAAAAGTTTCATCAGAATCTAGTTGGTTCGCATTTAACATCGTCCTCATTCAAAATGCATATGCAAACAAAAGATTAAAATGGATATGTTATTCCAAAAATTAATTAATACCAACGAAATTTTCGACGAAAAGGATGCCGCTGTCCCTGCTCGCAGCCGCCTTGCGTAGACGCCGTCACCAATTCTCTTCTCATCGTGGACGATGGGCGGAGAAGTCGCCGGAAGGGAGAGTCGCGCAAGGCAGAGGGAAAGTGGCGCAAGCCAAAAGGGGAACGACGGTGGGCAGTGGTGAGCGGCAAAGTGGCGGTGGCGGCTGAGGAGTTGTGGGTGGAAGAGAACGATAGTTGAAACAGGAAGAGAACCGAGAGTTTGACGAGAGAGAAACGAAGAAGTGAGATCTGGGAAGAGAACTATGGTTTATATTTAAATGTTATAATTGAGGGTAAAATGGTCACATCACTATGTCTTAGGGGGGTCTACCTAATTAAGTTCAGAATTTGAGTTTTTACCTAAGAGAAAAAAAACATTGGGACTTCTCATATATATTTTAAAAACTAGGGAGTTATCCCTCATTTCTCCAAGTTATTAAGACCGAGCCTATAATGTTTTTTTTTATATGTGAGTTATATGTATGTATATATATATATATATATATATATATATATATATTGAAAAATGAAACAGTTAATTACAAGTAAATAAACTAAATTGTATTTAAAATTTTAAATAATTAGAATTAATATGCTCAAATAAAGTATAGATTTCTCTGAAAAATATGTAAAAAAACGAAGATAAAATAATATTTAAAACAAGCATTTCACCCGGGCGTTCTACAGAAGTATGATACTAATACAAGTTCTAATATTGATACTCATATTATTTATACTAAAACTAATATTAATATTAATACTAATACTTATATTAATACCACTATTGATACTAATATTATTACTAATATTGATATTGGTACAAATACTAATACTAATATTAATTTTGATACTCACACTCATATTTATATTCATACTCATACTAATACTAAACCTAATATTAATATAATACTAATATTAATATTAATACTAATAATAATATTAATACTAATTCTAATATTACTACTACTGATACTAATATTAATACTGATACTAATATTAATACTAATACTGATAGTGATAATAATAATGATACTGATATGTATACCGATACGTATATTGATATTGATACGGATACGGAAAATGACACTGATATTAATTGATATTAACACTGATACTCATACTAATACTGATACTGATACATATACTGATATTGAAATGATATTGATATTGATACTCATACTAATACTAATACCAATAATAATACTAAGGTTAAATTACACCCACACCCCTAAAGTATGTTTAACTAACTTTAAGGTCTCTGTGGTATCGGTGATTACACTCACCCATATAACATAGTTAGAAGGTCTAATGGGATAATGCATTGCATACGTTATTCCGACATAGTTCTAACATACTATTATTTTTAGCTAGTGGTAGAGACAACATAAATTTAGGTGGTGACATGGCTCCCCAACATTTCTTAAATCATCCATAACTCTTTGTTGTCTCCACCATTTCCTGAAACTAATAGTCCGTTAGAATTCTATCAGAATAACATATCCAATGCATTATCTCATTAGAGTTTCTAACTATGTTTCAGGTGGTGAGTGTAATTATTGATACTACATGGACCTTAAAGTTATTTTAGTATACCTCAGGGGTGTGGGTGTAATTTACCTTAATACTTATACTACTAATAATTATACTGATATTGATACTGATACTTATACTGATACTAATACTGATACTAATAGTCACACTAATACTAATATAAATACTGATACTAATACAAATATATATACTTATAGTGACACTCATATTAATACTCATACTAATACTTATACTAATACGAATATTAATACTAATACTAATACTAATAATAATACTAATACTAATACTAATACTAATACTAATACTAATTCTTATGTACTGATATTGATATTGATATTGATATTCATACTGAAACTAATACTAGTACTGAAACTAATACTGATATTTATACTTATATTGATACTAATATTAAGAATAATACTAATACTCATGGTGATACTGATATTAATACTAATACTAATACTCATAGTGATATTATAACTGATACTGATACTAATACTATTATTAATACTAATACTAATATTAATATTAATACCCATACTTATTAGTATTAGATATATTAATAATAATACGTATACTAATACTGATATTAATATTATTCCTAATAAATACTAATATATTAATGTGCTAATGCTAATACTAATAAATTAATATGCTAACGTTGATGTATAGTATACTAATTATACTAAGACAAATACTAATGTCAATGCTAATTTAAATATGATAATCTTAATGCTAATGCCAATTATAAGTATTGTAGTGCTAATATTATTCAAATCCTTATCCTATTCATAATCATATTCCTAACACTAATCGTAATTCTAATAGTAATCATAATCCTAATCATATTCCCAACATTAATCGTATTTCGAACCCTAATCCTCATAATTCTAATACTAATAATGCTAAGTGTTAATGCTAATTTAAATATGATAATCCTAATACTAATGCCAATTATAAGTGTAATGCTAATATTATTCAAATCCTTATCCTATTCATATTCATATTCCTAACACTAATCATAATTTTAATATTAATCATAATCCTAATCATATTCCCAACATTAGTCGTATTCCGAACCCTAATCCTCATAATTCTAATACTAATAATGCTAAGTGTTAATGATAATCTTAATCATAATCCTAATACTAATCATCATCCTAATCATGATACTAATATTAATAGTAGTCTTAATCATGATCATATTCTTAATTATAATTCTAATACTAATATTTGTAACACCCCACCTTTCCAAACCCCTAAAACCCGAAATTAATCTTCCTAACTTGAGAATCCCTATGTGATATTATTACGTGAATATAATTATGTGACGTATCTGAATAATTACTTGTCTTATTTAATTAGTAAATTACATGTTCGGAATTTGGTGATTTCATCGTTTAGGTGTAACTATAATATGTATACATACGTAATTATACACTACATGTCTATGTGTACATATTTTACATGCATGCATATATATATATATATATATATATATATATATATATATATATATATATATATATATATATATATATATATATATATATATATATATATATATATATATATATATATATGTGTGTGTGTGTGTGTGTGGATATATCATTTTCTTAATTCCTACACTCAAAAGAAGCTTAGTAAGATGGAAAAGACACTCTTCTTTCTTTATCTCCCAACACATCATTCCTTACTTGTCTTCTCCTCCTCTTACCACTGAAATACCACCACCACCATCGGCCCTATTCTCCTTCCGCATCAATACCATTTTTCAAAGAAATCCAAAAATCAAAAATGAAAGTTCCCTATTTAATTATAGTCTTAGAGTACACCAAAAACACCATCAAAACCGCTTGTCTTCTCACGGGAGAAAACAACACATCCCTCTTAGAAGCTCATACCCTCTCTTTCACCATCAAGGTTGCTTGGCTCGATTTTGGTATTTAAAGCACTCTCCCTTCAGTTGTTTTTCTATATATTCTTCGACTAATAGGTAATCAATCTTGATTTCTTGCTGCAATTAAAGGGTGTCAATAGTGTCAAAAGGGTTTTTAAAATTTCTTAAAAGACTTGGAAAGATTTCGAGAAAATTAGGGTTTTTTGGGGAAAAATGAAAAAGTTGTGTTGATTGTTAATTTCTTGTTCTTGCATGCATTATTTGTGTTTTTAGTGGATAGATATAAGTTTTACTGGCCAAGAGTTTAAGGGATTTCGAATTTTCAAACGGTGTTGATCAGGGCCAACCCTGGCCCAGGGCGAACCGGGCCCAGGCCCAGGGCCTCATTTTCTTTAGGGCCCCAAAACTAGAAAACATTAGTTATATTATTATATATTTTATTTATTTTTTTAATTTTTTTTGGCTATTTCCTTCTCATTTCTCACGTCTTGAAGACTTCAATGTGACCCCACCACCACCACTCTCTCTCATCTCACATCACTCTTGATTAAATGCCAAATAATTTTGAAGTATTGGGATTTGGGATCAATAAAAATAGTTTTAATTTATAGATTTAATAATATGTATTTTATACCCGTACGTAATTTAATTGTTCATTAGTATTTTTATTAGTTCAATGTAAATATGGATGATTAAACTATTACAATAAAACTTAATTGCTAGGATAATTTCACCATTATTTATCATTATGATTCGATATTTTGAATTCACACTGCATCTTATATTTTCGATATTTAGAAAATATTGTATACCCTTAAATATAGTTGTGCAATACAAAATGAATATTGATATTCTTCTTTTGAGTTTTATATATTTTTTTGTATTTAGAAAAAAAATATTTTATACTTTTGATTTATAGTTTTTTAGCTTGGCCTTAATATATAGAACAAAATATTTGGTAAAACTAATATAGTTTTGACTTTTTTTAATAGGCATATAATAGGGGAATACAATTTTTCTTTAAGATAAAAAGGTAAATATATATATTTTTCTTTTAGTTAATGGCGCATTTTTTTTCTTTTCGCCCTGGGCCTCTAAATACCCCGGACCGGCCCTGGTATTGATAGAAAAATAAATTTTTGAACTTCTAGTGGTCTTGCATATGTAGATCTAGAGATTTTTAGGCCAAATCCGAAATTTTCAAAAAGTCAGTCCTAGATATGTTTTTAAATCTGTTTTTCAGCATTTATTGAATAAAAAAAATCGGATTTGGAAAAGGTTGTGCAAGAAAATGAATTTTTGAACTTATGTCTTGCGTGTATAGATCTAGAAATTTGGGGTAAACTATGTAATTTTCGAAATTTTAGTTTCAAGTAATATTTTAACTCTGTTTTGCATATATTGAAGTAAAATTTCAGATTGTTAGAGGTTTTTCATGAAAAGTCGGATTTTGAACTTTTAGTGCGGTTGCATGTGAAAATCTGGATTCAAAACTGTAATTTCCGAAAAATCTGTCACTTCTAAATTTGGGAATATTTTTTCGAGCAAGTATTAGATGAGGAAAAAGTTGTTTTTATAAAGGATTCAAAGTTAATTGAGGTTATTCTAAAGTTTTGGATTTTTGGAAGAAAAGGGGATTTTTTCTATTTTTTAATTCCAAGGAAATTTAAAACTTTATGAAATTTTAAAATAATTTCATCTCTATGATTGAATTTGAGAATTCTTGGAATCGGTTTATCATTATTTCAAAATTTGGACATTATGCATGCTATTTATGATGTTTTGTGCATTAATTTTCATGTCTTTGAATAAATGACGGTGTCACAAATAAGCCCATCAATGGGTATTTATTCATCCAGACAATAAACTCTTTTACAAATAAGTCCACACATGGTCCAGATTTTTGTAAAACACTAAAATAGCCCCTCATACTTTAATAAGCTCCAATTTCATCCTTTAATTTAATTTAACTTCAATTTAACCTCAAATTTCTAAATTATTCAATTTTGACCCAAAACACATTTTTACGGACAATTTTGTCCATCACCGCCGTTGACTCTTTTTCTTTTCTTTTTTTTTTCTTCTTCCGGATTTTTTCGCCGGTTTTCGACGTTGACCTTTTTTTTTCTTCCTGATTTTTCCGCCGGTCTCCGGCGTTGATTTTTTTAACCTTTTTTTTTGTTTCTTTCTGTAACATTTTTTTTTTCTTTAAGCAACAATATTGCAGTAATATTGATATATTAATCTCTAGCACACAATAATATTAACACAACAAAACTTATTATTATTGTGTAATAGAGTAATATTACTATGTTGGTCGTTCAACAAATGTAAATATAATAAAAAGTCAAAAGAATTAATATTAGTGTGAATGACAGTAATATTACCGTCAACCACAGTAATATTACAATAATAGACAGTAATATTATTACGTTATTCCGTGAATAACTCAAACAAACAAAAAAATCCAAACAAAATAATAATATTGATGTGGTTGACAGCAATATTACTATAATAACAGTAATATTACCCTCAACCACAATAGTATTATTGTGTTTACAGTAATATTACAATAATAGACAGTAATATTATTATGTTAATCCCTGAATAACTCAAACAAAACAAAAAACTCAAAAAATAATAATATTGATGTGGTTGACAGTAATATTATTGTGTTTATAGTTATTTTACTGTCAACGACAGTAATATAATTACATTGACTTGTCAACAAATCACAAAAAAAAAAAAAAAAAAAAAAAAAAAAAAAAAAAAAAATAATAATAATAATAATAATAATAATAATAATAATAATAATAATAATAATAATAATAATAATAATAATAATAATAATAATAATAATAATAATAATAATAATAATAATAATAATAATAATAATAATAATAATAATAATAATAATAATAATAATAATAATAATAATAATAATAATAATAATAATAATAATAATAATAATAATAATAATAATAATAATAATAATAATAATAATAATAATAATAATAATACAATAATAATAATAATAATAATAATAATAATAATAATAATAATAATAGTAATAATAATAATAATAATAATAATAATAATAATAATAACAAAAACTAAATAATAATACTATTACGTTAATTTACTATCAACGGCAGAACAATTATATAAATGTATTGTCAACGGCAGTGCAATTACGTTAATTAACTGTCATTGACAATATAATTACGTTAATTTACTGTCAGTGACAACACAATTACAGTCAACGTTTAGAGGCGGACGTAAAAAAAAAAACAAAACAAAAAGTCAACGCCGGTATGCGGCGGCAGAAAAAAACATACCAGAAAAAAAAAATCAACGTCGTAATTGACCGCCGGTCAATGCCGGAAACTGACGAAAAAATTCGGAAGAAAAAAAAAACGAAAAGTCAACGCCGGAATCCAGCGGCAAAAAAAAATTTGAAAAGATAAAGTCAAATTGGATTTTTGTAATTGGGGTTACAATTAAGAATTGGGTATAAATGGTTGGGGTAATATTGTCATATACATGAATGTTTCCTTTATTTATAATAAATATTAAAGGGATGGGCTTATTGGTGAAAGAGATATAACCCCTAAACCTAGAATAATAAAAATGTTTGGTTGATGACTTATGCACAAAAACCCCATAAATGATTATAAGTGATGAAACTTATGATTGTGTACCTTAATTTAATGCGTGGATGTGTTTAATTACTGCAGGAATTGATTGAAAGGAAATTACTTAGAAGTGGTAATAAATTCATTAAATGAATGGGTCTTAAGATATAGGTCCCTCGTGACAAAACTAAACATAACTACACGACAACTTCAACTAAACATTTACTTCACATCATTTATTAAATTCATTCCAAAAATGTCATTCCACTCATCTTTATTTTTTTTGTTTTTCACTTTAGCATTTTTTACATTATTATAACAACTTATTCTTTTACTTATTTCTATTGAAAATTACAAAAAAAAAAATAAAAAAAAAATCATTTTTGTTAAATAATATAGCAGATTTTAAAAATAATATGGTGTACTGTGGTACATTATATTGTATTATAGATAAAACTATTATTAATAAAAAATCTTATTTTTTTACAAAATATTGAAAATCATAAAAACAATGCGTTTTTTGTTTTTTTAATTCAACCTACAATTTTTTTATGTTTTTAATTTTTTTTTTCAGTAGTGTAGTAGACTATGGTATACTACGGTGTACTATGATATACTACGATGTACGGTCTACTACAGTGTACTACCAAAACCCTAGCAGCCAACAACACCCACTCTCTCCAACCCTAGCAGTCACGCAACAGCCGCCAACATTCGCGGCTGTCACATCCATAGTCACCTACCAACTTTGAAAAAACCTAGATCTGCCATTCTTAACCAAAATCAAGCAAAGACTCTTGAAGATCAAGAAAATCAGATGCAATTAGTAAAAAATATACTTTCAATCAAATATCCACCATAACCACATCCCCGTCGCTGCCTCGGCCTTCCCCGCCCCCCTACCGCCACCTCGAACACCATAGCGGGACAGCCCCCCGCCGCCGCCTCGCCCATCACAGCCCCCCGCAGCCGCCTCAACCACCACAGCCCCCGTCGTCGCCTCAACCACCACAGCCCCTTGCCACCGCCTCAACCAACACAGCCCTTGCCGCTGCCTCGTGCACCACAACCCTTTATCTCGTGCTACTAATGAATAAAGCAAGAGAGAGATATATAGATAGAGAGGTAAGAGAGAAAAAACGACAGAGAAAAAAAAAGATGCAAAGACAACGTGTGAGAGAGATGGAGAGAGAATGTGAGAGAATATCAAAAGAACAAAATAAATCTGAATTGGAGAAACGTGAATATGTAGGTTAGAGAATTTAGGGTGTAAGGGCAAGATATGGATATAAAAAAAAATTAGGGATGTGGCTCATATACTATTTCAATGTAAGGATTTAATTAAAAGAATGATTTCGAACTTGTCACTTAGTTAAAATTAGGTTTCGTTTGAGAGACTCATAGCATATTACCCCTTAAATGAAAGATAAAGACGACCCTTGCTTTTCAAGCATGATTTGGGTATACTAATGTGTTGCATGTTGATTACAATGTGTGTGTAGTGAGTATATATATATATATATCTGTGTGTGTGTGTGTGTGTGTGTGTGTGTGGCTGTGTGTGTGAATTTTGTCCAATATATATATATATATATATATATATATATATATATATATATATATATATATATATATATATATATATATATATATGGTAAGTGTGATAATTGTGTGATTATGTGACACTTGATTGATATTTGTGATGTGTGCATTATATAATTGTTGCGAGCATGATTTTGGAAAAGATGCATTTCACGGTTTTTAAATTTGAAAGATTAATGTAATGCTGGATAATAAACAAATCGGATATAGTTGGCCGGTATCCAACTAGGATGAAATGTGTGGTTTGATTCCACTAGTGAAAACAGGCTCATAACAGGTTTATTATTCAGGTACATAAATTAATCTTTCACGGATCCGATAAAACGAAAAATGTGTTTTCCACGATTTCCATAAAAAGGGCATTTTAGTCATTTTTCATAAGTGTTTATGTGTGAATGATGTGTTTTCGTGAATTAAGTGATTAACGGTTTGCCTTATGGTCTTTGGAATGTAAGGATAACTATATAATATATTATATATATTATATAACGTATTTTCAAAGTTCGATATTTAATCGAATTTCTTATTGAGCTTTATAGCTCATATAGATAGGTGTCTTTTAATTGCATGTAATAGAGTTAGTAAACATCCACCGGAATGGATCGAGTAGCGGATCGAGGTCTAGCTCGGGATTTTTGGAAGTAGTACGAGGGCCTATAAACGATGCTAAATGTTTTAATTTTTGGTGATGTAATACGAGGGCCTATGAACATGCGTCTTTCCCCTTTCATATCTTTTGCTTATCGATCGAACTTATCAAGCGGTATGATCGTACGTTGCACTTTACTATATATGAAAACTCCTTTTAGTAATTAGTAAAGTTTTCTTTCACCAAAAACATTTCTTAAAACTCTCATCTCTTTTTCGAACCAAAAATAAAATAAATAGTTCGATAGTGTAGCACTCGAACGAAACTCCTCCTCTAGAAACTTGTTTTCAAACGAAACATTTAGTCGACTAAAGTACTCCTAAGAAAGTTTTTAAAAACCTAGATATCCTAAAGAAGAGATTTTAATCATTGCATTTTAGTCCGATTCGAAAGTTTTATAAATTACAAAGAGATCATTTTGCTTCCGCTATATAAATGAATATTCCGATAAACCGGTTCGATTTATCTCCCGACTAGAAGGGGGTGCTACAATGTTAATCATAGTCCTAATTATAATACTAATATTAATTCTGATAAGAATTCTAATCAGTATTAATACTAATACTAATTCAAATAATATTAATTATAATCATAATTCTAATGCTCATACCAATCACAATTTTAAGTCAGATTTTGCATCAATTTTTTTTCAATGATCTATTATTTGCATCAAAAAATTAAGGGTAAATTACACCCAGACTCTTGAGATATGCCTAAATAACTTTAAGGTCTCTGTGGTATCGATAATTACACTTACCCCCTGAAACGTAGTTAGAAACTCTAATGGGATAATACATTGGATACGTCATTCTGATAGCGTTCTAACGGACTATTGGTTTCAGGAAGTGGTCGAGACAACAAAGAGCTATGGGTTATTTAAGAAATGTTGGGGGAGCCATGTCACCCCATAATTCTATGTTGTCTCCACCACTAGCTAAAAGTAATAGTCCGTTAGAACCCTATCGGATAATGTATCCAATGCATTATCCCATTAGAGTTTATAACTACGTTTCAGGAGGTGAGTGTAATTATCGATACCACAGGGACCTTAAAGTTATTTAAGCATACCTAAGGAGTGTGGGTGTAATTTACCCAAAACTTAATATTCAATCTCTAAACCTTCATACCAAATTCCTTTTGTGTTGTACATGAAGCATACAAAAACACATATTAAATATATTAAAAAATTAATATTTCAATATATTATCAAACTGATATTAAAATTATTTAAAATATTATAAGTGTATAAGCAAACATTAAAACGTAAAAACAACGCTAATTTTTGTTAATAGAATAAATTACGAAAATCCCCCTGAACTGAGGCTAAATTACAAAAAACACCCCGACCCATGGATAATTACCAAAATCCCGTGATGTTTGTTTCTGTCTTACACGACCCTCTTATGGTGTGATTTTTTACGGATTTTTTTGTATTCCATGTAATATCCAAAAAATGCGGATTCCACCCCTGCAGATGTGGCATTTCTTTTATCTTACAGTTTAAATACAAAAATTACCTTTAGGGCACGTAATGGTAATACTATAAAGTTGTGAATGTGTTATTTAAGAAGAATAAAGATTTTGTATAAAGTCCCCTTGAGGGTAACTTTTGTCTTTAAAAAGTGCTATAAAGAAATGTCGTGTGTACAGGGTAGAATCAACATTTTTCGGGAAATATTCCATGTAATAAAAGATTTCGTGAAAAATCATACCGTAAGGGGTCGGTGTAAGACGGAAATAAATATCGGCGAAATTTAGGAAATTACAAATATGTGGGGGTGTTTTTCTTAATTTAGCCTAGGTTTAAGGGGTTTTTGTAATTTATCCTTGTTAATAATATACAACTTAACTTGATTTAGACGCGTGGCCATATATTAGAAACTAACATGAGGGCAAATGCTAATGAAAACATATCAAATTTCAATAATAAATGGAAATATAAAAATGGCAAATGGCAAATAGACTCATGACAAGGGCACTTAATTAAAGGAGGGACATCCAACTTTTTTGTCTTTCAAATAAATCCAGCCCATTCAAACTTATTTGCAAATACGGAAAATCTTTTTAATATACCAAAATTACCCAAATTCAACTCCAATTTAATGATTTACACCCCAATTTAGCCAAATTTCATCAATTAACCAATTTTAACCATAATTTTAATTTTGACCCAATTTTGACCCGCCACCACCGGAGACTGCCGGTCCGCCGCCGTTGACTTTTTTTTTTTAATTTTTTTTTCCGGTAGGTCAACAGCCGTTGACCGCCGGGTGTCCGACGTTGACCTTTTTTTTCATAATTTTGTTTTTTCTTGAAAAAAATATTTTAATTAATATTACTGTCTTGGCTACTAAATTACTGTCTCCAACAGCTATTTAACTGTCGGAGACAGTAATTTAACTGTTAATTGACCTTTTTTTTTCTTCAAAAATATTTTAATTAATATTACTGTCTTGGTTGCTAAATTACTGTCTCCAGCAGTTACTTAACCGTCGGAGACAGTAATTTAACTGTTAATTGACTTTTTTTTATTAAAAAAAATATTTTAAATTAATATTACGGTCTTGGCTGCTAAATTACTGTCTCCAGCAGTTATTTAACTGTCGGAGACAGTAATTTAACTTTTAATTGACTTTTTTTTTTTGACATTTTTTTTCTTAGAAAATATTATTTTAATTAATATTACTGTTTTGGCTGCTAAATTACTGTCTGCAACAGTAATTTAATTGTCTCAGACAGAAATATTAATAATATTACTGTTCGGGAAAATAATATTCATAATATTACTGTTTAGAACAGTAATATTACTATCTGAGACAGTAATTTAGTAGTCAAGAAAGTAATATTAATTAAAATATTTTTTTCTAAGAAAAAAAAATCGAAAAAAGAAAAAAAAAAATCTACGCCGGAGACCGGTGGTCAACGGTGGTTGACCGGCTGGCAAAAAAAATCAGAAAAAAAATCAAAAAATTATTATTTTGGGGGTTAATGTGATATATTTGTTTAAATCTGGGGTCAATGTTTAATATTAAGGAAGTTAGAGCGTAATGGATGGAATTGATAAGAATTATATTATGGAGGGTACTTTAGACTAAAGACATGGGGATGGATTTTGAAAGACTATTTTTTTTGGACCAATGTGCATTTAAGTCCCATGTGATGGGCCTATTTGCCATTTGCCCATATAAAAATTAATTGAATTTTTGTCTGAATCAGTCGAATATATTGTGATTTCAAAAAAATAGAGGCATAGAATAGATACTAGATTCTTATAAAATTTATAAAATAATTAATTTTATTTTACAAATATTTGAAAAATGAAAATTAACAAAATGAATATATCTTAGTATATATAGAAAACGTAAGAATATTTTACTAATTTAGATACATAACTTTTAAGTTAAACAAAAGAGCTCAATTATTCCAATCCGAAAAGGTAGAGAGATATATACAATGCTAAAATATTTAATAATAATCAAGTATTTACGCTGTAATACCCTAGATTATAATTTTATTTTCATATGGTTTAAAAAAATTATTTTAAATATTAATCGAAATATTTTTAGCTAAATGGATTGCGGTAAATGTTGTATAATTAGTCATATATTAAATTAGTAAAAAAGAAAAGACATATTCTCTGGTCATATCATGTAAACTGTATAATATCAAATTATTTGGTCAATCATATTTTTTAATGCAAATCCAAGTTTATGAATTAAAATACAAAATTTTCGTAACAACACCAATCATACAATTATGATAAGGCAAAATTTCAAATTCAATTTAACTAAATGCAAATTAAATTAATTACTGTTAAAACTAAATTGTAGAATAAATCTATTTAGAGCTTCCAGGAATTAATTTTTTTTTTTTTTTTGTTATTTGAAGGTGTAGGTAATAAAACAAATGACATGGAAATAATTAAATATGAATGGCAAATGATGATGACATGTTTTTTGATGATTTATTCCCACCAATCAATTTGTCATATGGGATGAAATTGAGGACATGTCACCAATTGAAATTGACAAATGGCAATCAATTAGTTATGGAATTCATCTTTTATATATTACTAGTACTTCACTCGTGCGTTGCACGGAGGTCAGTTTCAAAATAAGAAAAATAATAATATTTAAACGATTATCTCTTTTTATAAATATTGCAAAAGAGATAAGATGTGTATACCACTACCAGTACTGATACTAATACTGATACTCTGATACTAATACTGATACTCTAATACTAATACTAATATTAATATTAATACTAATACTAATACTAATTCTAATACTAATATTAATATTAATACTAATATTGATACTAATATTGTTACTAATACCGATACTGATAATGATATTGAAATTGATATTGATATTGATATTACTACTAATATTGATATTGATATTGATACTTATACTGAAATTGATACTTACATTGATACTGATACTGATACTGAAATTGATACCGATACTGATACATATACTGATACTTATACTGATACTGGTACTGATACCAATAATTATACTGATACAGATACTTATACTGATATTAATACTAATATTAGTACTAATATTAATAATATTACTAATAGTAAAACTGATACTAATACTATTAGTAATACTAATGCTAAAACTAATTTTAATGTTAATGTACTAATGCCAATGTACTAATGCTAATGATACATATACTGATACTTGTACTGATACAGATACCGATATTATTATTGATATTGATACTGATACTGATATTGGTATTGATACTTATACTGGTATTGATATTGATACTGATACTGATACTGATACTGATACTATTATTGATAGGGATACTTATACTGATATTAATACTAATATTTGTACTAATACTATTAATACTAATAATAATACTAATACTCATACTAATACTAATACCAATAATAATACTAATACTTGTTGAGAAACTAGGAAATATTATACAAGAAGTAGATAACAAAGTAGGGAGAATATGTGATATATTATTCCATAGCTTCAAGTGTACAAAATACAATACATTGCACCTAATTTATAGGTGTAGAAAAGCTAGTCAAAGGTCATGAGTTACAAGACCTTAATGATGAATAATGGTGGAGGTAATGGGGGTTTAATGGAGAGTGTAATGGTGGTCATCCATAACCTCCAAGAATTCACAATACTCCCCCTTGGATGTCCACCATTTATGGAATATGCCTCGTTAAAACCTTGTTAGGAAAACTCGATGGGACAAAACATAAACGAAGGAAAAAGAGTACATATCCATCTAAAGCTTGTGAGCGTGACACTGCCTCGTTAAAACCTTGCCAAGAAAAACCCATTGGGATAAAAACTGGGACGAAGAAAAAAGAGTACAGTGTTGAAATTGTTGATCACACTCCCCCTTATTTCAGCATGAGACATTGGAGTAAGATCGCCGACGTATGGATTTGCAAACTCGTTATTTGATTGTCATCAATAAGTGTCAATGTCGTCTTTCTTCTTTAACTCTCGAGTACATTAAAAATCTTCAATAATTCTTCGGCCACCTCCTTTGATATAACCAAAATCCCGTTGGTGCAATCAGACAACATTATCCTCATATATTAGGACCAAGGTCTTCATTATCTTCTCGAGGACGGTAATATATTTCTTATGTCCAAATATCGGACGATTATATGTTTACTCAACGAATGAGCTTTATCATATACAAACAAATAATGGATAAATATTTCATTCAAGTAATGCTCGATCTGCAGATCAAGGCAAAATATATCCTCCCAAGATATTTTCACTTCGAATTCTTTCATCAAACAATTAATGATCTTTGTGAGCTCTTCATGAGTCTCCACAGGATTTAATTCGCCCCAAATGATAATGGAAATCAATTTATTTGATTATTCCTTTTATAAACAAGGTATTCACTAAGGTGACAATACCATATTCTTGAATATGTAAATGGATCATTCGTACAGTCTAACTCATGAGACCTCTTATTATATGCTTCAAGCATTTTCAATTCTTTGAAATAAAAATTTATGATCCATATAAGTATGATATGCGGTAATTGCATCCATATGGTGACAATACCATATTCTTGAATATGTAAATGGATCATTCGTACAGTCTTGACAATACCATATTCACTAAGGTGACAATACCATATTCTTGAATATGTAAATGGATCATTCGTACAGTCTAACTCATGAGACCTCTTATTATATGCTTCAAGCATTTTCAATTCTTTGAAATAAAAATTTATGATCCATATAAGTATGATATGCGGTAATTGCATCCATATGGTGCATGTCAAATAATTTTGAATACCATAATTGATTGCATCGAAAATATATTTTTCAAAAGGTATTCAAATGTACCGCAATAATTTTACCCACTTTTGCATTAAAGGCTTTCACAACTTTATGTGTGATGATCGCAAGTCAATGTACAATTTATTTCATCAACAATTTCAAATAATCATGGTCAATTGCATTTGTGAATGCATATAGTATAATGACCAATTAGATGTCGACATCAATTAAAATTTACGAGCTTCAAGCTCTTCACATTATAAAAATAATTGTACATATAGTTATTCGATAACATCTTTCGTACTCCCCATATTTCTTTATAATCAATCAAGAGCTCACTATTTCACTTTCCGGTACCGGATTCTCCTCAGAGAATTATATTCATATCAATGGGGATTGTAGCCTTTGTGGGTACGATCTCTTGTAGAGATCCATATCTTTCATGTACCGTGTATTTTTCTCTTATAGAGATTTGTATATTGCAACAATAAAGTTTTTCATAATACTTTATGTGCTTGAGCTCATTATTTATTTCAATAAAAATTTCCTACATGGACAAAATGCGCGTTTTTGAGTTTCACAATGTGGAGGGAGTATTTAGGACTGCATGTCCACCTTATTTTCAAACTCAATATTATCAAATTCAATTTGGTACATGAATATTCATCCAAAAAGAATTTTCAATTCTTTAAGATAGTATATCGGTACAACAACAAAATTGAGAATTAATGTCTCAAATGCCTCTCTATTCACTACGAGAGCAAGCTAACCATGATTTATTTGCCAATCAACTCTTTATTGGCACATAATGGTTCGAGTTAAATGATCTTGATAGCTACCGTGTAATCATCAATGATTTTCTCATCCAAATATGGATTTCATTTATGCCACCATAATTGGCAAAAATTTATTAAATCATAGTACTGGATATTGGTTGAGGTGTCCCCCAACATCGTCTTTAAGACGAATCCTTTCATCGAATGAGATAAGTAATAGGATGATAATACGATGCTACTAGCGCTAGTAGACTTTAACGAAACAATGTTCACCCCACTTATAAGGGTGTTAATCATTCAAACCAACATATATATCTCCCCCTCTTATATGTATAAAGTATAATTGGTTAGTTGTGTACCATAATCATTTTTCACCCATTTAGGGATTCACGATGCAATCACAATGTGAAATTTGTCCTTCGAGGACATTCGCTTATTAAGCCTTTCATGGCAAAATCTAATGTGCAATGTGTCCTTCTTAGACATTTTCTCTTGCACTCATTTGCAACTTTCAAGTTGCCATTTTATCAATAAATGCATCTAGCATTTTGCACATTAAAATTGTTGCAATTGAATTCTTTTTTCTTTTGTGCTTAAATATTTCCATGCAGAAATCCAGATGAGACAAAGATCATTCCATATAATTCACGCCGTTATCCGAGAACCAGCTTCTTATCCCCCCCCCCCCCCCACAACGGCGGGAATATTGTCTCATTAAAATGGCAATTGACAATGTATGCCATAGAAATATCTCCCATTAAGGGTGCAAAATATTGCATAACATAAATTATAAATAAACTATGTGATATAGTTGTTATCTAGATGAGAGTAACTACGTTTGAGAATCTAAAAGGTTCGGTACACAAATGACCAAATTTCAGAATTTCAAAAATTCAGGGACCAAACTATAAAATTTGAAAATTTAGGGACCAAACTGTAAAATTTGAAAACTTCAGGGACAAGACTGCAATTTTAAAAACTTCGGTGAAAACTGAAAATGCTGAAATATATTCATAATTGCAGATGATGAGAGAAACGAGCTGCATATTCTAAAAAAATATTTGGTTAATCGTAAAATTTTCAAATCCGGAGGACTAAAATGAAAATTTTGAAAACTTTGAGGAGTAAACTGTAAATTTTGAAAAATCAGAATATGCAGAGGGTTTGTAATTTTAACAAGAAAATCGAATCCTCTTTTTTTCGTTTGGTTTGAAATTTCATCTCATCTCATCTAGACCAATTAAAAAAATCATATACCTCCATATGTATTTGGAATGAAATTTACAATTTTAATTGAATTGGTCAATATCTTGACTCCAAAATCACACAATTTCTTTTGTTTTTGTGTTGGTGCTTGATAAAGCTTATCAACATGCTTTATCGTGAAATGAATTTATGACCAATCATTTTTCATATTTTTCACTTCTCTTCACCTTTAATGGTGAGATAAATTTATATTGTAATAAGCACCATGATATCTCTATAAGATATCTCTTGAAATATTTTGTTGTTTTAACTGTCAAAGAATAACAACAATCAAACGAGCTTTGTATTATTTCAGTTTTAGCTCCACAACTCGTATTATAGTACGATATGCTATCAAATTTTCTTGATTTTTGCCAGTACAAGTGCAACTTTAATTTGAATGTTGCTACTTCACGAGCATAATTTAAATAAAATGTTGCTATTGATGGAGCATTTCAAGTCACATGGATTAGAGAATATTTTCTCTTACAAATTTTCGTTTTGTGTATCTTCAAAACACATATAGCAACATATATTCAACTTGTATCATCGAGACACGTATTACCAATACTTTGTTTGTATCCTCAAGATACAATAATACTTTGATTTGTCTTTAAGACGCATTCTCCTATGAAATATTTGTCTATTCCTTCATGACACATAAATGGATCTTCAATTTCAATGATCCAAAACTCATAGTTACGTTTCTTCTTGAGCTATCAACAATAATTTCAAATTGTATGATATGTCTCATATCATTGAATTACAAAGGAATAGTCTTTTCGAATACATATATATATATATATATATATATAATCTCAAGATTTGAGTTTTATTTCTAAAAATTATGTACTCGATTTGAGCCTTAAGGCTTCATATAAATCATTATATAGTACTTGTCATAAAATAATAGTACTATAATTAACTCAAATCTTCATATATATCATAGAACCACAAATTGAATAGTTCTTCGAGTACAACATATTATTCAAATATCAAGGTTTGAGTTTTATACCTTGAATTTATGTACTCGATTTAGGCCTCAAGCCTTTATATTTGGTACTTAATCGTAAGATAATGGTACCTTGAGTGGGAAATGTCCATCAACTCAAATATTCAATTTTGAGTGTTATCACTTAGACCTTGAGTCTAATATATTCAATCGAGATATCTAGTCTTCAAATTTAATCTAGGCCTCAAACCTTTATATTTAATATTCCTTTATATAAGCTTTCAAGCTTTCATATTTAAATTAGGCTTCGAGCCTAAAATTTATGAACTTCGAGTTGTTTTCGATTGATGGAGCTTTTCAAGTCGCAAATCTTCGAGTCACTTGATTGCACGTGCTCGATTTTTTAATATACCACTCAAATCTTCGAGTCACTTGATTGCACGTGCTCGATTTGGGCCTCAACCCTCAATATATAATAAAATTGTTATAGTACTTTGATCATGAAAGAATAGTACTATAAATGGGGAATACCCATTAACTCAAATGCTCAAGAGTCTTATCATTTAGACTTATATTCAATCTAGATTTCTAATCTCGTATTTAATCTAGGCTCTATGCCCATAATCGTCCCTTTTATTTTTAGAACATTATGTTCATCTCAAAAAAAATTGCACATGGGACAACTCTGGCAGAGCTGAGTATTTTAAGCATATCTCTCTTGATCGAGATCCGATTTTGATGATTCAAACTGTTCCGAACAGCCAACAAAAAATGCTACAAGTTTCAGATTTTGCATTTTCTGAAATTCGGACAGTATCATGTCCGACATCGAAGTACATACTCGTGAATTGCACGAAAATTCACATACAACAAAATTAAGATGATTAATATTTTATCAATTTAAAGCAACAATAAAATATTTGAAATCAACTCCCTTTTCATCTTCAATCGTTGAGAAGAATTATCTTCCTTGGATCATCTTTCTCGAAAATGAAAATAGAAAAATCGTGCTGATAACGTGTTGAGAAACTAGGAAATATTATACAAGAAGTAGATAACAAAGTAGGGAGAATATGTGATATATTATTCCATAGCTTCAAGTGTACAAAATACAATACATTGCACCTAATTTATAGGTGTAGAAAAGCTAGTCAAAGGTCATGAGTTACAAGACTTTAATGATGAATAATGGTGGAGGTAATGGGGGTTTAATGGAAAGTGTAATGGTGGTCATCCATAACCTCCAAGAATTCACAATACTAATACTACATAGTAATACTAATATTATTACTAATAATATTATGGGGTCTTAGGATATAGGTCCCTGGTGACAAAACTTATTAGAACTAAATGACAATTCTAACTAAACATTTGCTTCACATCCTTCATAAATTTTATTCCAAAAATGCCCTCCAAACACAAAATATGAAATTAGCAATCAAGTAACATTTAAACTGCGTTTATCATTTTTTATTATTCATTTAACATTTTCATTTTGCATCGAACATTTTTTTATTATTTTTTTTACGTACAACACATTACTCTCTTTTTTTTTATTCATTTTCATATTTTTTCATTATTTTAAGAATCTATTTTTTTCCATTATTTTCTACGTGATATTAAAAATTATGAATTTAAAAAAAAAAATCGGTCTCAGACTCTCAGTCATGTATAGACATCCATAGGAAACTATAGGAAACTGTAGTAATCTGTAGTAACCAGTAGTAATCCATAGACATCTATGATAGCATATTTTTTAAACCCTAGTTTCTCCTTTTAACCCTAGCCGCCAGACACCCATAGTAACCCGTAAACATCAAATCGAATTTTTTTGGATTCATCCCACCAAACCCTAGATCCGTGACGCCGAAGGCCACCCACCCCCATCCACGCCTCTAAGGATACCACCGGCCACCCCACCCGCGCTGCCATCACCTATCCGCGCATCACCGCACCATCAACACCATTCTCGAACTACGAGCGCCGCCGCTGGGCTAGCGTCACCCTCGAAGCCGCCTCCGCTACGCATTCCATTGCCGCTTCAGATCCACCGCCTCCACCATAGATCCACCGCTACCCACTTCGTCGGCGCCTTCACCATAGATTCACCGCAACCGCAGCCGCCGCCTTAATATTCAGATCTGCCCACTCCGTCGCCGCCTTCTCGTCCGCCGCCACCCTCGTTTGCTTCTCCAATAAAAAACTAGTTCAGATGGATAGAGAAAGGGAGAGAAAAAGAGAAAAAGAGAAAAAACAAATGAGAGACAGAGAGAGAAAGAAAGAAAGCGATGGAGAGAGAGGGAGAGAAAATGAGAGAAAGGAAGAGACGGGAGAGGGAGGGGATATAGAGAAAATAGGGATGGCAACGGGTCGGTTCTGGGCCGGGTTTGCCTAAACCCAAGACCCGACCCACGAAAAATATATAAACCCAAGACCCGCCCCAACCCGCTTTAGCTTAGACCCAGACCCGCCCCAACCCAGACCCTAACCAAACGGTTCTGACCCGCCAGACCCGCTAGACCCATTAACATACAAAACGTTTGATATTTTTTAACTTTCATAATATTTTGCTTGTATATTTTTACAAAATAATCTCAATACTAAACTACGATATTTTAATAAATCTTTATAAGTGACATAACATGAACAATAAAATTACAATTAATTATATTTAATTTCGATAATAAGTAAAATTCAAAATGCAAGACAATTAGCGGTGGTTGACAAATGATAAATATTACTCACGAGAAATGAGATTCGAAAAATAAAACAGTGAAA
Source organism: Erythranthe guttata (assembly GCF_056151865.1). Taxonomy (NCBI): domain Eukaryota; kingdom Viridiplantae; phylum Streptophyta; class Magnoliopsida; order Lamiales; family Phrymaceae; genus Erythranthe; species Erythranthe guttata. Next base: position 16,586,478 of record NC_142538.1, on the reverse strand, counting down.
ATAGGTAAATGAGAATAGACAAGATGGAAATTGATAGTTTGATAAATGAAACCCGAAGTTATATATATATATATATATATATATATATATATATATATATATATATATATATATATATATATATATATATATATATATATATATATATATATATATATATTAATATTATATCATGCATTCAATATTCTATAAATTTGAATAAGACCCGTAACCCGACCCAGAACTATCCGGTTCTAAAAACTTAAACCCATTACCCGACCCAAAACAATTTAGCTGACCCAGACCCGCCCCAAACGGGTCCGTTCCGGGTCCAAGACCCGCCAAACCCGTACCCATTGCCATCCCAGAAAATGATGGGGGAATAAATAGAAATAAATTTAATTAAAAAAAAAAAAAAAGTGAATGAATATGTAGATTAAAATATTTAGGTTATAAGGGTAATTTAGGGATAAAAAATAATTAAGAATGTATGCAATATATTGTTTAAAATTAAGGATTTAATTAAAAGATTGGATTTGAACTTGTTATTTAGTTCAAATTAAGTTTCATTTGACAGGCTCTTAGCATATTATCCCTAATATTATTATTAATACTAATACTATTACTAATACTAATATGTTAATATTGTTAATGTTAATACTAATACAAATTTTAATGCTAATGTTAATCCGGATATGCTAATTATTATGCTAATGCTAATTATAATTGTAATTATAATATTATCCAAATCATTATCCTATTCCTAATCCTATTCATAACACTAATCATAATTCTAATCATAATCATAATCATAATCATATTCCTAAAATTAACCATATGCCTAATAATTTTAGGGGTAATATGCTAAGAGTCCCTCAACATAAACCTAATTTGAAGTGGATGACAACCTCAAATGAAATATATTAACTAAATTCTTAGTTCAAAATAAAATTTGAGCCACACCCTTTTATTTTTGTTTAACCCGAAAATACGCTTAATATAAATAATAATAAATTAGGTTATTTTTTCTCATTAATCTCTCTCCCCTCTTTTTTTCCCAGCCACCCCACCCCAATCGTGTCTCTCTTCTTTTGAACCGTTTCAACTCTTTCTCTACTTCTCTCGTATTTTCGCAAACAGAGGATTTCGGTGCCAGCGGAATTTGAGGACCCAACCAGATCTGCCACGGAGGAATAGAGAAGGCTGGAGATTCGGAGATCTGGGTTTCGAACATTTCTCTACTTCTCTCATATTTTTGTAAACTCAGGATTTCGGTGCCGTTGAAATTTGAGGACCCAATCCAAATCTGCCACAAAGGAATAGAGAAGGCTGAAGGGAAGATGCGGAGATCTGAAATTTTTTAGGTTTTTGGAGACCTCGGCGGTGATGCAGCAAAGGGGGCGGGTGTAGAAGGGGGCAACGGTGGTTGAGATTAGATCGATGGTGGAAGATGGTGGAAGATGGTTGCATTAATCTAGTGTTTTTTTAACGCACTAGGATTTCGGTTGACGGCTAGGGTTTTGTCGATCGGAGTTGGCGGCGGCTGCTAGGGTTTGGCGAAGGGGGAGAGTTTGTTTTGTTGCTAGGGTTTGGCGAATGGGGAGAGTTTGTTTTGTTGCTAGGGCTTGGAATAGTTCGCCGTAGTAAACCATAGTACGTCGTAGTATATCATAGTATACCAATATATTATAGTACACCAGTATATCATAGTATATCATAGTCTACTACAGTATTGTTAAAAAAAATTAAAAAAAAATACGTAAATTAACTTAAAAATGAAAAACATTTTTTTTTTAATTTTCAATATTATATCGAAAAAAGAATTTTTATTTGTTTTACAAATAGTGTAAGAAATGCTAAAATGATGAAAGGAAAAAAACATGTGTTTGCTATAAAAAAAATGAAAATATTAGATGAAAAATGAAAATATTAGATGCAAACTAAAAGGATGATAAATGCAATTTTAATTTTACTTAATGCAGAATTCGAATTTGTGTATTGAAGGGTATTATTGGAACGAATTTTATAAAGGATGTGTAGCAAATGTTTAGTTAAGCTTGTCATTTAGTTCCAATAAGTTTTGTCACTAGGGACTTATATCTTAAGCCCCCATAATTTTAATACTAATAATGTTAATGCTAATGTTAATTCTAATTCTAATATGAATTATAATTCCAATCCCAATCCTAATGCTAATCAGAATCCTAATACTAATACTAATACATGTCACTAATTATCGTACTAAGCATAATCATAATCTTAATTATAATTCTAATATTAATATTAATCATAATCCTAATAATATTAATTATAATATTATATTAATCCTAATTACTATCCGAATCCTATTTCTAGTATTAATACTAATACTAATTCAAAGAATATTAATTATAATTTGAATTCTAATACTTATTTTAATCACAAGTTCTGATTTTGCATCAATTGTTTTTTTTTTTCAATGATCTATTATTTTCTATAAAAAAAACAATTATATTCAATCTCGAACCTTTATATCAAATTTCTTATGTGTGGTAGCTGAAGGATCAACAAACACATATTAAATATATTAGAAATTAATATTTAATTATATTATCAAAGTAATATTAAAATTATTTAAAATATTATAAAGGTATAGGCAAAAGTTACGACGTAAAAGAACAATAATCGTAGTTAATAAGATAAATTATGAAAATCCTCCTGAACTTAGGCTAAATTACATAAAACACCCCCACTTATCGGTGATTACCAAAATCCCCCCTGATGTTTGTTTCTGTCTTACACGACCCCCTTATGTTGTGATTTTTTACGGAATATTTTTTATTGCATGTAACATCCCAAACAATATGGATTCTACCCTTGCGGACGTGACATTTCTTTTATCGTACTTTTTAAATTCAAATATTATCCTTAGGGGTGGTCATGGTAGTAATAAAAAAATGTGAAACTGTTATTTAAGAAGAATATAGTATCGTTTAAAGTCCCCCTGAGGGTAATTTTTGTCTTTAAAAAGTACCATAAAGAAATATCACGTGTACAAGGTATAATCAGCATTTTCGGTGAATATTCTACGTAATAAAAAATTTACTTGAAAAATCATACCATAAGAGGGTCGATGTAAGACGCAAACAAACATGAGGGGAATTTGGTAATTATGAATATGTGGGGGTGTTTTTTCTTAATTTAGCCTAAGTTTAGGGGGTTTTCATAAGTTATCCTTGTTAATATACAACTTAAACTTATTTACATGTATGACCATATGTTATAAATTAACATAAGGGCTGATGCTATTGAAAATATATCAACTTTCAAGTAAACAAAAGTCACTATAAAATGCTTATATAAATAAAATATGAAAAAATAAAATTTAATTGGATTTTTGTGTAAATCAGTCGAATATATTGTGATTAAAAAAATAGAGATATAGAATCAATATTTGATTCTTATAAACATTATATTATACAATAAATAATGTCATTTTACAAAAATTTCTAAAATAGAAACTAAGAAAATAAATAAAACTTATTATGTGTGATGGGGAAATAGAAAACTTAAGATATTTCACTAATTTAGATACATAACTTGTAAGTTAGACAAAAGAACTCATGTATTCCAATACCAAAATATAGTGAGATATATACAATGTTAAAATATTTAATAATGATTTACACTATAATACCCTACATTAATATTTTTATTTTCATATGGTTTAAAATTTTAATTTAAAAATTAGTAAGAATATTTGTAGCTGGACATATTTTTTTTCCTAATGATAGATTGTCCATATATTTCTTTACCCACGCTATTGGATTTTTGTAAATCTCATATAAGTTCGATATAGTACCAATATGGTGCAAATGAAATGACAACCACTAAGTTGGTATTTTATAGATAATATTTTGTTGGTATACTATTTTACTTGATATTTAATAACTTTTTCCATCCATAGCCATAATATTGCTCAATCTTTCTCAATTTGAAAAGAGACACACATAATTATGCAATTATTTTTCATATAATTGTAATCCTTTATGTAATATATAAATATCTTATTGGGTTTGTAACTAAAAATGGATCGTAGAAACTACTGAATTGCCGATTGATATTGTATTTGTTAATATAAACTATTTACGGCAAGAGCACCTCGAGTGGAGTTGGTTATTAAATGAGCTATCAAAACCTTTAACCACCATTTTCATACTTAAAAATAGTGATTTTTTATTCCAATAGTGTTATGAAATGAGGTTGTATGTTGATATTTCATCTTTCAGAATCATTATGCAATCATGCAGAATAAAATATCAAACATGAGTTATGAATTTAACCACCTCAGTGTCCATTTAGAATATAACATGTGGCAATTAGATATATAAATACATTTAATTATATTTAATTAACAAGTATTTAATACCTATGGTTGGAGCAAATATATTTAGATAAATATCAAAATAAAATATTAAATAGCACATATATATTTGCAAACTCATTTTGATATTTTTCAGTTAGAGTTGCTCTAGATATTTACTTAATTATACTTATAAGAGTTATAATGAAATACTTATTAGTGAATACAATATAGAGTATATATGATCATTAATTCATTATATACATTTTAAACAAAGCAATTGATATTCTTAATGTCTGGTATTAAATAAAACAAATAAACGAATTTAATATCAAAGGTTTAGAATAACATTGTTAAATTTTGAAATATATACAATTAATTCATTTTTTTATCAATTAATTAAACATAATTTATGTTATTCAATTTATTAGTATAATCATGGTAAAGTTTGTATTTTAATTAGTATATAATTTAAAAAAGTTAAATCAATCGTATAATTTATTGTCATTGAAATCGGTGAAGAAATAATAACTTTTAAATAATAACATGAAATTCATGTAGTATAATTTTCAATATGGTAAATAATTGGGAGTACATTACTCTACACATGACAGAAAAAAATAGTGTCAATTTTCGCAATATTGTAAATTCGAACATATATTTTTCCTTTTTACCGATAATATTAATATATAATATTAAATTAGTAAACAAAAACATATTATTTGGTCATATTCATGTAAAATGTATAATATTAAATAATTTATTCCGCAATATTGTTTTTAATATAAATCCAAGTTTATGAATTAAAATACGGAAATAATCATGCAATTATAATAATGGAAGATTTTAAATTGCATTTAACTAAATTCAACTTAAATTAATTATAAAATTAAATTCAAAAATAAATTTATTTAGAGTTTCCAAGAAAGTCGATATATTTAGAGCATTTTATACATGGTAGGATATAAATATATTACGAAAATAATTAAATATTTTTAAGTATCTTTAATTTTGGAAAATGATGACATGTTTTTTGATGATTTATTTTCACCAATCAATTCGCCACATGGGATGAAATTGAGGACACGTCACCAATTGAAATTGCCAAATGTCAATCAATTAGGTGTGGAATTCAACTTTTATATATTATATAGATATAGATGATATTCATTTCTAGACCCAAAACATTTTTAAATTTTACTTTTAGCTCCAAATTAGTGTTTTTTGTTAGTTGTGAACGGAGATGTGACGGCACGAAAAAGTGAAATCGAGTGAAACATGATGGATGAAAAATGAAGTTCTCCGTCAAATTAATTAAAAAAAAATTGTTGACTGATTCGGTGAATAGATTAATCAACATCGTTTCAACAAACAATGAAGTTCGGGTATGGCCATGCAATTCTTTTTTTGTTTGGGCGGTGAAGTGCAAAATAGACGTAAGTTCAAGGGGCAAAAATACACTTAATTTAAATCCTATAAGTTTTTAAAAAATTATAAAATACTTAGATCTCGTTTGGTTGAGGAGATTAGCCATAATAAATTAAAGGTTGCGGCTATATACAATACCAATTCCACTTGTGCAAGACCAAATTAAAGAAAGATTCCAAAAGATTCAATTTTATTAAGATGAAATGACAAATATACCCATAAATTAAATTAGCTTTTGTTTGCTCATACAAGACCAAATAACAAATAATGAAGAAAAAAAACGTGAAATTAAAAAAAACCTACCCCCCCCCCCCCCCCCCTTGAAACCAGACCATACCCCCAAGCTTCGCCACCGACCGCCGTTCTTGATGTCTTGTACATATTTTTGAAACCTTGGATGAATTTAGACAATAAACTGCGTCTTCGCATTCGCCTTTTGCTATAAAAAATAAATGAGTATTGAAATAAAAAGTAATTGAAAAATAGACAGTTAAAAAAATATGAAACAACTAAATTTCGACATTAAGGTGTCGAATGTATGGACATATATTCGACACCTTAATGTCGAAATTTAGTATACTTGGACTAATTTACTAACAGTTAAATTTCGACACTTAGGTGTCGATTTTGTACTTCAAAATCGACATCTCAATGTCGATTTTTACCTATAAAATTCGACATGTACATGTTGACAGCGTATGCGCGGGATTTAAAAAAAATATATGAAACAACTAAATTTCGACATTAAGGTGTCGAATATATGTCCATAAATTCGACATCTTAATGTCGAAATTTAGTATATTTAGACTAATTTGCTAACAGTTAAATTTCGACACCAAGGTGTCGATTTTATACTCCAAAATCGACATCTCAATGTCGACCGCGTCTGCGCGGGATTTTTTTTGGAAAAACGATATTCTAGCTAAAAAACACATAAATGCATACCTTCTTGGGTTCTTCTACCGTAGAATCTTCTATTTTGATGTCTTCTAACTCCATACTTGCCATCTTTGTAAGACTTGTTGAGTTTTGATGATTTTGAATGTTTAGATTTTGTGGGTTTATGGAGGAGGAAGGAAAAAGGTTTTGTGGGTTTTGCAAGATAGAGAAGATGAGAGTTGGTCTTGTGGTTTTGTCATAGGATTTTTTGTTTTTTTGAGATTTTGGTATTACACATTTGGAATTTTCTATTTTTTTAACAAGTAAGGTATTATAGTGTTTATACATTGAAAATTTTAATTTGGTGTTGCACAAGTGCAATTAGTCTTGCATATAACCTGAAACTAAATTAAATACTCGGACTTTGTTTGAAGTTTGGTATCAACAATAATTTGCCGGATTGACCCGTCAAAATTACGTTATCATAGCTTATCTTACCTTCTCGGTAGTTTTTTTTATTGGACGTCACAAGGTCGAATGAAATAATTGGATTTCATTATTCAATCTTCTCTTAGCTAATCTTATCTTGTCAACCAAACAAGGCCTCGTAGATTGATAATTTTTTTCATGACCTATTCACATGGTCTGGGGATCTGAAAGCAAAAGCTGTGTAATATATGAACGAATCTTGTGGAACAAATTTCCCAAAGAATATATTCACAAACATATAGATCCCCTATGCATCTACCATGTTTTATTCCCGAACATCGAATCGAGTTGAGACATCTATTTACTCGAGATACGGATATTTACATGTTCAACAACTCTACTTTTTAACTCTGCCTCTATTTACATGTTCAACACCTCTTCTATTTAAACTCTGAACAAGAAAAACGAGTATTCATTCACGGCGAGTATTTCAATAACTTGCGGTCGAACTTGCCTCTTTCCAAAAATCCTTCACTGATGAGTGCTTCAATGCATATCTTGACGTTAGCAATCTTGGGCTACAAAATGCAAAAGTGACATTTCAGCAACATAGAAAATAGAAAAATATATCGGAGAAAAAAAAAAAAAAAAAAAAAGCAGTTAAAATCCACCGGAATACTAAGCACGTGAGTGTAATCAACCATTAGTTTGGAAATAAATTTAGAGGTATACCTCGAATAAATGTTGCAGCTGGTTAATGCACTCTGTTACTAACTGCTCGTAGCCAAAGACTTTCCTAGACTTCATGACACGAATGATAGCACACCTGGTTGTACTCAATATGTCCACAGAAATTATATATTTCTCACGTGGGAGAGGGACCTGCATTCCGGGAATGAATTAAAATACTTTGGTAATTAAAAATACCTTGTCTTTCACCCGCTTTCACACACACACACACCATATTGACATACGTACCCTGACCAATTCCAGTTTGCTAGTGAACTTGGAATTGTATAAAAAAACGTCAGTCAGAGAAACCTCTTCGGTGCCTGACTCCTTGAGCAGAATTTGACAATTTTTGGATGAAAGAGATCGAAGCAGCTTCGCAACAACTTGATGTGATAGTTTCAGTTGATCCATAATTTGTTGACAGCTCAATCTTTCAGAAGCATTGAACTGAACGAGGACGGCAGCCTAGAAAAGGAATATAGGGTTTGGATAAAAATAAATATAATACTGATGAATCAATCAAGCTTGAATAATATATTTATTTTCCTAAATTACCTGAGCAGTCGTCATCTTTAGCTTCAGTGTTGTTTCTTCAAAATGTGCATCGATATCGCACGTGCCCATAGAATAAACGCACCTAAGCCTTTTGGGTTTTTCTTCTCTTCTGAAGAACGTGCTATATTTCTCGATGCACCTTTCCTAGTAAATGAAAAATGAAAATAGTCAGTGATAAAAATGTTCTTCCACAACAAACATCTTTCACATCTATATACATACCATTTCCTCCGGAAGATTTAGATCAAACAGCTTGAAACTAGGCCATCGACCCATACTGAGGAGAGTCATCGAAAAGTCAATCCCTGGATCTTCCTCGGGATTATTGGTGACATGTTCCTTATATTCCGCGTCAGTCTCACTCGATAATTGTAAATCTTTGAACTGCAACATTTGACAAAGTACCCAAGAAATTAATATTACACTTTAGTATATGTTTCTTTTACTAATATATGACTAATCGTACGGATAGGTCACAATATGAGAGCTTACCATTGTCTCCATTTTCGTAATAAGTCGGTAGTCAAGTAGACCCTTCAATCTTTTCATCATACTTCTCTCAATCTCCACACCAATACTTGCATCATATAATAAGCGCAGTGCAAGAGATCTCCTGTCAACAACAGCAACAAGAATAAAACAATCCACCAATCTTATACGACATTTAAAAACACCAATCCATCACTCACACATATGATTCAGCAAATAATCTCTTATCCTCGATAAGGACCAGCACTTCTATTACCTGAAAGATTATTAATACATCAATGTGGCGTGGCAATGCTTATAAAAGAAACACAAATATTGTTCAAGAAACACACATGTTCAAGTGTGGTTTCAATATCTTCTCCAAGCACGTTTTCCTTTTTACGCTTCAGAACATCGTTACAAAACAGGGCAAGGAGTTCAGCTGGAGAACTTCCAGCAATATCCACGTTACAGATGCCTGAAAATACGCGACGGATAGCCTGTACACAGGAAGCATGAAAGTGGTTAAGTTGCCAGAGCCAATACCATCTAAAACAAAAATGAAAAATTTCATAATCCTAACCTCGTGGAAGAGATCGTGCTCTAGCAAACAGTCATTCACATAAGTTTTGAATTTCCTGTGAAGACTCATTATTTTTCGCATGAAAATCTGGATTGCAACACAACTTAATTCAATACTAATAAAAAACCAAGAAATTCATGTAATAAGACATCAACGTATTTAAGTACACCTAGTGGAAAAATTAACCAAAGGCTAAATGACAACTTGTAATCAATGTTTTAGTCCTCGAAAAGTCACGTCAACAAATATCGTTAGAGGAGAAATAAGAGGTCAAGGTTAAAGAGTACAAAAAACACAATATGTCATACTACAGTACCCACAAAAAGATACTTTTAAGAACTTGATCATCATATAATTTTTAGAAAATTAGGTAAAAGCTACAAACACATAGAAAACTAGGGGAAACTGTTTGATGGACCAAGGTCATGATAATTGAGCCAAAAGTTTCTAAAACACACAATGTGATCAGCAATAAGCAACTCATAACATGTTCCGATGTCACTACCAATCGCACTTATTGGATTCATTTTATATTCAGCTTATTGCCACATTAAAAAAACAAAAAAAGTAGCATACAACCACGAAGATCGCATATCACCTATGGTAAATACTAGTGAAACTCAATGATAAATTAGAAACATCTGCTAAAATAAAAAGAAGTAATTGCAAGAAAAGAAGCTTTCAAAATCTTATGTTCCAAAACTAAATGGAAACAAGAATCAGTATACATGACAATACTTGCAGTGGTTGTTACTGCAGTGATGTCACATAAAAATGAAAACTGAAAAAAAATTTAAAACTTAAAAACTAACTAATACAAACCATTTTGTGTGCATCGTCTTCCACCTCTTTAACCAAAGCAACTTCAGCCATGATGTGCTGCTCAAAATTATCAGCAACGGACTTCAGCCCTTGCGGCATTTTTTCCGAAGAGAATATCCATGAAAAATGCTCCAACTAATAGATGAAAATGCCGGGATTTATGGTCAGCGAGCACAGCTCAAATAAACATCCAATTCAATATAATGATTGATTTCATACTAACTCTGAGACTTGTACTGCACACATGGCAGTTAGCTATTTTTTTAAGAAATCTTGTAACAGCTTGTATTCCTAGGATTTGACTGATTTGGCTAGGATATTCCTAGTAAGTTTCCCCTTATTGTAGCTGGATTTTCTGTGTATAACAAATATGTCGAGCATTATACAACATATGAAGTAAGAAAATTTTGTTAACGTGAACTTTTTGTACCTTGTTTTCCTTAAGTGAAGGACCTGAGTGCCCTATCTCCAACAGTCTGTTGATATATGTAGACAACAACTGATTTTGTACAACCTATTAGAAAACATCACCACATAAAGATTAACTAAATTGAATGAGAACCTTTATGTTAAGGACCATGGGAGATATCAACAAACAAGGATGCTAATACACAAGCCACGTATAGTGATAGAAAGAACAAACCTTAAGAAAATTTCTCTTACTATTTTCACGAAGATAAGCAAGATGGGAACAAATTAAGTCATTCTCTTTTCTCATATACTCTTTGGCCTGGAAATAAGAAAAATAGGTTCAAATATAAATGAGTTTTCTAAAGGTTCGAAATGAATTGAAAAGGAAAACATGTTACCTCCACCATGTACTCCACTAAAGTTCCATTTTCAATCCAGCCCGAAGCTCTCTGGCTACAAACCGCACGTACAACATTCTTCAGCTCCAACTCAAAGTCATCTCTAACTCCGATCTCATGAATCGAAGTTAATAACCTCTTCATAAGAAAATGATCGCCCCTTTTTCCATTTTGTTGTCGTAATCCATCAATCTAAAAAAACAACACTTATTAGAAACTTCAAAAATAAGGAATAAATTTAATATATACAATAAATGCAACGTACTAGAGATGATGTAGCATCAAGTATTTCCACTTTGAGTTCCTTATACACCTAAAATCAAAATTAAAATTCAATAATTTCAAAAAACGAAGTGAAAAGGAAGAATGAGAGATTGACATAATGGAAAAAACAGGTTAATCAAACTTACCACATTTGAGAAACATTCGTTCCCAACTTGATTTAGAGGCAACGAATCGTGGGGTACAACAAGATCTTCCAGTGATGGTGATAACGTAACCATCATCCAATTATGACGCCTCCATTCTTTCAGAAAATCAGCTAGAAGGGCTTTACCCTCCCTCCCTCTCAAAGAATCGAGAACCTTAAAAAACATGCAAACACGAAATTCAATTTACATAATGTGACAAATAAAATGTACTTATGTGCAATAGTTTAATCTTAAAAAAAAATCAGATTTTTTGACTTTTAATACTTACCGTCAATATGTATCCTCTAAAAATATCCGGGTAAGAATGATAAAGCTGATCCGGGAAATGTGTGGCCATTTCTCGTATTGTCCTGTGAAAAAAGAATCAGGAAGGTGGAAGAAGAAAATTGAAAATTCCAACAAAACATTGGAGTACCAAAACATTGGAGTACGATATAACGGTTATGACCGTTAGCCACAAAACGGTGCCGTTTGGATGTAAAGGAAGAGACGCGTTTTCACTTACAAAGACGTGTTTCATTATCGCGATAAAGGGGAAAAGAGGCTGAATCGGAGCACCAATTGGACGACGACACGTGGACTAGTTGTTAGCTGCTAAATCTAGCTGTTAGTTAGCCTAAGTATTCTATAAATAGGAGTTAGTTAGGCAATTGTAAGGCATCAAGGATCAGAGAGGGTTTTTCCCTTACGCAATACCAAATTCAGTTCGATTTCTTCAATTATGTTCTCTGTTCCTAACAAGTGGCCATCAGAGCCTATTCCTGGCACCGAACGCACGCTGAAACCCTACCAATGGCGAAGACGAACAACGCACGGATGGAAGCAGTGGAGCAGCAGCTGGTAACAATGGAGGATCAGGTGAAATCCATGGAACAACACGTCGCGAGCTTATTCGGAGGACAACAGAATCTGCGATCGGAGTTACAATCGGACTTTGAGGAGAAAATTGGCGCAGCACAGAAGAAGAAGGATACTCGATTTGATGAAGTATTCAAGCGATTTGACGAGTTGGGGAAATTGATAGCAGGGCGCCATGGAAAGGAGCCGACAATTGGGGGCAGCTCACCGGGAAATCTAGCGGCGCAACTGCCGCGAGGGCGGCCGGAGGTAAGTAACACATATACTATACCCATGCATAGGCAAACGGAGAATAATTATGGGGGTAATGGTGGATCCTCGAAACGTTAGCCACAAAACGGTGCCGTTTGGATGTAAAGGAAGAGACGCGTTTTCACTTACAAAGACGTGTTTCATTATCGCGATAAAGGGGAAAAGAGGCTGAATCGGAGCACCAATTGGACGACGACACGTGGACTAGTTGTTAGCTGCTAAATCTAGCTGTTAGTTAGCCTAAGTATTCTATAAATAGGAGTTAGTTAGGCAATTGTAAGGCATCAAGGATCAGAGAGGGTTTTTCCCTTACGCAATACCAAATTCAGTTCGATTTCTTCAATTATGTTCTCTGTTCCTAACAAGTGGCCATCAGAGCCTATTCCTGGCACCGAACGCACGCTGAAACCCTACCAATGGCGAAGACGAACAACGCACGGATGGAAGCAGTGGAGCAGCAGCTGGTAACAATGGAGGATCAGGTGAAATCCATGGAACAACACGTCGCGAGCTTATTCGGAGGACAACAGAATCTGCGATCGGAGTTACAATCGGACTTTGAGGAGAAAATTGGCGCAGCACAGAAGAAGAAGGATACTCGATTTGATGAAGTATTCAAGCGATTTGACGAGTTGGGGAAATTGATAGCAGGGCGCCATGGAAAGGAGCCGACAATTGGGGGCAGCTCACCGGGAAATCTAGCGGCGCAACTGCCGCGAGGGCGGCCGGAGGTAAGTAACACATATACTATACCCATGCATAGGCAAACGGAGAATAATTATGGGGGTAATGATGGATCCTCGAAACGTTAGCCACAAAACGGTGTCGTTTGGATGTAAAGGAAGAGACGCGTTTTCACTTACAAAGACGTGTTTCATTATCGCGAGTAAAGGGGAAAAGAGGCTGAATCGGAGCACCAATTGGACGACGACGTGGACTAGTTGTTAGCTGCTAAATCTAGCTGTTAGTTAGCCTAAGTATTCTATAAATAGGAGTTAGTTAGGCAATTGTAAGGCATCAAGGATCAGAGAGGGTTTTTCCCTTACGCAGTACCAAATTCAGTTCGATTTCTTCAATTCTGTTCTCTGTTCCTAACATACGACTGACACAGCCTATCTTTTTAGAAAGACCCACACAATCTCAACCCTAATTATGCACAAATGAACCCTAATTATGTACACAATTATGAACCCTAATTATGGAAAAAAAAAACAAGGAAACCAAACAAGGAAACCAAATCTTACGGTATGAACCCTAATTATGAAAAAAAAAACACAAAGAAGCCAAATTTTACCGTAATAACCGCTCTAACACGGTTGGATTGAGCTCATCGATCACCTCATTTTTGAACAATCGCAAAATTCTCGTGCTTTCCATAACGATCGCCCAACATTCGTCCGCCATTTTAAGTCTTCCTTCTTTTGGATTTTTTTCTGATTTTCTGATTTTGGATTTTGGGCGGTTATCTTCGTCTATTTATATCCCTATTTTATATTCTTTGTTTACAGTTTTGGTCCCTATATTATACATCGTTTTTTATTTTAGTCCTTAATATTTTTCTGCTACGAAATTGGTCCTCAAATAGAGGGACCAAAAATGTAAAAAGTCAATTGTTTGAGGACCAATTTCGTGGCAAAAAGAATTTAAGGACCAAAATTAGAAAAGGTGTATAATATAGGGACCAAAATTTAATTATCCCTCTTCATTACTACGATTATACGATATGCTTTATTTACAATAACAGTGCATTAGAAACTACAATTAAATTAGTAATTCTAATTATTTTGACATAATAATACAATAAATTAAGTGTCATGTGTGAAATACACCTTATGAAAAATCCTTTGGGGTATTTCGATTGAGGGAGGGGGTGCGTTTGAATTTCGTTGACTTTCCGAAGAAGATGGCACTTTTCGAATGCATCCGTCATCCTTTGCCCAATTTCAACGATTTTTCGCCGGAAGAACCTTACTTGTGCCGCCGAAACTTACTTTGAGAATTTGGTTAGAGCATTTGAGGACGATTTTCGGTTTTAACTCGTTAAAATCCTAAATAAAGGATAACGGAAAGTTCGTGAAGTTTGTCGTTGTAGTGTATATAGATGTGTGGAAATCGGACGGATTAGATTAGAGACGGCGGAATTCTGAAAAATTCCTTTTTTTTTTGGGAAGTGGGGAATCAAATCCAATTGCGTTCAAAAAATAAAATCGGAAGTGGGGAAATTTTTTTCTTACTCTCGAAAATTTCTTAAATCACGCGCACACGCACGTACTTCCAAATTCCGATTATGGAGTTATTCTTTTTTTTTTCTTTTGAGATGAATTATAGTTTAAGTAGCCAATAAAGTAAAGTTGCAAAATCTTATAGGAGGAATAAATTAAAGAGCATTTTTATTTATCTGAACTGCAATATCTATACAGACTACAGTGTATCAATTTTGTCAAAGTGTATTAAAGCAATCAGTTATTACATAAGAAAAAATAAAATACATTTAATTTGCACAAACTGTACGGGTCCATTTGGATGGAGGGATTTGGGGAGGGATTTGATTTGGGGAATGGATTTGAAATGACTCCAATTTTGGAGTCATTTGAAATCCATCACTATTGCTCCAAAATCAACTAAAAAGGAGGGGTGGGAATTTGAAATCCATCTCCAAATCCCTCAATCCAAACAAGTCCGAGGGATTTGTTATTATGGATTTGAAATCCCTCCCCCAAATCCCTCCATCCAAATGCACCCTACAAGAGTTTGAATGTACATCAACCACTGGTTGAAATGAAATGAATCTGCACTGCAACTTCTGATGATTTTTTTGCAGATATTTTTATTCACCTAGAAACGGTAGTTTACCAATACTCGTACCGCCACCTGGCACTATGTTGGGGACCGCGAGCTTGACGAAACTCGAAACGGGCCTCGATTTTTTCTTGTTCAGTTTCTGAGGAAGGATTTGAAGTCTAGGGTTCGAAATTTTCGACACATTAGTGTCGAAAGTTCCCATAAATTCAACACTAATGTGTCGAAAATTTTATGTTATAAATTTACTTAAATTCTCCACTTTTGTGTAGATCGATTGCTCTAATGCATTTACTTGGTCGTCCGCGGCGGCGGTAGCTTGGCCTGGGGTCGTCGGCGGCGGTAGCTTCAGTTAGGTTGGTAGGCGGTAACTTGTGAGTGAAGGTGCTCCGCGGTGGTTGGTGGCGAGGTGGGCAACGGTCGGTTTGTTTGTTTGTTTGTGTGTGTGGGTGGGTGGGGGTAGGGATGGCAATGGGTACGGGTTTGGCGGGTCTTGGATCCGGAACCGACCTGTTTGGGGCGGGTCTGGGTCAGCTAAATGGTTCTGGGTTGGGTAATGGGTTTAAGTTTCTAGAACCGGAAGGTTCTGGGTCGGGTTACGGGTCTTATTGGAACCGACCCAGAACCGACCCGTGTATATATATATATATATATATATATATATATATTTCATTTATCAAACTATCAATTTATATTTTGTCTATTCTTATTTACCTATTTTCACTGTTTTATTTTTCGAATCTCATTTCTCGTGAGTTATATTTATCACTTGTCGACCACCGCTAATTGTCTTGTATATTGCATTTTACTTATTATCGAAGTTAAATATAATTAATTGTAATTTTATTGTTCATGTTATGTCAATTGTAGAGATTTTTTAAAATATTGTATTTTAGTATTGAGATTATTTCATGAAAATATACAAGCTAAATGTTATAAAAGTTAAAAAATATTAAACTTTTTGTATGTTAATGGGTCCAGCGGGTCTGAGGGTCAGAACCGTTTAGTTAGGGTTTGAGTTGGGGCGGGTCTGGGTCTAAGCTAAAGCGGGTTGGGGCAGGTCTTTGGTTTATATATTTTTTGTGGGTCGGGTCTTGGGTTAAGACGAATCAGGCCCAGAACCGACTCGTTGCCATCCCTAAATGGGGGGTGCGAGGAGAATTATTATTATTATAATTTTAATTGGTATTGAAGTGAGAAAATATATGATATGATATTTGTATAAGTTGATATTTTGTGGGTAAGGGGTATTTTTGTACTTCTTGGTATTAAAAGTAAGAAAAATTGAAAAAATCATGTTAATGGGTAAATTACAACCAATCCCGAGGTATGGTAAAATTACGAACCTCCATCATGTTTGGGTAATTACAATAACCTCTCAACTATAAATTTTCTTACACGTTCACCCTCGCAGTTTCAAATTTAGTGGAATTCTTGATTATATGAAATATTATTTTTTGCACCAGTTTTATCCCATTCGAGCTCCACATTTTGAAGTAAGATGATCATAAGATGTGTTTTTTGGCTTGTATATTTATAAGATTGTGGTGCATCAGAAACAGTATTTTTACACAAAATTACGATTACAAACTAGAGCACATTTCACGGAATCTAGATGATTATGTTGAATTTGACACCATAAGGGTGGAGGTGTAAGAAGATTAATAATTGTGGAGTAGGTGTAACTATTCAAACAAGATGAGGTTTTCGTAATTTGACCATACCTCGAGGGTGGTTGTAATTTACCGTTATATTAAATTATGGTTTTAAACTAGGTGATCTAGAACCGAGAAAAAACTGGTATTATTTTTGCTGCCCCACAATGTATAAGAAAATTTCTTCATGGTCCAATTTTGCCAAATATATGGAATTGAGGGTGCATAGTATCAATATACATATTTATAGGGTGCAAAAGGCCAATTTTAGGGTGCATAAAGTTTTGTGACGTGGAACATCAGAAACGTCTCGGGTCGGGTTGTAGGCTAGTGGTGTGACAATCCGAGCCGACCCGACCCGATCCAGGCTCGGGCAATTACTATATAAACGTTTTATCTATCTTCTTCAAAAGTGATTCATCTCTTTCACAACTCCGACGAAAAGGGGGATTGATCTAGGGTTTTTTTCGTTGTAAATTATACGGCGGAGACGGCGACACCGGCAAAGGAATTGACTAGATACGGCGGCGGCGGCGGCGGCGGCAGTGAAGACAGATAAAAGGTCCCTCTTTTCTTCTCTCTTTTGGCCGAGGCCATTGCGATTTTGAACCTTAGTTGTTGATAAGTGCTTTTTGAAGTTTCAGCCTTCATTTTCTTTTGCTCTGAAATTGGAATAAAACTTATTTAGCAGCTTTTTCTATATTAGCATCCAATTTGAAGCATATTATGCCGATTTCTATTGTCGAATAATTTTTTTTAGCAATCTTTTGTTTGTGATGATAATAAAAAGATAAAGAACTGTATGATGATGTTGATAGAGTTTTGATCCTGAATTTGACAACCTTCAAATTAGGAAACATGAAGATGATTAAATTAATTTAGTAATTGTAATTGCATCATATAAGGAGTCAATTAGGTTATTATCTCCCATTCGTCCTTTTACGAAACGAAGAAAGAAAAAACTTGTGTTTTTCGTTATAATCTTCAATCCCGCGAAAAAGAATCCTTTTTTTTTTTTTGGGTAGGTTGAGGGCTTTTATATAGGTAACCAAATACATCGGATTGGATTCAATTCTTCGTAAACTTCTTGTTTGCCCGAAACATGAATATATACACACACATGTGAGTGTGTACTTGATATAACGAGTTGCAAAGTAGTTTTCAGTTTTGAACATACTCAAGCTTCTTAAAATTTGCAGTTGGTGATCGTATCCCAGTCAAAGTTCCATGGATTATATTTGTTATGGTGAACATTGGGACCTCGAAGATGTGGATACCCGCCCCCCAGAAATGATTTTTCTCTTCCAGATATATTACTCATGCCTTGGAGAAAAAAAAATCAGTCAACTCCGAGATAGCCTCATAACCGAAGTTTCCAAATTTCTCTCAGTTTCAAGGGGCATTGCCTGCACCCTCTTGGTCCAAAACCGTTGGAGTACGACTCTGCTTTACGACAAATGGTTTTCTGATGAGAAAAGTGTCCGCGAGGCAGTTGGTTTATTGCCGGAAAAACAAGAATCACCGAAACAACTCGACTTTTGTTGCTGCAATATTTGTTTCGGAGAAATCAAGATTGAGAATACATTGTCCGCCCCCTGTGGGGCCCACCCCTTTTGTCTCGATTGCTGGAAGACTTATCTTACTGTCTCCATCAACAACAATGGCCCTGGATGCTTGAAGATGCCTTGCCCCGAGCCTGGATGCAAAGCCTACGTAGGTTTAGACATTGTCGACTCTTTGGCTTCGGATTCCGATAAAGACAAGTACTATGGATATTTGTCGTCTTCTTATGTTGAAGGCACCTTGAATCTGAAATGGTGCCCAGGCCCGGGATGCAATTTAGCGATCCGGTTAGACGAGTACGGCCCCAAGGGCTATGACGTGACTTGCGATTGCTCTCACAGGTTTTGTTGGAATTGCTTGGAGGAGACACATCGCCCTATGGATTGTGAGACAGCGGATACGTGGCGCAAGCAAAACACTTGCTTTGAGGCGGACACCGTTAGATGGATATCGTCTTACACGAAGCCCTGTCCTAAGTGCCGTAGGTACATAGAGAAAAACCATGGATGCAATCATATGACATGTGGAAGCCCCTGTGGGTTCCAGTTTTGTTGGTTGTGCCTCGAGAAATGGAGCCACGACCACTATTGCAACGAGTACGAGGATGAAAAAAATGAAGGTGAGAGTACTTCAGTAGATACTGACAACTCGAAATATTTTGACGGATATGAGCACTACTATGAGAGATGGCTTTCGAATCATAAATCGAGGGAAATTGCTGTGGCTAATCTGAAATGCGCCAGAAACGGGATTATTGAGACCCTTGCGTGTGTCCAGGGCGAAAAGAAATGGAAATTGATGTTTGTGATTGATGCCTTGGAGCAGATAGTGGAGTGCAGGCTTGTTTTGAAATGGAGTTACGCATATGGATACTACTTATCTTTAGCTAAATCGAAGAAGATGGCACTTTTCGAATACATGCAAGGGGACGCAGAGGCTGCACTGGAGAGGCTTCACCATTGTGCTGAGAAGGAGATTCAAAAATACGTCCTTTGTCCTTCCCCCGATTTCAACGATTTTCGGGTGAAGCTGACGAACCTTACCTGTGCCGCCCAAACTTACTTTGAGAATTTGGTTACAGCATTTGAGGACGATTTTCGGTTTTAACTCGAAAAAATCTGAAGAAGAGACAACCGCAAGCTCAGGGAGTGGGCTAAGTTTGTCATTTTCAAAAGTTCTTTTCATATGTGAGTTATATTTTCTGCTGCATGTTTAATATATGTTTCCTAACTTTATTTAAATTGTATGAGCTTCCAGTTTTTTTTATTTCTAATTAATGGTGGTTAAGTTTTTTTTTTTTTTTTTCATATACTCCCCTAGAATGGAAAATACATAGGGATAAGTCCACCCCTAAAATTCTTTCTTTGAGATAACCTTTGGAGCGGCAAAAGTACTATCGTGCCTTTATTTGTAATTTTTGCCCAACTGCATTCAGCATTTTGCCAACTGCATTCAGCATAATAGCCAACTGCATTTAGCATTTTTGGAGCTGCATTTATCATTTTTTTAGAATTTCTAATAAAAAATTATAAATGTTTATTTTATTATTATTTTTCATTTTTATTTTTATTATTTATTTTAAACTTTTTTAATTTTAAAATTTTTCATATTTTCTAATTTGTTACTTTTTTTTTTTATTTTTTTTAATTTTTTAATTTTTTTAATTTTTTAATTTTTTAATTTTTTTTTAACTTTTTTTAATTTTTTAAAAATATTTTTTCTATAAAACTTCTTGTACATAAATTGACTACATGTGACTATGTCACGTACCTTCTTTTTACTCCAAAGTTATATCTAGTCATGTACCTTTCTTCACCCTAAAATTATATAGTTATATATAGTCGACCGACTATGTAAACCGCTGATTATATACAAAAAAGAACTTCATCGACACCAACAACAAAAATTACAATTTAATTCTTGATATTATAAATCAACTTGTATAAATATAGATCGAAATAAATATTGATATTATATATCAAATTGTACAAATATAGATCGAAATACACAATCACATGCATATGTTCTTGAATAAAGAACAAAATCATCATTATCACTCTATATTAAAAACACACATAACCCATACATGACTAATGTTACTATGTGTTATTATATATGACTATAGTAACCAATGTTTTGAAAACCGGACCGGACATCGAACCGGACAAGCAACTGGGTCACGGTTGGACCGGTCCGACCGGGGTCCGACCGGGTTTTTTAATTTTTTTAATTATTTGTATGACCATAAAGTGGTAATGATATAAATATGCACACAAAGTATATGTATTAATCATAAAATATCATTTTTAAGCATTTAATACTCAAATAATATATAAATTTTTTTAAATAAAATTAATGCATACGCATGAATTTTATACCAAAAAAATGCATAATTGAATCTTATATTTAATATTTACATAAAGTTTGATAGTCAAATTAAATTTATGATAGTAAAATAATTTACTAAAAATTTCAATACAATTACTAATTAAAAGCCCAAAGCCCAAACCCTAATTTTTTCTAGCCTTAATCTTGCGCCTCCATCAGACCTTATTGGCATTACCCCACTTCCCATCATCCTCTTTCAACTAGTTAATATTCTCTGGTTATTTTTTTTCCTTTCCCATCTCTTTCCCAAGCACTGCCGTTACCTATCTTTCAGCAAACCACACACAAAGAAATGAAGTTTTCTGTCTATCTCTCTCTCATTTTAGTTTTAATAAGGAACCGGTTTTTGGTGACGGGTTTTGCCGGTTTTGGGCGGTTCAACCGGAAAATTTCCGGTTTTCATCAATCGACTCGGGTTTTTGGCCCTTTTGGGTTTATGCATCGGATCGGACCGGCTGGATGGCCGGTTCGCGGTTCAACCGGTTGGACCGGCCGGTCCGGTCCGGTTTTCAAAACATTGATAGTAACATGTAGTCATGTTACTATATGTTACTATATATGACTATAATAACATGTAGTAATGTTACTATATATGACTATGTAACATATAGTCATGTTACCATATATGTAGTAATGTTACTATATATAACTATAGTAACAAATAGTCATGTTACCATATATGACTATAGTAACATGTAGTAAAGCACTTCTCCCCATCATTTCTTACTGTATAGAAGAGGCAAAAACAACAATCCCTGTGGCAAAGAAAATACCAGTTAGAGAAAACAAAAAGAAAAATGGAAAATGCAAATTACATCGAACCTTATACGAAAAGCTGTATTTTTTTTCTTTTTTCTCAGATATGGCCAATCATAGTCAAATCAAACCAACAACGTCGACCGATTATAAAAAAAAACAAAAAAAAAAAAACTCAATAAATCCAGTATCCAAACAAATTCACCAAAAATTAATTAAAGGACAAAAAAAAAAAATCAAAACAATTAGACAAAACATCAAACACAATACAACTAATATTATTAATAAAATTAAAATCACATACACAAAACACTCTCTTCTATTGATACAGAACCTGCTGCCCGGTATGTACTGACAACTATGGGCGTAGCTTGCAAAGAATGTTTAGCATTATCCAAAAGTAAGACTTAGCTCATGAAACATTTATAATTCCTTACTGTATAGAAGTAGCAAAAACAACAATTCCTATGACAAAAAAATACGAGTTAGAGAAAAAGAACATAAAAATGGAAAATGCAATTCTGCACATTTGAGTGTTGACTATTAAGGACATAATAACCATTAGACACTTCGGCCAATAACAGAGAAAACCACATTATCTGCCTCTTCAAACTCCAAACCTACATTGAGTGTCTCTATTTCGTTTTGCAGCAATGAACACAATAAGATCGGACTTCTGTTTCCGACATTACAATTAAAAATAGTATTCTTCGCAGCTCCACTAATTCCAAGACTCGCCTTAACAATGAGTCCACCACCATCACGAACAATATAAAATAAAATACCAAATAAATTTAGGGAGTAATACAGTGATTTCATTTATTACTGCTAATTTCCTCAAACAAAACCATTAGGGTCCATTTGGATGGGGGGATTTGGGGAGGGATTTGATTTGGGGAGTGGATTTGAAATGACTCCAATTTTGGAGTCATTTGAAATCCATCACTATTGCTCCAAAATCAACTAAAAAGGAGGGGTGGGGATTTGAAATCCATCTCCAAATCCCTCAATCCAAACAAGTTCGAGGGATTTGTTATTATGGATTTGAAATCCCTCCCCCAAATCCCTCCATCCAAATGCACCCTTAAATTATTGAGTTTTTTTCTAAAATAAATAAAAGTTTCATCAGAATCCAGTTGGTTCGCATTTAACATCGTCCTCATTCAAAATGCATATGCAAACAAGAGATTAAAATGGATATGTTATTCCAAAAATTAATTAATACCAACGAATTTTTTGACGAAAAGGATGCCGCCGTCCCTGCTCGCAGCCGCCTTGCGTAGACGCCGTCACCAATTCTCTTCTCATCGTGGACGATGGGCGGAGAAGTCGCCGGGAGGGAGAGTCGCGCAAGGCAGAGGGAAAGTGGCGCAAGCCAAAAGGGGAACGGCGGTGGGCAGTGGTGAGCGGCAAAGTGGCGGTGGCGGCTGAGGGGTTGTGGGTGGAAGAGAACGATGGTTGAAACTAATTAAGTTCAGAATTGAGGGTAAAATGGTCACATCACTATGCCTTAGGGGGTCTACCTAATTAAGTTCAGAATTTGAGTTTTTGCTTAAGAGAAAAAAAAATTGGGCCTTCTCATATATATTTTAAGGGGTAATGACAAATAGGCCCATGACAAAGGCACTTAATTAAAAGAGGGACATCCAATTTTTTTGTCTTTCAAATAAATCCAACCCATTCAAACTTTATTTGCAAATAAGGAAAATCCCTTTATATATACCAAAATTACCCCCAATTCATTGAAACTCAATTCAACTCCAATTTCATGATTTACACCCCAATTTAGCCCAATTTCATCAATTAACCAATTTTAACCCTAATTTCAATTTTGACCCCAATTTTAACCCTAATTCTTATCAATTCCACCCATTATGCTCTAACTTCTTAAATATTACACATTGACCCCGGATTTAAACAATTATATCACATTAACCCCCAAAACTTTTTTTTTTAGAAAATAAATTTTTTTTCTGAAATATTTTTTTTCCGGCCAAATTCCGGCGTTGACCGCCGGAGACCGCCGGTCTCCGGCGTTGACTTTTTTTTTTTTTGAAGTTTTGTTTTCCTGAAATTTTTTTCCGACCGGTCAACGGCCGTTGACCGCCGGGTCTCCGGCGTTGACTTTTTTTATTTTTTATTTATTTATTTTTTTTAATAATTTTGTTTTTTCTTAAAAAAAATATTTTAATTAATTTTACTGTCTTGGCTGCTAAATTACTGTCTCCGGCTGTTACGGTGGAGAGTGACTCGTTGTTGGCTATTAATGCTATTAAAACCAAGGTCGTTACATGGGAGTTAGAATATACTCTTCGGCTGTGCTTGCAGGAAGTGGATTCTTCTTTTCAATTCAAGCACGTAGTTCGTCAAAAGAATACGGTGGCGGATCGATTAGCTAATTGGGCGTATAATCACCAATCAAGTCAAGAATATTTTACCGAAATTAGTCTTCCAGTGGAGGTTCGAGCTGCTTTGATCAGTGATAGGTTGGGGATTGCTAATTTCCGCCCCTAAATTGATGTGGACCAATGATGACATGTGGGTTTCTCAATTTAATAAGGGGTCGAATTGCAATTTTTGTATTGGTGAGAAGGAATATCAACTTACACATGGTTCTTATGCGTATTTGCACTTTCATCCACACATGGGGTTCTTGAGCAATTTCCAAAAATTGTCCATATTAGACATAGTAATTTTTGTTTATATCTTTTTTAACCCGTTTTTTGGGTTGTTTTGTAATCGATTGTATAGGACTTTGATTGTCCCGTTTTTATTCCGCTCCGATTGTAGGGGTACTCTTTTCCTTGTGTAGGCCCATAAGGTTTTTAACGAGGCCCCCTTGTACTTTCACAAGTATTTAATGGAATAAAAACATTTTGGCCAAAAAAAAAAAAAAAAAAAAAAAAAAAAAAAAAAAAATGTCGGAGACAGTAATTTAACTCTTAATTGACTATTTTTTTTTTCTTCAAAAATATTTTTAATTAATATTACTGTATTCGTTGCTAAATTACTGTCTCCAGCAGTTATTTAACTGTCGGAGACAGTAATTTAACTGTTAATTGACTTTTTTATTCTTAAAAAAATATTTTTAATTAACATTACTGTATTCGTTGCTAAATTACTGTCTCCAGCAGTTATTTAACTGTCGGAGACAGTAATTTAACTGTTAATTGACTTTTTTATTCTTAAAAAAATATTTTTAATTAATATTATTGTATTCGTTGCTAAATTACTGTCTCCAGCAGTTATTTAACTGTCGGAGACAGTAATTTAACTGTTAATTGACTTTTTTATTCATAAAAAAAAAATTTAATTAATATTACTGTATTCGTTGCTAAATTACTGTCTCCAGCAGTTATTTAACTGTCGGAGACAGTAATTTAACTGTTAATTGACTTTTTTATTCTTAAAAAAAATATTTTTAATTAATATTACTGTATTCGTTGCTAAATTACTGTCTCCAGCAGTTATTTAACTGTCGGAGACAGTAATTTAACTGTTAATTGACTTTTTTATTCATAAATTTTTTTTTTAATTAATATTACTGTATTCGTTGCTAAATTACTGTCTCCAGCAGTTATTTAACTGTCGGAGACTGTAATTTAACTGTTAATTGACTTTTTTTTTTTTTTTTTTTTTTTTATTTTTGTCCTTACAAAAAAAATTATTTTAATTAATATTACTGTCTTGGATGTTAAATTACTGTCTCCAACAGTAATTTAACTGTCTTAGACAATAATATTAATAATATTACTGTTCGGAAAAATAATATTCATAATATTACTGTCCCAAACAGTAATATTACTGTATAAGACAGTAATTTAGTAGTCAAGACAGTAATATTAATTAAAATATTTTTTTTCTAAGAAAAAACAATTCAAAAAAAAAAAAAAAAAAAAAAAGTCAACGCCGGAGACCGGCGGCGGTCAATGGTGGTTGACCGGCCGGAAAAAAAAAATTCAGGAAAAAAAAAATTTCAAAAAAAAAAAAAAAAGTCAACGCCGGAGACCGGCGGTCAACGCCGAAATCTGGCTGGAATAAAAACATTTCAGAAAAAAAATTATTTTCTGAAAAAAAAAAGTTTTGGGGGTTAATGTGATATATTTGTTTAAATCCGGGGTCAATGTGTAATATTAAGGAAGTTAGAGCATAATGGGTGGAATTGTTAAGAATTATATTATTGAGGGTATTTTAGACTAAAGACATGGGGATGAGCTTAATTGAGAGACTGTTTTTTTTGTGGACTAAAATGCATTTAAGTCCCATGTGTTGGGCCTTTTTGCCATTTGCCCATATTTTAAAAACTAAAGGGTTATCCCTCATTTCCCCAAGTTATTAAGACCGAGCCTATAATGTTTTTTTTTCATATGTGAGTTATATATATATATATATATATATATATATATATATATATATATATATATATATATATATATATATATATATATATATATATATATATATATATTTTTTTTTTTTTTTTGAAAAATGAAACAGTTAATTACAAGTAAATAAACTAAATTGTATTTAAAATTTTAAATAATTAGAATTAATATGCTCAAATAAAGTATAGATTTCTCTGAAAAATATGTAATAAAACAAAGATAAAATAATATTTAAAACTAGCATTTCACCCGGGCGTTCTACAAAAGTATGATACTAATACAAGTTCTAATATTGATACTCATATTTAGATTTATACTAAAACTAATGTTAATATTAATATTAATACTAATACTAATATTAATACCACTATTGATACTAATATTATTACTAATACTGATATCGGTACAAATACTGTAGCACCCCCCTATTAGTCGGGCGATAAATCGAACCGGTTTATCGGAATTCTGTATACTTAGCGGAAGCAAAAGGATCTATGTGCAATTTTAAAACTTTGGACTGGGGCGAAAATACAATTATCAAAATATCTTCCTTTGGTTATTGAAAACTTTGCACTTTCAAAAAGAAAAACTTTCTTAGGTTGTTCTTAGCCGAATAGAGGTTTTATTTCAAAATAAGTTTCAAGAGGAGGTTTTTTTTTTTTTTTTTTTTTTTTTTTCGAGTGCTACAATATTACTATCGGTTTTCGGTTCGAGAATAAATCAGAGTTTGGAAAGGTTATTTTGGTGATTAATTCGGAAATCATAAATGGAGGCTTAAGAAGATAGCAAATTACGAAACTTACTATATCATAATAGGGTTCAAGTACGATTCATAATAAAAATGAGTTCAAAAGTACGAAAGGAGAAATGTTACGGTTTAAGGTTACACCACCAAAAGAAAATAACCAAAAGCTTCTAGCATCATTCATAGGTCCTCGTACGTCTTCCAAAAATCCCGGGCAAGACCTCGATCCACTACTCGACCCATCCCGGTTGAGGATTACTAGCACTACTACCTGCAATTAAAAGACATCTATATGAGCTATAAAGCTCAGTTAGAAATCCGAGTAATATCGAACTTTGGAAATACGTTATACATAATATATAATATAATACACCCGTTCTTACCCACGTTCCGTACAACAACACAAGACAATCGGTCAAAGTCACATAATGCACGAAAACACGTCATTTACCAAAATCACGTAATTATGCAAAATGACTAAAATGCCCTTTTTATGAAAATCATGAAAGCACGTTTTTTCGTTTATCGGATCCGTGAAAGATTAATTTCTGTACCCGAGTAATAAACCTGTTACGAACCCGTTTTCACTAAGTGGAATCAAACCACTACACACATCATCCTAATTGGATACCGGCCCACTATATCCGAGGTGTTTATTACCCGATATTCCATTAATCTTTCAAATAAAATCATTTAATGCAACTTTTCGAAATCATGCTATAGCCCACACATAACATCACAAATATCAATCAAGTGCCACCAAATAACACAAATCTTACAATTTACCACATAATTGTAAATTGGGCAAAATTCCCATATTTACACACATAAACACACATTCGCACACGGCACACACACACCATACACAATCAGCACACACACCCACACATTTTCAGCACACACACATGTAACCAACATATTAAACTTCACTATTTAATCATCAAGGCATGCTTAAAACAAATATCCCTTTTCTCACATCTCATTTAATGAACTTATTACAACTTCTATGTAATAATTCATTCCCACAACTTCTCACAGCCATTAAACCACATCCATAGTACCAAAATAACAAAAACTCATCACTCATAACCATTAAATCAAAACATAGACATTAAAACACAAATCATATATCAATGCAATGCAAATGATCCAAGTTTCGAAATGATAGCAAATTAATTCCAAAAATCTTCAAATTAAATCCTAGAACTCCTAACTGACCCAAATTTCAGTTTCCGAAATTATTTTAAATTTTTCCAAAGTTTCGAATTTTCTAAAAATTAAAAACTAGAAAATCCTCCTTTTCCTTAAAAAAAATCAAAACTCTAATATAACCTTAATCACTTTGAAATCTTTGTAAATAAAACTTTTTCCCCATTTAATACTTACTGGAAAAACAGATCCAAACTTTAAAAATGAGAGATCTTTCAGAAATTGCAGATTTGACCCAAAAGTTTCAAGATTTACACATGCAACCATACTAAAAGTTCAAAATCTACTTTTTTGATGAAAAACCTTTAAAAATCTGAAATTCTATTTTATTGGATGCAGAAATCGAAGTTGAAAAGCCACATCATGCAGAAATTCCAAAAATTACATAATTTACCCCAAAATCTCTAGATCTTCACATGCAATGCCACTAAAAGTTCAAAAACAACTTTTCTTACAAAAATCCATTAAATCCAAAATTGTTGGTTCAATAAATGCTGGAAAATAGTTTAGAAAGCACTTTTAGGACTGACTTTACCAAAATTACAGAATTGTCTCAAAACTTTCGAAGATCTACACATGCAATCACATAAAAGTTCAAAATTTCATTTTTCTTGAAACCCCTTTTTGAAATCCGAAAATTTTAATGCTTTTGGCCAATGAAAGTTGTATCTACTCACTATCAACATAGATGATGAATGCAAGGACATAAAATCAACAAGAAACACCCATTTTCCATTTTTTTCCAAAATGCCCTAAATTTTCGAAAACATTCCCAATCTTTTAAAATTTTATGAAAACCATTTTCATTACTATTGATGCCATTTAATTGCAGCAAGAAATCGAAATTTCTTACCTCAAATTTCGAAGAAAGAAATAACCGAAAGAAGAGGGAGGCTTTCAAGCACCAAAGTCCAACCAAGCCACCTTGATTGTAAAGGAAATGGTGTGAGCTTCAAGGAGGGAGGAGTTGTGATCTCCCGAAAGAAGGCAAGTGGTCTTGATTGTGTTCTTGGAGTAATCCAAGGCAAGAGTTAAATAAGGAACTCTCATTTTAATTTGGGAATTTCTTTGTAAATAGAAGGTGAGGTGGAGGGAGTAGAGGCCGATGGTGGTGGTGATTGCTTCGGTGGAGGGGGGAATGGAGGACAAGTAATTTGGCTAGGTGTTGGAAGAAGAAAGAGGAAGAGTGGCTTTTCATCTTACTTAGTAGGGTGGAGTGTAGGATTAGAGAAATGATTAGTATTTGACAAGTGTAATGCATGCCTAATTAGTCACAATTTATTTATTTAAATTAAACCTCCACTTGCATCACAACACACACACACATTTCGGACATACACACACATATGTAAATATATCATATATATGTAAATATATTTTAATGTATAATGCAAGTATTAGCATATATGTATGTATACGCATGCATGCATGTATGTACGTATATATAGATATATATATATACAATTCACCTAATTTACCAAGTTTCAAATAATTTATCAAATAAATAAAATACGCAATTATTCACATAAACCACGTAATTCACGAAATTTCATAGTATTTAAATTTACGGGAATTAAAATCATATAAATCACATATATCATGGCGCACGTAATTATTCACGTAAGTAACATAATTAAATTCCCGTAATGCATATAACTAATATCACGTAATAATATTTCCTAAGAATTCTTGAGTTAGAATTATTAGCCTCGGGTTTTAGGGTTTTCGGGGTTTGGAAAGGTGGGGTGTTACAATCTCCCCCCCCTTAAAGAAATTTTGTCCCCAAAATTGTTGCCTGAACAACTCGGGGTAATGTTCGCGCATTTCTTCTTCTCGTTCCCATGTGGCTTCTTCGGGTGTGTAATTTTGCCAAAGGATTTTAACGAATTTTAGGTCTCGGTTTCGAAGGGTTTTGGTTTTGGAGTCAAGTATTTGGGAAGGTTTCTCTTCGTAGGATAGGTTAGGGTTTAGTTCGACTGGTTTGGTTTTCAATACGTGGTCGGGGCTGCGAATGTATTTTCGAAGCATTGAAACGTGGAAGACGTTGTGAAAATTGGATAAG
The DNA here is from genome assembly GCF_056151865.1 of Erythranthe guttata. Taxonomy (NCBI): domain Eukaryota; kingdom Viridiplantae; phylum Streptophyta; class Magnoliopsida; order Lamiales; family Phrymaceae; genus Erythranthe; species Erythranthe guttata. Next base: position 16,556,349 of record NC_142538.1, on the reverse strand, counting down.
TTGGGTGGTAAGGCTAGTCGGTAGGCGCGAGTACCAATTTTGTCGAGAATTTCGAATGGACCAATAAATCGCGGTGCTAATTTGCCCTTTTTCCCAAATCGTATAATTCCTTTGAAAGGCGCCACTTTCAAGAATACGGAGTCTCCGACTTCGAATTCGAGATCTCTCATTCGTGTGTTGGCATAGCTTTGTTGTCGATCTTGGGCAATTCGCATTTTCTCCCGAATGTTTTTGACGATATCGACGGTTTGTTGGACTAGGTCGGGACCAAGGAATTTCCTTTCGCCAATTTCGTCCCAATGGAGCGGGGACCTACACTTGCGGCCGTATAGAGCTTCGTAAGGTGCCATTCCAATTGACGAGTGAAAGCTATTGTTGTATGCGAATTCGATTAGTGGGAGGCGGGATTCCCAGTTTCCTCCAAAGTCGAGAATACAAGCGCGGAGAAGATCTTCTAGGGTTTTGATAGTTCGTTCGGATTGGCCGTCGGTTTGGGGGTGATAGGCGGTGCTGAATTTTAATCGCGTTCCGAGGGTTTCGTGTAGGCTTTTCCAGAATTTTGACGTAAATCGAGGGTCACGGTCGGAAATAATCGAGACGGGAACACCGTGGAGTCGGATTATTTCTCGGACGTATAGTTCGGTCAGCTTCTCTAAACTAAGCGTCATTCGGATCGGAAGAAAGTGAGCCGTTTTGGTCAGTCGGTCAACGATCACCCAAATAGCGTCGGATCCCCTTTGGGTATTCGGAAATCCTTGCACGAAATCCATCGTGACGGCTTCCCATTTCCATTCCGGAATTAGGTTCGATTGAAGTAGACCTCCGGGCCTTTGATGTTCCGCTCTGACTTGTTGGCACACTAGGCATTCGGCGACGAATCGGGCCACGTCTTTCTTCATTCCAGGCCACCAGTACAACTTTTTGAGATCTTGGTACATTTTGGTTTCTCCGGGATGGCAAGTGTACGTGGTTTGGTGAGCTTCGGTTAAGACCAGTCGGCGAACAATTGGATCGTCGGGGACGTAAATGCGATTTTGGAATCGGACGAGGCCTTCTTCGGTGATTCGGAAGTTGGGATTGGATTCGAGGTTATTGCGGATTTTGAGAATTTGCGGATCGTTTTGTTGGGCTGATTTGATTGATTCTCCCAAGTTAGGTTGGACTATGAGGGCGTTGATCGATTTACGGCTAAGTGCGTCTGCGACCATATTTGCTTTGCCGGGGTGGTAGAGTATCTCGCAGTCGTAGTCTTTGACTAGTTCGAGCCATCTTCGTTGCAGCATGTTCAAGTCTTTTTGGGTAAAGAAGTATTTCAGGCTCTTGTGATCGGTGTAGATGGTACACTTTTCGCCATAGAGATAGTGTCGCCAGATTTTGAGTGCAAAAACGACGGCGGCTAATTCGAGATCGTGCGTTGAATAATTGCGTTCGTACTCTTTGAGTTGACGTGAGGCGTAAGCAATGACTTTTCCATTTTGCATAAGGACGGCGCCTAGACCAAATTTCGAGGCATCACTGTAGACTATGAATTCTCCAACTTTCTCTGGTAGTGCGAGAATTGGTGCCGATGTGAGTCGATTCTTTAATTCGGTAAAGCTGGCATCGCATTCGGGTGTCCACTGGTATTTGACGTCTTTTCGAGTCAATCGGGTGAGCGGAGAGGCAAGCTTCGAGAAATCCTTCACGAATTTGCGGTAGTAGCCAGCTAATCCAAGGAAACTTCGGATTTCCTTTGCGTTCTTCGGAATTGACCAATTTGAGACGGATTCTATCTTGCTGAGGTCGACGGAGATTCCTCGTTCTGAAACGATGTGACCAAGGAAAGCCACACTCGGAAGCCAGAACTCGCATTTACTGAATTTGGCGTATAGTCGATGCGATCGGAGGGTTTGGAGTACGGTGCGAAGGTGTGACATATGATCTTCTTGGGTCTTTGAGTAGATGAGAATATCGTCGATGAAAACAATCACGAACTGGTCCAAGTATTGATGAAAGACTCGGTTCATAAGGTCCATGAAAGCTGCGGGTGCATTGGTTAGACCGAAGGGCATGACCACGAATTCTAGTGACCGTATCGGGTTCTGAAAGTTGTTTTGGGAATATCGGATTCTTTGATCTTGAGTTGGTGATAACCGGATCGGAGGTCGATTTTAGAGAAGACCGATGAGCCTTGAAGTTGGTCGAAGAGATCATCAATTCGAGGAAGAGGGTATTTATTCTTGATTGTGATTTTATTGAGCTCACGGTAGTCGATGCAAAGGCGGAGGGATCCGTCTTTCTTCTTGACAAAGAGAACCGGTGCGCCCCACAGGGAATGGCTGGGTCGAACATAGACTTTGTCGAGCAATTCTTGCACTTGGTCTTTTAGCTCCTTCAATTCCATTGGGGCCATACGGTACGGGGCTTTGGAAATTGGCGCGGCTCCGGGAATGAGATTAATTTCGAACTCGATTTCTCGATCGGGCGGAAGTCCTGGGATGTCATCGGGAAACACGTCGGGAAATTCTTGGACAGCTCGAATATCGGATATTTGGGTTTTGGGATCGGACTCGGACTTCAGAATATCCACTAAGTAACCGGAATGGCCTTTGTGAATGAGTTTGACTGCTTTGATCGCGGATATGATTGGAACCGAGGTTTTGGGTTGACTTCGGAATTTTAGGGTTTCGCCATTCGGAAAGGGAAAAATGACCGTTTTTGAGGCACAGTCGATTTGGGCTTTGAATTTGGTTAGCCAATCCATGCCTAGTATAACTTTGAAGTTTTGGATCGGTAGGAGGATTAGGTCGAAATTCATGGTTTGAGTATGAACTCGGATTGGACAATTGATTATGACTAGGTTAGAGCACATTTCTTCGCCAGAGGGAATGATAATTCGGTATTCATAATTTAGTCGATTTGGTTCGAGGCTTAAGTGTGCAATTATGTCGTTCGATATAAAGGAATGAGTAGAGCCGGAATCAATTAGAGCATATATGGGTTCTTCGAGGATAAATATGGTACTTGCTATCATAGATGGGTCTTGTTCGATCTGTTCTTGTGTCATGGCGAACACTCGGCCGGGAATGTTCGGTGGAGGTTTTGGGCAGTCCTTCACCATGTGTCCGGGCCGATGGCATCGAAAGCAACTTCTCGTTCCTTGTATGCATTCTCCGGAGTGACTTTTTCCACATCTTGGGCAGGTTGGCCTTGGCGGCGGTGGCGGTGGTCCGGTAGATTGACGAATGGGTTGCGTTCCTTTTCCTCGGAATGGGCGGTTGCCAAAATTGTTCTTTTTCCACGGACGTTGAGTAACTCCTTGCGGTCGGCGGCTGATTTGAATATCTCGTTCGTCCTGGGCAGCCATGAGTGCTTTGTCTACGAGTTGGCGGAAAGTTGAGGCGTCGGACATACGAATGTCTCGGCGGATTTCTGGTTGGAGGCCGCGGATAAAATGATTCTTCTTTTCCTCGGCGTATCGGGCAATGAATGGGGCGTAGAGGCAGCCACGTTCAAAACGGCGGATGTACTCGATCATTGGTAAGTCGCTTTGTCGAAGTTCAAGAAATTCTTTGAGTTTGTGGGCTCGCACGTCTTTCGAGAAATATTTTTCGAAGAATTGGACTTTGAAATCGGTCCATGGTAGAGTCTCGAGGTTCGTTCCTTCCTTGATTCCTTCCCACTAGTGACGAGCTTCGTTTCGGAGTAGGAATATGGCGCAGTGCACGCGGTCGCGGTGGGTCATTTGCATGTAGTCGTATATGACTTCGAGAGATTTGATCCACTCTTCGGCTATAGCGGGGTCGGTTCCACCGTGGAATTCGGATGGGTTCATTCGGAGAAATCGTTCGTATATAGCTTGAGGCGCATTATTTTGAGGCGGGGTTTGGTTACGTTGGAGGAGTTGTTCGATTTGACGTTGGTGATTTTGGGCTTGTTTACGGATTAAGTTCGAGAGGTTATTAATGGTTTGATTGGGGTCTTGTGGTTCATCGGCGGGATTGCTTGGGTTTGCTCGGGTTATACGTCTCGCCATTATTTCTATATTAATTATCATCAATAAGTAAAGCAAATAAAACACATAAAGAAAATAATACACATACTTTACCGGATGGTTCGAGTTTCGCGTTTCGAGTAGTCTCTAAGCCCGTGAAGTTCGTACGAGTATCTATGAACCATGCTCTGATACCACTCACTGTAGCACCCCCCTATTAGTCGGGCGATAAATCGAACCGGTTTATCGGAATTCTGTATACTTAGCGGAAGCAAAAGGATCTATGTGCAATTTTAAAACTTTGGACTGGGGTGAAAATGCAATTATCAAAATATCTTCCTTTGGTTATTGAAAACTTTGCACTTTCAAAAAGAAAAACTTTCTTAGGTTGTTCTTAGCCGAATAGAGGTTTTATTTCAAAATAAGTTTCAAGAGGAGGTTTTTTTTTTTTTTTTTTTTCGAGTACTACAATATCACTATCGGTTTTCGGTTCGAGAATAAATCAGAGTTTGGAAAGGTTATTTTGGTGATTAATTCGGAAATCATAAATGGAGGCTTAAGAAGATAGCAAATTACGAAACTTACTATATCATAATAGGGTTCAAGTACGATTCATAATAAAAATGAGTTCAAAAGTACGAAAGGAGAAATGTTACGGTTTAAGGTTACACCACCAAAAGAAAATAACCAAAAGCTTCTAGCATCATTCATAGGTCCTCGTACGTCTTCCAAAAATCCCGGGCAAGACCTCGATCCACTACTCGACCCATCCCGGTTGAGGATTACTAGCACTACTACCTGCAATTAAAAGACATCTATATGAGCTATAAAGCTCAGTTAGAAATCCGAGTAATATCGAACTTTGGAAATACGTTATACATAATATATAATATAATACACCCGTTCTTACCCACGTTCCGTACAACAACACAAGACAATCGGTCAAAGTCACATAATGCACGAAAACACGTCATTTACCAAAATCACGTAATTATGCAAAATGACTAAAATGCCCTTTTTATGAAAATCATGAAAGCACGTTTTTTCGTTTATCGGATCCGTGAAAGATTAATTTCTGTACCCGAGTAATAAACCTGTTACGAACCCGTTTTCACTAAGTGGAATCAAACCACTACACACATCATCCTAATTGGATACCGGCCCACTATATCCGAGGTGTTTATTACCCGATATTCCATTAATCTTTCAAATAAAATCATTTAATGCAACTTTTCGAAATCATGCTATAGCCCACACATAACATCACAAATATCAATCAAGTGCCACCAAATAACACAAATCTTACAATTTACCACATAATTGTAAATTGGGCAAAATTCCCATATTTACACACATAAACACACATTCGCACACGGCACACACACACCATACACAATCAGCACACACACCCACACATTTTCAGCACACACACATGTAACCAACATATTAAACTTCACTATTTAATCATCAAGGCATGCTTAAAACAAATATCCCTTTTCTCACATCTCATTTAATGAACTTATTACAACTTCTATGTAATAATTCATTCCCACAACTTCTCACAGCCATTAAACCACATCCATAGTACCAAAATAACAAAAACTCATCACTCATAACCATTAAATCAAAACATAGACATTAAAACACAAATCATATATCAATGCAATGCAAATGATCCAAGTTTCGAAATGATAGCAAATTAATTCCAAAAATCTTCAAATTAAATCCTAGAACTCCTAACTGACCCAAATTTCAGTTTCCGAAATTATTTTAAATTTTTCCAAAGTTTCGAATTTTCTAAAAATTAAAAACTAGAAAATCCTCCTTTTCCTTAAAAAAAATCAAAACTCTAATATAACCTTAATCACTTTGAAATCTTTGTAAATAAAACTTTTTCCCCATTTAATACTTACTGGAAAAACAGATCCAAACTTTAAAAATGAGAGATCTTTCAGAAATTGCAGATTTGACCCAAAAGTTTCAAGATTTACACATGCAACCATACTAAAAGTTCAAAATCTACTTTTTTGATGAAAAACCTTTAAAAATCTGAAATTCTATTTTATTGGATGCAGAAATCGAAGTTGAAAAGCCACATCATGCAGAAATTCCAAAAATTACATAATTTACCCCAAAATCTCTAGATCTTCACATGCAATGCCACTAAAAGTTCAAAAACAACTTTTCTTACAAAAATCCATTAAATCCAAAATTGTTGGTTCAATAAATGCTGGAAAATAGTTTAGAAAGCACTTTTAGGACTGACTTTACCAAAATTACAGAATTGTCTCAAAACTTTCGAAGATCTACACATGCAATCACATAAAAGTTCAAAATTTCATTTTTCTTGAAACCCCTTTTTGAAATCCGAAAATTTTAATGCTTTTGGCCAATGAAAGTTGTATCTACTCACTATCAACATAGATGATGAATGCAAGGACATAAAATCAACAAGAAACACCCATTTTCCATTTTTTTCCAAAATGCCCTAAATTTTCGAAAACATTCCCAATCTTTTAAAATTTTATGAAAACCATTTTCATTACTATTGATGCCATTTAATTGCAGCAAGAAATCGAAATTTCTTACCTCAAATTTCGAAGAAAGAAATAACCGAAAGAAGAGGGAGGCTTTCAAGCACCAAAGTCCAACCAAGCCACCTTGATTGTAAAGGAAATGGTGTGAGCTTCAAGGAGGGAGGAGTTGTGATCTCCCGAAAGAAGGCAAGTGGTCTTGATTGTGTTCTTGGAGTAATCCAAGGCAAGAGTTAAATAAGGAACTCTCATTTTAATTTGGGAATTTCTTTGTAAATAGAAGGTGAGGTGGAGGGAGTAGAGGCCGATGGTGGTGGTGATTGCTTCGGTGGAGGGGGGAATGGAGGACAAGTAATTTGGCTAGGTGTTGGAAGAAGAAAGAGGAAGAGTGGCTTTTCATCTTACTTAGTAGGGTGGAGTGTAGGATTAGAGAAATGATTAGTATTTGACAAGTGTAATGCATGCCTAATTAGTCACAATTTATTTATTTAAATTAAACCTCCACTTGCATCACAACACACACACACATTTCGGACATACACACACATATGTAAATATATCATATATATGTAAATATATTTTAATGTATAATGCAAGTATTAGCATATATGTATGTATACGCATGCATGCATGTATGTACGTATATATAGATATATATATATACAATTCACCTAATTTACCAAGTTTCAAATAATTTATCAAATAAATAAAATACGCAATTATTCACATAAACCACGTAATTCACGAAATTTCATAGTATTTAAATTTACGGGAATTAAAATCATATAAATCACATATATCATGGCGCACGTAATTATTCACGTAAGTAACATAATTAAATTCCCGTAATGCATATAACTAATATCACGTAATAATATTTCCTAAGAATTCTTGAGTTAGAATTATTAGCCTCGGGTTTTAGGGTTTTCGGGGTTTGGAAAGGTGGGGTGTTACAATCTCCCCCCCCCTTAAAGAAATTTTGTCCCCAAAATTGTTGCCTGAACAACTCGGGGTAATGTTCGCGCATTTCTTCTTCTCGTTCCCATGTGGCTTCTTCGGGTGTGTAATTTTGCCAAAGGATTTTAACGAATTTTAGGTCTCGGTTTCGAAGGGTTTTGGTTTTGGAGTCAAGTATTTGGGAAGGTTTCTCTTCGTAGGATAGGTTAGGGTTTAGTTCGACTGGTTTGGTTTTCAATACGTGGTCGGGGCTGCGAATGTATTTTCGAAGCATTGAAACGTGGAAGACGTTGTGAAAATTGGATAAGTTGGGTGGTAAGGCTAGTCGGTAGGCGCGAGTACCAATTTTGTCGAGAATTTCGAATGGACCAATAAATCGCGGTGCTAATTTGCCCTTTTTCCCAAATCGTATAATTCCTTTGAAAGGCGCCACTTTCAAGAATACGGAGTCTCCGACTTCGAATTCGAGATCTCTCATTCGTGTGTTGGCATAGCTTTGTTGTCGATCTTGGGCAATTCGCATTTTCTCCCGAATGTTTTTGACGATATCGACGGTTTGTTGGACTAGGTCGGGACCAAGGAATTTCCTTTCGCCAATTTCGTCCCAATGGAGCGGGGACCTACACTTGCGGCCGTATAGAGCTTCGTAAGGTGCCATTCCAATTGACGAGTGAAAGCTATTGTTGTATGCGAATTCGATTAGTGGGAGGCGGGATTCCCAGTTTCCTCCAAAGTCGAGAATACAAGCGCGGAGAAGATCTTCTAGGGTTTTGATAGTTCGTTCGGATTGGCCGTCGGTTTGGGGGTGATAGGCGGTGCTGAATTTTAATCGCGTTCCGAGGGTTTCGTGTAGGCTTTTCCAGAATTTTGACGTAAATCGAGGGTCACGGTCGGAAATAATCGAGACGGGAACACCGTGGAGTCGGATTATTTCTCGGACGTATAGTTCGGTCAGCTTCTCTAAACTAAGCGTCATTCGGATCGGAAGAAAGTGAGCCGTTTTGGTCAGTCGGTCAACGATCACCCAAATAGCGTCGGATCCCCTTTGGGTATTCGGAAATCCTTGCACGAAATCCATCGTGACGGCTTCCCATTTCCATTCCGGAATTAGGTTCGATTGAAGTAGACCTCCGGGCCTTTGATGTTCCGCTCTGACTTGTTGGCACACTAGGCATTCGGCGACGAATCGGGCCACGTCTTTCTTCATTCCAGGCCACCAGTACAACTTTTTGAGATCTTGGTACATTTTGGTTTCTCCGGGATGGCAAGTGTACGTGGTTTGGTGAGCTTCGGTTAAGACCAGTCGGCGAACAATTGGATCGTCGGGGACGTAAATGCGATTTTGGAATCGGACGAGGCCTTCTTCGGTGATTCGGAAGTTGGGATTGGATTCGAGGTTATTGCGTATTTTGAGAATTTGCGGATCGTTTTGTTGGGCTGATTTGATTGATTCTCCCAAGTTAGGTTGGACTATGAGGGCGTTGATCGATTTACGGCTAAGTGCGTCTGCGACCATATTTGCTTTGCCGGGGTGGTAGAGTATCTCGCAGTCGTAGTCTTTGACTAGTTCGAGCCATCTTCGTTGCAGCATGTTCAAGTCTTTTTGGGTAAAGAAGTATTTCAGGCTCTTGTGATCGGTGTAGATGGTACACTTTTCGCCATAGAGATAGTGTCGCCAGATTTTGAGTGCAAAAACGACGGCGGCTAATTCGAGATCGTGCGTTGAATAATTGCGTTCGTACTCTTTGAGTTGACGTGAGGCGTAAGCAATGACTTTTCCATTTTGCATAAGGACGGCGCCTAGACCAAATTTCGAGGCATCACTGTAGACTATGAATTCTCCAACTTTCTCTGGTAGTGCGAGAATTGGTGCCGATGTGAGTCGATTCTTTAATTCGGTAAAGCTGGCATCGCATTCGGGTGTCCACTGGTATTTGACGTCTTTTCGAGTCAATCGGGTGAGCGGAGAGGCAAGCTTCGAGAAATCCTTCACGAATTTGCGGTAGTAGCCAGCTAATCCAAGGAAACTTCGGATTTCCTTTGCGTTCTTCGGAATTGACCAATTTGAGACGGATTCTATCTTGCTGAGGTCGACGGAGATTCCTCGTTCTGAAACGATGTGACCAAGGAAAGCCACACTCGGAAGCCAGAACTCGCATTTACTGAATTTGGCGTATAGTCGATGCGATCGGAGGGTTTGGAGTACGGTGCGAAGGTGTGACATATGATCTTCTTGGGTCTTTGAGTAGATGAGAATATCGTCGATGAAAACAATCACGAACTGGTCCAAGTATTGATGAAAGACTCGGTTCATAAGGTCCATGAAAGCTGCGGGTGCATTGGTTAGACCGAAGGGCATGACCACGAATTCTAGTGACCGTATCGGGTTCTGAAAGTTGTTTTGGGAATATCGGATTCTTTGATCTTGAGTTGGTGATAACCGGATCGGAGGTCGATTTTAGAGAAGACCGATGAGCCTTGAAGTTGGTCGAAGAGATCATCAATTCGAGGAAGAGGGTATTTATTCTTGATTGTGATTTTATTGAGCTCACGGTAGTCGATGCAAAGGCGGAGGGATCCGTCTTTCTTCTTGACAAAGAGAACCGGTGCGCCCCACAGGGAATGGCTGGGTCGAACATAGACTTTGTCGAGCAATTCTTGCACTTGGTCTTTTAGCTCCTTCAATTCCATTGGGGCCATACGGTACGGGGCTTTGGAAATTGGCGCGGCTCCGGGAATGAGATTAATTTCGAACTCGATTTCTCGATCGGGCGGAAGTCCTGGGATGTCATCGGGAAACACGTCGGGAAATTCTTGGACAGCTCGAATATCGGATATTTGGGTTTTGGGATCGGACTCGGACTTCAGAATATCCACTAAGTAACCGGAATGGCCTTTGTGAATGAGTTTGACTGCTTTGATCGCGGATATGATTGGAACCGAGGTTTTGGGTTGACTTCGGAATTTTAGGGTTTCGCCATTCGGAAAGGGAAAAATGACCGTTTTTGAGGCACAGTCGATTTGGGCTTTGAATTTGGTTAGCCAATCCATGCCTAGTATAACTTTGAAGTTTTGGATCGGTAGGAGGATTAGGTCGAAATTCATGGTTTGAGTATGAACTCGGATTGGACAATTGATTATGACTAGGTTAGAGCACATTTCTTCGCCAGAGGGAATGATAATTCGGTATTCATAATTTAGTCGATTTGGTTCGAGGCTTAAGTGTGCAATTATGTCGTTCGATATAAAGGAATGAGTAGAGCCGGAATCAATTAGAGCATATATGGGTTCTTCGAGGATAAATATGGTACCTGCTATCATAGATGGGTCTTGTTCGATCTGTTCTTGTGTCATGGCGAACACTCGGCCGGGAATGTTCGGTGGAGGTTTCGGGCAGTCCTTCACCATGTGTCCGGGCCGATGGCATCGAAAGCAACTTCTCGTTCCTTGTATGCATTCTCCGGAGTGACTTTTTCCACATCTTGGGCAGGTTGGCCTTGGCGGCGGTGGCGGTGGTCCGGTAGATTGACGAATGGGTTGCGTTCCTTTTCCTCGGAATGGGCGGTTGCCAAAATTGTTCTTTTTCCACGGACGTTGAGTAACTCCTTGCGGTCGGCGGCTGATTTGAATATCTCGTTCGTCCTGGGCAGCCATGAGTGCTTTGTCTACGAGTTGGCGGAAAGTTGAGGCGTCGGACATACGAATGTCTCGGCGGATTTCTGGTTGGAGGCCGCGGATAAAATGATTCTTCTTTTCCTCGGCGTATCGGGCAATGAATGGGGCGTAGAGGCAGCCACGTTCAAAACGGCGGATGTACTCGATCATTGGTAAGTCGCTTTGTCGAAGTTCAAGAAATTCTTTGAGTTTGTGGGCTCGCACGTCTTTCGAGAAATATTTTTCGAAGAATTGGACTTTGAAATCGGTCCATGGTAGAGTCTCGAGGTTCGTTCCTTCCTTGATTCCTTCCCACTAGTGACGAGCTTCGTTTCGGAGTAGGAATATGGCGCAGTGCACGCGGTCGCGGTGGGTCATTTGCATGTAGTCGTATATGACTTCGAGAGATTTGATCCACTCTTCGGCTATAGCGGGGTCGGTTCCACCGTGGAATTCGGATGGGTTCATTCGGAGAAATCGTTCGTATATAGCTTGAGGCGCATTATTTTGAGGCGGGGTTTGGTTACGTTGGAGGAGTTGTTCGATTTGACGTTGGTGATTTTGGGCTTGTTTACGGATTAAGTTCGAGAGGTTATTAATGGTTTGATTGGGGTCTTGTGGTTCATCGGCGGGATTGCTTGGGTTTGCTCGGGTTATACGTCTCGCCATTATTTCTATATTAATTATCATCAATAAGTAAAGCAAATAAAACACATAAAGAAAATAATACACATACTTTACCGGATGGTTCGAGTTTCGCGTTTCGAGTAGTCTCTAAGCCCGTGAAGTTCGTACGAGTATCTATGAACCATGCTCTGATACCACTCACTGTAGCACCCCCCTATTAGTCGGGCGATAAATCGAACCGGTTTATCGGAATTCTGTATACTTAGCGGAAGCAAAAGGATCTATGTGCAATTTTAAAACTTTGGACTGGGGTGAAAATGCAATTATCAAAATATCTTCCTTTGGTTATTGAAAACTTTGCACTTTCAAAAAGAAAAACTTTCTTAGGTTGTTCTTAGCCGAATAGAGGTTTTATTTCAAAATAAGTTTCAAGAGGAGGTTTTTTTTTTTTTTTTTTTCGAGTACTACAATATCACTATCGGTTTTCGGTTCGAGAATAAATCAGAGTTTGGAAAGGTTATTTTGGTGATTAATTCGGAAATCATAAATGGAGGCTTAAGAAGATAGCAAATTACGAAACTTACTATATCATAATAGGGTTCAAGTACGATTCATAATAAAAATGAGTTCAAAAGTACGAAAGGAGAAATGTTACGGTTTAAGGTTACACCACCAAAAGAAAATAACCAAAAGCTTCTAGCATCATTCATAGGTCCTCGTACGTCTTCCAAAAATCTCGGGCAAGACCTCGATCCACTACTCGACCCATCCCGGTTGAGGATTACTAGCACTACTACCTGCAATTAAAAGACATCTATATGAGCTATAAAGCTCAGTAAGAAATCCGAGTAATATCGAACTTTGGAAATACGTTATACATAATATATAATATAATACACCCGTTCTTACCCACGTTCCGTACAACAACACAAGACAATCGGTCAAAGTCACATAATGCACGAAAACACGTCATTTACCAAAATCACGTAATTATGCAAAATGACTAAAATGCCTTTTTTATGAAAATCATGAAAGCACGTTTTTTCGTTTATCGGATCCGTGAAAGATTAATTTATGTACCCGAGTAATAAACCTGTTACGAACCCGTTTTCACTAAGTGGAATCAAACCACTACACACATCATCCTAATTGGATACCGGCCCACTATATCCGAGGTGTTTATTACCCGATATTCCATTAATGTTTCAAATAAAATCATTTAATGCAACTTTTCGAAATCATGCTATAGCCCACACATAACATCACAAATATCAATCAAGTACCACCAAATAACACAAATCTTACAATTTACCACATAATTGTAAATTGGGCAAAATTCCCATATTTACACACATAAACACACATTCGCACACGGCACACACACACCATACACAATCAGCACACACACCCACACATTTTCAGCACACACACATGTAACCAACATATTAAACTTCACTATTTAATCATCAAGGCATGCTTAAAACAAATATCCCTTTTCTCACATCTCATTTAATGAACTTATTACAACTTCTATGTAATAATTCATTCCCACAACTTCTCACAGCCATTAAACCACATCCATAGTACCAAAATAACAAAAACTCATCACTCATAACCATTAAATCAAAACATAGACATTAAAACACAAATCATATATCAATGCAATGCAAATGATCCAAGTTTCGAAATGATAGCAAACTAATTCCAAAAATCTTCAAATTAAATCCTAGAACTCCTAACTGACCCAAATTTCAGTTTCCGAAATTATTTTAAATTTTTCCAAAGTTTCGAATTTTCTAAAAATTAAAAACTAGAAAATCCTCTTTTTCCTTAAAAAAAATCAAAACTCTAATATAACCTTAATCACTTTGAAATCTTTGTAAATAAAACTTTTTCCCCATTTAATACTTACTGGAAAAACAGATCCAAACTTTAAAAATGAGAGATCTTTCAGAAATTGCAGATTTGACCCAAAAGTTTCAAGATTTACACATGCAACCATACTAAAAGTTCAAAATCTACTTTTTTGATGAAAAACCTTTAAAAATCTGAAATTCTATTTTATTGGATGCAGAAATCGAAGTTGAAAAGCCACATCATGCAGAAATTCCAAAAATTACATAATTTACCCCAAAATCTCTAGATCTTCACATGCAATGCCACTAAAAGTTCAAAAACAACTTTTCTTACAAAAATCCATTAAATCCAAAATTGTTGGTTCAATAAATTCTGGAAAATAGTTTAGAAAGCACTTTTGGGACTGACTTTACCAAAATTACAGAATTGTCTCAAAACTTTCGAAGATCTACACATGCAACCACATAAAAGTTCAAAATTTCATTTTTCTTGAAACCCCTTTTTGAAATCCGAAAATTTTAATGCTTTTGGCCAATGAAAGTTGTATCTACTCACTATCAACATAGATGATGCATGCAAGGACATAAAATCAACAAGAAACACCCATTTTCCATTTTTTTCCAAAATGCCCTAAATTTTCGAAAACATTCCCAATCTTTTAAAATTTTATGAAAACCATTTTCATTACTATTGATGCCATTTAATTGCAGCAAGAAATCGAAATTTCTTACCTCAAATTTCGAAGAAAGAAATAACCGAAAGAAGAGGGAGGCTTTCAAGCACCAAAGTCCAACCAAGCCACCTTGATTGTAAAGGAAATGGTGTGAGCTTCAAGGAGGGAGGAGTTGTGATCTCCCGAAAGAAGGCAAGTGGTCTTGATTGTGTTCTTGGAGTAATCCAAGGCAAGAGTTAAATAAGGAACTCTCATTTTAATTTGGGAATTTCTTTGTAAATAGAAGGTGAGGTGGAGGGAGTAGAGGCCGATGGTGGTGGTGATTGCTTCGGTGGAGGGGGGAATGGAGGACAAGTAATTTGGCTAGGTGTTGGAAGAAGAAAGAGGAAGAGTGGCTTTTCATCTTACTTAGTAGGGTGGAGTGTAGGATTAGAGAATGATTAGTATTTTGATAAGTGTAATGCATGCCTAATTAGTCACAATTTATTTATTTCAATTAAACCTCCACTTGCATCACAACACACACACACATTTCGGACATACACACACACATATGTAAATATATCATATATATGTAAATATATTTTAATGTATAATGCAAGTATTAGCATATATGTATGTATACGCATGCATGCATGTATGTACGTATATATAGATATATATACAATTCACCTAATTTACCAAGTTTCAAATAATTTATCAAATAAATAAAATACGCAATTATTCACATAAACCACGTAATTCACAAAATTTCATAGTATTTAAATTTACGGGAATTTAAATCATATAAATCACATATATCATGGCGCACGCACGTAAGTAACATAATTAAATTCACGTAATGCATATAACTAATATCACGTAATAATATTTCCTAAGAATTCTTGAGTTAGAATTATTAGCCTCGGGTTTTAGGGTTTTCGGGGTTTGGAAAGGTGGGGTGTTACAAATACTAATACTAATACTAATATTGATACTCACACTCATATTTATATTCATACACATACTAATACTAAATCTAATATTAATATAATACTAATATTAATATTAATACTAATAATAATACTAATACTAATTCTAATATTACTACTACTGATACTAATATTAATACTAATACTGATAGTGATAATAATACTGATACTGATATGTATACCGATACGTATATTAATACTGATACGGATACGGAAAATGACACTGATACTAACTGATATTAACACTGATACTCATACTAATACTGATACTGATACATATACTGATATTGAAATGATATTGATATTGATACTCATACTAATACTAATATCAATAATAATACTAAGGTTAAATTACACCCACACCGCTAAAGTATGCTTAAATAACTTTAAGGTCCCTGTGGTATCGGTAATTACACTCACCCCTATAACATAGTTAGAATGTCAAATGGGATAATGCATTGCATACGTTATTCCGACATAGTTCTAACATACTATTACTTTTAGCTAGCGGTGGAGACAACATAAATTTAGGTGGTGACATGGCTCCCCCAACATTTCTTAAATCATCCATAACTCTTTGTTGTCTCCATCATTTCCTGAAACTAATAGTCCGTTAGAATTCTATCAGAGTAGCATATCCAATGCATTATCTCATTAGAGTTTCTAACTATGTTTCAGGTGGTGAGTGTAATTATTGATACTACATGGACCTTAAAGTTATTTTAGTATACCTCAGGGGTGTGGGTGTAATTTACCTTAATACTTATACTACTAATAATTATACTGATATTGATACTGATAGTTATACTGATACTAATACTGATACTAATATTCACACTAATACTAATATAAATACTGATACTAATACAAATATATACTTATAGTGACACTCATATTAATATTCATACTAATACTTATACTAATACTAATATTAATACTAATACTAATACTAATACTAATACTAATTCTTATGTACTGATATTGATATTGATATTGGTATTCATACTGAAACTAATACTAGTACTGAAACTGATACTGATATTTATACTTATATTGATACTAATATTAAGAATAATACTAATACTCATGGTGATACTAATATTAATATTAATATTAATATTAATACTAATACTAATACTAATACTAATACTAATACTAATACTCATAGTGATATTGTAACTGATACTGATACTAATACTATTATTAATACTAATACTAATATTAATATTAATACTCATACTTATTAGTATTAGATATATTAATAATAATACATATACTAATACTAATATTAATATTATTCCTAATAAATACTAATATATTAATGTGCTAATGCTAATACTAATAAATTAATATGCTAACGTTGATGTATAATATACTAATACTAAGACAAATACTAATGTTAATGCTAATTTAAATATGATAATCCTAATGCTAATGCCAATTATAAGTATTGTAGTGCTAATATTATTCAAATTCTTATCCTATTCATAATCATATTCCTAACACTAATTGTAATTCTAATAGTAATCATAATCCTAATCATATTCATTAATCGTATTCCGAACCCTAATCCTCATAATTCTAATACTAATAATGCTAAGTGTTAATGCTAATTTAAATATGATAATCCTAATGCTAATGCCAATTACAAGTGTAATGCTAATATTATTCAAATCCTTATCCTATTCATAATCATATTCCTAACACTAATCATAATTTTAATATTAATCATAATCCTAATCATATTCCCAACATTAATCGTATTCCGAACCCTAATCCTCATAATTATAATACTAATAATGCTAAGTGTTAATGGTAATCTTAATATAATCCTAATACTAATCATCATCCTAATCATAATACTAATATTAATAGTAGTCTTAGTCATGATCATATTCTTAATTATAATTCTAATACTAATATTTGTAACACCCCACCTTTCCAAACCCCTAAAACCCGAAACTAATCTTCCTAACTTGAGAATCCCTATGTGATATTATTACGTGAATTTAATTATGTGACGTATCTGAATAATTACTTGTCTTATTTAATTAGTAAATTACATGTTCGGAATTTGGTGATTTCATCGTTTAGGTGAATTATAATTTCTAGGATTTAGTGCTAGGTATAATTATAATATGTATACATACGTAATTATACACTACATGTCTATGTGTACATATATATATATATATATATATATATATATATATATATATATATATATATATATATATATATATATATATGTGTGTGTGTGTGTGTGTGTGTGGATATATCATTTTCTTAATTCCTACACTCAAAAAGAAGCTTAGTAAGATGGAAAAGACACTCTTCTTTCTTCATCTCCCAACACATCATTCCTTACTTGTCTTCTCCTCCTTTTACCACTGAAATACCACCACCACCATCGGCCCTATTCTCCTTCCACATCAATACCATTTTTCAAAGAAATCCAAAAATCAAAAATGAAAGTTCCCTATTTTTATAGCCTTAGAGTACACCAAAAACACCATCAAAACCTCTTGTCTTCTCACGGGAGAAAACAACACATCCCTCTTAGAAGCTCATACCCTCTCTTTCACCATCAAGGTTGCTTGGCTCGATTTTGGTATTTAAAGCACTCTCCCTTCGGTTGTTTTTCTTTTCTTCGACTAATAGGTAATAAATCTTGATTTCTTGCTGCAATTAAAGGGTGTCAATAGTGCCAAAAGGGTATTTAAAATTTCTTAAAAGACTTGGAAAGATTTCGAGAAAATTAGGACTTTTTGGGAAAAAATAGAAAAGTTGTGTTGATTGTTAATTTCTTGTTCTTGCATGCATTATTTGTGTTTTTAGTGGGTAGATATAAGTTTTAATGGCCAAGAGTTTAAAGGATTTCGAATTTTCAAAGGGTGTTGATAGAAAAATGAATTTTTAAACTTCTAGTGGTCTTGCATATGTAGATCTAGAGATTTTTAGGCCAAATCCGAAATTTTCAAAAAGTCAGTCCTAATTATGTTTTCAAATCTGTTTTTCAGCATTTATTGAATAAAAAAATCGGATTTGGAAAAGGTTGTGCAAGAAAATGAATTTTTGAACTTATGTCTTGCATGTATAGATCTAGAAATTTGGGGTAAACTATGTAATTTTCGAAATTTTAGTTTCAAGTAATTTTTTAACTCTGTTTTTGCATATATTGAAGTAAAATTTCAGATTGTTAGAGGTTTTTCATGAAAAGTCGGATTTTGAACTTTTAGTGCGGTTGCATGTGAAAATCTGGATTCAAAACTGTAATTTCCGAAAAATCTGTCACTTCTAAATTTGGGAATATTTTTTCGAGCAAGTATTAGATGAGGAAAAAGTTGTTTTTATAAAGGATTCAAAGTTAATTGAGGTTATTCTAAAGTTTTGGATTTTTGGAAGAAAAGGGGATTTTTTCTATTTTTTAATTCCAAGGAAATTTAAAACTTTATGAAATTTTAAAATAATTTCAGAAACTAAAACTTGGGTCACTTAGGAACTCTATGATTGAATTTGAGAATTCTTGGAATCGGTTTATCTTTATTTCAAAATTTGGACATTATGCATGCTATTTATGATGTTTTGTGCATTAATTTCCATGTCTTTGAATAAATGACGGTGTCTTTACAAATAAGCCCATCAATGGGTATTTATTCATCCAGACAATAAATTCTTTTACAAATAAGTCCACACATGGTCCAGATTTTTGTAAAAGACTAAAATAGCCCCTTATACTTTAATAAGCTCCAATTTCATCCTTCAATTTAATTTAACTTCAATTTAACCTCAAATTTCTAAATTATTCAATTTTGACCCAATACACATTTTTACGGACAATTTCGTCCATCACCGCCGTTGACTCTTTTTCTTTTCTTTTTTTTTTCTTCTTCTGGATTTTTTCGCCGGTTTTCGACGTTGACCTTTTTTTTCTTCCTGATTTTTCCGCCCGTCTCCGGCTTTGATTGTTTTGAACTTTTTTTTTTGTTTCTTTCTGTAACATTTTTTTTTCTTTAAGCAACAATATTGCAGTAATATTGCTATATTAATCTCTAGCACACAATAATATTAACACAACAAAGCTTATTATTATTGTGTAATAGAGTAATATTACTATGTTGGCCGTTCAACAAATGTAAATATAATAAAAAGTCAAAAGAATTAATATTAGTGTGAGTGACAGTAATATTACTATAACAATAGTAATATTACCGTCAACCACAGTAATATTACAATAATAGACAGTAATATTATTACGCTATTCCGTGAATAACTCAAAAAACAAAAAAATCCAAAGAAAATAATAATATTGATGTGGTTGACAGCAATATTACTATAATAACAGTAATATTACCGTCAACCACAATAATATTATTATGTTTACAGTAATATTACAATAATAGACAGTAATATTATTACGCTAATCCGTGAATAACTCAAACAAAACAAAAAACTCAAAAAAAAAATAATATTGACGTGGTTGACAATAATATTATTGTGTTTATAGTTATTTTACTGTCAACGACAGTAATATAATTACATTGACTTGTCAACAAATCACAAAAAACAATAATAATAATAATAATAATAATAATAATAATAATAATAATAATAATAATAATAATAATAATAATAATAATAATAATAATAATAATAATAATAATAATAATAATAATAATAATAATAATAATAATAATAATAATAATAATAATAATAATAATAATAATAATAATAATAATAATAATAATAATAATAATAATAATAATAATAATAATAATAATAATAATAATAATAATAATAATAATAATAATAATAATAATAATAATAATAATAATAATAATAATAATAATAATAATAATAATAATAATAATAATAATAATAATAATAATAATAATAATAATAATAATAATAATAATAATAATAATAATAATAATAATAATAATAATAATAATAATAATAATAATAATAATAATAATAATAATAATAATAATAATAATAATAATAATAATAATAATAATAATAATAATAATAATAATAATAATAATAATAATAATAATAATAATAATAATAATAATAATAATAATAATAATAATAATAATAATAATAATAATAATAATAATAATAATAATAATAATAATAATAATAATAATAATAATAATAATAATAATAATAATAATAATAATAATAATAATAATAATAATAATAATAATAATAATAATAATAATAATAATAATAATAATAATAATAATAATAATAATAATAATAATAATAATAATAATAATAATAATAATAATAATAATAACAAAAAATAAATAATAATACTATTACGTTAATTTACTGTCAACGGCAGAACAATTACATAAATGTATTGTCAATGGCAGTGCAATTACGTTAATTAACTGTCATTGACAATATAATTACGTTAATTTAATGTCAGTGACAGCACAATTACAGTCAACGTTTAGAGGCGGACGTAAAAAAAAAACAAAACAAAAAGTCAACGCCGGTATCCGGCGGCAGAAAAAAACATACCAGAAAAAAAATCAACGTCGGAATTGACTGCCGGTCAACACCGGAAACCGGCGAAAAAATCCGGAAGAAAAAAAAAACGAAAAGTCAACGCCGGAATCCAGCGGCAAAAAAAAGTTTGAAAAAATAAAGTCAAATTGGATTTGTGTGGTCAAAATTGATTAAATTAGGGTTACAATTAAGAATTGGGTATAAATGGTTGGGGTAATATTGTCATATACATGAAGGTTTCCTTTATTTATAATAATTATTAAAGGGATGGGCTTATTGGTGAAAGAGATATAACCCATAAACCTAGAATAATAAAAATGTTTGGTTAAGGACTTATGCACAAAAACCCCATAAATGATTATAAGTGATGAAACTTATGATTGTGTACCTTAATTTACTGCGTGGATGTGTTTAATTACTGCAGGAATTGATTGAAAGGAAATTACTTAGAAGTGGTAATAAATTCATTAAATGAAGGGATCTTAAGATATAGGTCCTTCGTGACAAAACTAAATATAACTACACGACAACTTCAACTAAACATTTACTTCACATCATTTATTAAATTCATTCAAAAAATGTCATTCCACTCATCTTTATTTTTTTTTTGTTTTTCACTTTAGCATTTTTTACATTATTATAACAACTTATTCTTTTACTTATTTTTATTGAAAATTACAAAAAAAAAAAAATCATTTTTGTTAAATAATATAGCAGATTTTAAAAATAATATGGTGTACTGTGGTACATTATATTGTATTATAGATTAAACTATTATTAATAAAAAATCTTATTTTTTTACAAAATATTGAAAATTATAAAAACAACGCGTTTTTTGTTTTTTTAATTCAACCTACAATTTTTTTATGTTTTTATTTTTTTTTTCAATATTGTTGTAGACTATGGTATACTACGGTGTACTATGATATACTACAATGTACGGTCTACTACGGTGTACTACCAAATCCGAGCAGCCAACAACACCCACTCTCTCCAACCCTAGCAGTCACGCAGCAGCCGCCAACATTCGCGGCCGTCACATCCATAGTCACCTACCAACTTTGAAAAAACCTAGATCTGCCATTCTTAACCAAAATCAAGCAAAGACTCTTGAAGATCAAGAAAATCAGATGCAATTAGTAAAAAATATACTCTCAATCAAATCTCCACCATAACCACATCCCCGTCGCTGCCTCGGCCTTCCCCGCCCCCCTGCCGCCACCTCGAACACCATAGCGGGACAGCCCCCCGCAGCCGCCTCAACCACCACAGCCCCCGTCGTCGCCTCAACCACCACAACCCCTTGCCACCGCCTCAACCAACACAGCCCCTGTCGCCGCCTCGTGCACCACAACCCTTTATCTCGTGCTACTAATGAATAAAGCAAGAGAGAGATATATAGATAGAGAGGTAAGAGAGAAAAAACGACAGAGAAAAAAAAAGATGCAGAGACAACGTGTGAGAGAGATGGAGAGAGAATGTGAGAGAATATCAAAAGAACAAAATGAATTGGAGAAACGTGAATATGTAGGTTAGAGAATTTAGGGTGTAAGGGCAAGATATGGATATAAAAAAAAAATTAGGGATGTGGCTCATATACTATTTTAATGTAAGGATTTAATTAAAAGAATGATTTCGGACTTGTCACTTAGTTAAAATTAGGTTTCGTTTGAAAGACTCATAGCATGTTACCCCTTAAATGAAAGATAAAGACGACCCTTGCTTTTCAAGCATGATTTGGGTATTAAATGGTGGTATACTAATGTGTTGCATGTTGATTACAATGTGTGTGTAGTGAGTATATATATATATATATATATATATATATATATATATATATATATATATATATATATATATATATATATATATATATATATATATATGGTAAGTGTGATAATTGTGTGATTATGTGACACTTGATTGATATTTGTGATGTTATGTGTGCATTATATAATTGTTGCGAGCATGATTTTGGAAAAGATGCATTTCACGGTTTTTAAATTTGAAAGATTAATGTAATGCTGGATAATAAACAAATCGGATATAGTTGGCCGGTATCCAACTAGGATGAAATGTGTGGTTTGATTCCACTAGTGAAAACATGCTCGTAACAGGTTTATTATTCAGGTACATAAATTAATCTTTCACGGATCCGATAAAACGAAAAATGTGTTTTCCACGATTTCCATAAAAAAGGCATTTTAGTCATTTTTCATAAGTAAGTGTTTATGTGTGAATGATGTGTTTTCGTGAATTAAGTGATTAACGGTTTGCCTTATGGTGTTTGGAATGTGAGTAAGGATAACTATATAATATATTATATATATTATATAACGTATTTTCAAAGTTCGATATTTAATCGAATTTCTTATTGAGCTTTATAGCTCATATAGATAGGTGCCTTTTAATTGCATGTAATAGAGTTAGTAAACATCCACCGGAATGGATCGAGTAGCGGATCGAGGTCTAGCTCGGGATATTTGGAAGTAGTACGAGGGCCTATGAACGATGCTAAATGTTTTAATTTTTGGTGATGTAATACGAGGGCCTATGAACATGTGTATTTCCCCTTTCGTATCTTTTGCTTATCGATCGAACTTATCAAGCGGTATGATCGTACGTTGCACTTTACTATATATGAAAACTCCTTTTAGTAATTAGTAAAGTTTTCTTTCACCAAAAACATTTCTTAAAACTCTCATCTCTTTTTCGAACCAAAAATAAAATAAATAGTTCGATAGTGTAGCACTCGAACGAAAATCCTCCTCTAGAAACTTGTTTTCAAACGAAACATTTAATCGACTAAAGTACTCCTAAAAAAGTTTTCAAAAACCTAGATATCCTAAAGAAGAGATTTTAATCATTGCATTTTAGTCCGATTCGAAAGTTTTATAAATTACAAAGAGATCATTTTACTTCCGCTATATAAATGAATATTCCGATAAACCGGTTCGATTTATCTCCCGACTAGAAGGGGGTGCTACAATGTTTATCATAGTCCTAATTCTAATACTAATATTAATTCTGATAAGAATTCTAATCATAGTATTAATACTAATACTAATTCAAATAATATTAATTATAATCCTAATTCTAATGCTCATACCAATCACAATCTTAAGTCAGATTTTGCATCAATTTTTTTCAATGATCTATTATTTGCATCAAAAAATTAAGGGTAAATTACACCCACACTCCTGGGATATGCCTAAATAACTTTAAGGTCTCTGTGGTATCGATAATTACACTTACCCCCTGAAACGTAGTTAGAAACTCTAATGGGATAATGCATTGGATACGTCATTCTGATAGCGTTCTAACGGACTATTGGTTTCAGGAAGTGGTGGAGACAACAAAGAGCTATGGGTTATTTAAGAAATGTTGGGCGAGCAATGTCACCCCATCATTCTATGTTGTCTCCACCACTAGCTAAAAGTAATAGTCCGTTAGAACCCTATCGGATAATGTATCCAATGCATTATCCCATTAGAGTTTATAACTACGTTTCAGGGGGTGAGTGTAATTATCGATACCACAGGGACCTTAAAGTTATTTAAGCATACCTAAGGAGTGTGGGTGTAATTTACCCAAAACTTAATATTCAATCTCTAAACCTTCATACCAAATTCCTTTTGTGTTGTCCATGAAGCATACAAAAACACATATTAAATATATTAAAAAAATAATATTTCAATATATTATCAAACTGATATTAAAATTATTTAAAATATTATAAGTGTATAAGCAAACATTAAAGCGTAAAAACAACGCTAATTTTTGTTAATAGAATAAATTACGAAAATCCCCCTGAACTGAGGCTAAATTACAAAAAACACCCCCATCCATGGATAATTACCAAAATCCCGTGATGTTTGTTTCTGTCTTACACGACCCTCTTATGGTGTGATTTTTTACGGATTTTTTTGTATTCCATGTAATATCCAAAAAATGCGGATTCCACCCCTGCAGATGTGGCATTTCTTTTATCTTACAGTTTAAATACAAAAATTACCCTTAGGGCACGTAATGGTAATACTATAAAGTTGTGAATGTGTTATTTAAGAAGAATAAAGATTCTGTATAAAGTCCCCTTGAGGGTAACTTTTGTCTTTAAAAAGTGCTACAAAGAAATGTCGTGTTTACATGGTAGAATCAACATTTTTCGGGAAATATTCCATGTAATAAAATATTTCGTGAAAAATCATACCGTAAGGGGTCGGTGTAAGACGGAAACAAATATCGGCGAAATTTTGGAATATGTGGGGGTGTTTTTCTTAA
Organism: Erythranthe guttata; assembly: GCF_056151865.1. Classification (NCBI taxonomy): domain Eukaryota; kingdom Viridiplantae; phylum Streptophyta; class Magnoliopsida; order Lamiales; family Phrymaceae; genus Erythranthe; species Erythranthe guttata. Next base: position 16,531,302 of record NC_142538.1, on the reverse strand, counting down.
TTTAGCCTAGGTTCAAGGGGTTTTCGTAATTTATCCTTGTTAATAATATACAACTTAACTTGATTTAGACGCGTGACCATATATTAGAAACTAACATGAGGGCAAATGCTAATGAAAACATATCAAATTTCAATAATAAATGGAAATATAAAAAGGGCAAATGGAAAATAGGCTCATGATAAGGGCACTTAATTAAAAGAGGGACATCCAACTTTTTTGTCTTTCAAATAAATCCAGCCCATCCAAACTTATTTGCAAATACGGAAAATCTTTTTATATATACCAAAATTACCCCAATTCAACTCCAATTTAATGATTTACACCTCAATTTAGCCCAATTTAATCAATTAACCAATTTTAACCATAATTTCAATTTTGAGCCCAATTTTGACCCGCCACCACCGGAGACCGCCGGTCTGCCGTCGTTGACCGCCGGTCTCCGGCATTGACTTTTTTTTTGAATTTTTTTTTTTCCGGTAGGTCAACGGTGACCGCCGGGTCTCCAACGTTGACCTTTTTTTTCATAATTTTGTTTTTTCTTGAAAAAAATATTTTAATTAATATTACTGTCTTGGCTACTAAATTACTGTCTCCAACAGCTATTTAACTGTCGGAGACAGTAATTTAACTGTTAATTGACCTTTTTTTTTCTTCAAAAATATTTTAATTAATATAATTGTCTTGGTTGCTAAATTACTGTCTCCAGCAGTTACTTAACTGTCAGAGACAGTAATTTAACTGTAAATTAACTTTTTTTTTATTAAAAAAATATTTTAAATTAATATTACTGCCTTGGCTGCTAAATTACTGTCTCCAGCAGTTATTTAACTGTCGGAGACAGTAATTTAACTTTTAATTGACTTTTTTTTGACATTTTTTTTCTTAGAAAAGATTATTTTAATTAATATTAGTGTTTTGGCTGCTAAATTACTGTCTCCAACAGTAATTTAACTGTCTCATACAGTAATATTAATAATATTACTGTTCGGGAAAATAATATTCATAATATTACTGTTTGGAACAGTAATATTACTATCTGAGACAGTAATTTAGTAGTCAAGACAGTAATATTAATTAAAATATTTTTTTCTAAGAAAAAAAATCTACGCCGGAGACCGGTGGTCAACGGTGGTTGACCGGCTGGAAAAAATATCAGAAAAAAATCGAAAAATTATTATTTTGGGGGTTAATGTGATATATTTGTTTAAATCTGGGGTCAATGTTTAATATTAAGGAAGTTAGAGCGTAATGGATGGAATTGATAAGAATTATATTAAGGAGGGTACTTTAGACTAAAGACATGGGATGGGTTTATTTGAAAGACTATTTTTTTTGGACCAATGTGCATTTAAGTCCCATGTGATGGGCCTATTTGCCATTTGCCCGTATAAAAATTAATTGAATTTTTGTCTGAATCAGTCGAATATATTGTGATTTCAAAAAAATAGAGGCATAGAATAGATACTAGATTCTTATAAAATTTATAAAATAATTAATTTTATTTTACAAATATTTGAAAAATGAAAATTAACAAAATGAATATATATTAGTATATATAGAAAACGTAAGAATATTTTACTAATTTAGATACATGACTTTTAAGTTAAACAAAAAAACTCAATTATTCCAATCCGAAAAGATAGAGAGATATATACAATGCTAAAATATTTAATAATAATCAAGTATTTACGCTGTAATACCCTAGATTATAATTTTATTTTCATATGGTTTAAAAAAATTATTTTAAAAATTAATCGAAATATTTTTAGCTAAATGGATTGCGGTAAGTGTTGTATAATTAGTCATATATTAAATTAGTAAAAAAGAAAAGACATTCTCTGGTCATATCATGTAAACTGTATAATATCAAATTATTTGATCTATCATATTTTTTAATGCAAATCCAAGTTTATGAATTAAAATACAAGATTTTCGTAACAACACCAATCATACAATTATGATAAGGCAAAATTTCAAATTCAATTTAAGTAAATGCAAATTAAATTAATTACTGTTAAAACTAAATTGTAGAATAAATCTATTTAGAGCTTCCAGGAATAATTTTTTTTTTTTTTTTATTTGAAGGTGTTTAGATCATAAAACAAATGACATGGAAATAATTAAATATAAATGGCAAATGATGATGACATGTTTTTTGATGATTTATTCCCACCAATCAATTTGCCACATGGGATGAAATTAAGGACATGTCACCAATTGAAATTGACAAATGGCAATCAATTAGTTATGGAATTCATCTTTTATATATTACTAGTACTTCACTCGTGCGTTGCACGGAGGTCAGTTTCAAAATGAGAAAATAATAATATTTAAACGATTATCTCTTTTTATAAATATTGCAAAAGAGATAAGATGTGTATACCACTACCAATACTGATACTAATACTGATACTCTTATACTAATACTAATATTAATATTAATATTAATACTAATACTAATTCTAATACTAATATTAATACTGATACTAATATTGATACTAATATTGTTACTAATACCGATACTGATAATAATATTGAAATTGATATTGATATTGATATTACTACTAATACTGATATTGATATTGATACTTATACTGAAATTGATACTTACATTGATACTGATACTGATACTGAAATTGATACCGATACTGATACATATACTGATACTGGTACAGATACCAATAATTATACTGATACATATATTTATATTGATATTAATACTAATATTAGTACTAATATTAATAATATTACTAATAGTAAAACTGATACTAATACTATTACTAATACTAATGCTAAAACTAATTTTAATGCTAATGTACTAATGCCAATGTACTAATGCTAATGATACATATAATGATACTTGTACTGATACTGATACCGATATTATTATTGATATTGATACTGATACTGATATTGGTATTGATACTTATACTGGTAGTGATACTGATACTGATACTGATATTGATACTATTATTGATAGGGATACTTATACTGATATTAATACTAATATTTGTACTAATACTAATACTATTATTAATACTAATACTAATACTAATACTCATACTAATACTAATACCAATAATAATACTAATACTTGTTGAGAAACTAGGAAATATTATACAAGAAGTAGATAACAAAGTAGGGAGAATATGTGATATATTATTCCATAGCTTCAAGTGTACAAAATACAATACATTGCACCTAATTTATAGGTGTAGAAAAGCTAGTCAAAGGTCTTGAGTTACAAGACCTTAATGATGAATAATGGTGGAGGTAATGGGGGTTTAATGGAAAGTGTAATGGTGGTCATCCATAACCTCCAAGAATTCACAATACTCCCCCTTGGATGTCCACCATTTATGGAATATGCCTCGTTAAAACCTTGTTAGGAAAACCCGATGGGACAAAACCTAAACGAAGGAAAAAGAGTACATATCCATCTAAAGCTTGTGAGCGTGACACTGCCTCGTTAAAACCTTGCCAAGAAAAACCCATTGGGATAAAAACTGGGACGAAGGAAAAAGAATACAGTGTTGAAATTGTTGATCACACTCCCCCTGATTTCAGCATGAGACATTGGAGTAAGATCGCCGACGTATGGATTTGCAAACTCGTTATTTGATTGTCATCAATAAGTGTCAATGTCGTCTTTCTTCTTTAACTCTCGAGTACATTAAAAATCTTCAATAATTCTTCGGCCACCTCCTTTGATATAACCAAAATCTCGTTGGTGCAATCAGACAACATTATCCTCATATATTAGGACCAAGGTTTTCATTATCTTCTCGAGGACGGTAATATATTTCTTATTTCCAAATATCGGACGATTATATGTTTACTCAACGAATGAGCTTTATCATATACAAACAAATAATGGATAAATATTTCATTCAAGTAATGCTCGATCTGCAGATCAAGGCAAAATATATCCTCCCAAGATATTTTCACTTCGAATTCTCTCATCAAATAATTAATGATCTTTGTGAGCTCTTCATGAGTCTCCACAAGATTGAATTCGCCCCAAATGATAATGAAAATCAATTTATTTGATTATTCCTTTTATAAACAAGGTATTCACTAAGGTGACAATACCATATTCTTGAATATGTAAATGGATCATTCGTACAGTCTAACTCATGAGACCTCTTATTATATGCTTCAAGCATTTTCAATTCTTTGAAATAAAAATTTATGATCCATATAAGTATGATATGCGGTAATTGCATCCATATGGTGCATATCAAATAATTTTGAATACCATAATTGATTGCATCGAAAATATATTTTTCAAAGGTATTCAAATGTACCGCAATAATTTTACCCACTTTTGCATTAAAGGCTTTCACAACTTTATGTGTGATGACCGCAAGTCAATGTACAATTCATTTCATCAACAATTTCAAATAATCATGGTCAATTGCATTTGTGAATGCATATAGTATAATGACCAATTAGATGTCGACATCAATTAAAATTTACGAGCTTCAAGCTCTTCACATTATAAAAATAATTGTACATATAGTTATTCGATAACATCTTTCGTACTCCCCATATTTCTTTATAATCAATCAAGAGCTCACTATTTCACTTTCCGGTACCGGATTCTCCTCAGAGAATTATATTCATATCAATGGGGATTGTAGCCTTTGTGGGTACGATCTCTTGTAGAGATCCATATCTTTCATGTACCGTGTATTTTTCTCTTATAGAGATTTGTATATTGGAACAATAAAGTGTTTCATAATACTTTATGTGCTTGAGCTCATTATTTATTTCAATAAAAAAATTCTACATGGACAAAATGCGCGCTTTTGAGTGTCACAATGTGGAGAGAGTATTTAGGACTGCATGTCCACCTTATTTTCAAACTCAATATTATCAAATTCAATTTGGTACATGAATATTCATCCAAAAAGAATTTTCAATTCTTTAAGATAGTATATCGGTACAACAACAAAATTGAGAATTAATGTCTCAAATGCCTCCCTATTCACTAAGAGAGCAAGCTAACCATGATTTATTTGCCAATCAACTCTTTATTGGCACATAATGGTTCGAGTTAAATGATCTTGATAGCTACCGTGTAATCATCAATGATTTTCTCATCCAAATATGGATTTCATTTATGCCACCATAATTTGCAAAAATTTATTAAATCATAGTACTGGATATTGGTTGATGTTGGGTTTCGGGCACGTGTACGCAGCGGAAAACAAAAATTTTATGCGAATTAAACGAATTTAAAGCACATAAACACATGCCCGATAATATAAATCAATTAATTGCGTACCTTTGCGCTTCCAGCGAAATTAAAAACAACATACATGCTAAAATGTTTAACTGAATTTAAACCAATTAACATGCTCGCGTTTAAACCAACTAACATGCTCGCAACGATTAAAAAGATTACACATAATCACATAAAATCATTCGAAAGCAAACATGAATATTTAGTTTAAACGTAAACGAATCGAAACATGAGATTCGTGTGTTTACCTCTTGAAGCGTGAGGTAGGAGCGCTAAGCAAGTCGAGATTGCTACGGAAACCAATCCGTACAATCCGGGGCAGCAGCGCTGCAGCGGCAGCAGCGGCGAGACGGCCACGGCGGCGCGTGTATCTCACGCGCGGTCTTCGGGTGGCGCGTGGGATCGCGTGCGGCTTCGGCTCGTGTGTTGCTCCTTGGTTCTTCGATCTTCGATCTTCCTCCTCTCAGATTTCACCTCGTACACTTCGATCTACTAAACACGTGGCACTAGACACGTAATAGTTAGAAAAACGGAAGAAAAAGAGAAGGAATCGGCCAATGAACGGCCGGTTCCGGCGAGGTTCCGGCGACGGCGCTGGTGATGGCCGCGGGAGAGAGGCCGAGAGAGAGAGAGAGGTGAGCGGCTAGGGTTTTGATTAGGTCTTATGTGTGTTTGCAAGGCCTATAAATCAAGTATTTATAGTCCCTTGCATAAAACCCTAACGGGCTTAAGTTGGACCGGGCCCAACAGCTTAAGCTCGTTAGTTCATTTTACTTGCTCGTCTCTCTCAATTTAATGATCGGAAAAATGCAACGATTATAATTTCGGAATCATTATAATATCCTCGTCATTACGAGTGCCAACTCTCAATTTCCAACTTTCCAAAAGTGGAAACCCTAGTTCAGTGCACTTTCTAAATTTGGAAACTTCCCGATTTAGAAAGTTCACTAATACGTTCGCCTATTCGTTTCATTTTCTTATTCTCATTCATAATTCCAAATTACGAATGTTGGATCCAATCATATTGACTTCCAATCATGCAAAGATAAACTATTTTATCTCTGACCGTTTATTCAAAGATCTCATGTGCATGAGCAGTGTGACCATCGATGGATCAGGTGTAAGCTAGTCGTGGGCCCACAACCCTTTGTGGTCAAAACTCGTCCCTTAGAGTTACGATTAAGATGAAGCTCGTTTCACCTTAATCACCCAACGAATCAAGATTGGCGTCTAGCAACTACGCGTCATGATTCCCTAGATACAAATGAAGTGCCTGCAAGAACCTTCAGATATAGTTAACGTACAGTACGGTCCCTTCGATACATATGTCCCGATCGAACTAGAGGCATTGGTTCATCGAGACCTCTTTATATGTTCGATGACGGTGCGATCGTTCCAAGTGTTGTAATCGTCACGTGCATGACTTAGAGAATCGAATTCTCTAATCATCACTTAGTCAGCTCTGGCCAGAGACTTAGAATGATTACAAACTTTCAGAACACACAGGACATCCAAGACTATTCTAGCGATCGAATCCCCGACTACAATGCACAGACCTCCCACTAGACTTCGGACTGCACGAACACTGGCCCTTGGGATGGTCCTCGGTGGAACTCAGGGACAGGTCACGATACAGCTGGTCCTCCAGTGAAGTCACGGTGATGTCTAGGTCATAAGGACTAATGGTGTACAACTATACCATAGATATCTCTACTCGATTATTCGGAACCACTTAGAGATTTCTAGGGTGAGGGAGTTCAGTGAACTCGTCAACTTACGAGTACCCACTTATGCATGCCGATATCACAATACCGTTTACTGATGAGATGCAGTACACATACACTAAGTGCTAGTCTTAATGGGAAAGGCCGATATCCTCATTAGTGGCGTAACCCTTCGACTAGGAACACGTTTAACAGTTATAATACTTAAGTAAATATCTCATGATCCTAACGATCAATTACTAGTACTTGTAATAACTGTAAGGACTATATCTATGCTTGTGACAAAGGGACAAAGATATAGAATGCCAAGGTGTTTTATAATTAATACGAATAAAGGTTCGTTTATTACAATAATAAATACGAAAAACCACAGCCACATGTTGGCTTGTTGGTCACCTACTCTAACAATCTCCCACTTGACCTAAAGCCAACTACCCATAAATCGCAATCCCATCGACTCTCGATGTTTCTCATGGACCGATCTCGGTAAAGGCTTCGTGAAGGGGTCTGCAACGTTCTCTTCCGAGGTGACTCGTTCTACCTTAACTTCACCTCTATCAATGATCTCTCGGATCACGTGATATTTCCTCAGAATATGATTCGACTTCTGATGAGATCGCGGCTCCTTAGCTTGCGCCACGGCTCCGGTGTTATCACAGTACAACGGTACTGGATCACTAGCATCAAGGATGACACCCAACTCTTGGATGAATTTCCTTATCCAAGTCCCTTCCTTTGCAGCTTCGGACGCTGCAATGTATTCCGCTTCGGTAATGGAATCGGCCGTCGTGTTTTGCTTGGAACTCTTCCAACACACGGCACCACCATTAAGCGTAAATATAAATCCAGAATTCGACTTTGAGTCGTCCATGTCCGATTGAAAACTAGAGTCGGTAAAACCCTCTAATTTCAACTCGGCACCCCCATAGACCAAAAATATATCCTTAGTCCTTCGCAAGTACTTGAGGATATCTTTCACGGCTTTCCAGTGAGCCGGGCCGGGGTTAGACTGATATCTTCTTGTGACACTCACAGCATACGCAATATCGGGTCTCGTACATAGCTTGCCATACATTATGCTTCCTATGGCAGAAGCATAGGGCGTCCTTTTCATCTCCTCGATTTAACTAGGTGTTTGCGGACACATAGATTTCGAGAGACGAACCCCATGGGACATTGGCAAGAATCCCTTCTTGGATTCTTCCATGCTAAACCGTTTCATAACGGTGTCTATGTACAGGCTTTGGGATAAGCCAAGCATTTTTCTCGCTCTATCTCTATCGATGCGTATTCCTAATACATAAGATGCTTCTCCCAAATCCTTCATTGAGAAACGTGTGGACAACCATGCTTTCGTTTGCTGCAACATTCCTACATCATTCCCAATGAGTAGAATGTCATCAACGTAAAGCACTAAAAATATCAATGCCCTCCCACTAACCTTCTTGTATACACAAGGTTCCTCCGGATTCTTCTCAAAATCAAACTCTTTGATAGTTGAGTCGAACCTAATGTTCCAACTTCGGGATGCTTGTTTCAATCCATAAATGGATCGCTGGAGCTTGCAAACCTTTTGCTCACTTCCAGAAGATATGAAGCCTTCCGGCTGCGCCATGTAAATTTCTTCCTCAATATCTCCATTAAGGAAGGCGGTCTTCACATCCATTTGCCATATCTCGTAGTCGTACCACGCAGCTATGGCCAGCAAAATCCTAATGGACTTCAGCATCGCGACTGGTGAAAAAGTTTCCTCATAGTCAACGCCTTGCCTTTGAGTGTAACCTTTCGCTACCAATCTAGCTTTATAGGTCGATACCTTTCCATCCACTCCAATTTTCTTCTTATAGATCCACTTGCAGCCTATAGGAACAATTCCCTTAGGTGGATCTACCAAGGTCCACACCTTGTTGGAGTACATGGAGTCCATTTCGGCAGTTAGCCAATGTCCCATGTCCGCATCCGATACGGCCTCATTGTATGTTCTTGGATCTTGTCCAAGATCAACATGATCTTCATCATTTTCGAGGAGGAATAACCTATCCGACATTTTCCGAACTCTTTCGGATCTACGTACCGTAGGTTCAGGAGGTATATTAGTGGTATTTGTATTGGTTCGATTGCTTGTTCTTGCGTTTGAACTTCACTTTGTGGTTCTTGAACTACTTCAAGTTCTATCATGCTGCCCTTTCTATCGGATAGAAACTCCATTTCCAAAAAGGTGGCATTTCTTGAAACAAAAGTCTTTGCTTCTTTGACATAATAGAACTCATATCCCATTGAGTCTTCGGGATACCCCACAAAATAGCACAAGTCGGATTTACTATCCAACTTATCTCCCAATAACCGCTTCACATAAGCGGGACAACCCCATATCCTAATATGTTTGTAGTTGGGTTTCCGGGAATGCCAAAGTTCATAAGGTGTGGATTTAACTGCTTTGGTGTTAACTCTATTCAGCAAATACGCGGCAGTACGAAGTGCATGACCCCACAAGTATGCCGGTAAGTTCGTGAACCCCATCATTGATCGAACCATATATAATAAAGTTCGATTCTGACGTTCGGAGACTCCATTAAGTTGAGGAGTTCCCGGTGGAGTCCATTGAGATTGTATCACATTCTCTTTTAGATAGTCAATGAACTCGATGCTCAAGTATTCTCCACCACGATCGGATCGCAGCTTCTTAATACTTCGTCCGAGTTGCTTTTCCACTTCGTGTCTAAAATCTTTGAACCTTTCAAATGTTTCAGACTTGTACTTCATCAAGTACACATACCCATACCTAGAATAATCGTCGGTAAAGGTAGCGAAGTAGTTATATCCACCCTTCGCACTAACACTTAGTGGACCACATACGTCTGTATGGATCAAATCCAAAAGACCCTCGGCTCGTTCCATTTTCCCTTTGTAGGGTGATTTGGTCATTTTCCCTTTAAGGCAAGATTCACAAGTTTGTAGTGATTTCACGTCCTCCAAAGAGAACAATCCTTCACTGACAAAATCGTTCATCATTCTTAAAGAGACATGACCTAATCTAGCGTGCCAAAGTTGTGCGGGGTTTTGATCTATCTCCTTACGTTTTGCTGATATAACATTAATAGGTATTTCATTTGGATTTAGTTCATACAAGTTGTTTAATAGTCGTCATTTGCAAATCAAATTCTCATTCTTTTGTATAATGCAAATCGAATTTCCAAAAACAAAAGTAAAACCTTCAATATCTAATACAGGAATAGAAATAAGGTTTCTAATGAGGGACGGAACAAATAAACAATCGTTCAAAACAATAGGAAAACTATAATCCAAAACATTTAAGTAAATTGTGCCAATGGCTTCAGCAGCAACTCTTGCTCCATTCCCCATCCTTAGGAAGGTCTCACCCGCTCTAAGTCTTCGACTTCTTGTCATTAGCTGCAAATCATTGCACAAATGTGAGCCACAACCCGTATCCAATACCCAAGAAGAGTTGACAGACAAATTTACGTCAATGAAATACGTACCCTTTTCAGAACCTTTCTGCTTCAGGTAAGCCTTGCAGTTGCGGCGCCAATGTCCTTTCTTTCCACAGTGATGGCAAGCATCATCAACTTGCTTGCCAACCTTTGCTTTGGGGCCCCCACTACCTTCACCCACTTCGAACTTGCTATTTGGGAAGGGAACTCTTTCCTTTCTCTTCTTTTGGAAAGAACTCTTCTTTCCAGAAGTAGCAGCAATGAGAACAGACTTCTCTTTCTTAATGGTGGACTCGAAGCTGACCAATATGTTCATTAACTCATCCAAGGGAGGATCTAGTTTGTTCATGTTGAAGTTCACTATGAACGATTCATAGGAACTAGGGAGAGACAACAGGATCAAATCCAACGAGAGCTCGGCTGGGAGGGTGACATCAAGATTCACTAGCTTTTCAAGGAGAGTGATCATTTTGAGACAGTGCTCGTGGACCGAAGTCCCTTCGCGCAGTCTTGCCGTGATCAACTCCTTTGTAGCAGCGTACCTCGATGCCCTAATATTCTCATTATACATGCTATCGAGATGGGCCTTTATGTCGAAAGCATGCATGTGAGACTCATATTTCCTCGCAAGCGCGGGCTCCATGGCGGCTATCATATAGCACCTAGCATGAGTGTCATCTTTCTTCCAAACTTCATAAGTTTCCTTCTCAGCATCAGTCGCTGTGGCAGGTATAGTGGCGGGAATTCTCTCGTTCAAAACATAGAGACGCCCCTCAACGGTTAGTACAAGCTTAAGACTACGCAACCAATCAAGGTAATTAGGGCCATTGAGTTTATTGTCGAGGATTGACATTATGGGATTCTTAGACACGATTATCTGAGACATATAGAGAAGAGGATTATTAGAGATTCGCGTTTAAATGATTGTTACAATTAAATGTTTGGACTTATGTTATTTAATTGTTCTCCCACTAATTTTATCGAGTTCCACTTCCCTCTAGTAGACAAACGAGAAAACTGATTTTTCTTAATGGGCTTTAGGTCCAATAGACAAATATAACCCGTAGTTAATCTAGCCCGATTATATTTGCCCAAAGGTAGATCACAATCAATCATATCCACAATATGACCCTAAATTAATTTTCCTCACACTTGATAATGACCTAAGTTAATCTCGCGAATATCAAAATCGTCGTGCGTCAAGTCTAACCTACCAATCAAAGATGCTCATAGAACTTGATTATGCCAAACTAATGCAGTCCCTAGTTAATCTAGCCGACCACGTTAATTCAACATAACCCTTTTCTATGGCTACCTTCATCGCTATGTCAATTGAATTACAGCTTACTCTACCATAGCACTCCCCACTAACACGGCTTACTGCACTATAGTAAAGGGCTACACATAATCCAACCGTTGGCAGAAGGAAAGAAATAACTCAACAGATTGGGTTTTTCTTTATAGCTTGAAATGATTCTTAATTAAATTACGAATGAGGGATTTTTATTAAAATGTTTTATCTCATCAGAAGGTTTGGATTGGTCTATGTGATTCCTACATCTATGTTCTCTAAAGGTATATGGAAGCGCATATTGTCCTAAGAGGAACATACGACCTAATTTCATAATTAATTACATTAATTAATTATCGAGTTTTTCAAAATAATTATAGAACCTCAACTAGCATAAATCATTCAAATAATGTTGAGGTACTACTAATTAAGTTGAATCATAATCAAAATTATGAATGTGTTCTATTAATTGAAATCAATTTAAATTAATTAATTAATCTAACACCTATTTCCTAAAATAGATGATTGTCGATCCAATTATCTAATTGGGATTAATTGAAAATAATTTTCCAAAAATTAAAATCAATTTGTTTTAAGTTTAATTTCAGAAATTTGAAATAAAAAAATTTTTATTTATTTATTTTCAGTGAACCGGTTCGGCCCAACCGGTCTGACCGGTTCGGACCGAAGCGGTCCGGTTCTGCCCGGTCCGGTTGACCCAAATCAGTGGGTCGGATCAGTCGGACCGAGAACCGGTCTGACCGACCCGAATCCACGTGGATTCGGTCAACTAGATCGCACACAACCATCGAACCGGTGGTTCGACCGGTTTGATCCGAACAATTGAAAAACCAAAGTTTTAAAATAATTTCAGATCCGATTTTAAAGCTGGAAAAATTCTAAACAATATTTCAAAAATATTTTAAACTTACGAAAACTCCCAATTACATAATACAACAATCACTACTTTAATAAATCGAACATGCATAAAATCATAGCATATTAAAACGAACGCAATTAATTGCGCAACGAGCTCTGATACCACTGTTGGGTTTCGGGCACGTGTACGCAGCGGAAAACAAAAATTTTATGCGAATTAAACGAATTTAAAGCACATAAACACATGCCCGATAATATAAATCAATTAATTGCGTACCTTTGCGCTTCCAGCGAAATTAAAAACAACATACATGCTAAAATGTTTAACGGAATTTAAACCAATTAACATGCTCGCGTTTAAACCAACTAACATGCTCGCAACGATTAAACGATTACACATAATCACATAAAATCATTCGAAAGCAAACATGAATATTTAGTTTAAACGTAAACGAATCGAAACATGAGATTCGTGTGTTTACCTCTTGAAGCGTGAGGTAGGATCGCTAAGCAAGTCGAGATTGCTACGGAAACCAATCCGTACAATCCGGGGCAGCAGCGGTGCAGTGGCAGCAGTGGCGAGACGGCCACGGCGGCGCGTGTATCTCACGCGCGGTCTTCGGGTGGCGCGTGGGATCGCGTGCGGCTTCGGCTCGTGTGTTGCTCCTTGGTTCTTCGATCTTCGATCCTCCTCCTCTCGGATTTCACCTCGTACACTTCGATCTACTAAACACGTGGCACTAAACATGTAATAGTTAGAAAAACGGAAGAAAAAAGAGAAGGAATCGGCCAATGAACGGCCGGTTCCGGCGAGGTTCCGGCGACGGCGCTGGTGATGGCCGCGGGAGAGAGGCCGAGAGAGAGAGAGAGGTGAGCGGCTAGGGTTTTGATTAGGTCTTATGTGTGTTTGCAAGGCCTATAAATCAAGTATTTATAGTCCCTTGCATAAAACCCTAACGGGCTTAAGTTGGACCGGGCCCAACAGCTTAAGCTCGTTAGTTCATTTTACTTGCTCGTCTCTCTCAATTTAATGATCGGAAAAATGCAACGATTATAATTTCGGAATCATTATAATATCCTCGTCATTACGAGTGCCAACTCTCAATTTCCAACTTTCCAAAAGTGGAAACCCTAGTTCAGTGCACTTTGTAAATTTGGAAACTTCCCGATTTAGAAAGTTCACTAATACGTTCGCCTATTCGTTTCATTTTCTTATTCTCATTCATAATTCCAAATTACGAATGTTGGATCCAATCATATTGACTTCCAATCATGCAAAGATAAACTATTTTATCTCTGACCGTTTATTCAAAGATCTCATGTGCATGAGCAGTGTGACCATCGATGGTTCAGGTGTAAGCTAGTCGTGGGCCCACAACCCTTTGTGGTCAAAACTCGTCCCTTAGAGTTACGATTAAGATGAAGCTCGTTTCACCTTAATCACCCAACGAATCAAGATTGGCGTCTAGCAACTACGCGTCATGATTCCCTAGATACAAATGAAGTGCCTGCAAGAACCTTCAGATATAGTTAACGTACAGTACGGTCCCTTCGATACATATGTCCCGATCGAACTAGAGGCATTGGTTCATCGAGACCTCTTTATATGTTCGATGACGGTGCGATCGTTCCAAGTGTTGTAATCGTCACGTGCATGACTTAGAGAATCGAATTCTCTAATCATCACTTAGTCAGCTCTGGCCAGAGACTTAGAATGATTACAAACTTTCAGAACACACAGGACATCCAAGACTATTCTAGCGATCGAATCCCCGACTACAATGCACAGACCTCCCACTAGACTTCGGACTGCACGAACACTGGCCCTTGGGATGGTCCTCGGTGGAACTCAGGGACAGGTCACGATACAGCTGGTCCTCTAGTGAAGTCACGGTGATGTCTAGGTCATAAGGACTAATGGTGTACAACTATACCATAGATATCTCTACTCGATTATTCGGAACCACTTAGAGATTTCTAGGGTGAGAGAGTTCAGTGAACTCGTCAACTTACGAGCACCCACTTATGCATGCCGATATCACAATACCGTTTACTGATGAGATGCAGTACACATACACTAAGTGCTAGTCTTAATGGGAAAGGCCGATATCCTCATTAGTGGCGTAACCCTTCGACTAGGAACACGTTTAACAGTTATAATACTTAAGTAAATATCTCACGATCCTAACGATCAATTACTAGTACTTGTAATAACTGTAAGGACTATATCTATGCTTGTGACAAAGGGACAAAGATATAGAATGCCAAGGTGTTTTATCATTAATACGAATAAAGGTTCGTTTATTACAATAATAAATACAAAAAACCACAGCCACATGTTGGCTTGTTGGTCACCTACTCTAACAGTTGAGGCGTCCCCCAACATCGTCTTTAAGACGAATCCTTTCATCGAATGAGATAAGTAATAGGATGATAATACGATGCTACTAGCACTAGTAGACTTTAACGAAACAGTGTTCACCCCACTTATAAGGGTGTTAATCATTCAAACCAACATATATATCTCCCCCTCTTATATGTATAAAGTATAATTGGTTAGTTGTGTACCATAATCATTTTTCACCCATTTAGGGATTCACGATGCAATCACAATGTGAAATTTGTCCTTCGAGGACATTCGTTTATTAAGCCTTTCATGGCAAAATCTAATGTGCAATGTGTCCTTCTTAGACATTTTCTCTTGCACTCATTTGCAACTTTCAAGTTGCCATTTTATCGATAAATGCATCTAGCATTTTGCACATTAAAATTGTTGCAATTGAATTCTTTTTTCTTTTGTGCTTAAATATTTCCATGCAGAAATCCAGATGAGACAAAGATCATTCCATATAATTCACGCCGTTATCCGAGAACCGGCTTCTTATCCCCCCCTTAACGGCGGGAATATTGTCTCATTAAAATGGCAATTGACAATGTGCCATAGAAATATCTCCCATTAAGGGTGCAAAATATTGCATAACATAAATTATAAATAAACCATGTGATATAGTTGTTATCTAGATGAGAGTAACACAAAATATTGCATAACACAAAATATTGCATAACACAAATGACCAAATTTCAGAATTTTAAAAATTCAGGGACCAAACTGTAAAATTTGAAAATTTAGGGACCAAACTGTAAAATTTGAAAACTTCAGGGACAAGACTGCAATTTTAAAAACTTCGGTGAAAACTGAAAATGATATATTCATAATTGCAGATGATGAGAGAAACGAGCTGCATATTCTAAAAAAATATTTGGACTGAATCGTAAAATTTTCAAATCCGGAGGACTAAAATGAAAATTTTGAAAACTTTGAGGAGTAAACTGTAAATTTTGAAAAATCAGAATATGCAGAGGGTTTGGAATTTTAACAAGAAAATCAAATCCTTTTTTTTTCGTTTGGTTTGAAATTTCATCTCATCTCATCAAGACCAATTAAAAAAATCATATACATACCTCCATATGTATTTGGAATGAAATTTACAACTTTAATTGAATTGGTCAATATCGTGACTCCAAAATCACACAATTTCTTTTGTTTTTGTGTTGGTGCTTGATAAAGCTTATCAACATGCTTTATCGTGAAATGGATTTATGATCAATCATTTTTCATATTTCTCACTTCTCTTCACCTCTAATGGTGAGATAAATTTATATTGTAATAAGCACCATGATATCTCTATAAGATATCTCTTGAAATATTTTGTTGTTTTAACTGTCAAAGAATAACAACAATCAAACGAGCTTTGCATTATTTCTGTTTTAGCTCCACAACTCGTATTATAGTACGATATGCTATCAAATTTTCTTGATTTTTGCCAGTACAAGTGCAACTTTAATTTGAATGTTGCTACTTCACGAGCATAATTTAAATAAAATGTTGCTATTGATGGAACATTTCAAGTCACATGGATTAGAGAATATTTTCTCTTACAAATTTTCGTTTTGTGTATCTTCAAAACACATATAGCAACATATATTCAACTTGTATCATCGAGACACGTATTACCAATACTTTGTTTGTATCCTCAAGATACAATAATACTTTGATTTGTCTTTAAGACGCATTCTCATATGAAATATCTGTGTATTCCTCCATGACACATAAATGGATCTTCAATTTCAATGATCCAAAACTCATAGTTACGTTTCTTCTTGAGCTATCAACAATAATTTCAAATTGTGTGATATGTCTCATATCATTGAATTACAAAGGAATAGTCTTTTCGGATACATATATATAATCTCAAGATTTGAGTTTTATTTCTAAAAATTATGTACTCGATTTGAGCCTTAAGGCTTCATATAAATCATTATATGGTACTTGTCATAAAATAATAGTACTATAATTAACTCAAATCTTCATATATATCATAGAACCACAAACTGAATAGTTCTTCGAGTACAACATATTATTCAAATATCAAGGTTTGAGTTTTATACCTTGAATTTATGTACTCGATTTAGGCCTCAAGCCTTTATATTTGGTACTTAATCGTAAGATAATGGTACCTTGAGTGGGAAATGCCCATCAACTCAAATATTCAATTTTGAGTGTTATCACTTAGACCTTGAGTCTAATATATTCAATCGAGATATCTAGTCTTCAAATTTAATCTATGCCTCAAACCTTTATATTTAATATTCCTCTATATAAGCTTTCAAGCTTTCATATTTAAATTAGGCTTCGAGCCTAAAATTTATGAACTTCGAGTTCTTTTCGATTGATGGAGCTTTTCAAGTCGCAAATCTTCGAGTCAATTGATTGCACGTGCTCGATTTTTTAATATACCACTCAAATCTTCGAGTCACTTGATTGCACGTGCTCGATTTGGGCCTCAAGCCTCAATATATAATAAAATTGTTATAGTACTTTGATCATGAAAGAATAGTACTATAAATGGGGAATACCCATTAACTCAAATGCTCAAGAGTCTTATCATTTAGATTTATATTCAATCGAGATTTCTAATCTCGTATTTAATCTAGGCTCTAGGCCTATAATCGTCCCTTTTATTTTTAGAACATTATGTTCATCTCAAAAAAAATTGCACATGGGACAACTCTGGCAGAGCTGAGTATTTTAAGCATATCTCTCTTGATCGAGATCCGATTTTGATGATTCAAACTGTTCCGAACAGCCAACAAAAAATGCTACAAGTTTCGTATTTTGCATTTTCTGAAATTCGGACAGTATCATGTCCAAAACAGACATCGAAGTACAGACTCGTGAATTGCACGAAAATTCACATACAACAAAATTAAGATGATTAATATTTAATCAATTTAAAGCAACAATAAAATATTTGAAATCAACTCCCTTTTCATCTTCAATCGTTGAGAAGAATTATCTTCCTTGGATCATCTTTTCTCGAAAATGAAAATAGAAAAATCGTGTTGATAACGTGTTGAGAAACTAGGAAATATTATACAAGAAGTAGATAACAAAGTAGGGAGAATATGTGATATATTATTCCATAGCTTCAAGTGTACAAAATACAATACATTGCACCTAATTTATAGGTATAGAAAAGCTAGTCAAAGGTCATGAGTTACAAGACTTTAATGATGAATAATGGTGGAGGTAATGGGGGTTTAATGGAGAGTATAATGGTGGTCATCCATAACCTCCAAGAATTCACAATACTAATACTACAATACTAAGTATTACTAATAATATTATTACTAATAATATTATTAATACTAATACTATTACTAATACTATTACTAATACTAATATGTTAATATTGTTAATGTTAATACGAATACAAATTTTAATGCTAATGTTAATCCCGAAATGCTAATTATTATGCTAATGCGAATTATAATTGTAATTCTAATATTATCCAAATCATTATCCTATTCCTAATCCTATTCATAACACTAATCATAATTCTAATCATAATCATAATCATAATCATATTCCTAAAATTAACCATTGCCTAATAATTTTAGGGGTAATATGCTAAGAGTCCCTCAACATAAACCTAATTTAAAGTGGATGACAACCTCAAATGAAATATATTAACTAAATCCTTAGTTCAAAATAAAATTTGAGCCACACCCTTTTATTTTTGTTTAACCCGAAAATACGCTTAATATAAATAATAATAAATTAAGTTTTTTTTTCTCATTAATCTCTCTCCCCTCTTTTTTTTCCCAGCCACCCCACCCCAATCGTGTCTCTCTTCTTTTGAACCGTTTCAACTCTTTCTCTACTTCTCTCGTATTTTCGCAAACAGAGGATTTCGGTGCCAGCGGAATTTGAGGAGCCAACCAGATCTGCCACGGAGGAATAGAGAAGGCTGGAGATTCGGAGATCCGGGTTTCAAACATTTCTCTACTTCTCTCATATTTTTGTAAACTCAGGATTTCGGTGCCGTTGAAATTTGAGGACCCAATCCAGATATGCCACGGAGGAGTAGAGAAGGCTGAAGGGAAGATGCGGAGATCTGAAAATTTTTAGGTTTTTGGAGACCTCGGCGGTGATGCAGCAAAGGGGGCGGGTGTAGAAGGGGGCAACGGAGGTGACAATGACGGTGGTGGTCGTGTTTATAGAGGTGATTGTTATGGTGGACATGGCCATGGGAGACAGTGGTTAAGATTAAATCGATGGTGGAAGATGGTTGCATTAATCTAGGCTTTTTTAACGCGCTAGGATTTCGGTTGACGGCTAGGGTTTTGTCGATCGGAGTTGGCGGCGGCTGCTAGGGTTTGGAGAAGGGGGAGAATTTGTTTTGTTGCTAGGGTTTGGAATAGTTCGCCGTAGTAAACCATAGTACGTCGTAGTATATCATAGTATACCAGTATATTATAGTACACCAGTATATCATAGTACATCATAGTATATCATAGTCTACTACAGTATTGTTAAAAAAAATTAAAAAAAAATAGGTAAATTAACTTAAAAAATGAAAAACATATTTTTTTTGTAATTTTCAATATTATATAGAAAAAAGAATTTTTATTTGTTTTACAAATAGTGTAAGAAATGCTAAAATGATGAAAGGAAAAAAACATGTGTTTGCTATAAAAAAAAATGAAAATATTAGATGAAAAATGAAAATATTAGATGCAAACTAAAAGGATGATAAATGCAATTTTAATTTTACTTAATGCAGAATTCGAATTTGTGTATTGAAGGGTATTTTTGGAACGAATTTTATAAAAGATGTGTAGCAAATGTTTAGTTAAGCTTGTCATTTAGTTCCAAGAAGTTTTGTCACTAGGGACTTATATCTTAAGCCCCATAAATTTAATACTAATAATGCTAATGCTAATGCTAATGTTAATTCTAATTCTAATATTAATTATAATTCCAATCCCAATCCTAATGCTAATCAGAATCCTAATACTAATACTAATACATGTCACTAATTATCGTACTAAGCATAATCATAATCTTAATTATAATTCTAATATTAATATTAATCATAATCCTAATAATATTAATTATAATATTATATTAATCCTAATTACTATCCGAATCCTATTTCTAGTATTAATACTAATACTAATTCAAAGAATATTAATTATAATTCGAATTCTAATACTTATTTTAATCACAAGTTCTGATTTTGCATCAATTGTTTTTTTTTTCAATGATCTATTATTTTCTATAAAAAAAAAAAAAACAATTATATTCAATCTCGAACCTTTATATCAAATTTCTTATGTGTGGTAGCTGAAGGATCAAAAAACACATATTAAATATATTAGAAATTAATATTTAATTATATTATCAAAGTAATATTAAAATTATTTAAAATATTATAAGGGTATAGGCAAAAGTTACGACGTAAAAGAACAATAATCGTAGTTAATAAGATAAATTATGAAAATCCTCCTGAACTTAGGCTAAATTACAGAAAACACCCCCACTTATCGGTGATTACCAAAATCCCCCTGATGTTTGTTTATGTCTTACACGACCCCCTTATGTTGTGATTTTTTACGGAATATTTTTTATTGCATGTAACATCCCAAACAATATGGATTATACCCTTGCAGACGTGACATTTCTTTTATCGTACTTTTTAAATTCAAAAATTACCCTTAGGGGTGGTCATGGTAGTAATAAAAAATTGTGAAACTATTATTTAAGAAGAATATAGATTTCGATTAAAGTCCCCCTGAGGGTAATTTTTGTCTTTAAAAAGTACCATAAAGAAATATCACGTGTACAAGGTATAATCAGCATTTTCGGGGAATATTCAACGTAATAAAAAATTTACTTGAAAAATCATACCATAAGGGGGTCGATGTAAGACGCAAACAAACATGAGGGGAATTTGGTAATTATGAATATGTGGGGGTGTTTTTCTTAATTTAGCCTAAGTTTAGGGGGTTTTCATAAGTTATCCTTGTTAATATACAACTTAAACTTATTTACACGTGTGACCATATGTTAGAAATTAACATAAGGGCTGATGCTATTGAAAATATATCAACTTTCAAGTAAACAAAAGTCACTATAAAATGCTTATATAAATAAAATATGAAAAAATAAAATTTAATTGGATTTTTGTGTAAATCAGTCGAATATATTGTGATTAAAAAAATAGAGATATAGAATCAATATTTGATTCTTATAAACATTATACAATAAATAATTTCATTTTACAAAAATTTCTAAAATAGAAATTAAGAAAATAAATAAAACTTATTATGTATGATGGGGAAATAGAAAACTTAAGATATTTCACTAAGTTAGATACATAACTTGTAAGTTAGACAAAAGAAGTCATGTATTCCAATACCAAAATATAGTGAGATATATACAATGTTAAAATATTTAATAATGATTTACACTATAATACCCTACATTAATAGTTTTATTTTCATATGGTTTAAAATTTTAATTTAAAAATTAGTAAGAATATTTGTAGCTGGACATACTTTTTTCCCAATGATAGATTGTCCATATATTTCTTTACCCACGCTATTGGATTTTTGTAAATCTCATATAAGTTCGATATAGTACCAATATGGTGCAAATGAAATGACAACCACTAAGTTGCTATTTTATAGATAATATTTTGTTGGTATACTATTTTACTTGATATTTAATAACTTTTTCCATCCATAGCCATAATATTGCTCAATCTTTCTCAATTTGAAAAGACACACACATAATTATGCAATTATTTTTCATATAATTGTAGTCCTTTATGTAATATATAAATATCTTATTGGGTTTGTAACTAAAAATGGATCGTAGAAACTACTTAATTGCCGATTGATATTGTATTTGTTAATATAAACTAGCACCTCGAGTGGGGTTGGTTATTAAATGAGCTATCAAAAACTTTAACCACCATTTTCATACTTAAAAATAGTGATTTTTTATTCCAATAGTGTTATGAAATGAGGTTGTATGTTGATATTTCATCTTTCAGAATCATTATGCAATCATGCATAATAAAATATCAAACATGAGTTATGAATTTAACCACCTCAGTGTCCATTTAGAATATAACACGTGGCAATTAGATATATAAATAAATTTAATTATATTTAATTAACAAGTATTTAATACCTATGGTTGGAGCAAATATATTTAGATAAATATCAAAATAAAATATTAAATAGCACATATATATTTGCAAACTCATTTTGATATTTTTCAGTTAGAGTTGCTCTAGATATTTACTTTTTTTTTTTTTTTTTTTTTTTTGGTAATGCAGGAACCCGCAGCCAACCATATAGGTGCACTGGGTAAACCTACACTCTCGTATAATAGCTTGCAAACCATACGAGAGATGTAAACCACACTAGGCTAACCATGTGTGACAAGCTCGACCTAGCGACCGTTGACAAGGGGATTCGAACTTGGGTCAATTGACCCAAGCTCCCTTGCTCCAACCGCTAGGCCACCCTTGCGGGTCTCTAGATATTTACTTGATTATACTTATAAGAGTTATAATGAAATACTTATTAGTGAATACAATATAGAGTATATATGATCATTAATTCATTATATACATTTTAAACAAAACAATTGATATTCTTAATGTCTGGTATTAAATAAAACAAATAAACGAATTTAATATCAAAGGTTTAGAATAACATTGTTAAATTTTGAAATATATACAATTAATTCGTTTTTTTATCAATTAATTAAACTTAATTTGTGTTATTCAATTTATTAGTATAATTATGATAAAGTTTGTATTTTAATTAGTATATAATTTAAAAAAGTTAAATCAATCGTAAAATTTATTGTCATTGAAATCGGTGAAGAAATAATAACTTTTAAATAATAACATGAAATTCATGTAGTATAATTTCAATATGATAAATAATTGGGAGTACACTACTCTACACATGACAGAAAAAAATAGTGTCAATTTTCGCAATATTGTAAATTCGAACATATATTTTTCCTTTTTATCGATAATATTAATATATAATATTAAATTAGTAAAAAAAACATATTCTTTAGTCATGTTCATGTAAAATGTATAATATTAAATAATTTATTCCGCAATATTATTTTTAATATAAATCCAAGTTTATGAATTAAAATACGGAAATAATCATGCAATTATAATAATGGAAGATTTTAAATTGCATTTAACTAAATTCAACTTAAATTAATTATAAAATTAAATTCAAAAATAAATTTATTTAGAGTTTCCAAGAAAGTCGATATATTTAGAGCATTTTATACATGGTAGGATATTATATTACGAAAATAATTAAATATTTTTAAGTATCTTTAATTTTGGAAAATGATGACATGTTTTTTGATGATTTATTTCCACCAATTAATTCGCCACATGGGATGAAATTGAGGACACGTCACCAATTGAAATTGCCAAATGTCAATCAATTAGGTGTGGAATTCAACTTTTATATATTATATAGATATAGATAATATTCATTTCTAGACCCAAAACATTTTTAAATTTTAATTTTAGCTCCAAATTAGTGTTTTTTGTTAGTTGTGAACGGAGATGTGACGGCACGAAAAGTGAAATCGAGTGAAACATGATGGATAAAAATGAAGTTCTCCGTCAAATTAATTAAAAAAAATTGGTGACTGATTCGGTGAATAGATTAATCAACATCGTTTCAACAAACAATGAAGTTCGGGTATGGCCATGCAATTCTTTTTTTGTTTGGGCGGTGAAGTGCAAAATAGACGTAAGTTCAAGGGGCAAAAATACACTTAATTTAAATCCTATAAGTTTTTAAAAAATTATAAAATACTTAGATCTCGTTTCGTTGAGGAGATTAGCCATAATAAATTAAAGAGTAAATAGCATTAAACCACCTGAACTTTTTAAGTTTTTGCGGATCACCTCCTGAACAATTTTTTTTTGCATAAGTTCACCTGTACTCAATTAATTGTGCCACTTTGTCCTTTTTTACCCGTTTCCAGGTTAAAATGACTGGTTCTGAAGCCATGTGCGCTGCACATGCGAAATCCAAGGTTATTTTTGTCTTTTCTATTTAAAAATCCCTAACTCCTTTAATTTTTGGGTAAATTACACACACCCCCTGAGGTAAGCGTAAATAACTGTAAGGTCCCTGTGGTAGTGGTTAAAAACTCGAACGGGATAATGCATTGCATACATTATTCCAATAGGGTTCTAATGGACTATTACTTTTAGCTAGTTGTGGAGATAACATAGAGTTATGGGGAGTTATGGGGTGACATGGCTCCCCCAATATTTTTTAAATCACCCATAACTCTTAGTTGTCTTCACCACTTGCTGAAACCAATAGTCCATTAGAACCCTATCGGAATAATGTATCCAATGCATTATCATGTTAGAGTTTTTAACTACCTTTCAGGGGGGTGAATGTAATTATCGATACCACAGGGACCTTACAGTTATTTAAGCTTACCTCAGGGGGGTGTGTGTAATTTACCCTTAATTTTTTCTCCATTTCTCTCTTATCTCCATTATTTTCCCTCTTCAATTAGATAGAAATGAATTCCCTCATTCACAAAATATTTGCATTTTCGAGCATTTCAAATTACGTTGTCGGAAAAAAGAACACCCATAAATCTCCTCATTTGGCTGGGTTGTAATGCATGAGACAAACCTTGTCTCTCCATCTGAGATTTAGTATTGGTTTATTGCACAACATCTTCTGACAGGTGGGCAAACATAGTAACATGGACATGTAAAAATAAAAAATAAAAATAAAAATTAATAAACATGTGATAAATCATTAGTCCTCTTGTTCATGATCTTAATTGTTTTTTTTTTTTTTTTTTTTTTTTTTTTGCAGTCGTATCCTGAGATGGCTGATTTTTCACGGTCGGGACTATTCAAATGGTCGGGCGATGCACGAACATTTGACAAAGACGGGCCCTACATAGAGATGGTGACCACTCCGAATAACCCGGACGGTTTTATTATAGAGCCCGTTCTTAATCGGGCCAAAGGAATGCCCGTCCATGATCTTGCTTACTATTGGCCACAATATACAGCAATTAATTCTTCTGCAGATCATGACATCATGCTTTTCACGGTTTCCAAATGCACTGGCCATGCAGGATCAAGAATCGGGTATTTTTCGACAAAAAAATAAATTCTTCCTTATCAATCTCATGCAATATTATATAATTTGATCTTTACGGAATAAACGGTGTTATTTTCTTTATGTGAAGATGGGCGATTGTTAAGGATGAAGCAGTCGCTAGAAAAATGGTGAAGTTCATCGAAGTCAGCACAATCGGAGTGTCGAAAGAGCCGCAGAAAAGACTAAAGAGCAGCCACCATTCTTGAAATCATTTCCCTTAGCTGCTGCAAAAGTGATGACAACAAACTCGAGAATTTCTTCGAATACAGCTATAATCTAATGGCTGAAACGTGGAAGATTTACAAGTGTTCTTTTTCCCGACAACGTAATTTGAAATGCTCGAAAATGCAAATATTTTGGGAATGAGGGAATTCATTTCTAGCTAATTGAAGAGGGAAAATAATGGAGATACGAGAGAAATGGAGAAAAAATTAAAGGAATTAGGGATTTTTAAATGGAAAAGACAAAAATAGCCTTTAATTTCGCATGTGCAGCACACATGGGTTCAGAACCGGTCATTTTGACCTGGAAACGGGCAAAAAATGGCAAAGTGGCACAATTAATTGAGTACAAGTGAACTCGTGCAAAAAAAAATTGTTCAGGATGTGATCCGCAAAAACTTAAAAAGTTCAGGTGGTTTAATGCTATTTACCCTAAATTAAAGGTTGCGGCTATATGCAATACCAATTCCACTTGTGCAAGACCAAATTAAAGAAAGATTCCAAAAGATTCAATTTTATTAAGATGAAATGACATATACCCATAAATTAAATTAGCTTTTGTTTGCTCATACAAGACCAAATAACAAATAATGAAAAAAAAACGTGAAATTAAAAAAAACCTACCCCCCCACCCCCCCCCCCCCCCCCCCCCCCCCCCCCCCCCTTGAAACCCGACCATACCCCCAAGCTTCGCCACCGACCGCCGTTCTTGATGTCTTGTACATATTTTTGAAACCTTGGATGAATTTAGACAATAAACTGCGTCTTCGCATTCGCCTTTTGCTATAAAAAATAAATGAGTATTGAAATAAAAAGTAATTGAAAAATAGAAAGTTAAAAAAATATGAAACAACTAAATTTCGACATTAAGGTGTCGAATATATGGACATATATTCGACACCTTAATGTCGAAATTTAGTATATTTGGACTAATTTAATAACAGTTAAATTTCGACACTTAGGTGTCGATTTTGTACTTCAAAATCGACATCTCAATGTCGATTTTTACCTATAAAATTCGACATGTACATGTTGACCGCGTATGCGCGGGATTTAAAAAAAATATATGAAACAACTAAATTTCGACATTAAGGTGTCGAATATATGTCCATAAATTCGACATCTTAATGTCGAAATTTAGTATATTTAGACTAATTTGCTAACCGTTAAATTTCGACACCAAGGTGTCGATTTTATACTCCAAAATCGACATCTCAATGTCGACCGCGTCTGCGCGGGATTTTTTTTGGGAAAACGATATTCTAGCTAAAAAACACATAAATGCATACCTTCTTGGGTTCTTCTACCGTAGAATCTTCTATTTTGATGTCTTCTAACTCCATACTTGCCATCTTTGTAAGACTTGTTGAGTTTTGATGATTTTGAATGTTTAGATTTTGTGGGTTTATGGAGGAGGAAGCAAAAAGGTTTTGTGGGTTTTGCAAGATAGAGAAGATGAGAGTTGGTCTTGTGGTTTTGTCATAGGATTTTTTGTTTTTTTGAGATTTTGGTATTACACATTTGGAATTTTCTATTTTTTTAACAAGTAAGGTGTTATAGTGTTTATACATTGAAAAATTTAATTTGGTGTTGCACAAGTGCAATTAGTCTTGCATATAACCGGAAACTAAATTAAATACTCGAACTTTGTTTGAAGTTTGGTATCAACAATAATTTGCCGGATCGACCCGTCAAAATTATGTTATCATAGCTTATCTTACCTTCTCGGTAGTTTTTTTTATTGGACGTCACAAGGTCAAATGAAATAATTGGATTTCATTATTCAATCTTATCTTAGCTAATCTTATCTTGTCAACCAAACAAGACCTCATAGATTGATAATTTTTTTCATGACCTAATCACATGGTCTGGGGATCTGAAAGCAAAAGCTTTGTAATATATGAACGAATCTTGTGGAACAAATTTCCCAAAGAATATATTCACAAACATATAGATCCGCTATGCATCTACCATGTTTTATTCCCGAACATCGAATCGAGTTGAGACATCTATTTACTCGAGATACAGATATTTACATGTTCAACAACTCTACTTTTTAACTCTGCCTCTATTTACATGTTCAACACCTCTTCTATTTAAACTCTGAACAAGAAAAACGAGTATTCATTCACGGCGAGTATTTCAATAACTTGCGGTCGAACTTGCCTCTTTCCAAAAATCCTTCACTGATAAGTGCTTCAATGCATATCTTGATGTTAGCAATCCTGGGCTACAAAATGCAAAAGTGACATTTCAGCAACATAGAAAATAGAAAAATATATCGGAGAAAAAAAAAAGGCAGTTAAAATCCACCGAAATACTAAGCACGTGAGTGTAATCAACCATTAGTTTGGAAATAAATTCTAGAGGTATACCTCGAATAAATGTTGCAGCTGGTTAATGCACTCTGTTACTAACTGCTCGTAGCCAAAGACTTTCCTAGACTTCATGACACGAATGATAGCACACCTGGTTGTACTCAATATGTCCACAGAAATTATATGTTTCTCACGTGGGAGAGGGACCTGCATTCCGGGAATGAATTAAAATACTTTGGTAATTAAAAATACCTTGTCTTTCACCCGCTTTCACACACACACACCATATTGACATACGTACCCTGACCAATTCCAGTTTGCTAGTGAACTTGGAATTGTATAAAAAAACGTCAGTCAGAGAAACCTCTTCGGTGCCTGACTCCTTGAGCAGAATTTGACAATTTGTGGATGAAAGAGATCGAAGCAGCTTCGCAACAACTTGATGTGATAGTTTCAGTTGATCCATAATTTGTTGACAGCTCAATCTTTCAGAAGCATTGAACTGAACGAGGACGGCAGCCTAGAAAAGGAATATAGGGTTTGGATAAAAATAAATATAATACTTATGAATCAATCAAGCTTGAATAATTTATTTATTTTCCTAAATTACCTGAGCAGTCGTCATCTTTAGCTTCAGTGTTGTTTCTTCAAAATGTGCATCGATATCGCACGTGCCCATAGAATAAACGCACCTAAGCCTTTTGGGTTTTTCTTCTCTTCTGAAGAACGTGCTATATTTCTCGATGCACCTTTCCTAGTAAATGAAAAATGAAAATAGTCAGTGATAAAAATGTTCTTCCACAACAAACATCTTTCACATCTATATACATACCATTTCCTCCGGAAGATTTAGATCAAACAGCTTGAAACTAGGCCATCGACCCATACTGAGGAGAGTCATCGAAAAGTCAATCCCTGGATCTTCCTCGGGATTATTGGTGACATGTTCCTTATATTCCGCGTCAGTCTCACTCGATATTTGTAAATCTTTGAACTGCAACATTTGACAAAGTACCCAAGAAATTAATATTACACTTTAGTATATGTTTCTTTTACTAATATATGACTAATCGTACGGATAGGTCACAATATGAGAGCTTACCATTGTCTCCATTTTCGTAATAAGTCGGTAGTCAAGTAGACCCTTCAATCTTTTCATCATACTTCTCTCAATCTCCACACCAATACTTGCATCATATAATAAGCGCAGTGCAAGAGATCTCCTGTCAACAACAGCAACAAGAATAAAACAATCCACCAATCTTATACGACATTTAAAAACACCAATCCATCACTCACACATATGATTCAGCAAATAATCTCTTATCCTCGATAAGGACCAGCACTTCTATTACCTGAAAGATTATAAATACATTCAATGTGGCAATGCTTATAATAAACACAAATATTGTTCAAGAAACACACATGTTCAAGTGTGGTTTCAATATCTTCTCCAAGCACGTTTTCCTTTTTACGCTTCAGAACATCGTTACAAAACAGGGCAAGGAGTTCAG
Organism: Erythranthe guttata; assembly: GCF_056151865.1. NCBI lineage: Eukaryota > Viridiplantae > Streptophyta > Magnoliopsida > Lamiales > Phrymaceae > Erythranthe > Erythranthe guttata. The sequence goes on along the minus strand of NC_142538.1, from coordinate 16,502,109 downwards.
CTGGAGAACTTCCAGCTATATCCACGTTACAGATGCCTGAAAATACGCGACGGATAGCCTGTACACAGGAAGCATGAAAGTGGTTAAGTTGCCAGAGCCAATACCACCTAAAACAAAAATGAAAAATTTCATAATCCTAACCTCGTGGAAGAGATCGTGCTCTAGCAAACAGTCATTCACATAAGTTTTGAATTTCCTGTGAAGACTCATTATTTTTCGCATGAAAATCTGGATTGCAACACAACTTAATTCAATACTAATAAAAAACCAAGAAATTCATGTAATAAGACATCAACGTATTTAAGTACACCTAGTGGAAAAATTAACCAAAGGCTAAATGACAACTTGTAATCAATGTTTTAGTCCTCGAAAAGTCACGTCAACAAATATCGTTAGAGGAGAAATAAGAGGTCAAGGTTAAAGAGTACAAAAAACACAATATGTCATACTACAGTACCCACAAAAAGATACTTTTAAGAACTTGATCATCATATAATTTTTAGAAAATTAGGTAAAAGCTACAAACACATAGAAAACTAGGGGAAACTGTTTGATGGACCAAGGTCATGATAATTGAGCCAAAAGTTTCTAAAACACACAATGTGATCAGCAATAAGCAACTCATAACATGTTCCGATATCACTACCAATCGCACTTATTGGATTCATTTTATATTCAGCTTATTGCCACATTAAAAAAACAAAAAAAGTAGCATACAACCACGAAGATCGCATATCACATATGGTAAATACTAGTGAAACTCAATGATACATTAGAAACATCTGCTAAAATAAAAAGAAGTAATTGCAAGAAAGGAAGCTTTCAAAATCTTATGTTCCAAAACTAAATGGAAACAAGAATCAGTATACATGACAATACTTGCAGTGGTTGTTACTGCAGTGATGTCACATAAAAATGAAAACTGAAAAAAAATTTAAAACTTAAAAACTAACTAATACAAACCATTTTGTGTGCATCGTCTTCCACCTCTTTAACCAAAGCAACTTCAGCCATGATGTGCTGCTCAAAATTATCAGCAACGGACTTCAGCCCTTGCGGCATTTTTTCCGAAGAGAATATCCATGAAAAATGCTCCAACTAATAGATGAAAATGCCGGGATTTATGGTCAGCGAGCACAGCTCAAATAAACATCCAATTCAATATAATGATTGATTTCATACTAACTCTGAGACTTGTACTGCACACATGGCAGTTAGCTATTTTTTTAAGAAATCTTGTAACAGCTTGTATTCCTAGGATTTGACTGATTTGGCTAGGATATTCCTAGTAAGTTTCCCCTTATTGTAGCTGGATTTTCTGTGTATAACAAATATGTCGAGCATTATACAACATATGAAGTAAGAAAATTTTGTTAACGTGAACTTTTTGTACCTTGTTTTCCTTAAGTGAAGGACCTGAGTGCCCTATCTCCAACAGTCTGTTGATATATGTAGACAACAACTGATTTTGTACAACCTATTAGAAAACATCACCACATAAAGATTAACTAAATTGAATGAGAACCTTTATGTTAAGGACCATGGGAGATATCAACAAACAAGGATGCTAATACACAAGCCACGTATAGTGATAGAAAGAACAAACCTTAAGAAAATTTCTCTTACTATTTTCACGAAGATAAGCAAGATGGGAACAAATTAAGTCATTCTCTTTTCTCATATACTCTTTGGCCTGGAAATAAGAAAAATAGGTTCAAATATAAATGAGTTTTCTAAAGGTTCGAAATGAATTGAAAAGGAAAACATGTTACCTCCACCATGTACTCCACTAAAGTTCCATTTTCAATCCAGCCCGAAGCTCTCTGGCTACAAACCGCACGTACAACATTCTTCAGCTCCAACTCAAAGTCATCTCTAACTCCGATCTCATGAATCGAAGTTAGTAACCTCTTCATAAGAAAATGATCGCCCATTTTTCCATTTTGTTGTCGTAATCCATCAATCTAAAAAAACAACATTTATTAGAAACTTCAAAAATAAGGAATAAATTTAATATATACAATAAATGCAACGTACTAGAGATGATGTAGCATCAAGTATTTCAACTTTGAGTTCCTTATACACCTAAAATCAAAATTAAAATTCAATAATTTCAAAAAATGAAGTGAAAAGGAAGAATGAGAGATTGACATCATGGAAAAAACAGGTTAATCAAACTTACCACATTTGAGAAACATTCGTTCCCAACTTGATTTAGAGGCAACGAATCGTGGGGTACAACAAGATCTTCCAGTGATGGTGATAACGTAACCATCATCCAATTATGACGCCTCCATTCTTTCAGAAAATCAGCTAGAAGGGCTTTACCCTCCCTCCCTCTCAAAGAATCGAGAACCTTAAAAAACATGCAAACACATAAAATGTACTTATGTGAAATAGTTTAATCTTAAACAAAAATCAGATTTTTTGACTTTAAATACTTACCGTCAATATGTATCCTCTAAAAATATCCGGGTAAGAATGATAAAGCTGATCCGGGAAATGTGTGGCCATTTCTCGTATTGTCCTGTGAAAAAAGAATCAGGAAGGTGGAAGAAGAAAATTGAAAATTCCAACAAAACATTGGAGTACGATGTAACGGTTATGACCGTTAGCCACAAAACGGTGCCGTTTGGATGTAAAGGAAGAGACGCGTTTTCACTTACAAAGACGTGTTTCATTATCGCGAGTAAAGGGGAAAAGAGGCTGAATCGGAGCACCAATTGGACGACGACACGTGGACTAGTTGTTAGCTGCTAAATCTAGCTGTTAGTTAGCCTAAGTATCTATAAATAGGAGTTAGTTAGGCAATTGTAAGGCATCAAGGATCAGAGAGGGTTTTTCCCTTACGCAATACCAAATTCAGTTCGATTTCTTCAATTCTGTTCTCTGTTCCTAACAAGTGGCCATCAGAGCCTATTCCTGGCACCGAACGCACGCTGAAACCCTACCAATGGCGAAGACGAACAACGCACGGATGGAAGCAGTGGAGCAGCAGCTGGTAACAATGGAGGATCAGGTGAAATCCATGGAACAACACGTCGCGAGCTTATTCGGAGGACAACAGAATCTGCGATCGGAGTTACAATCGGACTTTGAGGAGAAAATTGGCGCAGCACAGAAGAAGAAGGATACTCGATTTGATGAAGTATTCAAGCGATTTGACGAGTTGGGGAAATTGATAGCAGGGCGCCATGGAAAGGAGCCGACAATTGGGGGCAGCTCACCGGGAAATCTAGCGGCGCAACTGCCGCGAGGGCGGCCGGAGGTAAGTAACACATATACTATACCCATGCATAGGCAAACGGAGAATAATTATGGGGTAATGGTGGATCCTCGAGAGAAGGAGGCAGTAATGGCGGCCATAAAGGACTTCCCGTGCCACTATTACCCTACAGGAGCTGTTTTCGTTCTCTCATCCAGATGAGACAGTTGGGATGGAGGGGAAAAGGAACGAGGAAAAGAATCGACGAAGAAGAGAAGAGAAAATCGTGAATGAAAAAGCGTGAACAGAGTAGAGAGAAAGGCAGATGGATCGGTTTTGGGAGAATTTCACAAATGCGCTAGCTAAGCTTGTAATTACTGTAGCTCCCCAAAAACTCATCTGACCCCAAGGTAGTACATATCCTATAAAAGCTGTCACAATCGTTGTCGGTCGGAGTGCGGGAAGAGAGACCTTGCAATGCTATGCCTATCAAAGTTGGCGAAGGCCTCACCTGCAAAAATGAATTGAAAAAGGCTCTTCTCAGCCGGAAAGAGTTCAAGTTCGATCCTTTGCCATGGATGGACAAACTTCCCCACTATCGAGTGATTCTAAGGTTCGGAAAAGGACGCTTTTGACATCGAGCTGATGCAGTGACCAAGATCTGTTAGCTGCAACTGACAGACTGACTCGTATGGAATCAGTTTCATTTGGTTCCTATTTTTGACCTTCCATTCATTTTTAAAGAGAAGGTTTCCTCTCACCTAAAGAATGGATCAGAGAACGGTTCAGGAGACGGTCTAAAAATGGGTCCGGTGTCACTAGACCCGTTGCCCCCGCAGCAAGGGCAGGTCTCGAGAACTTTCCGCCCGCCTTCACATAGGCAGGTGACCACTTCCTTTCCCAACTCTTGGGCCATTCCTTTTTCTCTTAGAATGACCAAGTTTTGAATTCGCCGCTGGGGAATTCACACGAAAGGGAACGTTTTTCTAATGAACATTCCTTCTCAAGAAAACTTCAAGTCTTCCCTTCTAGAGTCAGAACCCTAATCATTCACATGCAATTTGATGCTTCCTTTCCTGCTGCTGTCTAGCAAAGAGCCAAAGCGTTCAGGTCAGCAACTCAAGCTTCGCCTACTTCGGAAGGATCCAATGATACCAATTGCTTGAACATAGAACAATTGTATCCGATAGTATACCTTTCATTCAAGAGTGGATGATTGACCTATCGAAGAAAAAAAAAAAAGAATTCAAAGCATGATTTTCTATTCGATATCTGACTCGGGGGCGGTGGTAGGCCTGCGCCGGGGGAGCATAGCATAGGGAGCTAGGGGGTATTTGCTTAGGAGGGTCTATTTAATCACTTACTGACAGAAAAGAGTCATTCAAGGGAAGAAGCTTCTCGGAACGGGTCGGTAGCAGCCGACACTCGATCACACTATATAAGAGATTCCGGAACAAACAGGGCATCAGCCCCTAAAATCAGAAAAGAGGACTTCGTGGCCGATGGACAATTTGTTGACTATTACTTATCAAATCTTGCTCTAGAATCTGATTTGATTTTGTAGTCCAAACGATCCCATACCAGGATGTATCTGGAATAGTAGTAATTAGTGAAATAAAAAGACTTGTACAAACCGTTGCAGTAATTCCCCTAGATGTCCAGTCAACTGCTGCGCCTCAACGCATTTCGGGGAGAACCAGCTAGCTCTGGGTTCGAGTGGCATTTCACCCCTAACCACAACTCATCCGCTGATTCTTCAACATCAGTCGGTTCGGACCTCCACTTAGTTTCACCCAAGCTTCAGCCGTAACTCGTCACTAAATTCGTTCGCCGACCTTCTAACATCTCGTTTTGAGTACTCTGTTCACGCTTTTCCATTCACGATTTTCTCTTCTCTTCTTCGTCGATTCTTTTCCTCGTTCCTTTTCTCTTTGGCATCTCATACCCACGGAGCGATAGACTAAAAACTGGAATGAATGATGGATCTGTGGATAGACAGATTCCGTTGCTGAATGACTAAGTGATTCGGGCGGTTGGTAGCCCCTTCGAGAGTTGCGGGTCCTTGCCGCTGCATGAGTGGTAGCTCACGCTCAAAACTCCTCCGACACGAGGTAATTTCCTCGCTTTCTAGATTAATCAGTTCAGTTGAAAGTTCCTCCCCGGAGATGAAACTGGATCGTCTTCCCTAGCCGCTGGTTGATTTCTGCCCACTCGCAAGTCTTCTCTGCATTTTGGGAGCAGAGCATGCAGCAAAATCGAGCAATGGATCTTGCTTTCAATTCAATCTTTCCAATTGGGTCTAGAATGACTCTTTTTTCCCAGACAAACAAGTTGGCTCGATCGAGCAGCATCTACACCCTCTCGCGTAACGACTTGAAGCTTTCTCCCTTATATGCCTTCCCGAAGAAAAGGTTCCTTATTCCGGTTGTAAACCGGTTGTAAAGCTTTTGTTGGGTTGGTTGGAATCAGACTTGACCGAGTACTTTTTTAAGATGCGGAACCCGGGAGCCTTCCTCTTCAAAATAGGGGTCCATTTTTGTAGGGGGGCAATCAAGCCTTTGAAAACTAGGTCAGGTCAAACTTCCCAGTAAAACGCGGCGTGTTCGAATTCTGATCGCTTTTACGCGAGAAAGGGGCGCCTTTGTCCGTTCGTATGGCGTAAAAGTAGTTTCAATCGGAAAAAGAGAAGCCCTCGATCGATGGGGAGAGCCTTCGGCCGTGAGAGGAGAGGGTCCTTTGGCGACAACCGGAAAGCTATTCCCTTGCAACAACATCAGTGAGTCCAGCCCTTGGTCGACGATGGGCACATGCTTTTCAGTACTGATTCGTATGGAATTAGCACGACCCGGCGGCCTATCCGCTTACCGTTGTTGGATAAATGCTCACCTTTCCGCTATCCGCCGATCGACTAAAAGGAAAGTCGCTTGATACTATACGGCGAGACTTTTCGAACAGATCTTCATTCCGAGATAATCACTACTCGACGAGTTAAGCGAGACAAGGCCCGTAAAGTTTTGAAGTCGCTTTTGGAGATAGGTTAAATGGCTCCTTTTCAGCGAGAAGACAGTCTTCGTTCGTGCCAGTCTCTGTCTTTGTAGTGGCATTCTTTTATTCTTTCTAGCGGCTTTAAGTGCTAAACGCTAATTGTCCCTTGGTCTAGGGCTATTGTGAGGAAAGCAAGAGTCGCGAATATAAAGAGACTCGTGTGGCTGCTACTATATCTGCGATCCTATCGCTAGGACTTTCACCAGGTGTATTGGAAATACACGCACTCCTTCGTATACGTCAGGAGTCCATTGATGAGAAGGGGCTGGGGAAAGCTTGAACGTCGAAGTTGGACCTGACATTGGGAGTTGCCATAGGGTCTACCCCTAAGAATAAGAAGGAAGAGTTTGCGTTCTGTGGCCCCTTTGAGGTACTCAAAAGAATTGGGGAAGTAGCATACTAGTTAAAATTGCCGGACACAGCCAAGGTACACCCAGTTTTCCATGTATCCTTGTTAAAGACGCAAGTAGGGCATCAAGATAGGGACATAGGGTGGTGAGTGAGCTGCCACCTATGACGGATCTGGAGAATTGTTGTTAACTCCGGTAAGATTGTTAGCTCGAAGAATGGTCAAGAGGAATAACGCGGCAGTTAGACAAATGTTGATTCAGTGGGCCCATCTGCCGGAGGAAGAAGCCACCTGGGAAGACAGTGAAGAGATCTTACGCAAGTTTCCCTCGTTTCAGCCATGAGGTCATGTCTTTGAAGGAGGAAGGTTTGTAACGGTTATGACCGTTAGCCACAAAACGGTGCCGTTTGGATGTAAAGGAAGAGACGCGTTTTCACTTACAAAGACGTGTTTCATTATCGCGAGTAAAGGGGAAAAGAGGCTGAATCGGAGCACCAATTGGACGACGACGTGGACTAGTTGTTAGCTGCTAAATCTAGCTGTTAGTTAGCCTAAGTATTCTATAAATAGGAGTTAGTTAGGCAATTGTAAGGCATCAAGGATCAGAGAGGGTTTTTCCCTTACGCAGTACCAAATTCAGTTCGATTTCTTCAATTCTGTTCTCTGTTCCTAACATACGACTGACACAGCCTATCTTTTTAGAAAGACCCACACAATCTCAACCCTAATTATGCACAAATGAACCCTAATTATGGACACAATTATGAACCCTAATTATGGAAAAAAAAAAAAAACAAGGAAACGAAACAAGGAAACCAAATCTTACGGTATGAACCCTAATTATGAAAAAAAAAACACAAAGAAGCCAAATTTTACCGTAATAACCGCTCTAACACGGTTGGATTGAGCTCATCGATCACCTCATTTTTGAACAATCGCAAAATTCTCGTGCTTTCCATAACGATCGCCCAACATTCGTCCGCCATTTTAAGTTTTCCTTCTTTTGGATTTTTTTCTGATTTTGGATTTTGGGCGGTTATCTTCGTCTATTTATATCTCTATTTTATATTCTTTGTTTACAGTTTTGGTCCCTATATTATACATCGTTTTTTATTTTAGTCCTTAATATTTTTCTGCTACGAAATTGGTCCTCAAATAGAGGGACCAAAAATGTAAAAAGTCAATTGTTTGAGGACCAATTTCGTGGCAAAAAGAATTTAAGGACCAAAATTAGAAAATGTGTATAATATAGGGACCAAAATTTAATTATCCCTCTTCATTACTACGATATGCTTTATTTACAATAACAGTGCATTAGAAACTACAATTAAATTAGTAATTCTAATTATTTTGACATAATAATACAATAAATTAAGTGTCATGTGTGAAATACACCTTATAAAAAATCCCTTTGGGTATTTCGATTGCGGGAGGGGGGGCGTTTGAATTTCGTTGACTTTTCGAAGAAGATGGCACTTTTCGAATGCATCCGTCATCCTTTGCCCGATTCCAACGATTTTCGCCGGACGAACCTTACTTGTGCCGCCGAAACTTACTTTGAGAATTTGGTTAGAGCATTTGAGGACGATTTTCGGTTTTACTCGTTAAAATTTCAAGAAAGGATAACGGAATGTTCGTGAAGTTTGTCGTTGTAATGTATATAGGTGTGTGGAAATCGGACAGATTAGATTAGATGCGAAGGAATTCGGAAAAATTCCTTCTTTTTTTTTTTCTGGAAGTGGGGAATCAGTTCCGATTCCGTTCAAAAAGTAAAATCGGAAGTGGGGAATTTTTTTTCTTATTCTCGAAAATTTCTTAAATCACGCAGGCACCTACTTCTGAATTCCGATTATGCAGTTATTCTTTTTTTTTTTCTTTTGAGATGAATTATAGTTTAAGTAGCCAATAAAGTTGCAAAATCTTATAAGATGAATAAATTAAAGAGCATTTTTATTTATCTGAACTGCAATATCTATACAGTGTATCAATTTTGTCACAGTGTATTAAAGCAATCAGTTATTACATAAGAAAAAATAAAATACATTTAATTTACACAAACTGTACAAGAGTTTGAATGTACATCAACCACTGGTTGAAATGAAATGAATCTGTACTGCAACTTCTGATGATTTTTGCTGAATTTTTTATTCACGCAGAAACGGTAGCTTACCAACACTCGTACCGCCACCTGGCACTATGTTGGGGACCGCGAGCTTGACGAAACTCGAAACGGGCCTCGGTTTTTTCTTGTTCAGTTTCTGAGGAAGGATTTGAAGTCTAGGGTTCGAATCGGTTCCCGAGTTTTCAGCAGCTAACTGATAACTCTCGACCAGCTCAAGTTGTCGAGCAACAATTTCGGATCGCCTCGGCAGAAGTTCCACTGGCTCACCGCCCGGTATCACTATGTACTCTATCGCAAGTCGCACTTCCTATAATTCCCAAAAAAAAAATCAAGATAAGTCGCTCAGAAATAGCGAAATGTTTTACAAGACACGGTTTTTTTATCGAACAAATGGAATAAAAATAGAAGGCATGCATTTTTCACGAAATTTTTTCAAGAAAATTGATTATATATTCGGTGTCGTGCAGATGACTTCACCGGAAATCGTGAGTTCCATGTCGTACTAAATATAATTCAAGACCCACTATTGTATCGTAAAAAAAATTAAAAAAAAAAAAAAAGAATTAAATAAAATAAGAGAGAAAGTTATGCACCTCCAAGGCATCAATCTCCTCCAATGATGGCTTTCTCTTCGGCATGTCATCTTCAATCTCGATATCGAGAGAATTTCCGATCGATTGCTTTTGAGTAGAGCTAAATTTATCCATACCAAGAATCATTCGCACCGCCTTCACCATTTGCGCCATTGCAGTCGACTGCAATTTTTTAACCAAAATATATTGACCATTAAAAAAACAAAAAAAAAAAAAGAATCATCTTTACACGGGGGTAGTAAAAATTACGAGAATACCTTGATAACAAATACAGGCAACTGATGAAACTTCGCCACACCACGAATCCAAGGATTCTGTTTCATTTCATGACTCGATGCCAAAATAGCATCTGCAGCTCCAATATCATCGGTTATGTCGATTTTATCCTCGATCCCCATCACAGCCGCTACTTGTAGCAAATCTGTTTCTTGGATCTGAAAGTTATAATAATATATCATTACTCCTCGATCATATTTCGTATATAAAGAAAAAACGAAACCTTATGTCAAAAAACGCACCTTGTAAGTGTATACGTATAACGGGTATGTATTTTTGCTATTTTTGCTCACAGGCACGTTAGATACGACTTTCTTGGGCTTAGGGTAGTGCACTTCGTCTTTCTTGACAGGCTCTTCATCGGTCTGCTCTTTTTCGTCGACTGTCACTTTCGCCTCTTCCACATGGTCTTCTTTAATTGGTTGACTCGATTTCGATGAATTGTTAGCTTCAGGTTCTATTCTTTTGTTGACTTTAGTCAACCGGGATTTTCTCGGTGCCACCTCAGCATCTCTAATGCAATCTTCTTCAGTTAGTTGATTCGGTATTGAAGAATTACTAGCTTCATCGTTTACACGTCGGATTTCAAACAACGGGGATTTTCCTGACATATAAAAACGGAACTTTTCAGTAGGTGACGATTAATTCATAAATTAAAAAAATAATAAAAATAATAATAACTAAATACCCGCCAGCAAAGCATCCACAGTGGCATCTAGTCTATGATGAACGTGACACTCGGTTTTGGAGATCATCTCAACCGCACATGTAAACGAAGGAGGTCCTTTTCTTTCGAGTATAGTTTTCTGCACTTTCCTCTTTCGTGCTTCCTCGTCGCCCAAAGTAACACTCTGTTTTTCGAACGATAAGTAGAAAAAATATTATTTATTCGATTTTTTTTAATCGGAAATATTTTTTTAAATAATCGTACGTTTCCCACACCTCTATTCCACCGACAAGGATCTGCAAAGAAGGATTCTTTATAATGCTCTCTATCGTAATCCCGTGAGCCGTGCCAACAAGCTGTACTCCTCTTTGAGCAATTGTACTAGCAGCCAACGCCTCGAGCTCCGTTCCAATTTCATCGATTATAATAGTTTCCGGCATGTGGTTTTCAACCGCTTCGATCATCACCTGCTCAGAAGGGTAAATTAGTAAAATCTTCCGGCGAAGCGTAATACAAACACGAGGTGGGCTAATCCAGCACTCACATTATGCTGCATGTGAACATTAGGTACTTGCATCCTTCTAGCACGTCCGATACCCGAATGAGGCACATCCCCATCGCCACCTATTTCATTCGACGTATCGACAATAACTACTCGTTTTCTCTGGTCATCGGCCAATATTCTCGCAGTTTCTCTGCAAGAAATCCGACAAGAGTTAACCAACTTGATTACTATTACTATTATTTTATCGAAGTTATCATTGGCACATTTTACTAGATATATTACCGTAAACGAACAAAACGAGAATCAAGAAACCATTTTTAACATATTGTCGTACATGTTATTCAGTGATCGAGACAACGCATACCTGATTAAGGTTGTTTTGCCAACTCCAGGCGGTCCGATGACCAAGATGGACCCACCACTTTCGACGAGGTCCCGTATAATTTCAGCGCTTCCGGAAACAGCTCGACCCACACGACAAGTAAGGCCGATAATTTGCATTTTCCGATTTCTAATTGCACTTATACGATGTAGAGAGTGATTAATCCCCGAACGATTGTCATCGGAGAAATCACCTACCTAAACACCACCAATTAACTTCACCACTAAATTCCCACCTCACAAATAAAAAGCTTTAACACATAGAAACCACTTATTTTACATACAATATGATTTTTCACAATTATATATGATATAGATGATTAAGACAAACAACCTTTGAGATAGCATGGGTTAGATCCTCAATCTGGACCGTCTGTTCGGAGATGACCCAATCGCCGGTCGGAAATCGAGCGAGGGGTTTCCTTCCCAAGTCCATAACAACCTCAATCAGCTGCATAATGTCCTCGTGCCTGAAAAGCTCCTGCCTCATCCTCAAAGGCACAATTTCAAGAAACAAATCCATGTCGGAAGTTGCGGCCATCTCATCGCCGGAACTCGAAGTGGAGGCCGTGCTGGAAGAAAACGAGAAGAACCCATTACCCGCCGTGGAAAAATTCATCGGCCGGCGAATCTCCGGCGCCATGGACGACGAGATCCTCCCGGTCCTGCCACGTGCTCGACGAAATGCGGCAGAGAAAGAAGGAGCCACCGCCGACGACGACGACGCCGATCTGCATTTGTCGAGGTAGGAGAAGGTGGAATTGGGAATCTGCTGAGATGAGTGCCATGAAGTGTGCAGATCGATCAGCACGAAATGGGAATTCAAAGCTCTCATTTTTTACTTTTTTTCCTATTGAAAAAAAAATAAAACCCAGAGAAATCGAAAAGTTTGATTGGTTGTTGGGAATTAAAAAAAAAAAGAGAGAGTGGGATTTTGTTGATGAGGGAAAGAGAAGATTCGTTTGGATCTTCTCCTATGGGATTGGAGAGAGGAGAGAGAGAGAGAGATCAATTGGAAGAGAAAGAAAGAAAATTCAGCAACAAAGTGTGAAGCTTGTCCACATGAAATTCAAAGTGTGCCACGTGGGCGGCTCTTTCGAGCCACACGTTGGATTGCGTTCGCGACTAATACACACTTTTCCTTGTCTGAAATTTAAGCAATGTTGACATAGCTTATTATTGTAACTGAAATGCTATTCATAGAACAACTTTTACCGGCTTGCAGTGCGACTTTATTTTATTTGTAACTTTTTTTAAGAAAATTCAAAATCCTCTCAAACCCTATCCAAGGTTCTTCGAGTTCTTGCGGATTAAACGAGCAATTCAACAACGATTTAAGGTAAAATTCGAACTCGAAATCGTTAACCCAATGTTTTATAGTAGTATATTAACAAATTTCGTCGAAAATCTATACGTTTTCAGTATTTTGAAAACATTCGAAACTTTTCGGAAATAAAGTTACATTTCCTGTAGAAACTCACGAAATTAAGGGGCTAATTTCGTGAGTTTTTACACGAAATTAGCTTATTTGTTTGTTTTTCGTACGTTTCGTGCACAATTATACTAAACAAAAGCTTACATTTCGTGAGATTTCTCACGAAATGTAAGCTTTTGTTTCGTATAATTGTGCACGAAACGTATGTGTTTTGGCAGTTTTACTGTCATTTCGTGGACAAACACACGAAATTAGTGCTTGTATTTCGTGTGTTCTTACACGAAATGGAAGCACTAATTTCGTGTGTTTGTCCACGAAATGACAGTGAAATAGCACGGTTCATTTTTTTTTTAAGATTTGTTTTATTTATTATTATTATTTAGACTGACGTTAATAGTGTTTTATTTAACAGATGGCAGGCAAAGGGAAATCAAGGGCAACTATGCGAGCAGTTCGTGAACAGGCTGAACATCAAGAGCGCGAGCGCATGACTATGTCTACACGACGTAGGCGAGAGGCTGAGAGAGCTGGTGAAGCCAGATCATCAGTTCCACATCCCGATGTTGGATCTTCTCGTGCTACGGAGGAGGAGGAAGAAGAGGAGGATGCTGTGGACCCCGTTCACGAGACTGAGGTTGTAGCTTGTGGAGGTCGTGGAGGCCGAGGACGGGGCCGTGGAGGTCGTGGTGGTCGACCTCATACTTGAGTCAATCCGGATGTGCTAGATGGTCCGCTTCCCGATGGCCCGCGGGATCCGTCTTTGATACCGAGTTTCAAGTCGCACGTAGCGGCATATATTTGGAGGGGAGAAGTAAGTTAATTACTTGTTTTAATTTTAATATTATAATTTTTGTACGAGTGCTGGAAGCGTGGGGGCCCCACATGGAGGATGATACAGGGACAGTTGTTGATGCCCGACACGCCCATGAGACGCCGAGTTCAGATATACCTGGTGTTTCTCCTCGGATCTATTTTATTCCCCGACAAGACATGTGATCGGGCGAAACCGTGGTATATGCACGTGCTCGAGGATTCAGTGCTTGATCAGGTCGGCACGTATTCGTGGGGTTCGGCCTGTTTGGCCAATCTATACAGAGAGTTGGGTATATGCAGCCGAGCACAGTCGAGGGGCTTGGCGGGTTGCACCACCCTTTTTCAGGTAAATTTTAATATATTTTGAACTTATTTTGTTCATTTTAATAAATTTTAATATATTTTAATAAATTTTAATATATTTTGTAAATTTTAATATATTTTAATAAATTTTAATATCTTTAAATAAAATATTACAGTGCTGGATATACGAGTATTTCCCGAGATTCCAGCCGCCGGAGGAGAGCGAGCGCTACCGCGAGTTTCAGCCTGATGCAAGAGGTGGAACCCGCCGCCAAAAGCGGGCACGCTCGAGCATATTCGAGGTTTACTCGACAATATGACAGCGGATGATGTAAGTCTTTTATATTTATGTATTTATATTTTTTTAAATATGAATTTTTTGGTTTGTTTGTAGTTTGTTTAAATATGAATTTTTTGATTTATGTATTTATATTGTTTTCTGTTTAGGTCGAGTGGCTACCGTATGGTTGGGATATACACGAGAGTATCCCTCGTACGTTGTATCATGGCACGATCCAGTACATGTGGGTCGTAGAGCCGTATATGCCTGATCGTTGTGTCCGACAGTTCGGGTGGGTTCAGGATATACCGCGCGGCTTGATTCCATCGATGGAGCCACGTTCACGCGGTCCCAAAGGAGGTACATCGTACAAAGTCAACTACCCATTTCCGGGTGGGATGTGGGACATGGTCCAGGCTCATTCCATTCGTGTCAACGCATACAAGACAACACGACAACGGGGGGAAGTCGACGAGCACTACATGGAGTGGTACACCGATCGGACTCATCCGAAGATCAACAACCCCGACGTAGGCCCGACTCCAGTGCATCGAGAGAATGTGAGGCCACCACATCAGCCGGCTTATTACCACATAGTACGTGCACTGTACCCGATCACCAGGAGCACTGGACAGGACTGGATGCAGCAGTTTGCCGATTTACGTGCCGATCTTGGAGATATTATGCAGCCCGCCGCCCGATATATTGGCATCCACCATGACAACGACAACGACGACGACGATGACGATCATGATGTGCAGCCGCCGAGGAGAGCGAGGCGGTAGTTTATCGATTTTTTTATGAACTATTTAATTTTAAAGTTTATTTTATTATTATTAGGACTATGCATTTTTATTATTGTTAGGAACTATTTAATTTAATAATTTATTTTTATTTTTATTAGGAACTAATTATTTTACTAATTTTGTTTATTATTATTACGAACTATTTAAGTTACTAGTTTGTTGTTTTGTATTTTAATTCACTAGTTTTATGATTTGAATTTAGAAACTACGTACAACTGAAGCAATTAAAGTACATATTTAAACAATCTTACAAATTTAATCATTCCAAAAACATAGGTTAAACATATAAAATGCAAAACACAACGCTACAAATTTAAATATTCCAAAACATAAGTTTGAATGCAAAATTAAAATAAATACAAATTTAAACATAAGTTAAACTTTCAAATACCCGGCAGATGGTTATGATTACCATTACTCACACTCAATCGCCATAATCCATCCTCCGTTGATTTTTTGCCAATTAACCTGAACGGACAAGAACGTTTCTTTAATAGTACGTGTCGTCCAGATTGATATCTTGCACACGTTAAAACATGATATTTTTCTGATTTACAATGATTAATCAGTCGATGATTATGACTAATTGTTGTGTCTTTTGCCCACATAATTAACGCTTGTCTACTATCACACACAATACCACGTTCAAAGAAGTGACTATGATCGTGAGATTGTTCTCTTAGTTCCTGCATAAATATTTAAAATTAAAAGACAATATTTAAGGGATTTCGTAGAAAAACATACGAAATGTAAGCTACATTTCGTGTAAACACACACGAAATAAGAGCTTTCATTTCGTAGGTTTTACCACGAAATGGAAGCTTCAATTTCGTATGATTGTATACGAAACAAACAACAAACGATTTTAAGACATATTTCGTATAGTGTTACACGAAATGAAAGCATATATTTCGTGTGTTATAACACGGAATGTCTAAAAACGTTGGAAATGAAAACAAACGTGTATTTTCACCTCAAAATCGAAGCCGTTGTCATCCATGTCGATAATACTTGTGCTCTAACTGATATTGGTCGAAAAATTACTAAAATTGAAAAATTTCAAGAATAAAAAGTTGAGAGTGTTTTAGAGGGGATTTGGATAAGATTTGGAAAAGAAAAAAAAAATGAATTATTTTGCACTGCGAGTGGTAAAAACCGCACTGATAATAGCAAACCCCTTATTGTAATCAAATTATCAAAATAAATAGAGTAAATTCTACTATGGATTAGTATCATTTTATCATTTTCTACAGTCAATTGCATCAATTTGCTCTATGTACTTGAAAATATGTCGTAATGTGGCCCTTGGTGTTGGTTGTCACATCTAACTTTAACACCGTTTGATTTAAGCTCTGAAATGACACAAACAACCATCTCTCCCAGTTAAAATAATTATTCAAAAAACAAAAATTAAAATAATAAAAAAATCAAGACAGCGAGAAAATATATTTCTGGACGCCAACCACAATTTATTTTTTATTTTTTTAATAATATTTAAACTGGGAGGGTGGCTTTTTTGTAACTTTCATAATTAGATCAAACGGTGTTAAGGTCAAAGGTCTGAAAACTAACGGCGATGGCCATATTGAGACAATTTTTTAAGTATAGGGGGGCAAATCGATGAAATTGAGAGTAGAAGGGGATAAAGTGATATTGAACCAAAGTACAAGGGGAAGTAGAATTTACCCAAATAAATAAATAAATCATACTAAGGCTTAGTCTCACTTTGCACCCTCGAAGCAAATTAATAGCATTATGATCCCTCGAAACACAATATATCATGATTCATGCATAAGTGCCCACATGAGTTCGTAAAGCTAATAAACGTAATTTAATATTTTTAGTGATATTTAAAAATTATATTTTTTATCACAAAAATATTTTACGAAAAATAAAAATCCTTTAGCTATTCCATTATCAAGTTATATGAAAATCATATTCTCTTCCAAATATTTATACCTATTATTTCCACCAATTACAATAAAAGATTTATCAATTGAGTGATAAAAGTTTATTTATTTTGTAAGAAAATATTTTTTTTTTCAATTATCCGTTGTGGTTTTTATTTTATCGCACTTTGTGCGCTCGAAATTAGGTTGAAGGTTGAAGAAAATAACAATTTAATTTACTATTTTGCTCCCGAAAAAAAAAAACCCAATAAAAATGAATTATGCTTTATTAGTGGAAAAATCGGGTCTATTATATGCTACACCGAGTGAAATGCACCGGGTAGATCTTTACCATTTATATACACACAAACACACTCACACACCCACATTGGTGTGTGTAGATCAACGATAAAAAATCAACCATTGTAGTCTTCACGGGGTGTAGCATAGAAATAACCGAAAATCGAATTAGGATTCCGTAAATTGGGTTGTTCCCAAAATTACCTACTAGAATCAGACAACTCGTTTTTACCATTTTTGGTAACTTTTATTATTTTCCTAGTTTAACTAGTATTTCACCCGTGCGATGCACGGGGCATTGAGTTCTAACAAATATTTGATAATAAAAAAGTTCTTAAAATAGTAAGATGAATGGTTGATATGCAATACAAAATATTAGAAAAATGTTTAATGAAAAAATATTTCGTATGGTGTAAGTGATCAATTAAGCCAAAATAAGTGGAAAATTTTAAGATCGAAGGTTTTTTTTCCGCATACAAAGAGTGAATACATTGTTGGTCCCAAACTTGTACAACCATAACGACCAATTAATTCAAATTCTTAATTTGATCCAAACAATTATTGTTATTGCGTTTGATAACATCCGACCGCCCTAACGCATGGATCCAATACAATGCGAGTAACCTACATATTATGTACAGTGGTCATACGAAATAACTAACAATTACCAAAACAACAACAATATAAATTTTTAATGAAATAAAATCATTTTACACTAAATTTACCTCGATAAAAAATCTTGAGTGGAATCGATAGTAAATTCATAGTACAATACAATTACGAATAACCATACAAATAAGTAATAAAAAATTAAAGGTTGTTATTTAATAATGTATACAATTTTACATAGTTACCTTAATATATGCTGAAAAGTTTCCAGATGTACCACATTGTTTCTAATGTTGGTCGTATCGTCAGATTCCTACTTGATAAAAATCTTACATAGGGGTTATTTAATTGAACATGTTGCACACCAGATTGGGATAAACAAACTCGATAAGATCCAAAAAATGAATCGAAAGAATCACGAATCAGCACGTCATCGTTAATTTCAATTCCAGTACTGTTTTATTAATATTAATCCTAATCATAATCCTCAATTTATTTTATTCTACACCCAATAAAATACACCTGGTAGATCTTTACTATTTATATGCCCACAAACACACAAAAACACACATATTGGTGAGTCGATCAACGGTAAAAAAATCACCCGATGTAGTCTTCATCGGCTGTAGCAGAGAAATAACTCATAATCCTCATACTATTACTAATACTAATAATATTATTACATATATCATATGATAATGCTAAATTTAATATACTAATGTCAATATTAATACTAATATTAATATATCAATAACAATAACAATACTAATACCAATAAAAATACCAATATCAATACCAATACTAATACCAATACCAATACCAATACCAATACCTATACCAATACTAAAACCAAAACCAACACCAACACCAACACCAACACCAACACCAACATCATTACCATTATCATTATCAATAACATTTCCATTACCGTTACCATTGCCCTTACCATTGCCGTTAAAATTGCCATTACTATTACCATTACTATTACCATTATCAATATCATTATCATTGCCATTACATGTACCATTATCAATACCAATAAAAATACTAATACCAATATCAATACCAATACTAATACCAATATCAATACCAACACAAATATCAATACCAATACTAATATCAATATCAATACCAATACTAATACCGATGCCAATATCAGTATCAATACTAATACCAATACCAATAGAAATATCAATAACAATAACAATACCATTACCAATATTGATGATGCTAGAGATAGATCACCTTAGAGAGTTGAAGTAGGATGAGCTAGAAGAGCAGAGTGGATCACTGGCTCACGAGCTTGATGACCTTGAGATACCTGCGATCATAGAACACGTGAACTAGGCCGGGGGTTGATCCGGCGGAAACCCCTCCGACGCTCAAGTCAGACGTGCGGATAGTGGAAATAGTCCAGAGAATACAGTTGGTAGTATTGCTCAGTTAATAGGACATACCTTAAGGAATGAGTTCAAACATTTATTTATAGCTTAGTTGAGATTGTCGGGCTCAAACCTTACTTGAAGGTGATGGGGCCTCGGTGATAGTGGTCTTAAGTATTGGGTTCGTGGCCCATTAGATAAAGAAATTGTAGGCCCATTGGGTTGGCCCAACTAGGCATATCATTAAGCCCCCCACTCTCAAGTCGATGTGGGGGCCATGTCGAAATGGGTTCTCGATCGTGTCGAGAGTAAAAATTGTAGTGGTCTTTCTTTGGCATATGGCCTGATGGTGTGGGAAATCGCGTTGGAGCGTGTGTCGGAGGGGCGTGAAGGCGCGTTGGCGCGTGGCGCGACCAAGTTGTCGCGATGTAAGTTACTTGAGTTGTCGGTGTTGTCCCACGACGATGTAGTAGCGAATTATCTCCTCGTGGGAGTTGTCTCGTCGCGGGGTAATAGAGTTGATCGAGTTATCTTCTCGTGGGAGTTGTCTCGCGATAATGTAGTAGCACGGATCAAGTAATCTCTTCGTGGGAGTTGTTATTTATTGACATTGTCAATGTTTCGACGCGTTGCTCGTATGTGTTTACATATAGCCTTGTGCGTGATGTACTTGAGGAGGGGATCAAGCTCTCAAGATTTTTTTATGGGGATCGTGCCCCTTGTTAGACCTCATAGGTTGTAAGTATGTTTGGACCGTGGCCACGTTTTAATGAAGGACTCGTCGAAAGCAAGTAGAAAAATTTGAGTAATCAAGCTGGCCAGGCTATATAGATTCCCATAATATCTCTAAGTGTTTCTAAGGTTGTAATCGTGCTAACTTGAGCTTGCGACTGTGTAGTGAATTGCGAGCGAGTTGTCTCCTCGAGAGAGTTATCTTGCAGTGAAGTTGTAGGAGCATTGGATGACGCGCGACTGAGGCGCGTGCGGATTGAGGTCGCTCAGAGCGAGTTGTCTCCTCGTGGGAGTTGTCTCACAGCGAGTCTTTTTATCGAGTGAAGTGGATGCACGTGGGAGTTGCCTTGCAACGGATTTGTAGTGCCGAGCGAGTTGACTCCTCGTGGGAGTTGTCTCGCTGCGTGTTGTGGTACCGAGCGAGTTGGCTCCTCGTGAGTGTTGTCTCGCTACGGGTTGTAGTACCAAGCGAGTGGTCTCCTCGTGGGAGTTATCTCGCTGTGGTTTCGTAGACCCGAGGGAGTTGGCTCCTCGTGGGAGTTGCCTCGCAACGGGTTATAGGACGAAGCGAGTGGTCTCCTCATGGGAGTTATCTTGTTGTGGTTCCGTAGACCCGAGGGACTTGGCTCCTCGTGGGAGTTGCCTCGCAACGGGTTATATGACCGAGCGAGTTATCTTCTCGTGGGAGTTGTCTCGCTACGGGTTGTAGTTCCGAGCAAGTTGGCTCCTCGTGGGAGTTGTCTCGCTGCGGGCTCTTAATACCAATGGAGTTGGCTCATCATGGGAGTTGTCTCGCAATGGTTGTAGGACGGAGCGAGTGGTCTTATCGTGGGAGTTATCTCGCTGTGGTTTCGTAGACACGAGGGAGTTGGCTCCTCGTGGGAGTTGTCTCGCTGTGGGTTGGTAGTTTTGAGCGATTTGTCTCCTCGTGGGAGTTGTCTCGCAAGCACCCCACTCTCGAATCGATATGGGAGCCAAGTCAAAAAAGGTACTGATCGTGTCGAGAGTAGATCGGTGTTGTTGTGTTCCGTTAGTCGTTGGAATGCGTGGAGGAATAATAATTTTTATTTTCTCTCCGAAGAACGAGCGTTATAGGGTTGGGCGCGTTGGAATCCTTGCGCGATTTGGTAGAGCGCTTTGAGTTTCCCGCCCGATGTGGTGGTGCGCAGTGGATGTCACGCGCAAGTAAGTGAGTAGAGGGAGGCGTGCACGCGAATTGATGGTCGTAATTCCGAGCGAGTTGTATCGCAACGGCTGTGGAGCGACGCGCGTATCTAGGACGCACGTGTGGATCGATGTCGCACGGTAAAGGGTCACGTGGGTTGTGGTCGCACGGTAGAGGATCACGTGGATCGAAGTCGCGGGCGCGAATAGAGTTCCCACGGTGGAGGAGTGGTTGGGGAGAAAGAGTGCGCGCGCATAGCGCGGATAGAGATGTCGGCGCGGGAATGCCGAAGATGCCTCCACGTTGCGGCGTGCAAATGGCGAGATGCGCGCGCGTTGGGGCGTGCGATTGATGGAGATGCGGCCGTGTAGAGACGCGCGACTAGAGACGGAGACAGGCATGCGAAACGCAGAGACTCGCGCGCAACTGAAGCGCCACCGTCGCTCCCAAGCGCCACCATCTCCCGGCCGCCACCAGCAACCGAATCACCCTCGTCGTCCCCCATCGCCACCACCAGCCGGCCGCCAACAGCCACCGAATCACCCTCGTCGCCCTCAATCGCCACCACCGGCCGACCACCAACAGCCATCGAATCACCGTCGTCTACCCCAATCACCACCACCAGCCGACCGCCAACAACCACCGAATGGAGACGGAGCTTCATCTTCGTTCTCGGCATTTTTTAGAGTGTGATGACGAAGATGCCGAGGTGGATCCGGCGTCGGCTGGACTTGGTGATGCCGAGAATGATCCGATGCCTCACCTTCGTCTTTCTTCGCCTCTTCCAATCATGTTTTCGGTCGGAATTTGCAAGTTGCAGCGGCACTTTGGGGTGGCGAGGTGGATCCGGCGTCGGTATGATTGATTACTCTGTTTTAGTCGTGTTGTTGGGGTCTTCTTCTCATTACTTCTCATTACGAGTCAACGTTAGTTTTGTAATGTTGTTTAACCATTCCGTAATCTGTTATTCATCGAATTATTATATTTGCCAACAACTCTCCATAGCTGATTTTTTTTTATCACATACGTGTGAGTTTGACTTTAGACTAACTATAATAAATAATTCCTCTCATTAGATGTTGTTCCCTTAACGACGAATGCTAAGTGATGGAAAATGAAGGAAGATCTTAGGAAGATAAGAGAGTCTGTAGAAAAATACCTTTATTGCTTAAGTTGGATTTGTTGTTGGATCCTTACAAATGAGGACCCTATCCTATTTATATTAGACCACCTCCTTAATTGACGGTGGAGATCTATTTGATCTAATGGTTGGTTGGGAGTTGTTCACTAGAACACGCCAAAGAATTCCTATAAAATATTTACAAGGGAGGGTTCTAGAATATTTTCTAGAATCCTCCAAGAATCTCTACTTTTCTATATATTTGTGCCAACTTAAGCTAACCCTACTTCTTAACTTCCCAACCCAAGGGAAACTGGCAAAGGGTTGGGCCAAAACTGACGGGCCGTGACATCCAACTTCCTACGAGCCCCCAGAAAAACAAAATAGTATATATATATATATATATATATATATATATATATATATATATATATATATATATATATATATATATATATATATATATATATATATATATATATATATATATATATATATATATATATATATATGATATACCTAATTGGGTTGGCCCAATGGACCCCAATTTATATAATAATTAGGCCCAATACACGAAAGCCCATTCACCTACAATTGGGCCCACTACACGAAAGCCCAATCACCTTCAAAGTAAGGTTTGGGCCCAACAAAATAAGCTCAACCCAACCAACGACATATAAATAGATGTTTTACTCATTTGTTAATGTACGTTCTATAATTCACCAATGATCTAGAGTGCATATTCTCTCTACTAGTTCTGCGATACATACATCTGACTTGAGCGTCGGAGGGGTTTCCGCCGGATCAACCCCCGGCTTAGTTCACGTGTACTCATTTCGCAGGGACCTCAGGATCATCAAGTTGTCAAGCTATTGATCCGCTTTACTCTCCCAGTTCGTTTTCTACACTACCCCAGGTGATCTAAACTTTAGCATCATCAAATACCATTAAAATTAACATTACCATTACCATACTAATAATCGTAATCCTAATCCTAATTGAAATTCTAATCATAATCATAATCGTAATGCTAATGTTAATTATAATACTAATCATAATTCTAATTATAATAATCATACTAATCATTATCCTAATCATAATCATAATACTAATGCTAATGTTAATACTAATAATATTACTAATACTAATAATAATATGAATATCAATACCAATACTAATACCAATACCAATATGAATACCCATAGTACTAATTTCATTATCAATACAATTACCATTACCATTATCATTACCATTATCATAACCATTACCATTACCACTACCATTACCATTACCACTAGCATTACTATTATCATTACCAAATCTAATATACTAATGCTAATCATGATGCTAATCCTAACATAACATTAATGCTAATGTTACTACTAATCCTAATCATAATTCTAATACCAATTGTAATTATAACTATAATCCTAATCACAATCATGACCACTACCAAATCTAATATACTAATGCTAATCATAATGCTAATCCTAACATAACATTAATGCTAATGTTACTACTAATCCTAATCATAATTATAATACCAATTCTAATTATAGCTATAATCCTAATCACAATCCGGATTATAATCATAATCCTAATCATAATGCTAATGCTAATCTTAATCCTAATACTAACTCTAATCATAATTCTAATAATAATAATAATACTGATCCTAATTCTTATCCTAATAAAAATCGAAATATGCTAATGATAACGCTATTCTTAATACCAATCCTAATATGCTAATGCTACTGCTAATCGTAATCCTAATTATAATCATAATGCTAATACTAATACTAATTATAATCATAAAGTTAACCCTAATACTAATATGTAGACTAACATTAATCATAATAATCTACTGCTAATGCTAATATTAATGCTAACAGAATACTAATATTCATACCATTACTAATACAAATAATAATATTAATACTAATACAAATACTAATACCAATACCAATACCAATACCCATACTAATACCAATACCAATATTAATATCAATACCAATACCAATATCTTATATATAAAAGAAAGAAACGCTAGGGCAACCCTAAGAAACCCTAATGTCATATTTGTAATTTTTTTTTCAATTTTTATCAAACTTTTATCTCCTTAATATTATTTTAAATATTATTTTCGAATTTTATCATATTTGTATCCCCTAAATATTATTTTAAATATTATTTTTTAGTTTTATCAGATTTTTGTCTCCTAAATATTATTTTTTTATTTTTATCAAATTTTTATCTCCTAAATATTATTATAAAGAATATTTTTTAATTTTATCAAATTTATATCTCCTAAATATAATTTTAAATATAATTTTCAACTTTTAGCAGATTTTTATCTCCTACATATTATTTTCGAATTTTATCAAATTTATATCTCCTAAATAATATTATAAATATTTTTTCGAGTTTTATCATGTTTTTATTAGTTTTTTATCTCCTCAATATTATTTTCAATTTTTATCTCATTTTTGTCTCCTAAATATTATTTTCGATTTTTATCTCCTAAATATTATTTTAAATAATAATTTTGATTTTAATCATATTTTATCTCCTAAATATTATTCTAATTATTATTTTCATATTTTATCAACTTTAATCTCATTAACATTATTTTAAATATTATTTTCGATTTTTATCAAATTTTTATCTCCTAACTATCATTTTAAATTTTATTTTCGATTTTTATCAGATTTTTATCTCCACAATATTATTTTTTGATTTTTTATCAAATTTTTATCTCCTAAATATTATTTTAAATATTATTATCGATTTTCATCAAATTTTTATCTCCTAGATATTATTTATAATAATCTGATTTTCGATTTTTACAAAAAAGGGTAAATAAATTTGATTTTCATACCTAGCGGATTTTGAGACATCGTTTTACAGAATGTCTGCAACATTTGAATTTTATTTCTTCCCTACCTAAGGCTTCTTTTTTTGGTAACCCGACTTAAGATTTTGTTTCTTATCTTCTTCTTCATCCTATTGACTGTGTGGTAATTAGTTTACATCTTTTTCCATCATGGCTTATAGGTAATTTCATTTTGTTAAATTATGTGTTTCATTAATTTATACCAAAGATTTCAAATTTTATGTATAACAATTATTTCATTTTATATGTTATTGGACATGTTATTGAAAGGGATGATTTGAGAGAATTAACCAAAAATGGGCGGAGCCACAAGCTATTGGAAGTCGACATTCAAGACTTATTGTTTGTATGCGATATTTAATTTATAGTTTATATTTATTTTTGTTTCTTAATTTTCCAATTGTTAATTCCAGTGGCAAAACAGCCTTAAAATGAGGCAGTGGAGAAGGGTTTAGTTCCGATGCAAGATGTATAGATGGTCTTTTACGATGGTATGTTGTCGATAGTTTAGTTTTGATTATGTTAACTAAGTTATTGAATCTAATTACTTTTAAGTTCAACATGAAAGACATAGTTGATGATTTTTTTCCTGGTTCAAATTTTCAATCTACTGGTATTAGCTGATTCAATTCATTTGGAAAATTATTCAACAGCAAAGTTATTATTTTTTTTTTTTTTGTGTGTAGTATACTTAATAATGTTCCACTGATGAATTATTAATGA
The DNA here is from genome assembly GCF_056151865.1 of Erythranthe guttata. NCBI lineage: Eukaryota > Viridiplantae > Streptophyta > Magnoliopsida > Lamiales > Phrymaceae > Erythranthe > Erythranthe guttata. The sequence continues at coordinate 16,476,516 of NC_142538.1, read as the reverse complement.
ATGATTATAAAAGAATTTTGATCATACGATACATCAAACGTTTGTTTATATTCTTACAACATCAAAACAATGCAATTTGTTGTCCCGTGCATCGCACGGGTACAATTACTAGTTAATACTAATATTAATACTAATACTAATACTAATACTAATACTAATACTAATACTAATACTAATACTAATACTAATACTAATACTAATACTAATACTAAAATTAATACTAATAATAATACTAATACTCATACTGATACTAATACTAATACTAATACTAATACTAATACTATTACTAATACTAATACTAATACTAATACTAATACTAATAATAATACTAATACTAATACTAATACTAATACTAATACTAATACTCATATTAATATTGTTACTGATACTAATACTAATCCTGATATTGGTACTAATAATGCTACTGATACTGATAATAATACTAATACTGATATTGTACTAATACTAATACTAATACTAATACTAATATTGATACTGATTTTAATACTAATGCTGAAAAAATGGGTGTTAAGGTCAAAGGTCTGAAAACTAACGGCGATGGTCATATTGAGACAATTTTTTAAGTTCAGGGGGCAAATCGATGAAATTGGGAGTAGAAGGGGATAAAGTGATATCGAACCAAAGTACAAGGGGGAAGTAGAATTTACCCAAATAAATAAATAAATCATACTAAGGCTTAGTCTCACTTTGCACCCTCGAAGCAAATTAATAGCATTATGATCCCTCGAAACACAATATATCATGATTCATGCATAAGTGCCCACATGAGTTTGTAAAGCTAATAAACGTAATTTAATATTTTTAGTGATATTTAAAAATTATATTTTTTATCGCAAAAAATATTTTACGAAAAATAAAAATCTTTTAGCTATTCCATTATCAAGTTATATGAAAATCATATTCTCTTCCAAATATTTATACCAAATATTTATACCTAATATTTCCACCAATTACAATAAAAGATCTATCAATTGAGTGATAAAAGTTTATTTGATTTTATTTTGTAAGAAAATATTTTTTTTTTCAATTATCCGTTGTGTTTTTTATTTTATCGCACTTTGTGCGCTCGAAATTAGGTTGGAGGTTGAAGAAAATAACAATTTAATTTACTATTTTGCTCCCGGAAAAAAAAACCCAATAAAAATGAATTATGCTTTATTAGTGGAAAAATCGGGATATATGCTACACCGAGTGAAATGCACCGGGTAGATCTTTACCATTTATATACGCACAAACACACTCACACACCCACATTGGTGTGTGTAGATCAACGATAAAAAATCAACCATTGTAGTCTTCACGGGGTGTAGCATAGAAATAACCGAAAAATCGAATTAGGATTCCGTAAATTGGGTTGTTCCCAAAATTACTAGACCTACTAGAATCAGGCAACTCGTTTTTACCATTTTTGGTAACTTGTATTATTTTTCTAGTTTAATTAGGGTTTCAGTTTGATTAGAGTTTCAGTTTTATTAGTATAAATAGATGCATTATGCTTAGGGGTGGAAATCGGACGGATCGGATCGGAATCCACCCCTTCGGAAAATTTCCGATTTTTTTTCGGAAGTGAAAAATCACTTCCGATTCCGATTCCGAAAATTTCGGAATGCTAAAGGTCGTTCCGATTCCGATTCCGAAAAAAAAAATCGGAATTCTGGAATTTTCGGAAACATCGTTGATTATGCCCGACGACTGAAGCACGGAAGAAAAGCAACGGCCACGGCGGAGATTTATAGAGAATAACGATAGCTTTTGGCAGCAACTCCGGCAATCTTGATAGAAAAAAGACTGTGGTATTTTGCAGCAATTCCAGCCTCTGTTTCGCGAAGGAAAGATATGGAAGTTAGGTGTTATAACTCATATGGTAGAGAAGAAGAGTCGGCGGTCGAAAGAAAAGAAAAAAAAAAAGTTCAGAGAGGGAGCTATGAGTGGTGTAGAAGAAGAAGAAAAAAAAAGTTCAAAAGAGGGAGATGTGAGCGGCGCAAGAAGAGGAGGAAGAAATTAGGGTTTTATTTTAAGTTTGTGGTATTTACTGTTTAGTCCTAAAATTCTAAATGTTCAATATTTAGACTCATCAGTTTGCTAAAGTGGGCTGCCTTGCTAAAGTGGGCTTTTCAAAACCTAACTAGAAGCAATAGTAAATTAGTAATGAAGAAATATTAATAAATTTTGGAAAATTTCGGAAAATTTCGGAAATATTATCGGGAATTTCGGAATTATTTTCGGATCGGAATTCGGAAATTCCGGATAATTCATATACAATTCCAATTCCGATCCGATTTTTTCGGAAAAAATCGGAAATCGGAATTTCGGAATTCGGACTACAAAAATTCGTTCCAAAATCGGAAAAAATCGGATCGGATTCGGCGGAAATCGGAAATTTCGTTCCGATTTCCACCCCTAATTATGCCTTTATTTTCAGAGATTTTTTTTTTCGAATTTTAATACTTCAAAGTTTTCTCTATTTTGTAGTGATTCCAGAGTTTTCGGTGGATTACAAATGTTCTTTTATTCTATAGGATTAATTCGTTGTAATTTATTGTTCACTTCCGCTCTGCGTCAAAAATTGACCCCGTGGATGTAGTATACTCTCAATCTCAAGCTCGAATTCGTTTACACTCATTTAACTTCAAAATTTTTAGTATTTTTCATGCAGAATTGGTCCATTCTTTTTCCTCTTTAGGTCCTAAAATCATTATCAAAAGACCAAAAAGTAATAATCAAGTATATTAAGTAATAAACTTGCTCATTTAAACAAACTATTTACATATAAATTTACAATTAAGTGGCAAATTAACACATATGTACAACATACATACCTATCCTGTACAGTATATATACTATATCTAAAAATCATTCCCAACCCATTAGTTTCTTTCTTACACAATCCTTAATCTCGTTTCTCGTCGCCGATAAACAATCCCATTCGTCCAACAAGATTCTATACACCTCCCATTCTCGTTCTCCGATTATATGTCTACCTATCTCCACCTAAAAAAAAATCGAAACAGAAGCAGCGAAAACTATTAAAATTAGTGCCAAGTAAAAGAAGAAATAATTGAAAATAGTTAACGGAGAGAATACAATGGACTCTTACCGAAAAGATGCTTATATTTAAAATGCTGAGAGCAAGGGTAATATCGTAAAAGACGAGGGGGCTGCCCCTGCCTGACAATTCGACGGGGTTAACCACAAGAAGCTCGGTATCGGGGCCTTTGCTTATTACGTCGACTTTAAGGGGGTGGATAAGCTCCATTCTCAATCTAGATGAAAGAGCGTTTCTTTTTTGTGTGTCGGTTATTTTTTTCCCGTCGGATTGCATTATGAATAATTCCATCTCGCAGTTCCCTTCCGTATTTGCGAAGAAACGGCCATATGAAACCTGACAATAGTTCGAGAAAAAAAATTAATTTTTTTTTTAATTATAAAAAAATTGTTTTAAAAAATGCAAAAGAAGGGCCTTTTTTATTTATTTATTAGCTATATAAACTCTCCTATAGTCCTATTGGTTGTGTTTTCTTTAGCTCATTTTTGCGTCTGATCTATTGTGTGCTGACCAACTGAAAATTGACACAAATACCCCTCAATAAAAACACGACCAATACAAAGGGCATCTTATTAAAGGACTTTTGTGTCATTTCAATCTAAAAAATCGCATAAAGGGTCACACATTCCACGAGAGAGTCACACAGTTAGCCAGCCCCAAGGGGTCTATTTACCTCCGACTCTCGATCACAGCGGGTTTATTATGCTAATACAAATAACAAGAGGGGTTTTTGGGCAATTAGAATAAATACAGTGGCCCCCCGAATAAAATAAAATACCTGGATGTTGTAATCTTTTAGTGTTCGCATGATATCGTAAATGAGGCCCTTGTGATCTTGGCAAAAGAACTGAACGAGTGTGTGAGAAGGGCTGAGTGTGTTATCAAACACGATAGATACAGAATCGGACGATACTACTCCGCTCGATTGTTCGTCAGAAATCGGCAGATT